>NW_023416308.1:98856411-99472661 GCF_014176215.1 Rousettus aegyptiacus
ATAGTTTTTAAATGAATATAAAGCACAGGAATATAGAATATACACCTTTTCCCATGAGGTTGGTATTACCCATTTGGGAATGGTTCTCTTACCCAGTAACTTTTAGGAATGGAATTCAATCTCCTGTGTTTTTAAAATTAGGAGAAAAGTTTAGAACACTGGATTTCGAGCTGGGGTACATAAGCATTCCTATTCGCATTCAAGATGCAATCCCTACTTTTGTTCTCTCAACCCAAGTGCCTAAACAGTACCTAGTACATAATAGAGATAAATATATATGAATGTGTGGAGTATAAATAAATGAATGAAAGTTTAAAGTTTCAAATAATTCTGCTCATGTCCATTCACCATCTCCCTCTCAAGAACTTCCCTTGAAAGGAAATGGATGTTGTTTTACTTCATAAAGACCATAGAATGAAGAAAGATTGCAAAAATTATGACTCTAAAATGTTCAATGAAATGGCATATGTGTTTTTTAGTTTGTCTTCCTAGAACTTCGCAATAATAAACTGTCTGGGGGGAGGAGCTCAGGGATTATTCCTTCAGAAGCAACTGATACCTGTGTATGACTGCTTGCTTTGTATTGGGCACTGAGGTAGGTGCAAGGAATGAAGTGTGAACACATATATAAGTTCCCTGTCTTCAGATTCAGGTGTTTCTCCATCATCAAGGGTATTCCATGTAGGCATTAATCTTTTTAAGTTTGGTCTATTCAGAAGTTTTCCATCCTATTCACCTCCCTCCCCCACTCTCTCTCTCTCTCTCTTTTTTTTACTTTGTCATTTGTTTATATTGAAGTATAGTCATGATATCAATAAACTGCTTATTTTAAGTGTACAACTTGATAAATCTTATATACGTACACAACCATGACACAATTTCCACAATCAAGATAACAAACATATCCATAACCCCCAAAACTTCCTCAAGCTTCTTCCTCCCTGCCAAGTCTCTGTCATACAGGCAACAACAACCTACATAGCGGTTCCCAACCTTTTTGGCACCAGGAATGGGTGCTCCTGTGGGAACTAATGCCTAATGATCTGAGATAGAGCTGAGGCCGTGAAGCTAGCACTGGGGAGTGGCTGAAAATACACATGAAGTTTCACTCATTCACCCACCACTCACTTCCTGCTGTGCGTCCTGGTTCCTAACAGGCCACAGACTAGTAGAGTCCGCAGCCTGGGGGCTGTGCACCCCTCATCTACAGTGCTGCCACATTAGATTAGTTTGTATTTTCTAGAGTTTTCTGTGAATGGAATCAAAAATAAGTCTGGTTTCTTTCGTGCAGCAAAATTATTTTGAGGTTCATTCATATTGTTGTTCATTCATATCAATAGTTCATCCTTTTCTATTGCAGAGTAATATTCCCTTACATGGAGATTATATGTATATACATATATATGTAATAATTTATTTATCCATTCACCTGTTAATGAACATTTAGATTGTTACTTGCTTTGGGGCAATTAAAAATAAAGCTGTTGCCTTTTTGGAAAATAGCGCCTCAAAAAGCTAAGCATAAAGTTGCCATATAACCCAATAATTTCACTCCTAGGTATATACCCAAGAGAAATATAAACATATGTCCCCACAAAATCTTGTGCATAAATGTTCGTAGAATTAATCATAATAGTCAGAAAATGGAAACAACTCAAATATGCATTTACTGATGAATAAATAAAATGTTTAACAATGAGATGTTATTAAGCAATAAAAAGTAATGAAGAACTGGTATATACAACAACCTTGGAAACACTGTGCTAGATGGAAGAAGCCAGATAAAGAAGTGCTCAATTTGCAACACATCTGCCAGGGTGATCCTTTACCAAAGGGAAAGTTTGAGCTCCTTGCTCTTCTGTTCGAAATCTGTCAGAGGCTTGCCAATTAATTAAGAGTCAGGGCCAAAATTCTTATTACGGACTACAAAACCATCATCTATTGCTCTCCTCCTCTCTTACACAAATCCAGCCCGCAGGTATCCTTGTACCTTCTTCACATCCCATCCTTGCTGTTATGCTTTCTTGCGGGTTTCTTCATTGGTACTTTCCTCATTTCCTTCAGTTCTCAGTATCATTTGAGCCATATTCTTTGATAACTTTATCTAAAAAAAGCATGCACACACACACACCACCTTTCTCTGCTTTTTGTCTTCTTATAGGTAACATGTTACATATAGTAATTGCTTAATAATAGCTAACACATTGTGCTCATATTTACATATTGACTTAATCCTCACAACACCACCATGAAGCAAGTACTTAATCTTATTTTTCCAAGAGAAAGCTGAAACACAGAGGTTAAGATATTGCCTCAAATTACACATCTATCAAACGGTGCAGCAGGAATTCCATCCCAAGGAATACAACTCTGGAGTCCATGCTGTAAAACACAATTCCATCCAGGCCTGCATTTCCAATTACTTTGTAATGTTCACGTCTTGTGTATCCCCATTGGAAAGTAAGCTGCATGTGAGAGCTTCTATTAAAAGCTACTGTTAGCCCTAGCAGAGAACAATGCCTGCAAGCCAGTTCTCAAAAAAAAAGGCTGAAAAATCGGTTAAATTATAATTTAAGGGGGGGGGGGGGAAGATGATCGGGTTTAGCAACAAATGTATGCCCGGAAGGCTCTTTCCAGACTGCCAAGAGCTTGTTAACCTCGGTGGTCTGTAAGGGAGGAAGGGCCGAGTGGCTGGCGCCTTAAGTGCGGCCTGAGACACTCGCAGAGGGCAGAGGGGACAAGGCTGGAAGGAACAACTGATCTGATCACAAGTAATTTTCGTTCATCTGACAGTCTTAAGATTTCAAGGGAGAGGTGAGCTAAGTGAGTTAGCGCAGCAGCAATACAAACGAGAGCCAGTGACATTTTCAGAAGGCCGCTCGAGGTGACGTATGCAGGTGGCTCCAGAGGGCACGCCCGTCCGTCCCCAGCCTCGGACACAGCGCGCGGCGGGATTGGCCCCCGTGGCCCCGCCTGTCTCGGTGACTCCGCCCCTCGAGGCCCCCGCGCACGGTGACCCGGAAGCGGTTGTGAGGCGCCACCAAGAGTGCCTGCTCCTTTTTCCGGTCGGCGTGGTTTGCGAGTGGAGTGGCCGTCGCGCCCAGGCCTTCACCATGAGCGTCCCGGCCTTTATCGACATCAGTGAGGAAGATCAGGTGTGCTCCCGCGCCGCGGGGGCCGCCCAGGCGGGGGTCGGGGAGTCCCAGGGGCGTGAAGGGCTGAGTCGCGGCCGAGCGGCGGGACGCCGCTCCGCGATGCCGGCTCCAGGGCTGAGAGCCGCAGCTCACGCCTGCACACGCGGCATTGGGGAGGCCGCGAGGCAGGAGTGTGCGTTTCTGGCCTGGGGTTGCCCCAGCCCGGTGGCCGGCAGCCCCCGCCCTGGGCCGGAGGCTCCACGGCCAACTTCCTGGTCGGCGTCGCGACTCTCAGCCCGGAGTCACTCATTGACGACACAGTCCTCTTTGGGAATGGTATCTGCTTCCGTCCCCCCAAACGCAGCCACATCCGGAGTGGGAGGTGGCGAATATTTAGACGAAGTAGTCTAGGGAAAAATAATTTTTTACTAAAGAGCAAAATGGTGGTATTATGGTATCACAAAGGCACAGGTGACCTTTATTTTATACATAGACGATATTTTATATTTTCAGTGCTCAAGAGTGAGAGGTCTGTAACCTGAAAACATTACGTCAGTTCCACCCTTATACTTTTAGGCATATACCTAGTGAACCTTCCTAGTACTTTTAAATTTTCTGTTCGAGGTTTGCTCGTTAGTATGCATGGTTAATGCTTCTCATTTTCCCCTTAACAGAAGTTAAACTGTAGTTGGTGAGAGCTAAGCTAAACATGAAATGATCTCTTAAGTTAATTTCGCAGATCTGAAAACTACTCTTGAAGGCTTAATGTGTTATCATTTTTGTATTTTTCTGCTATTCCACAAACATGGAAATTTTGGTTTCCATAAAAGAAAACATTACTGTTCTTAACTTTTAAATTGCAGATGTGGTTAAAAATGTAGACCCTTAGCCTTGAAGACCAAAGTAAGAAGCAGAAATGAAAATGGAAAAACTTTTTTTAAAAAGGGGTAGGGAAGGAGTTGAGCACAGAAAGATATGAATGACAAGGAAAACATATCTTATTGGTAATGGTATCATTATCTACAGTTTACTATTAGGTTACTGAAAAGTATATATTTTTTAACATAGAAATGTATCTTTAGGTGCAGGAAGTTACTTTTGTTGAGTATATTTTAGTGTTAAAGTGTGATTTCTAGTTAGGTTACGCTGTTTTTGTAATACATGAGTTTCATACTAGCCATTCCTTTTAGGTCAATAGGTGATTGCTTCAGGAGTTTAACTTTGATTAAATTCTCTATTTAGAGTTAAGAAATAGAGTTCAGAATCCATAATTCTTTTCCTTTGCTTGTACCACTCCACAACCACAATTTGTGGCCAGTGAGGATGACAGATAACAATAAACTGTTGGTTGAATAGTTCTTAGAAAAGTTCACATTGTGTCTACAAAGCAGAAACTGAACAAATTCCTTTTTGGGGGGGGGCAGCATTATTTTTTTTCATAGAGAAGCATACTTTACAGCGATATTTTTGAGTGCTCTGACATGGTAACAATGTTTTATGAAACTTGTTTTAATACTGACTCATGAAGTTAACTATGTTGTTATCTGAAAGGATAGCACCATCAGATCTGCAGATCTGATATACTGTTCTTAGGTAGCCAAACATACTTGAGTTTAGAAAATGTGATACCTATGCATTTTACTAATGGTGTCCATAAAGCAAACTGAGGTTTCAGTTGTTCATTTTATTGCCTTAAATACCATCTGCATTTATGTTTGGCTACCATAAATACCAAGCCCTCAAAAGAACAAGTTATTAAATATTATATATGCATTAGAGTAGAAAATGTTTAAATACCTCAATGCAGTACTATAGTTATACTTTTATAGGTCCAAAGGTGTGCTTTCTGGTCCTGATATGCATTTTGCATTTTAGAAGATTATATGGTAGATTCAATTTGCTATAAATATTTTATTCAACATTCAAAGGCATTATCTTTTTATCTTTGTGTCTCCCTCAAATGCTGTCTCAGTTTCTCAAACATTTAATTAACAAATGATTACTCTCTTCCCAAGATAATGTCTAACTTTTTAAAGTAGCTATGTTCTATATACCTGAAAGCAATACGTTGTCATTTCTTCAAAACAAATTGAATTTACCAAGTCAGATCAACCCCCTCCCAAAAAGCTCTGGGTTATATTAGAAAGGTTTTTGCTATATACTGAAAGTCCAGCAGGAATAAGTGATATGAGAGAAATTTTGAAGATGATCCAAGTATATGTCTCCACCGGGTGCTGTAGCCAACAGGGTTGGGTCCTGTCGTAGGGGAAAACCTGTGGAGTGGTGGCGATGGATGAGCTAGGGAAGAGGCACCTGATCATAATTAAAGTCATCATTAAATACAGCATTTACATTTTACTTTTTTCAGAAATAGAACAGGGTGTTTTAAGATTTCGTGTTTTCTCATTCATAGTTTTATAAATATATAGCAACCTTGTTTGATTCAATAGGCTGCTGAACTTCGAGCTTATCTGAAATCTAAAGGAGCTGAAATTTCAGAAGAGAACTCAGAAGGTGGACTTCATATAGATTTAGCTCAAATTATTGAAGCCTGTGATGTATGTCTGAAGGAGGATGATAAAGGTTTGTTTTTAATTTTTTGTAATTTTTTTTATGAATTTTAAAGGATCTACTTTTAAAACTTTCTTGTGAATTATATTTGTTTTGTTTCAGACCTCAGAACTTTTAAGCACTGTTGTTTCTAAGCTTATCTTTGCACATACTTTCCATTCATTCTAATCTGTTATGAAGTAAGCCTATTTTGAGAAAACATCTTTTTTTATATCAGGCATGTTTTTTGAGTGTTTATGGTATGTTTGTTTAGTGCACACACTAAATACGGATAATTTCAAAATGAACTGAAGAAGAAAATGAAGGACTTCTTTTCCATGATGTTTAGATTAATATCAAATGGAATATAATTTCAGGTAATCTAAAAGCCATTTAATTATTTGTCTGATGCCCTATTTATTGAACTAAAATGGAAAATTTTGAAATTGGGAGTCCTGAAATCTCTAGTTAAGGTTTGAGATCAAACTTAGTTTATGACTAATATCTTACACTTGAAAATTAGTGACCCAACCAGAAAGTAGACAGCTTTTATTTCTAAATCATTTCCTACTTGTATGTGCAAAGTGTTCTTCAGCTAGGAAAGCATCCTAGCCTAAGTCCTAACTAGTAACTTCCACATGATTGAATTTCTTGCTAGTAAAAATTTAAACCTTATATTTAGACGTGTAAATCAGTTTTCTGTTTCAGTGTTTACAAACCAAATCTTAGGTAATAGTTTCCTTTAATAAAACGACAAGTTGTTTTCTGGGTGTTGACTATACAACAGAGCTGGTTTAGTTTGAATTTGTGTATACTAGATTTTAGTATAATGCACACCGTTGGAGGAAAAGTGGCCTCTAGAACTGTTTTACAGTAGCCAGATTATATCTCTTTAAAGTATCTTGTGTTTAATGGTCTTCGAACTCTGGAAATACATATTTAACTAGATACATTCAGTATTAGAGTATCATCATTGTTATCCTTACATGTGTAGATGTTGAAAGTGTGATGAACAGCGTGGTATCCCTCCTTTTGATCCTGGAACCAGAGAAGCAAGAAGCTCTGATTGAAAACCTCTGTGAAAAATTGGTCAAATTTCGGGAAGGTGAACGCCCATCTCTGAGACTGCAGTTGTAAGTTAAGAACCAAAAGAGGCCCTGTTTTTCTAGGGGCTCTTCATGTTACTGTCACTTGATGATTAAAAGAAAAAGTTCTGGAACTTGACTGTCAGCTGTAGCTCTTATAAGCTGTGTGACTTTGGACAAGTCACTTAAGCTTTCTGTGCCCCAGTTCCCTCCTTGTAATGTGAAGTTATTAATAGTGCTGTCTCAGGTTTGTTGTGGGAGCAGCTAAACCTCAATCACTATAGTTACTGATCTCAAACTTTTTTGTTTGTTTTGTTCACTAGGCTAAGCAACCTTTTCCATGGGATGGATAAGAATACTCCTGTAAGATATACAGTATATTGCAGCCTCATTAAAGTGGCAGCATCTTGTGGAGCCATCCAGTATATTCCAACTGAGCTGGATCAAGTAAGTTATTACGTGGAATACTTGTTATACTTGTCAGAAATGTAGTTTTATAGCTAAAATTAGTAGCAATTATGTGTGTTCTAAATGTTATATTTTAAATTGTGAAAATAATGTTCAGCTGTTTTGCTCAATTTTCTCTTGTCCATTTTATCTTAGGTTAGAAAATGGATTTCTGACTGGAATCTCAACACTGAAAAAAAGCATACCCTTTTAAGGCTACTTTATGAGGCACTTGTGGATTGTAAGAAAAGGTATTCAGAATTAATGAACTAACTTAAAACTTAACAGGCAAAATAAGTTGTTGAGGCCATTTTTCAAAGACAAATAGGGTGAGTGATTTTGCTCTACTTTGTTCTCCATGCAGTTGCTATAAATCTGTTTCTGTAAATTTCAATTATTAATGAGAACTACAAAGTTTAAAATAGTTTTTCCGTATCTTTAAACTTTTTAACCCATTTCCCATTTGCCCCTTGAAAAAGTGTTTGTTCAGCTTCTCTGCTCATTTTTAATCAAATTGTTTTTTGTTGACATGTGTGAATTCTTTAAATGTTTGGGATTTAGCTCCTTTTCAGAGGTAATGGTTGGCAAATATATTCTCCCGTTCATTGGTTATCTTTTTGCTTTGTTGATGTTTTCTTGTGCTGTGCAGAAGCTTTTTAGTTTGTTGTAGTCCCATTCATTTAATTTTGCTTTTATTTCCCTTGCCTTTTGGGTCAAGTTCACAAAACCACTCTGAGACCAAGTCCATGAGTTTAGTGCCTCTGTTTTCTTTTACACATTTTACTCTTTCAGTTCTTACATTCAACTCTTTCATTCATTTTGAGTTAACTTTTGTGCGTGGTGTCAGCAGTCTAGTTTCATTCATTTTGCATGTGGCTTTTCGGTTTTCCCAGCACCATCTATTGAAGAAACTCTTCATTTCATGTTTTTGGCTCCTTTGTTAAAACTTAGCTGCCCATATACGTGTGGGTTTATTTCTGGACTCTCATCAGTTCTTCGGTTCCATTAGTCTGTGTCTTTTTCTTTCTTTTTTTTTTTTTTTTTTTTTTTGCCAATACCATACTGTTTTGGTTATTGTAGTTTTGTAGTATAATTTGAAGTCAAGAGAGTGTGATACCTCTAGCTTTGTTCGTTTGTCTCAGGATTACTTTGGCTTTTTGGGGTCTTGTGGTTCCGTACAAATTTGAGAATTTTTCTATTTCTGTGAAAATGCCATTGGGATTTTAATGGGGACTGCATTAAATCCGTATATTGCTTTAGGTTATGTGGCCATTTTAACAATGGTAATTTTTCCAATCCATGAACATAGAATATCTTTCAAAAGTGTGTCTTGTCATTTTCAAAGTGTAGGTCCTTCACTTCCTTTGTTAAGTTTATTTCTAGGGGTGTTATCTTTTTCGTTGCCATTGTAAATGATACTGTTTTCTTCATTTCTCTTCCTGCTATTACTTTTTTAGTATATAGGAGTACAACAGATTTTCATATATTGATTTTTATCTTGCAATTTTGCTGTTTGTCACTATTTGCAGATGAAACTATTGTTTCTAATAGGTTTTTTTGGTGTGGTGTTTTTCGGGTTTTCTATATATAGAATCGTGTCATCTGCAAATAGTGACAGTTTTACTTCTTCATTCCCAATTTTGATGCCTTTTATTTTGTTCTCTTACCTTTTTGCTCCGGCTAGGACTTTTTGTACTATACAGAATAACAGTGGTGAGAGTGGGCATCCTTGTCATGTTCCTGATCTTGGAGGAAAAGCTCTCAGTTTTTGTCATATATGAACTTTATTATACTGAGGTACTTTCTTCTATATCCATTGAGTCTTTTAACATAAACATATGATTTATCTTACTGGATGCTCTTCCTGTGGAGTAGCATTGATTGGTTTGTGGACGTCGGACTATCCTTGAATTTCTGGAGAGGCCACCCCTTGATCATCATGTATGATCCTTTTAATGTATTTGATTTGCCAGTATTTTGTTTAGGATTTTTGCATCTATGTTCATCAAAGATATTGGCCTATATTTTCTTCCTTGTGTTATCCTTGCCTAGTTTTGATATCGGTAATGTTGACCTCAAAATGAGTTAGGAACTATCCTTCCTCTTCAGTTTTTTTTTAGAGACATTTGAAGAAGATAGCTATTAAATATTCTTAGAATGTTTGGTAGAATTTACCATTGAAGCCATCTGGTCTTGGACTTTTGTGATAGTACCGTTTCAATTTACTTAGTCGTGATTGGTCTATTTAGGTTTTTTCTTTAGTGAGTCTAGCCAGAGGTGTGTCAATTTTCTTTATCTTTTCAGAGAACTAGCTCTTTGTTTCATTATTTTTCTGTATTGTCTTTTTCTCTCTTTCATTTATTTCCATTCTAATTTTTTTTTTCTTCATTCTACTGACTTTGAGCTTTATTTGTTCTTTTTCTAGTTCTATAAGGTGTAATCTTAGCTAGTTTGAGATTTTTCTTGTTTCTTGAGGTAGGTCTGTAATGCTGTAAGCTTCCTTCAGTATATTTTTTTGTTGCATCCCAACAATTTTGATGTTATATTTTTGTTTGTCTCTGTATCTTTTTATAAAAGACTTTTATTAAAATATACCTAACATATGTCTCTATGTATCTTTTGGTCTCTTGTTCTTTGACCTAGGTAGCTGCTCAGTAGCATGTCGTTTACTCTTCACACATTTTGTGGTTTTTCTAGCTTTTTTGTAGTTAATTTCCAGTTTCATAACATGATTGGAAAATATGCTGGATATGATTTAAATCTTAAATTTATGTGCTCCAATATATGTTCACTTAAGAATGTATATTCTGTCACTTTGGGATGGAAAGTTCTGTAAATACCAATTATGTCCATTTGGTGTTATGTGTCATTTAAGGGTAAAGTTTCCCTGTTGACTTTCCATTTGAGTGATCTATCCATTGCTGTCAATGGGGTATTCAGGCCCCCTGCTATCAATGTATTTTTGTCAGTTTCTCCCTTTAGGTGTGTTAGTAAGTGCTATATACGTTTTGGTGCTCCCAGGTTGGGTGCATATATATTGATGAGTGTTATGTCTTCTTATTGAATTATCCCCTTTATCATTATAAAATGTCCATCTTCGTCTCATTACCCTTTTTCACCTTGAAATCTATTTTGTGTGATATAAGCATGGCTGTACCTACTTGTCTCTGGATGCCATTTGCTTAGAGTATCATCTTCCACCCTTTCACTTTGAGCTGTGTTTGTCTTTGTAGCTGAGATAGGTCTCCTGAAGGTAACATATAGTTGGGTCTTGTTTTTTAATCCATCCCTCTCTATTCTCTGCCTTTGGATTGGTGACTTAGTCCATCTACGTTTAGGGAGATATGTGAGAACTTAATACAGCCATTTTATCTTTTATTTTCTGGCAACTCTGTGTCTCCATTGTTTCTTTTCCCTTGTGTTTCTTCTATTTTAGTTTGGTGGTTTTCTGTGATTTTTTTTTCTCCCTTTTCCTCTTGTTTTATGTTACATGTCTCAACTCTAGATTTTTGTTTCATGGTTACCATTAGGTTTATGTAGTAAAATGTTTTATGCATATAATAGCCCTCTTCTGATTGCGTCTTCATTCCTGCACAAGTTCAGTCCTTTTTGTCCTTCCCTTTTATGTTTTTGTTTACACAGATTATCCCTTTTTAATGCCCTGTTTTGTTTCCAAATTGCAGATTTGATAGTTTTTTTTAAAAAGGCTTTTTTTCCCTTTAACGTTTATGTTATAATTAAATGTTTAATACCATATTCTGAAATAGAGTTGCAGTTTCCCTCTTCTGTCACTTATTCAAAGTTTTGTATACTTTAGTTTTTTTGTTTCGGTTAGAAGAGCTCCTTTCTGCATTCTTGTAGGTCTTGTGATGAATTTCTTCAGCTTTAGTTTGTCTGGGAAAGCCTTTATTTCTCCTTCATATATAAGGGATAACTGCTGGATATAATCTTTGCTGGTAGTTTCTCTTTGGTATTTAGAATACTTCATTCCACTCTGGTTTATAAGATTTCAGCTTAAAAATCTGATCATAATCTAATGGGGTAGGTTAACAGTCTTTTTTTCCCCTGGCTGCCTTGGGAATTTTTTTTCTGTCATTAACTTTTGACAGTTTTAATAGAATATGTCTTGGAGAAGGTCTTTTTCCATTAATTAATTAGGTGTTCTGGTATCTTCTTCAATTCAAGAGTCCAGCTCTTTCCATAGGTTGGAAACATTCTCATCAATTATTTGCTTGAATAGGCTTTTCGTTCCCTTCTCTCCCTCTTCTGGTATACCCATTATTCTTATGTTGTTCTTTCTAACGGAGTCAGATAGTTCTCATAGAGTTCTTTATTTATATAAACTGTTCTCGTGGTTCTTCCACCTGTGTCATTTCTAGATTGCTATTTTCAAGCTTGCTAATTCTCTCTTCCATCTCGTCTGTTCTGTTTCCAATGCTCTTCAATGCATTTTTTCCACCCCATTTATTGAGTTCTTCAGCTCCAGAATTTGGTTCTTTTTTTATGGTTTCAGTCTCTGGCAAAGTACTCCCTTTGTTCGTTGATTTTATTCTTGATCTCATTGAACTGTGTTTCTGAGTTTTCTTGAATATCATTTTTTCATAACTTCAATCTTGAATTCTTTGTCATTTAAATCTCAGTCTTCCATGTCTTTGAGTTTTGTTTCTCAGGACTTTTTAGTTTCTTTCTGAGTTACCTTGTTACCTTGGTTATTCATGGTACTTGATAGATTGTTTCTCTGCCTAGGCATTTGAGGTATTAGTGAACTCTTTCTATAAAGTACTGTTTCGCTCTTAATTCAGCAGGTTGATAAATAGAGGTCCTTCTTTTGTTTTCCAGTAGATGGTGCTATAGCGCAAGTTTTTGTTTTACCTGCACTACTGGCACCTTTCAAATCCTGGTAGGAGGGTGCTGCCTGGGTAATGGAAAACACCCTGTATTCTCCGAAGTGGTACTGGTACTGTTTATGTTCAGGTCACCTCAGTGTCAGGGCACCACCCCCACGGTGGTGTATCCAGGCAATGGGGTTCCAGGCCTGCAAGTTCCCAGTGCTGCCTGCTTGTAACTAGAAGCTTCCGGCCGCGTTTGTGCTATCAGAGGCATCTCTGCTCCCTCTACCCGGTTCCATTGGCCAGGGGTGGAGGGGGTCAAGTTTGCGGTTCTGTGGCTTTGCCTCCTTGCTGGTAATGGTGGCCTGTACTCAGCAGCTGTTACACTGCTGTGCACCCCTTTCACCGGGTTTAGCTGCAGTGGGTGCTGGCTGCTCAGGCTGGAATGTTGCTTCTGCCTCTCTCCCTGTGAGGGCTGCAGCCCAACTCCTCCACTGCGTGTCAGCTGAGGTCAGGTGAGCTCCTGGCTGTGTCTGTAATGCCATCTCTGTCCTTCCTCTGTCTCACCTCCCCTGCTTGTTTCAGTATGCCCTTCAGATGCGTGAATCTCTCAGATATATTTCTCTGTTGAGTTGGGCATCCTTTATTAAATCATAGTTGTCCAACTTGTAACTAAGGAGAGAAACAAAGGGGTCATCTCACTCCCCCCATGATGCTTTTCATCACAGTTCTTACTCTTGAAACATTTTCTTCTTTTGGCTTTTAGTGCCCCTTTCTTGATTCTTCTCTTACTTTAGTCGCAGCTCCTAATATGTGGGTTTCTCCTTATTTTCTCTAACCATTGGAATAACTCAGTTCTGGGACTTTTCTGCTGTTATATTCATTCCTTATCCATGTTGTTGGTGGTTTTTTGCTGTGATTGTGGGAGAGGCTGAGTGCCAAATGCATTTTGGATGGGACAGTTCTTTATATTGTTAGATTTTCAGTTCACTAAAGGACACTTAGCACTCCTGCTCTCACCAACTACAATACCAATAAGTGCTTCTAAGTCATTAGAACTACAACAGCTCCCGTCTACTTCCAGATGTTGCGATGGTGCCCGGTCGAGAGCCTCTGCAGCCTAAGTGCTCTCATCAGTCTCATGCCTTTAAATACCATCTATATGCTAATGATTTTCAAATATTAATCTCCTGTGTTTCTCCCCTGATTTCCAAATATCCCTGTTTTTCTTCAGCTGAGGAAATGCCATTACTAATGCTTCCAGTTGTTCAAAACTAAAACCTACGATTCATTTATGGCTCCTCTCATCTAATCCAGTAGCAAATCCTGTCAGCTCTAATCAATCTAAAATCAGACCAACTTCTTACTCTTTCCATTACTACCATGTGGTCAAAGCTACCATTATTGACTTGGATTATTGAAGTAGTCTCTTCACCAGTCCCTCTTTGGGCCTTTTCCCCCTATGGTACGTTTTCAATACAGCTGACAGAAAGTTCTGTTTAATATAGGTCAGATTATGTTTCCCCTATACTCAGAACCTTCCAGTGGTTTCATTCAGAGTAAAAGGCAGAGCCAGCTCCAGAGTCTTGGTACTGGCACTTCTACCTGAATCACTCTTTTCCCAGGTATCCACGTGGCTCCCTCCCATGTTCAGATCTGCTCAGTTCTTAGCTCATCAGAAAGGCCTCCTCTGGCTGTCCATATCCATAACAGTATACCCCACCCTCACATTGCTTTTTTTCTCCTTTATCCCTATTTTATTATTTCCTCATAGCAATTACTGCTAACAGAATACTGTATTTTAATGTTTATTATCTTTCCCCACTAGAATATAAATTTCATCTGGGCAGGGACTTTGTTTTACAGTTCATTACTAGAACAGTGTCTGACACTGGCAGTCACTTAGTATATATTTGTTGGAAAAAAATTACTATTTCTGCTATATAAACATGTTACAAAAACAGTGGCTACAAGAAGCAGAGACATAAAACAGTATGACAAGGCAGTTTACGGAACTATAGCACATGTCCTTCCCAAAGACGTTCAGATTAAAATATTTTAAAACATTTTGCAAGTTTGAGATCCCTAGCTTTTTCCCAGTTTCCTAATGATGTGAAATTAGTTGCTAATATTTGAGTCTTGGTTACTTCATTTTTAAGAACAGATGCAGGCTAGTGGTCACTCTCAGTCCCTGTCTTCCTTGACCTCTCAATAGTGTGTGACCGCGTTACTGTTCCCCCACACTTGTAGAAACCTCTCGACATAGGTGACACCACTCTTTGTGTTTCTCCAACCTCTTTGGCAGTTCATTCTTAGACACCTTTGTAAATTAGACCTTCTCTGCTCCTTTAAATGCTGGTATTACTCAAGAATTTCGCCTAGGACCTTTTTCTCACTCTCTTTCCTCTCCCTGGGTCATCTCATCTCATCCTGTTGTTTCTATCATCTTCTGAATGAAAATCTATGCCTCTAACCCAGGCTTTTCTTCCGAGCTTCAGAATTTTATGCCTATTTTTTTTTCGCTGCTTATTTCTACCTGTTGTCACTTGGATGTGGCCCATGCATAGGTGCCTCAGACTAAGTGTGGCTAAAATGAATTGATCATTTTCTCCCTCTAAATTAGTCTCTATGTTCCTAAGCAAGACATCTGGAAGTGATCTTCTCTTTTCTCTCCACTTTGCAACCACAGTAGTTTTATGAAGCCAAAATATCAGCATATCATTCCTTAAGTTTCATTTTCTTTAGGACACAGCACAAAATTCTTTTTTTAATTAATTATTTAAAAAAATTTTTTTAGGCGAGGCAACCCTTGGTTGATCTCACAGATTGCAGGGACCTTGTCAGCTTACAATTCCTTATTTTTTACACCTATAGCACCTGGTCTTCCTAGGTGGTCTCCCATCCAATTACTAACCAGGCCCGAGCCTGCTTAGCTTCTGAGATCAGAGAGGATCCGGTTTGTTCAGGGTGCCATGGCCGTAGACCACAGCACAAAATTCTTAATATGGCATACAAGTCCTTTTGGACATGGGCTTCTACCTACTGCTGTAGTGTGGGCTCCCATTTTTGTGTGGTGCAGTGACAAACTACAGAAACCTTTCTTTTTTCATACAAATATTCCCTCCCTCTCTCTTGCTCCTACACACACACTCCAACCTGCACCCTTCCTCTTGGTTATCACACCCTAGGCATAGTGAACCTGTGTCGGCTACAAAAGCACCATGCTCTCCCAGTCTGGACCAGGAGAGTTGGCACCTGTTCTTGTGTGACCTGTGAACTAAGAATTATTTTTACATTTTTAAAATGGTTGAGGAAAATCTAAGGAAGACTATTTCATGACACATGAACATTATATGAAATTCTAATTTCAGTGTTCATGAAATTTTATTGGAAAATTGTCATACTTACGTATTGTCCGGCTGCTTTTGCCAAAACTTGAGTAGTTGCAACAAAAATCTGCAAAGTCTCAAGGCTGATCACGTCCTTCACAGAAAGTTTGCCTACCCTTGTCTAGCCCTACACTCAACTTTGTTTCTGTGCCTAAAACACTTCTTTCGTATTAGGTTAGGTGCCTCCCTTCTATACAGCATTCTCTACTTGGCACTTGTTAAAAGGTTTGTCGGGTCTCAGGCGCATTGAAGACTAGGAACACCTGGTCTGTCAACTATTATGTTCCTGAGGTGTTTGGCACATAACGGGCCCAGAATAGGTGAATGTTTCCCATAGTTAGAGAAGTAGAAGACAATAGCTATTTTAAACACTACATTTCTTTCATTCTGATTTATACCATTGATGTGAATTTTAAGATTTGGTTTTTGTCTAGTACACAGAAAATGTTTCCCCCTGCTTCTAAATAGAATTCTGAGATTTGCCTTGATGTTATCGTGTCAGATGCTGTGCACTTTAAATGGATTATTTTATCTGATCTTTGTGAATTCAGACTTCTTCAGCTGATAAGAGGAACTAGATTAAAATGTACTGTGGCTGCTAAAACTGGAAAATATCCCTGTGTTTACAGCGTGGCACAAGAATGAACAATGAGAAAGCAGTTTTTTGTAAAACTTTGAATTCTTATAGTTAGAACACTATGTTTAAGATGCTGGTTATCACTTAACCGCTACTATAATTATATATTTTAATAAACCCTGATTTTGTAGGAAGTTTTAGAATACTGTTTAACTTTTTAAAATAGGTCCTACAGATCTTACTGATTTCTCCCAGGTGGAATCCAGATTGGGGAGTGAGGGATGTTTTCTAAGACTTCAAATTGAATGAATGCATTTAATTATTTTGTACTTTTTACCGTAGTGATAATTGGTCACCTGAGTAACTTTAAGAATAATTTGGAAAGATATCTTTCGTAGTTATTTAAATATTTGTGTTGGCTCAACTTCAGCCATACTATCTTAACAGGACACAGAACTTTTCCCGCCTAGGGCCTTCATACTTGTCTCCTTCTGCATGGGAAGTCCTCTAATTCCCAACCTTTTACCTCTCGCACCTTTTCACAGCCAATGATTTTATGCCCTTTCGATGTCAATTTTTGTGTCATTTTTTCAGAGACTGCATGTGCCCATTCTACATGAGGTAGTTCCTTCTGTCCTGTCTCTACTTTTTTATTCTGTTATAACACCATTTATTCCCTTAATGGCACATACTTGCTAGTTGTTGTTTTTCCTTAGTCATGTCTTTCCTACTAGAAGGAAAGTTCCGTGAGTTTTTCCTGTAGAGAGGAGGGACCTTGTCTCTCTCCGTCACCATTGCATGTATCATTAGCACAGTACTTGGCTCTTGGTATATATTTTTGAATGAATGAATGACAGTAACGATACTATCAAATTCTTAATGCAGTATTTCTTTTTAGTGATGCTGCTTCAAAAGTCATGGTCGAATTGCTAGGAAGTTACACAGAGGACAATGCTTCCCAGGCTCGAGTTGATGCTCACAGGTAATGTTAAACACATTGTTCTAATGATGGCTCTTAGCAGCTTAGAAGTGAGCTGCAGTATTCAGTCATATAACTGAAGTCATGTTTGCATCTATCAGTGCTCCAAAACCATTTGATACTGTGTGCTCGTGGTGATTCTAAGGGAGATACTACAATTCAGAGTTTGGTATTGGAAGAACCATAGTGCATGTGAGCTAGCCACATGGTGTTTGCCGTTTGCACCCTAGCTGGTATGGGGATGAAAACCCCAGTCTGAAAGATAGAACCTAATCTTAGGTTGGATCTATGAAATAGAAATTATGGTAACTTCTTTAAAGAGTTATTGCTTCACAAGGACCTGTGAAAGATGTAGAAAGGGTAGTTAGTGGAAAAGATCTTTGACTCTGAGGTCATACTACCTGTGTTCAAATACTCCCCACTTATTGGACAAGTTCTTTCTGAGCCTGTTTTGTTATTCATAAATTGGCATGCTAAGACTATATGTCTCTAGGGTATTATGATTAAATGAGTTAATGCATGTAAAGCACTCACCTGGTACTAGTGTATTGTAAGATGCTGCTGCTGTTTTATTCTTTGATTACTTTGGTGGTACTTTTTCTCTAGCTATGTTTTTGTCTATAACTGTTTATTTTTAATCTTTTGTTAAAACAGATATACTTGATAAATAGATTTATTGGCCTGTTTTAACCCCAGTCTTAACAGCTTTTCTTACACTGTATGTATTGAACTCTTAAATACTTTACTGAGTTAAATGTGTTTTGCACCCTGCAAAATCAGTGAAACATACCTGAATTTCAAGACTCTGAGCTTGGATTTTTGTTTCCTAATTAAGGTGTATTGTACGAGCTTTGAAAGATCCAAATGCATTTCTTTTTGACCATCTTCTTACTTTAAAACCAGTCAAGTTTTTGGAAGGCGAGCTTATTCATGATGTAAGTAGTTTTTCCTTAATGTGAAACATGTTCTCTTTTCCTGAATCTAACATACTGAAGCAAAACTGTTTTACTTTGTGTTAATGAACATGACTATTAGATCTGGAAAGAGAAGAACTATTTATTCTTTTTATATCAAAAACACGCTGAAATTTAAGACCAGGTTTTCTCAAACTGCTGAACACAATTCTGTTCTTTCTCTTTTTCCTTCATCTCCTCACTTGCCTGGCCGTTATGAATTTAGATAATACAAATTTCTTTTTAGTATATTGTGTCTGCTAGTCCCAATTAGGAAGATAAATCTGGTATTTAAAAACACATTAACGTACTTTTCAAATGCAAGTATAAATACATTTTGGATTATTTTCCATTTGTACTGTGTCATTACCACCATCTTTACAGCTCACTGTATTTACCATTTCTTTCATCTAAGTGAGTCTTTTATTAAACAAATGGTGTAGATGGTAATTTGATCAGATTGAATTTTCTGCACTGAAAGAAATGTAAAGAGTTGTGGGAGTCAGTGTCTTAAAAAGAAATGTAAAGGGTTGCTGGGAGTCAGTGTCTTAAAAATATCTTGAATATAAATCTTGACTCTATATTGAATATTGTATCTATTTTTTGTCTCTTTTATCTGTTTAGCTTTTAACCATTTTTGTGAATGCTAAATTGGCATCATACGTCAAGTTTTATCAGAATAACAAAGACTTCATCGATTCACTTGGTAAGTGTTGGGGTTTATTCTTTGGAGGGGTAGAGAGAGAGAGGTGGGAATGTGCTATTCTCGAACTGTTTTGTACTGTGAGATCCAGCAGATACAATCTTGGCCTTATGTGTAGATTACCCTAACCAGCGGTGTTTGATGAAACAGCAACAAGCATAGGTAACAATAAACACAGTTTAAAAGATTACTCAATGAATTGGGAATCAGAAGGTATAGGAGGAAGCATTTGTGATGGAAAGAGCATGAAACCAGGAATCAGAAAACCTGGGCATTTTTTTCTCTCCATAAGAGCTTCTTGGATCTTAGACCATTCCAACTCTACCTCGATTCTATGAAGTAAAGTTCTAGAAATAAGCAGATGTTTAGAGAAAATTCAGATATAAATAGCTCCATCAATACGTTTTTAAAAGTTTCAGAATGGGGATGGAGCAGCGACACAACTTAAAAGATCACCATTGCTTTGATCATAATTTTAGAAGTACTCATTTAGGAGTTGACAAAATATGATTAAAGGTTCTTATTATTTAAAATAAAATTTCTTTGTAAAAGACCTTATTCTTTATTCATATGCAGGGTAATTTATATTTTTGGTGCTTTTCTAAAAAAGCCATAATCACATAATTGTAACAAACAGGGTTTTTTTCCCACCCCCCCCTCTAATACAGTATTTTGCTTCGTGCACACACACCATGTTTCCAAATTAATAGATTATAGAAGTATATGATATTGTTAAGCAGATCTAAGTGAAGCAGTAGATGGGATCAGAAACAGTTGTGATTTCACATAATGGGAGAAACTGTCCTAATTATAGTTTGTTGAAGACAGGAAAGTCAGTCTTAGCTTTATGATTTTTTGAATTTTCTTTCTAGAACATCAGAGCTCAATAAATGTTGGCGAGGTTGATGAAATCTTATTCATCATCATTGAGCAAACTCCATATATATTCAGTTTTTTCCTTTTAGAGCACATCTTTATCATGCTAAAATTATACAGAAAACCTGTTAAACAGGAATTGCTCTAAAATTATCAGCTTTTGAGAGTGAAGTCAGCGATGACACTAAGATGTTTTGTTTTCCCACTAGACAATCAAAATATATTAGGTTATATTTTCCATATTAAAATTGAATTTCGTCTCCCTGTTCTTTTGAGCTGTACTTAAAAGAATACATTTATACATATAATCTACTTTGATTATACTATTAGTCCTCAATTTAGTAATCATTAATTCCTGTTACCTGTAAATTTTATGCAGACTTATTCTGAACATAAGGCATTTGAAATACATCAAGATAAAGTAGATTTGACTGTGTTTATGTAGAATGCTTTGCCAGGTGCACTAGACCCAGAAAACCACATTCTGTCCCAGTTAATTTGTTTCGTGGCATGAAACCATGTGATGGAATGTTAATGTCAGCAACCTCTTTATTTACGCACCAAGGAAAAAGGAGTAGTAATTAACACTTTGACACTCCCCCATTGATGTGTAATTGACTGTTTCAAAGGAGCACTGGTTCATAAGCTATTGCATGCATTAAAATTACGTTTTCTATATTGCAGCATTTTAAGGCAGGGGTCAGCGACAAATGCAGAAATTGCTCAATGATGCACATTTTTTTTATTACTGCATTAAGGTTTTGACATATTAGTAATGAATAAATGTTTCCATAAAATTAGATTTTTTTATAACTTTAAAATTGAAATATGACGCAGAACACTGTGACTTCCTTTTTGAAGGTTCTATTTTCAATGAAACAAAGCACAGCTTCCTCATACTTCACTGGCTTAATAGCTTGATTTTGAGAACAAGAGTCCTAAAAGGCTTTAAGTTAGGTTGGTTGTTTTGAAGTAGTAGCTTTAAACATCAATTTAAAATGTTTCTTAAATGAAGGTTTCCCTAGATAATGGTTTTACATGATTTTTTCTAGATATAATTTTCATTCCTCTAAGTTTTTTGATTTAAGTAAGCTTATAACTGCACCAAGCAATAAAAGTTTACTTCGAGTATTTTTAATTATATCTTAAAAATGTGGAGTTTCTATCATTTTATCACATTAAAAGAGAACTATATATGCCCACAGAATGGGGAGGGTTAAGGAATTTTCTTATATTTTCGAATACTGAGAAAAACCTTTAGTATTTGTTCTGTGATAAGAAAACATGATGTTTCTAATTTATTGTGCCAGCCGGAAACCAAATTCTCTATTTTGCCTTTTGTTTCTTCAACCTCCATGCAAAGTAGCAGTCTTTTATTAGGAATTTGTTTGTAAAAGATGCTTTGGGGAAAACATCTTACTAAATATATATATTTTTAGTTTTAGATATAAGAGATTTATTACAACTGAAAATCTGATTACAAATGTATAGATTCCACAGGTGGCAACAGTTTATCAAAACACTGTTTTATTAACACAGACTACTTGGGCCAACAGTAGATTAGCTTGTGTCAACTGAATTGCCCTAACATGTCCACATGTATAATCTGATGTTATGCAGTTGCTACCTTCTTGCTTCAGAAAGTTAATCAGCATCTAATTTTCATTTGTTAATTAGGGTTAATGTGCGTTAATTGATTTTTTGATGCTCGTGGATTTCCATTAAACCCAGTTAGCAATACTTACTTGGGTACCTCATTCATTTGAGTTATGATGATCATGTTTTTGTTGAATCTGTGCCAAATAGAAAGCCTGCATCATAATTACTGCTAATTAACAGACTATTATGTGCTATATTAATGGGCTTCCCTAGTCTTCTAATATATGTAGAATATTAATACATTTGAAATTTATTTATGGAGTGCTTAGAGGCAATTTTAACAATACAAACTTGAGGCTCTTAATTATTAAAGGGTAGTGATAGATCATTTGCTGAGTTTACATAATTTGAAAGTTCAGAAAAAAGGAACATGTAATTCCAGATTAATTTTAGAAACTTGTTTTCATAATTTAGAAACTTGTTTTTATAAGTTATCAAGTACATATGATGTGTTATAATTCAGCTTCTATTTAGGCACAGGTAGACATTGGGATATTCAGGATTCGTAAATATTTATTTGTATTTCTAGTTGTTTCTTTCTAAGGCTACTTGTATTGCCACTTTGTGACTATAAATAAGTCATTTAATCTCTTTGCTCCTCAATTTTGTTGTGTTTTGAAGTGAAAGGATCTGGACCAGGTAATTCGTTAAGCTTCCTTTTAGGTCTAACAGTTGTTTTTGATATGAATAATTGTAACAGCATGTAACATTAGCAATTATAAAGCAAAATTTGAATTATTTTTTAGTTTTCTGCTTTTGCCTTATAAAGAATAAGCATCATTGTTAAATGGTACTCTTTAATTTTAACTAGTACTAATCATTTTACACTGTAAATGTTAAGAGATAACACACTTTTACAGTTATGACTTTTAAATATTAAATCCAAAGTGACCTAAGAGGAAATCGTACGTTTTTATAACTGGATGCGTGTGAAAATATTTTAAAACTCTTGAACATAGAACAAATCATCTGTGGCACTACAGTAATAAAGAAATGTAGTTCTAGAAAAATAAATTTAAATACTCCATAAGAATTCTAATTGTGTAGGTCTTATTGGTATGGATACTTATCAGGCTTCGCTGTTGTTACTCAGGACTATTACATGAACAGAATATGGCAAAAATGAGACTACTTACTTTTATGGGAATGGCAGTGGAAAATAAAGAAATTTCTTTTGATACAATGCAACAAGAACTTCAGATTGGTGCTGATGATGTTGAAGCATTTGTTATTGATGGTAAGGCAATTGGAACATTTTCATTTTTTTCTAGAATTCGTGGAATAGAAGAATTTTAATCTTGAAACTGAGGCTTATGTTAACAAAGCTGGGGAGCTTTTTGGTAGCAAATGTGTATGTTTAGTAGGTTGACAGACATCTGTAGTAGAGTGAAAATTCAAAAGAAGTATAAATTCCTATGTGATTTTTAGTATTTGTTCTAAACACTAAACACTTGGAAGTCATATGGAACAAAGGCCTACGCATAGTATACCATTGTGGTTAAGAGCCTAGATTTTAATTTCAGACCTGGGTTTGGAACCAGGTCTTCCTCTATGAAACAGGAATGAAGGAGTCACTTGTGGTTGTGAAGATTAAATGAATTAACTCAGGTAAAGCACTCAGCCCAGTGTACTTGGCACAAAAATATCTGCAAATGTTAACCATTACCAGTTTTTTATGATTGTCCTAGAAATGAGACCTTCTTCCCCAATAATTGTGTTAGAAAGTGATTTAAGTGTTAATCAGGAATTTTTTTCTGAGCTTTTAACATTTGAAAGTGGAGGGAATAACATTATTAACTAACATTAATAAAATGAACAACAGTTGGCATGGTTTCTTTCTAAAGCTCTAAGTCTTAGACATACCTATAAAGAAATATTTTATTAGGAAATTAGTTTTTTTCCCCCATATGCGATTGTAGGGGAGAACACTTAGAATTCTTAATGAAAAATACATGATGTTTACTATATATGGGCCCAGTAAACATAGCCTTTTCTTGGCTTGTTATTGGATTCAAAGAGCTGGTTTATAAAATGTTGGAAAATTATAAAGTCTTATTATCATTATTAAGGCTTACTTGGTCAAAGGTTCATACCTTAGACTGGTTTTCCTGGGAATTTTCTGTATAACATATCATGTAAAACATCTTTTTTTAGCAGTGAAAACAAAAATGATCTACTGCAAAATTGATCAGACCCAGAGAAAAGTGGTTGTCAGGTAAGACATTTAATTCTTTGCAGCATTTTGTAGAACAATTTAATTGTGATTATTTTACTTAAATGTTTAGAGAATCAAGGTGGTGTTCTTATCAGTTGACTGTAGTTAAATAGTTGCTATTTATCATAATTTTATTAAAGTTCAGACTGAATGTGATTAGCTTATTTAATGAAAGAGTCCTATTTTCCAGCACATTTCATTTAATGGCTTAGCATTGACCGGAATACTAATGACTTTTGTGTCTGGTTTACGTAGCTCAGGGAAATAGAAGATTCAGGATCAATATGGTAAAGATTTTTTTAAAAAATAAGCTAATCGAATTGTCTTTTATGTATATTTAACTTTGCTTTTAATTAGATACAAGGATGTAGTATTGTAAAAGGATACCAGAGGATAAAAGGTTGACTAATGACTTTTAATTTTTCAATTTTTAGTCATAGCACACATCGGACATTTGGAAAACAGCAATGGCAACAACTGTATGACACACTTAATGCCTGGAAACAAAACTTGAACAAAGTGAAAAACAGCCTTTTGAGTCTTTCTGATACCTGAATTTTTAAGCTAATAAATTTTGTTCTTTGGGGAAAATATCTAAATCATAGTAAAACATTATAAGCCAAAAGCTGACTACAGTCTTGAATATTTATTGTCTCACATTTAAAAGAAATTTAAAAGAAATCACAATCTTCAGAGGATACAAAGTAATAAATTACAAAGGGTTACTTGTGTCTTGTGTAATACATAAGCTGTGTTCTGTAAGGGTTTTGAAGGTGCAACAAGAACTTTGATGAAATATATGGAAAAAAGAAATTTAAGGGGAATTGCTATCAGCAAACTGCAATCTTAGCTACCTTACGTGAAGCATTTGCTGAGCAAAAACATGGTAATATCACATCAGAAAAAGTTGGAAAAGTGAGTATATCTGTAAAGCTTTTAGATATGTCATTTTGCTCTACTCCAAACCACATCAATATTTCAGTTCACTGAAGCATTATTTTAATCCCTAATCCAACATCTCTTCCGCTTTCCTTTTTTTAGGTTGGTTGTCATTTTCTGAGGTTAGGAATTTTTCGATTTTGTTTATTTGATTTGTTATCAAGCTCTGCCAGTCATCTTCACAAGTAAAAGACACAGTTAAATCGGTATCTTTAATCTTCATTGCCTGAAAATCACTTTGTAGTAGATTGGCTCTCTGAGACTTTGTTTTCATCTAGGAAAGACCAAACTTGTTTTACCACTGTGAAATTTTCTAAAAACATTCATCAACGAAAGAGTTTGAAGAAGATCCTCAACCTTCTGCAGTTATGAGTATGTCATGAAGCCACCATTCTCTTACCTAATTTCCAACACCTACCTTAGTAATTTTGGCATCAAAAAAACTAAAATGTAAATTTGTAGTTTTATGTAGTAGCTTTTCAAGATGCCTAATCTATTCTAGGAATACCACAAACATTTTCTGGAAGGTCTTGAGCTTACATTGAAAGAAAGAATATTTAAAACATGCAGATAAAAATCTGTTTTGTCTTTTACTCCCTTCCCTTCCAAATGTGTCTGTGTTTTGTATCTTCTATCAAAGCCAGGGGAAAATTTAAAATGTTAACTGCCATATAAAACTACCTTTTACTCCATATTTCCTCATGCTTCAGAATATCACTGTTGGAGAAACAGGAAAGAACAATGGAGTATTTGCAAGTTGGCATGTTTCCAAGGCACTGCATTGGGTCATACTTATAAGCTGTGTTTAAAATGGTTTTCATTTTTTTTTTCTGATGATAAAATATTACTGGAAATTTAGAAAGCAAAAAGTATAAAGTAGGCATCACTAGTAATCCACTATCCAGAGAGACCTGTCAACATTTTGGTACTATTTGCTGCTAGTCTTTTTTTTATTTTAAGCATCTTTGATCATTCTACAGAATTTTATATCTTGGTTTTGCCCTTCGTCATTAAAATTTCTCATAATTGTGAGTAGCTCCAGACCTTTTATGGATATGTGATCATTTATCTCCTCACTGAATATTTCTTTCAATTTATCCCTATCAAATAATTTCCTTTAAAAAGTCTTTGATAGTCTCAGATTATCAGATAAAATCTATTACAGAGAATATTATATTTTAGAAATACAGAACAGGATAAGAATGACATTAAAATTATCCAAGACTCCAGCTACCATTAAACATTTTGAAGTAAATATGTTGGTCTCTTCTGTACATACTTTTTGAAAATCTGAATCACATCATTTTGTACGCTGTGTTAAAAATATTTTTAGTATTTCCCTCTATTATTAAAAGCCTTTAAGAGCATGGCTCCATTATATTCCATGTTCCATATTTTTAATATATTGTCATATACGTTGTTAGAAAATGTTTATTAGGCTATGATGAATGCCATTTGTTCAAAAATCATTGTGATGCTTTTTGAATATTGCCTTACATTACAATCTCCCAATTTGATAAAAGTGGCTTATTGGTTACATTGTTTTCAAAGAGACTATATAGTAATAATTTTTAAATGATATTAAATATTCACATTTGATCTCAGTTCCATAAAGATTGCTGCCCCTTTTGGATTGCTCTTTTTGGCTCCTGAGAATTCCATAGTAGGCCACCAGTCCCCTCAAAGTCCTAGCCTCTCTGATCCTTGGGATGGTGTGTGTTCATGTGAGTCTGACTGTGTATGTTCTTATACAATCACATGAAAACAAGTATCAGAATAAGACGGTCAAGAGGATTTAGACAAGTCATTTAACTTTTGTGGACCTCCATTTTCTCAGCTCATTTTAGTTAGAAAGTGCTAATTATTTTAATAAAAATGCATAAATGTATTTTTCTGATAATGTCTAGCATATAAGTGTGTTCGATATACTTAATGTAACAGGGCAAAAATGAATGTACAAGTCACCCATGCAGTACTGATACGGAGAAATGTATCAAATCTAAATCTAGGTTGCTACTGATTTTGAAGTTAAATGACTAGTGATCTGTATACTTAATGGCCCTGTTTTGCCAGCAAAATGCTTGATGTATTTTGGTGCATGTGACATAAGTACAAATTATCTCATTTTCCAAAATATTGATTCTTTGACTTTTTATCTTGATAATGGAAAAGGAGACATTTATCCATTTAACTTTAGTTTCTTTCCCCATAACTACCTACATGAGAGAAACAGGGACTGGCTGTAGAGATAAACGAGATGTATGTAGATTAAAGTTTTATATTTAATGAAACTTATCCTACTTAGCTTAACTGAGGTTTTGCAGCACACAGCAGTAATATTTTAGGTAAGTTGCCCCGCATCTGCTCCTTCCTTTACTATCTCCTTTTAAAGATCACTTATCTCCTAACCTCTTCTTTCTGTCTGACTCAAAAGATCTTTTTTGGCCGAAAATTTACCCCAGCCTGGTACTAGCCCTGGGGTTATATTGAAAATTTTAACTTAAATTGAGTGTGTAAAATAAGTGGCTTTCTCTGCTTACTCAAGCCCCTCCCCACTTTATTCCTGGGCATGATCAAGACCAGCAGGCAACTGACCTATTTAATCCTCTCCAATCAAAACAAAACAAAACAAAAAAACCCCACCCATTTAAGTTCCGAATATACAGAGAAAAGGTGGATTAGCCTGAAATTTAACAGGTTTGGTGTGGAGAGTATGCATAAAAATATGTTGGAAAAATATAAAGAACTTCTATTCCCTTTCTGGTTATAAGTCTTCCTAAAATTCATTTGTCTTCATTTCAAACAAAGGTTGGGAAACTTTTTCTGTAAAGAGCAAGAAGTAAATATCTTTGGCTCTGTGGGCCAAGTGGCCTTCCTCACAGCTTTATCCTCTGTCACTGCAATACAAAAGTAGTCGTAGGTAAAGAAATGGGTGAGGCTGTGCTCTAATGAATTGTACTTACTAAAATGAGGCAGTGGGCTGCACTGGGCTCACTAGCTGTTTGACAGCCCCTGATTTAGAAAAGTGTAGAATACTAAGGAGCAAGTAAACGGCTTCATAGACAAAATCTGTTTTAATGCAGGGATAATAGCATTTTTAGTAGACTAGGCAAAATAACATCTGCTTTTAAATTTGTCCCACATTAGATGTCACTTGGTAATCAAGCTTCAGGTGGGACAAGGGAGCTTAGTAGTGCTTGACACATAGTAATAAGCATCTAGAATATGTCTGTACTAACTGAGCCAAGTTTATGTGCAGTAGTATTTTGAGAAAAAAAAAACCACAAAAGTTGAGAAAGTAGATAGTATTTGACTAAGAACCAAGATGCCTAGTCTAAGTCCATTAGATTGTATCTTAATACTTTGGAAAGTTACTTCACATTTGTGTCACTGCTTCCTCTAAAATAGATGTACATTACAGGGCCATTGTGGGAATATTTCTTTGAAAAAGTTTTAATTCTTAAAAATATTAATTGCAAGAAAAGCATTAGGAATTAGACAAATTTATTGGGCTTGAAAGGGAGGCATGAAATTTTCATGCCCTCGAAACTGAAAATAGGGCAATCAGTAAGTGTTAAGTGATTCAATTAGAAGTTGGTGCCTAGCTTTGATACTTACACTTCCTTTTTGTTTTGATTCTATGACTTATCCAATTGGCCAAGGATTTCCCATTGCCAGATTAACTTGGCTTTAGTTACCATATTTTAAAGATACACACTTCTACACATCAAGCTGAAACTATCTTGCTGAGGGCAGGGCGATTATGAAAAGGTGAAAAAATTGGAATCTAATGTTTCAACTCCCCCAAAGAAGAGTTAGACTATCTACTGGAGGTTTCTCATATTTAAAAAGGAAAATTAAATATGTTGCTAAAAGCTGTTATATGTTAAGGCTTATACTATATGTTACACATATGTGCTACATGTTATGTTTGTAATATAATTTTCATTTTATATGTATGAAAGAGTTGTTTAATGTGCTCTAGAATTTAAAATCTAAATTGGTAAGATTCAAAATTTAAAATGTCACTATGCAATTTTTTAAAATAACCTTTCCTAACCTTTATAGGTAACTTAGTAGTTATACCTATAATTGTTTTTTAGACTTTGAACAACACACTTTTTGCACTAAAGTTTTGCACACTAAGATAAAAACTTATAAATTTTACTGCAAAACCTATCAGCGGTAGTTAGTTGCTTTTCATATGTCAAATGGACTTCTAGAGCTATATAATCTGTATAAATACTTTGCTTAATATTTGTATCCATACTTGATATCATATTTTTAGGGATACTTGATCCTTTCACATACTGTGTTCTAACTGAAATAATTTAAAATAGATATATTTCCTTTGCAGTAATCGGCTTCTCAAAATGTAAATTACCTTAAACACGATTAAAAATAACTGAATTTAACTAATTATTTATGGCATTTCTTTTATTAAAATGTTAAGTCCTCAAATTACTGAGGTTTTTGTTTAAATAAATGCTCAAATGCCAGTGTTCTTAAATTTAGGTGACTTAAAGAATAGAAGTATATAATACACTACCTCACACTCTCCTTCCCAAAACAGGCTGGATTATATCTATTTGATTTATACACTGTGACTTTTTCCTGCTGTTTTCCATCAACCTTAATTGTGAAAAATGGTGCCATGTTGCCCTCTTGATATTATTTTGGAGATCAGTTAGGTCTTAAAGCATCCAGATGCATACAGTTCTACACATATCTGTAGAATTAGCTCACTAAGGTCTGCTTGGCAATATTTTTAATTGACTTACATGTTCTGTGGGAAAAGAAGAATCATAAAAAGTCTCTGCAATTGCATTCCTCTCTTCACTGGGCTGTCCCTTGGGATCTGGATGGATAGTCGAGTTATTCAAAGTGTCAGCAACTTTGTTAATGCTGGTAGTATCTGGTTGACAAAGAGGAAATGGCAAGAACTGAATTTTATCCTCCAGGCACTCATTTTAGTGACTGAGCTTGTTTTTCTCTGATTTTATGCTTTCGTATTTAAAAAGTAAATTTCTATTTTTTTTACTTGAACATTTTATAGTTTTCATAGACTTTGCTTACATTAGGCATTTCATTTCAGAAAACAAAATGTTATCACTGCTTTGTAAAACCTGATTTCACATTAAAATGAATGAAATACAGACCTTCTAAAACAAAATAACAAAAAATGTTATTCTTACTCTGGTTACTATACTGCCCACACATGTAACAATTGTATAGTGAACATCTTACCAATTCAGATTAATGAGAAAAGTCTGAACCAACTAAAAGATTTATATTTAAAGAAACTAGCCATAGGAAGAAGCCTAACAAAGGGTTGCCCATTAGGAAGTCACTAAGCTTTAATAAACAGAAAAATAACAGAGAAACATGTCTACTTTGAAGGCTAAAAGACATTTATGAGTATCTTTTATAAGAATTGAATATAAGTTGAATTTCTGTAGAATTTCAGACATCTCCCCTTCCATCCTTAATATTTGTTGAGATTTGATTTGGAAGAAAGGACCTGTGAGAAAAAGGTAAACATTAGACCAGCCCTTTGACTAACAGCACCTGACTAACCACAGCATCTGATAGACAAAATTAATGGAATCTGAAGTTAATACATTTTATTATATATATTAAGAAAATTAGAGTTTGTGGAATGAGGTTTAAGTGTTTCCTATTTTTCCCTACATCTCCATGTTGCTAAACAAGATATACTTATTTTGCTTTTCCCAGTTTTTTCTTTTCTTTCTTAAAGAAGCCTGTTATGTCTGAGGGCCATGCAAAGCTTTCTTTATAATCTGCATTTCTTTAATGGGTCTAAATGCACATTTAATGGGTTAAACAGGCAAAGACTCTGGAAATCTAAGATGTCTTTAACAACTTAATTTTATCTGTGAGACTGCTGTGGCAGAACAAATTTTCCTCATGATTATATTTAAACTGTTGTTCATTGTTATCTCCCAAGTTAAAAATTTAAAAGTAATCACCCCAAACTATGGTTGTTTTTGTTATTTTCAGTTCTTTGATATTTCTAAAAATTTCCAAAACGCAATTGTACCTCAGTATATGTTGAGAATACTAGTTCAGATGCGACTGAAAATCCACTCCCATTAAAATCTTTCCTACTTTTACATATATATAATGGAGTATTTTAGACAAAAAAAAAAAAATACTAATGTTTTCATCTTAAACACAATCTGGAGAATTTTTCCCAAGAATACTAAGAAATTTTAAGGAAACACAAACTTTGTTTTCTTACCTGGTCCAGTATCCGTCCTGACATCATCCACACCAACACTTTTACAGAGTGTCACTGAAATGCTCTTGTTTTCTGATGGACCTACTGGACTCTCCTTCAGCAACAAAGGAATGCTACAAGGTGAAGTGCTCACTGTTTGACTTTCAGTTTGATTTACTTTTGACCAAGGACTGGGGTCTAAAACACTCACATATACTGGAGTTTTCTCAGTTTTTTTATCTGAAGTTGAAAGATCAAAGGCTGACCTTCCATTTCTGTTTACTAAATCTCCAGATGGCTTTATGTGAAATGAACATGATTCTTCCAGCTGTCCTTCACTGTAAATTTTTCCTGAAATGATGTCATTTAATGATTCTGTTTTCTCTGTATTATTTAACGATGTATGCTGTCTTTCATTAATATCCACAAAAAGGAAGCGATCATTTCTTGTGGCTTCAGTTATCTGATTCTCATCAATCTGACTCTCTCTATTGGAAAACTGTATTTTGGTGGAAGTTTTTGTATGAACAGCAGTTTTCATATCTTTGGCTCGTGAAGCATGTATATTCTCATTGTTGACCTGAAGATAGGAAATGTTCACAATGTTTTCTAAATATCCCAAACAATTCTTAAATTGACTCTCTTGTGTATCATCTAGATTTTTACATATGGCTCTTTTCTCAGGGCTTGAATTGGGTTTCACCATCATAGGCATAATACTAACATTTTTATCTGAATTCTTAAGAAGTACTTCCAAATTATCACTGAAAACCGCAGATGAAATAGGATGGCTGATTGCTGTGTCACAGGGACTGTTTAGTTCAGGTTTCTCTGAAGCAGCATTACAGACTTGCTGAACATCTGAAATTTGTTCAAATGGCAATGTGCTGTACTCACTATTTTTATTTAACAGTTGTATTTGTTTTATTTTACATTGTTTGTCATCCAAGATAACATTACTAGAATCATGTAAATTATATTTTTGACACTGAACAGGATTCTTTTTTACATCTGGAGATGAATCCAAATCTGCTTTGGTTTGGTCACTATTTGTAATTTCCTTCTCTGTGGCATTTTCTTGAGTCCCTGGAAGCAATGTGAATTGTTTGAATGGTTCGTTTTTAGAGGTATCTTTTATATGATTTTTATTGTGAGCCATCTCATTTAAGACACTGTTAAATAATGTTCTGTTATTTTCAATCTCCAGATGTACATCTGCAAAGTGAGGACCTAATCCTTTAGTTATTTCTAGGTGTATCTTCTCTGTTTCTCTTGACATATCTGCTACTAAAATAGAATTCTTTGATTTAAATTCTGTACATCCATTGTCTTTTTCCAAGCCCACCGTGTCTTTTATTTCTGTAGTAACTGCTTTTCTAAAGTCAGGAGGACTCGAGGTTTGCCCTTGACTAATTAATTCTTCTATGCAGAGGGTTTTGCTTAGGGAGATTTCACTTTGATTTCCATCCTGAGGTACAGTAGTATCAATTTTATTCTTTGATATTTTTTCAAAAAGCTGTAAATCTGTCATGAGAACACAGTAAACTTTTATTTACACTAAAGCCTGCTTTTATAAGACATTTGTATCACCTTATTTTTAGAAAAACATTTAACCTTAAACATTTCATTGGCCAATTATTACACAAACATAATGACACTAATTTTACCTAAATACTGAGTTCCCTTTTTCATAAGCATATATTTACCATACTAAAATATTTGGCTCTACCCATATTAAATGTTTATTTCATAAAAGCAAACATAGTTTTTGGTTTAAAACGGGAGATAGGTTGAGGGTATTACAAAATGGTTTTTATTTCTCTAGTGTTTCCCTTTGGGCATAATAGCACAATTCCATATAAACACATAGCTGAAAAAAATCAATTTATCCTAACATATTCTTAATTTTTATTACTACTTAGATCCAGAAATTACTAGCTGATTTCTTCAAGACTAACAATTATCACTTTTTTATTCACTACCCTGTAGATATTTTTGAATTTTGGAATACTTTGGACAACTGTATAGAATATCTACTTAAGACATTAATTTTATTTATCTGGGTTCCAACCATAGATTTCAAAGTTTCGGTATGGTTATAATAATATACAATACAAAGTTCAGGGCTTGCGAGGCTTTTTTTAGTCCAATCATTCATTCTCTCTACAACATCTCCACCAAGTGGTTGTTCAGTCCAGGTTTGAACACCTTCAAACAATCAGTACTGCCTTTGAACAACTCTTTCAAGATGGACAAATTAGTAAATTGTTTCAACAGTTACAGAAAGGTCATCTGAACTAAGAATCGTGCCCTCGGTTTATTATCGGTAGCCCATAGAACATTCGCAGCAAAGCAGTGAAGGCAGAAACCAGACTGTGAAAAGCAAAGGCATAAATGATGAGAAGGGAAGGCAGAAATGTATTTCTTTTTGGAAAAATAGTGACTATAAAGAATAGCTCAAAAGAAGCCTGCTTTTTAAAAGATATATTCAAATTAAAAAGTGTTTCTCAAACTACACTTCAACTGTAGCTGCTATTCCCTTAAATATCTCAATATACAAATTAGAAAATACTAATATAATCTTAGGTTACCTTCTATAATGATTTCTTCTGTAAGCGGGCCTTCTTTCTTTTCCTCCTGTTCTCTGTACTCAGTTGCTAAACAAAAACTCCCAGTACTTTCTTCTCTTATTTCTTCCCCAGAATTACATTTCTGTATGATGATGCTGTTTTGTAATTTTCCCATTAACATCTCACTGTTTTCAGTATCTACTTCTGGAAGATTCTAATGTAAAATAGAAAAGATTCTATTCTAAAATAAAAACATTAAAAAGTATAAAACATTTACACAAATTTTGCTGATAAAAGTGGAATCTTGTTTCCATTCAACCATTCAACAATTTCTATTTGAAAGGCAAATGATATTTTGTAACAAGATCACTTTAAATTCATTTTGTATATCATATTTAAACAAAATAGAGATCTTTAGATATTTTCAAACACGCATTCCACATTATTACATAATACTATACATATGTAATAACCACTCCTTTATTAAAAGCAACGTAGTCATGGCAGGCAAATTGTTTTGAATGTTTAGTATTTTTGTGTATCTTTAAAATAGTTAACCAGTTCAACATCCATTTATTCCCCCTGTGTATTGAGCACATATTCCATGGAAGCACTGCACTAGGCTTTAAGCTCAGTAATGAACAAAAAAATACAGTCCCTAACCTCAAAAACTTACAGTCCAGTGGGGAAGACAGGAAAAGAAATAACAGGCAACTTTAATGGGGATAAGCAGGCACTCCAAGGAGGACAAATGGCACATGCAGGTGCTTAAAAGCAAGCAAAATTAGTCTTTTCATGAAACTACTTGTGGTTTACTTCAGCTAGAGCTAGATGCTAGAAGAATAATGAGAAATAAGACTTGAGATCAGCTAGGCCCAGGTCATCAAGGGCCGAATATAGGGTGCTAAGGAGCTCAAACGTTACCAGGAAGACAGTAAGTCAAGGGTTTTAGACAAAGTGATTAACATGAGCTGACTGATTAAAGACTTAAATGTAAGACCTGAAACCATAAAACTCCTAGAAGAAAAGATAGGTAGTAAACTAGCAAAAATAAACAAATGGGACTAAAACTAAAAAGCTATAGGAAAATATTAACAAAACAAAAAGACATCCTACAATACATTAGCAAATGATATATCTAATAAGGGTTAATATCCAAAATATATAAGGAATTCATGCAACTCAACAATAAAAAAATAAACCTGATCAAAAAATGGGCAGAAGCCACGAAGAGACATTTCTCCACAGTGAACATACATACAGATGGTAAACAGACATGAAAAGTTGTAATCAGGGAAATGCAAATCAAATATCATCTCACACTAGTCAGAATGGCTATTACCAAAAAGTCAACAAAAACATGTTGATGAGGATGTGAAGCTTAAAGGGGACCTTGTCCCAATTTCTTTAGCAGATTGTACCCCCAACATACTTAAATTTTACCTGTAACTTTTTGTCTTCCTCAAACTTTTTCTGATCACATAATTCATTGTAATGTTCTTGTAACTTGATATGAGTTTCTTTAAGTGATGATAACTCATTTTTAATTTCATGAATTTCTCCAGTAAGTTCTTCAACCTAATAGAAAATATAATCAAAATGAGTACATATATGTGTCTTATATGAAAACACATTTGGGAGACAGTAAAAAATGAAAACGATCTTAAAGTAATTACTGATATTAAGAGGTACCATTTGTTGAACTGTGCTGAGTACTTAATTTCATACTCAAACATCCTATAAAGTATATTCAGTCCCCAGTTTACAGGTAAGAAATGTGAGGCTCACAGACATTTAGTAACTTGACCAAGATCAGGTGGATACAAAGTGGTTATCGAATGCAAAACTAAATCTATGGGCTATGTTCTTAACTATTACATTAAATCACCTGTTACAAATGAAAATTATTTTTAACTATAAAAATTCTGTAAGTTATACCTTCACTGCTTTTCTAAATTTTTATTTTCTTGTTGTATTAGATATACAGATTTTAACTTATCTAGATGAAGTGTACCGATGAACACTAAGTAGTACAATAGAAACTGATTCTTCAGCCTAATATTTACACCTATAAACTGGACTTTCATTGGCTATAAAATTTCATAATCTTTTTCTTGGAGTACTCTCATGAGGACCTAAGATATGAAATAAAGTAAGTTCCACTGAGGAGATACATTTTTGTCGTGAAAGATTATAAAAGTTTCTCTTGAACAATTTTTTAACTACCAAAAATTCTATAAATGCATATTCTATTCCTTGAAGAGCAGTGGTCCTCAACCTTTTTGGCACCAAGGACCAGTGCTCCTATAAGAATCGAATGCCTGGTGACCTGAGGTGGAGCTGAGGCAATGATGCTAGCGCTGGGGAGTGACTGCAAATATAGATGAAGCTTCGTTCACTCACCCACTGCTCGCCTGCTGTGCCGCCCAGTCTCTAATAGGCCAGAGACCAGTACCCAGTCTGCAGCCAGGGTTAGGAACCCTGTTGTACAGGCTAACAGATATGAGCTCACCTATTACACTCCCTTCATTTTCTCTAATTTTAACCACCTTTCAATCTATCTTTTCAAGGTAATAGATTCAACTCTGCATGTGTCCTTATCCCATCCTCTCCTTTGTGCCCAGCTCCTGCAGTGATCTCTTCCCTTCTGCCAAGTCCACAATTGCTAACTTGCAAACTCTAACCTCCCATCGCTCCTTAATAACCTACTTAATTGTTCTGATTTTTTGTCAGCTACCACTTGCAAATTAGTAAAAGGATTTTTTCCAAGTTTTATACCATTTAACAGCTCTGTAGCACATACACGCAGGTGCGCACACGCAAAAAATGATATTGACATTCCTCAAGGCTTTCTTCTTAGCTTTCTCTTCAAGACCTCCACTTTTTCCATAGATGATCTTATAATATCTATACCTTCGATTTCCATCTTTATGCTAATAAGTCTTAAATGTATATCTCATCTCCCAACCTCTCTCCTAAGTTCACATTTTCAAATGCATGGAATGTATTTCAAGCTAGGTGTCCTGCAGGCACCATAAATTGAGCAGTTCCCAATTCATTATTTTCTTCCACCAAATCTGCTTCTCCTGTAATATTTCCTTTATCAGTCAATGACATTAGTTATACTTATCTCAGACATATTTGACTCCTTTCCCCTTCTAAAACTCATTATATATAAAATTTTACTAACTCCCAATTCCACCCCTCTTCTCTTTTCTCACTATTGCTCAAATTCACACCCTCATAGGCTCACAGTTAGATTTGCAATATTCTTCTTACTAGTCTCCCATAAAACCATCCTCCATACTGATGCAGGCTTACTTTTCTAAAATGCAGATCTGACTATGTCACTTCTCTGCTTTAAAATTATCAGCGGCTTCCCATTACTTATAAAATTCAACTTCCTTAGAAAGGGACCCTTCAGAAGGCAACTTCAACCAATTTTCCAATGTCACATTCCAGATCAAACTATTTATCATCCTTGAAAATACAGCCTGCTTCCATGATTGTTCCCTTTCTTAAATGGAATGCCAACAGGATGAAATGAGAAGTGTAAGAAATTGGCATCTATGGCCTGGTGAAACTTGTTTATCTTTCAAGGCCAAATTCTGTCATCTTTTTCCTAAAACTTTCTCCAACCTAGCTAAATGACATGATTGTGTGCTTTCACAGTAATGTGTTAAAACTACTAAAAACACTCTGTGCTACTATGGTTAATTTCAGTTATCTCTCCCTTTGAAAGTGTGAGCTCTTTATTATTATTTGTATTTTAGGCATATTTGAAAATCTAGTACCTAGAATAGTGCCTCACACTTAATAGATGCTCAACAAGTGCTGTAAACTAAATTTCTTGTGTGACCCCCCCATTCTGTTAATAATTTCTGAACATCCTCATTTTATTTATTTATTTTTTAACCCATCTTGACCCAATCTCAGTAGCAATCCAATCAAGAATGGTGAAAAACCTACACAGAGACAGAAATACAATTAATGAGTAGACCTGACCTCCCATTCAAGAAAACTCTTAAGAGAACCAAAGCAGCTTTCAAAAAATTTATCTATTTTCTGTTTAGTACTAAAGCATATCTAAGTAAAATAATTGGAGAAGCTAAAAATCCTAAGACAAAACCAGTTTTATTCAAATTTATAGACAGGTCTCACCAGTGAAGCTGAATGTTTTTTTCTTTCTTAATGTGATTGATTTTCCTGAGGAAGGGGCATGGTTGCAGTCTCATCAAGAAAAATAAATGTTTAATTTTCTTAGCTTAACTAATATTTTTTGGCATGGTTGGCATATTCAAGTTTATATTCTCTTTTCACTTTATAGTTTTTCCTTATTCTGACCATACCCCTTCCATGATCTTTTAAACGTTAGAAATGTGAAAGAAGTGTTGGGATGCAATGTGGATTAAGTGAAGCTAAAATGAATATTACTATGCTTGGTGCTTAGTAATAAACTTTACTAGCATAAAAATTATTAAGGATCTTTTAGTATTCTGATACAATTAATTATAAAATATTTTGAGATTTGGGTAAAGCATATCAAATTCATCAATGAAGACTTGATCTCTCCAAAATACAAATTGAGAATGTTACCTAAAAGTAATTGAAAAATCAAGAGTTACTTATATAACAATTTATATTAAACAAAATCACCTATTGAAGATGTTATCAAGTAGGTACTTGGATATATGGTATATCGGTATAAAAATATATTGCAACAGTATTAAAATACAGTGTAATTAGTATAATGGTCTAAAATATAATCTTACTCTCCCAAAATACAGCTTTCATAATTTCATAAATATTGACTTTCTATGGCCATGCCACCCTGAACATGCCCAATCTTGTCTGATCTCAGAAGCTAAGCAGGGTCGGGCCTGGTTAGTACTTGGATGGGAAACTACCTAGGAAGACCAGGTGCTGTAGGTGTTTAAAAAAAAAAAAATTAAAAGGCCATGAAAATAGATATTAAAATAGAATAATCAATTTTGGGGTTCTTCAATCTTTAAAGTGAACCATTATACACTTTAATTTACATCATTTTACACTTATTATCTACTTCACTAAAATTAAAATTTAATATTAAATAAACAAATTAAGCTTAAGAGAATAGCATTGTTTATTGCATCTCAACAAAACTGAGGAAGGCTAAATAGATCAGCTAACGATAATACCTATATAATTATTTTATTCATTTATTAAAATACTATCAATGGTTTTATGAAAAGGTAATTTTTCTTTGTCACATATGGGAAGTCATCCAAATTTATATGTATATATACATACACAACACACATACATACACACATGTATGTGTTGTTTTTCATGCATGAAAGCATCACAGGAAATTTAGATTTAAAAAAATTAAATTTAGATTTAAAAAAAGCATTCACTTTTTGAAAATGAAAGTGCAAGAATAAAATGTGTCTAACTATATTCCTACATTATTTTTGCAATATTTTCTTAACATTTAATAGTTATTTTAAATGTCTACCACTTAAAATATTTTAATATTTTAACATTTAATAAACCTACATGCTTTCTCCAAGTTCCAAGTGCTCTCTCATGCTCATTTTGGAGATTAAGGAACTTTTCTTCATTTTCTTTCACCTTCTCCCTTTGCAGCTCATTATCTCTTTCAAGGGTCTGCAATAAAATTAATTATCCAAAAAATAATCAATACCACATTAATGAATTTTGATGTGTTTTATGTTGCTTGGACCTTTGCTTTTAACATGCTGGAAGTGCCATACAGATCAGTGATAATGTGCTATCTCAACAATAATTTTCATAAATTAACAGAAAGGTGCTTATAGTTTAGTTAACAGGAAATAGGGGGAGGTTATGAAAAAGAAATGGCTATAAAACGGTATAAAAACATTGCCATTATTCAGTTTCACTGCATAAGTTTTAATGTACTGAAAAAGTAATATAAAGTACAGCACTAAAAGTATGAAATGTAGCATAATCAGCCTAACCCTACTAAAAATTTTTAACTATTTTTTCTGAATCTGTTTATTTGAGAAATTAACTGGCTAGAAAACCCTTAAGTACAATTTTAATTTTTAATTTCAAATTAACTTTTTTAGTAGAGCATCAATATTTACTATATTAACTATTAATTCATAAATTAGTATAATATAACCACCATTGCACTACCTCTCTCCCCTCAAAAAAATCCTTAAAGAGTAAAAACATTACTAAGTATTTTCTAAGACATGGGTTTTTAAGTTATATATCAGTGTCACTAATATTAGATTTCTTCAATGTCTGCTGATAATTCAAGTAAACTTCTGTAAAAAAACAAACAGTAAGAACTTTACCTACATGTCTAATATATCTGGAATTTTTAAGTTCATTTGTTCATCATTATTAAAGCTACATACATTCCGAGTAAACATTTCAAGCCATACAAAGGATGCAGAAAGAAAAGGTAAAGTTTTCCTCTATCAGTTCTCCAATTTCCCTCCCCAGAAGGGAGCAGTTTCTTGTATGTCCTTCCAGAAATTGTCTATAAGCATACAAGTATATAGAATACATTTTTAAAATACAGATGAGACCATATGATATATACCATGTTGTTCTGTAATCTGCTTTATTAAAAAAAAAAAAGAACAATGTCTTGCTTACTTTCCATATCATATATAGATCTATCTCATTTTAAAGTATGTAGAGCAAATTGGCTCTAAAAATAAAAAAGCCTGTTTGCAGCATTTGACAATTTCATTAGTGTTAAATATTCCTACCATGGTCAATCTCAAGCTATCACTGTTTTAACAACCAGCTCACAAAATGACGACAGCTCTAAGAACTAGCTCTCCTAGGTACAAGCTCTCTCCAGCACACCACTGAAACTCCCTAACCTCAGGTATCTCTCAAACTCTCCAAAGTAAACCTCTGATCTTCTTCTGCCAAGCAGGAGACAGACAGTGCCTATTTGTGCAGGGTAGGGAAGAGAATCTGGAGGTGTGATAGTTTCTTACATAGACCTTACAGTTTTTGGCTTCAGTTGTGCACCCTACTTCTAAAGGCACACAATGCCTACGATTCTTGACCATTTCTGCATCTTGACTTGGATTTTTACTTTCTCTCATATACTAAGTAAATTACTAATTTTCCATCTGGTTCTCACTTTTAAAACTTTTTTATTGTTTCCTCTATTTTATTGTCCTTGTAGACTTAGTAATGCCATTTTATTGCAATTTCAAGAGGAAATACAAGTGAATGTGTGGGTTCAAATGAATAGGTTTAACTAGAAGCCCTAACTTGGCAATAGCTGAACTTAACAAAGAGTCTGAATTTATTCACTGTTAATCGTTCATTAGTTTCATAAAATTTAATGAGCTCCTACAATGTACCAGATACTCTTCTAGGCTTTTATGCTATATTAGTGAAAATGTTACTGTTCTCGTTGAATTTATACTCTATCAGGAAATTATTGAGTATTACTGGCATCTGGATTAACAAATCTAAAAACCCTCTCTGAAAAAATGGACATTGTAGAAAGTCAAAATGAAACCATCTTAATACTTTGATATACCAAAAACAAAGTAAGTTATTCTGGTTAATATTATGTTAATACTATGACTATAAAGGAATAACTATACTTACATCTGGACTAAACTATAATTAAATCATAGTAGAAAATATTCTCTGTCATAAGAATTTTACTTCTCTGTGCTCAAAATTATACTATTAAAAAGAGAAGGCAGATGACAGTATGATTGCAGAGCACTGATGAAGAGTAACTGTAGTCCAGGTAGTACTAGTATGTAGTACAAGTGCAATTAGAATGCTCCTTGAGAAAACACTTGAGATATCTAGGCAGTGTAATCCTCAGCAACAATTCTACATTAACATTTTGTTATAGTGTATATCTGCAAACAAGTACTGATTCATGACAAAATTTCATGGCAAAAAAAATGTCAATATAAGGTCATGAAATGTCTTTTTTTGTAATGGACCGTATTTCTTCCTGAGATTATATCCTTAATATACTTTTAATGTTAAAATATTCTCTTTTAGGGGTGGTTCCATAGTGTAGTGGTTAGCACGTCTGCTTTATACACAGAAGGACCTGGGTTTGCGCCACGGGTGGAGCCATGGACCATACCCCAGGTGCGCCAGACTCTGGGTACGCCAGGCCCCGGGTGCATCAGGCCCGGGTGCACACCGCGAGCGTGTGGGAGGGGACGCCTCACCTTCAGAGATCCAGTTCTTAAGGGGAAACAGCAACATCCATAGGTCAGGGGTGGGAGTGGGGGTGGAGGAATTAAAAGGGGGGAAAAGCTCTCTTTTATAAAATGAAAATGATGATGGTATTGTTTATTTTTTAATGTACCTTACTTATCACAATAAAAAGCTGACGATTCTATCCTGTTCTTGCCAATACTTTGAAATTTTACTATATAAAATCTAGTTTCTCTATGTACTATAAAGGCTCAGCTAATAATGGTGCTAGTTAAAGAGAGAAGCATTTGGATTACCTAAGATATTGGCAGCATAGTTAAAATATCCTGGGACCACAGTTACAGTCATCATTAACTCAAAGTGAGATATGACTATATGTATTTATGACTACCATAGGCCCTGTAGAATTCAGTAATACATAAACATTGGGTTTAGCATTCATAAAAGGCAATTTAAAAGTTGTGGTTTCCATATAACTGATCTAACAAAAGTGGCAGCTCTCACGAGTCTAAGAAAAATACATTAACAACGTAATGTAGAAACAGTACTGGAATAGAATCAGGACAAAGATTTCCTCCTTATTTTCCCACTAATTATTAGGCCTTGAACTACATTGCTTACATTTCCTAGATCTCTAGTTCATCATGAAATGATTGGACTAGCTAATCTCTGATATTTTGCTCAGAGATTAAAAATTTGTTTCAACTCCATTAAATGGATTGAGACAATCCTGATAACTGCTATTCATAAAGAATGTGGGTCAATTATGTTTCTTGAGAAAAGGTTCAACACATCAGAGAAATAGTTACAGTTAGCCATCTGTAGGGTGGGTAGAGGAGATGGGGGGATACTTGCTTATAACTGGACTTTCAGAGAAATGCTTTTAACTAGTCTTTCATTGGAGAAGCTGAAGAAGTTAAGAGGAGGGAGAGGTCTGACTGCTCCCTTTTCCTCTTCTAGGTCTAACTCCTATAGTTCTGGAGCAGGCAAGAGAAATAAGGAAGGCGAAACTCTACGTGACTAGTCATAGAACACTAATGGTGAGATAAATCTTGCATTGTTCAGGTCAGGTTTGGTTTCATTCAATGGTGATAGACTCACCATAATTTGCAAAGCCCATTGCAAAATGAAAAAGGCAGGAAAAAGTACTATTAAAGATACTAAATAATAAAACTTTTTCCTTTCTTCACGGTAACTCCCTCCTCCCTATCTCTTCCAGTCAACCTGTCATGGGGCTTTTATTTTCTATTTAATGTCATGATCCCCTGGGCAGGGGGATACTCACAGGGCAAATGCAGATCTTCACAGATGCCTAAAGGCCTCACCACATGACTCAGCACAAGTTACGATCTACCGGCTAGTGGGTTCTACCTCCTCCAAGTGGCTGGACTCCTGTACTGTGTCTGGCTGGAGTGGGGAAGTCAATTTCCCCATCCTGTGGGCCCTCTGCCCCAACTCATGGCAGATGAGTAACCCCCAATGGATTGCAACTGCCAGGCAGAAATGTACCTCAGTCTCTGGAATGAGGACTCTCACCTAAGTGTAGCCACCTACTTAAAGTGCCAAAGTATTGCCAACCTGGGACAGAGGATGTTTCAGGGCCCATGCACTCCGCTTAGACACTCTCTGCTATATCTAGGCTTTCACCTAGGGTAAAGAGCAACAGCAGAACACTGGCCTCTCCCCACTAATGTGACTCAGTCATCACAGCAATGGCGAGACAGGAGCAGGAAAGATGAGGCCAGGCAGGGCCTAGGGCACCAAAAGGTGGAAGAGCCAGAAGCCAAGAAGTGGTCCTGGGAGGCAATGGGAGACAGAAGAATCCCTGATCTGAGGCTCCAAGCCTCCAGTGCATCATCAGACTAAATTTACCCTCCCCATTAGATTTAATTTATAAAACATAATTTAAAGATAAAAATTAACAAAAATTTCAAGACAGTGACCCATAGGACATAAAACCTAAAGCACAAGGCCCTCTGAGTATGCAACTGCACTGGTTACATAACCATGAAGCTGGCTCTGGCTTCTGGTGATGGCAGTCTTCACACAGGAGGTGATTGTAGTTTTCTTGCAAAATGTCCAGCGTCACCCTTTATTACCAAGAATCTCTTTAGAGAGGCATGAATACCTTCCGATGGCCGGTCCTGTGGAACATGTTCCTAGTCCCTTTTCTTTAGTTGGACATCACTTGGCTTAGTAAAACATAGGGAAGTTCCCCCTCTTCCACCAACCTCCATGTTCCTTCCTAGGATGCCAAGGAACCACCAAAGTTCTCTCTTCTGCATCCTTCCAGGTACATATAGTATTGGACCAAGCATAATACACTGGCGCAGATTACTACAAACTTTCCTCCTTGAAATTTCTTGACTATAACTGGGCATTAGACCACATGTTCTTGATACACTTCCAAACTTCATGTGTCAAGTTCTTCCACATGAACTTACCATATTTTACTCTACTGTTAACACCAGAGTGGATGTTCAGGTTTCTGTTCTATAGCATCTCAAGTATCCATCTAAGCAACAAGTTGGCAGTCTCCCCCTCCCTTTTTCGTACCCCAATCTTTACAAGTGATTTTCTTGTAGACTCCTTCACTTAGCTTCATGAGGGGAAATACGTGTCCCTCCACTACGAATATAAGAGAAAAGCCTCTCTTATTGAACGCTCACTTTCAAAACACTAGTAACTTCTTCCTCTCCCAAGTCATTTTCTTACATGTCCTAGAAAGAAGATGATGGGGTGATGATGTTGAGGTAACAGGGCCAGTTCTATCATATTCTTGTAAAGAGATATCTGCCCCCCAATTACTGGGAGCTGATTGTTCTCTTAGAATGTGGCAATACCTGACACCTTTCAATTTCAGTTTTGGTCTTGGCTATAATTCTGAGACGGAAAAAAAAAAAAATCTCATTCAATCTGTTACAAATTTAAATTGAACACCTAATACAACTGAACATTTCGCTAGTGACTGCCAATGTTTAAAAAATATGGTCATTACTTTACACGTTGATACCAAGTTGATGAAAGAAACCATATCTTACTCCTAAAATTCAAAGTGATCTCAGATAAAGTTGGACAGATGAGTGCAACTAAACAGGTAAAACTCGTTAGATGGGAATACAGTTTAAACTACACACACACACACATATAAAACCTGATTATTTTCTCTTAGTCCCTTCAATTCTGCTTCCAGTTCAGTATTAGCTTGAGTCTGTTCCTGAAGTAACTGCTGCATATGTTGGAAAGAAATGATGATACCCTTTAAAAAAAAAGTATATCGATTAAAAAATTTTAAGACAGTAGGTATGTTTCTAAACTCGATTTTAAAATATACTTTCTAGTTTCTTATTTTTATAGTTTAATTTCACCTCATAATGAAGAATATATTAAATTAATGACACATTTTATTAATTTAACATCTAAAAGAATTTATATTATATGATTTCTTACAAAGTACCATTTCCAAGAGTTCCTCAAATAATTAGTTTTTAAATAGACCATGGATTCTGAGACACTATTGAAAAATGTAAAAAATTCAAAACTAAAACTTTTGTTGGTTTGCCCCCAAGCTAGTAAATATATGACTACTAAAATATTATATTGCTAATGGGCTAGGATGTCACGGTATGTATTTAGAATCAAATGGAAGAAAAGCAGAAGAGGAAAAAAAGAAACAGGACAAGTTTTCTTTCACATACCTTTTTTTAAAAAAAGATAAAACAATTGTAAATATTATATATAGATTCAAATGAGTATAATATCCTGTTAACATATGCTCTAAGCACACATACATTTCAATAATTACCTGCCAGATCTAAAATATCCAGGAAAAAACTGACTTATGTTTATTCTTTGTTATTAACTCATAAAATATCTTAATGTAATATTTTCTCCAGCTTTGATATAATTGACCCATAACATTATGTAAGTTGAAGTAGTACAAAGTGATGATCTGATACAAGTATACATTGCAAAATGATTACTACAGTAAGGTTAACGTCTCTGTCACCACATAATTGCCGTTTTCTTGTGTGTGGTGAGAACATTTAAGATCTACTCTCCAAGTAACTTTAAAGTATATAATATAGTATGTTAACTAAAGTCATGCTGTACATTAAATCCTCAGAACTTACACATTTTATAACTGGAAGTTTGTACCCTTTGATAAACTCTCCCTTATTCTTCTCTGATTTTGTTCTTAATGGGAGTATATGTGAGAGCTGGTTAAAAAAGGTACACGTGTACCCATTCAACACACACTGAGTGCTTACTATGTATAGGACTTGACCTAGACATGATTTTATTTATTATTTAACTTAATTTGATTATTTCCCACATTGTATCTGGTTTTCAAAATATTTACTGGCTTCCAAAATATCTTATGATTGCTTGCCTGTTTTTCTTCTTGAATATGAGTAATCTCTTCATTAATCTTCTTATTTAATTCCAATTCCTTAAAAAATTGAATAATTTTTAGTTATGATACAAAAGGCAGCAAATTCTACATTCAATTCAGTGCTCAACAAATTTGGGAGTGTCATGATCTATTATTACTCCTGAGTACCAACACTAAAGCAGAGACTCTAGTGAAGTGAAGATGGTATTAGATACCCAATATAGGCTGGTGCAAACTTATAAATATCAATGTTAAAAAGTACTAAATTCCTCACCTCCAAAAGCTTTTATGGAGACACCACTGTGCCATAAGATGATCTGGCACTGTATTAAAGTGGAAATAAAATGATTATAGCCAGATTTTATGGTCTTAAAGTCTTGCTGATAATAGTAAAAATCTAATAATTTAAAAAGATTCATTAATACTTTTTTCCTATGTATATTAACTTGACAAAAAGGAACATTTTTGTACTATAATCCTAAAATTCTCATAACTTTTACTAAAATATTTTATAAATATGAATGCACTGAATTAAATACCATGTTGAGTCTTTCTTGAAGTTCCTGAAATTTTTGTTCTTTAATTGTTAAATTGATGTTTTCTTCTCCCATCTTATATTGACATGTGACTTTGGACTTTATCAAGTCTGAGGTTACTTCTTTTAATTCCTTAACATAAGAAATATGAAACAGAAAATTCGGTATACATATTTCATCAAAGCAAGTTACTTTTCTGACAGTTTTAAAATCCATTTTTAAACCTATCAATATAATTTACTATATTTCATATATCAAGATAATACTACTGGTTCATTAAGGTGTATTTCCCCTAGTTCCATGATGAGATAATTAGCCAAGGTGAGAATGCTATTTGTGGCTATGGAATGCTGGGATCACTAGGCAAACACAATGATACAGGAATAGAAGGCTTGATCTTTCCTCTTAAAAAGAGTATACTAACTAAATGAACTAATCAACCAGAAGTAGGGTGTTTTCATTAATTACTTATTTACCAAAAATCTCTAAGAGAAAGAGATGACAAGAGATTACCAATTCCCAAATTCGTTAGCATCCAATAAGAAAAAATTACCTAAGAAATAATTACAATATAATATGATGAGTGCTATATTACAGGAATGTATAAAAGCATAGAGAAGGAAATAGTTTGGTTGAAGGTATCAAGAAGGCATTAGACAGAAAAGTGGTATTTGAATTGAGTTTTTAAAGATAAATCTGTGAAGAAAACAAAAGAGGAGCATATGTTCCAAGCAAAAAAATTCTACAGGCACAAAGGGACATAAACATGGAAGAGCATGGTATTTTTTCAGGGAAACAGAACTAATATGATATGGCTAGAACTAATACATTATGTTATGGGTAAGGGGAAGGAGTGGAGTATTGGTAGTTGTAGCTAGAAATTTGGCAGGATTCAAATATTGAAGGGTATCTGTAGGCCAAACTAAAGAGTTTCAATTTTATCCTACAGGCAATGAGGAATTAACCACTGAAGGATTTTGAGTAGAACAACATGAGATTTGCATTTTAGAAAAATAACAAAATATCTTTGTAGAGGACAGAATTGAAGGGAATATAAGAAAACTCTTAATTTGTGAAGCTACATGTCCACTGAGTTTAACAGATACAATCCAAACACGTTAAAACCCTGAAATAACAACTTCTGAGCTGATGTGTACTTATCGAACTGCTGTTCTGTGTATACTGACTATATTAAATACTCAAGGATCTGATTCTCACATTCTTGACTACACAGCATCTGAACTCCCTTTGAATTTTAGGAACTCTAAATTATAAGAATCTACTGCACACTAGTGAAGCCAGAAATGTCAGACACTAGCATTGTAAGCACATGGCCAGGTTGTGCTAATCACATGCACCTATCTTGGATATTAGATCAGAAACTAGTATTGGAAAGAACAAGAACTGTTGGGAAACAGTGATATCACTTCAGCAGTAGCAGCGTACACTATGATCACCAGTGATGGCATAAACTGTACAGCACTCAGTAGAGGAAGTTGGGTTTACACTGTGGTCTTGGAACCGGCATAGCTTCCCTCGTTTTGACCATCTTCCAAGTCTGAGATAACTAACATCCAAATTCCTTTTCTGACAAAATCATCTTGCAATTAAGAAACCTGACTAATACTCTTCCAATTTTTAAAAGGTTGTATTTAAGAACTGAATAAATAATAACAAACAACTGTTTTGTAGAAGAATGCTGGTTCATTACCATGATGAAATTACAGGACATTTTTATTTTCTTCATTGCACTGATTAGTATTTTCTCATTTTTCTAAAATAAACATGTATTTCTCATGTATTGGTTTTTAAAATAGCATTTAAAGCTATGGAAACAGGCACAATAACTTAGAGTTATTAGTTAAAAGAGAAATGACAAATGACTGAGTTCTAAAAAAAATCCAACATTCAGCAGCTAGTATAGAAGGTAGAGAAGTACAGTTAACTGAGGCAGAAGGAAGCTGAAAAAGGAGCAGATGAAAGCAAGGCGGCCAATACCTCTAGAATTCTACATGTTACAGCCTCAGACACCCAGAGAGACACTTGCCTAATTACATCTTTCCTTACATAATGGTGTTTCTAAACATTTGCTTTCAAGTTGCTCATTTGTATACAAAAATGATTATTTTTAAAACAAAACTTAAAAATGATTTTTCTAATTTTTTTTATAATGGGTTTTCCTAAAGATACACTTGTATGAAGTAAATATATATTCAAACAACTTCAAAAGTAAATTATTAGATGGCTTGTTTTATACTAGTGATATGTTCTAGGTTCACTTCGAAGACATGATGTCCTATTCATAAAAGTGTAATTAAGCTGAAGTATATGGCTAAAACATATCCACATTAAGGGGCTTACGATTTTCTGAATTAATAAAATATTGGTTTTCTAAAATTTTTTTCTTCAAGGTTACAAAGTACAACAAACTTCTATGTCTTTCTACATTTTTCAACAACTGAAAACATGGAACTGTTGTAATCAGTTAAGTTTTATAGGAGCTTCTCTAAAATGCATCAATTCCTATTACAATAATAGTTATGAAACAACAGGAAAGTGAGAAAAGGAAGGCAGGGGTGAAAACTCTCTGTATCTGGTATACTAGTAAAAACTAATCATTTCATATGTATTTTTCTCTTATGCATTAATTAATCTTAAGAGCATAATATATTAAAATCAGAGACCTCCATGAAATGATTTTCCACTGAAAATATGCTTGTGATTTTATAGCCCTTATAGCTTTTAAATATCCTGAACTTTTAGTACATTGTCTGTTTTCTAACCATTTTATTCAAAGCTGTTAGGGCAGCAAATAAACAGCACATGCTTTGATCTCATTAAATTACAACTTATAGTTCCTAGAGTCATAAATATTGTGCCCTTTTCTCCTTTACCCCTCCCTTTCTGGTATGGGGTGGTCTGTTAAATATCACTATCTCCTTGAGTGCTCTGACGTTTACTCAGACAAACAGCAGAGGTTATGAATGCTGCTCACAGATAGGATCGGGAATTCTTCATGATTGCCATAATAGTGAACCCAGCATTCGGCAATGTAATACCTCGTTTAATCCAACACTAAGTTTGGTCTGTTTAACTTTGCTCCACGAGGAAAAAAAAAAAAAAGGAAAAAGGAAAGCGGGGTGGTGGGGGAGAGGGAGAGAGAGAGAGAAAGATTGAACGAACAAACGAACAACAGAGAAAAAGAAAGAAATAGAAAATCCATCTTATCACAAACCAATAACTGCTCTGGACAAATCATTAAACAGTATAAAATAAAATAAAAATCATCTCTGGGAAAATTAATGATTAAAAGTTTTAAATAAGTGATATAACTGAAAAATGTTACTACACTTAATTAGTATCTGAAAATCAAAAAGAAAAAACTTTTCTTAAAGTTAAACATCAAGACTACATAATATAAAATACAAAATTATTGTACCTAGAACATCTAAAATATTAAAAATTAGCTGTTAAAATTTATTTTTTGAAATTCTCACCCTTTCAGCTACTTGCACTTAGAACTCTCCAAGGAAATAAAATTCCCTCACTTTACCCTTCCATACAATAATCTCTCTCCCAAGAGCAATTTGGCAGCATTGTCACTGACTGTGGTGTTTTCCAGAGTGACAGAGGCCACCAATGCATGACACGTTAGTACATTTAGGTAGTCCTGGCCTAAGCTCCAAGACCAGGGAAAAATGGCAAGTGTGCTCATAAGCAACACAATTATACTTATACTCAGAAAGAGACATTCTTCATCCCTTTACATAAATTCACTAAGGGTATCTCTCCCTGGATTTACATGAGCCTCATCTCCATGTGTAGGTCCAGTCTTAAACTATACATCTGAAATTTAATAATCTATTATGTTATGATGAAACATATGTCTTTAGTAAAAGACATACATAATTTAGTAAAGAAATTTTTGAAAAATTTATAATCTTTTCATACATAAAAACTGAATTAATATTTTTAAATAGTCGCCAAAATTAATAATCACTTAAGTCACTGATATATTAAATAAAAAACATGTTTATTCACAACTACTCAGTATTCAGTTATTTAAATTAGCATTTAAAGTTTACGTTGATAAAAATTAAATGGTCCTAACTGAGCTCTGATTTGAGACTACAAATTTTTCAAATTACAGCTTTTCCTCCTTTTATTTAAAAGAGTCATCTTTAATATTCTAAGATGTGATTGAAAAGAAAAGTTCAGATGCCAATCACAAGCCCAGGTGCTTCTGACTGATGGGCTACAAATGGAGATTCCCATGTCTCACTCCTTGGGTTCCATTAATTTACTGGAGCGGCTCACTGAACTCAGGGAAACACGTTTACCAGTTTATAAAAGGATATGATAAAGGATACAGATGAACAGCCAAATGAAGAAATACACAGGGGCAAGATATGGGAGGGTCCCCAGCACAAGAACTTCTGTCCCCATGGTGTTTGGGTGTGTCACCCTCCCAGTACGATCTGCAATCTGTAATACTGGGATTTTATGAAGGCTTCCTCACATAGGCATGATCAATTATTAACTTTATTTTCAGCCCCTCTCCCCTCTCTGGAGAAGTGAGTGGGGGGAAAAGCAGGGATGAAAATTTCAAGTTTCTAATCATGGCTTGATCTTTCCAGTGGCCCGGAGCTATCCAGGAGCCCATGAGAGTCACCTTTGTGCCAGGAACTGAGGGCAGAGGTCAATACATATATTTTCTATATACACAGAGATCAATACATATATTTTCTATATACCAACAACAAACAAGTAGAATTTTGAAAATAAAAATGCATTACCATTTACATTAGCATCACACAAAATGAAATACTTAGGTGTAAATGTAACAAAACATATGTAAGATCTATATGAGAAAAACTATAAAACAGATGAAAGATATCAAAGAGCTAAATAAATGAAGAGGTATTCCATATTTATGGACAGGAAGACCTAATATTTTCAAGATTAAGTTCTTCCCAACTTGATCTATTGATTCAGTATGATCCCAATCAAAATCCCAGCAACTTACCTTGTGGATATCAACAAACTGATTCTAAAGTTTATATGGAGAGATGAACCGAGAATTGCTAATTCAATAGTGTAGGAGAAGAACAAAAGTCTGAGGACTGACACTACCCGACTTCAAGATATACTATAAAGCTACAGTAATCAAGACAACGTGGTGCTGGTGAAAGAAAAGACAATGAGTCAATGAAACAGAAATGAGAGCTCAGAAATAGACCCACATAAACACAGTCAACAGGTATCTGAGAAAGGAGCAACAAGAAGACAATGGAGCAAAGATCATCTTTTCAACAAATAGTGAAGGAACAAATGGATTTTCACATGCAAAAAAAAAAAATGAATCTAGACTGAGAAGTTATACCTTTCACAAAAACAAACTCAAATGAATCATAGGCCTAAATGCAAAATACAAAATTACAAAACTCCTAGAAAATAACATAGGAAAAAAATCAAGAATTCCTTGTGTATCAGAATGACTTTTTAGATGCAATGTCAAAGCACAATACACAAAAGAAATGACTGAGTCTACAGCCATGCTACCCTGAACAAGCCCTATCCCGTCTGATTTCGGGCCTGGTAAGTACCTGGATGGGAGATCACCTAGGAAGATCAGGTGCTGTAAGTGTAAAAAACAAAAAAATAAGAGATGGTAAACTGACAAGGTCCTTGCAATCTGTGAGGTCAACCAAGGGTTGCCTCAGATAGATAGATAGATAGATAGATAGATAGATAGATAGATAGATAGACAGATAGATAGATAAATGATAAGCTAGACTTCATTAAAATTAAAAACTTCTACTATGCAAAACACAGTGTCAAGAGAAGGAGAAAAAAGCCAGACTGGGGAAAATATTTACAAAAGACACATCTAATAAAGAACTGTTACCCAAAATATACACAGAACCCTTAAAACTCAACAATAAGAGAATGAACAATCCAAATAAAAAAATAGATAAAAGAAAGGTGGCAAGTAAGCATATAAAGATGCTCAATATCATGTGTCATTAGATAATTACAAAACAACAAAGAGATACCACAATCGACCTATTAAAGTGGGCAAAATCCAAAATACTGATAATACTAACTGCTGGTGAGCATGTATAGCAATAGAACTCTCACTCACTGCTGGTGGGAATGCAAAAGGTATAGTCTCTATGGAAGACAGGTGGGCAATATACTCTTATTACACATTCCAAACAATCACACTCTTTGGTATTTATCCAAAGGAGCTGAAAACTTATGTCCACACAAAAACTTGCACACGTATATCTATAGTATAGCAGTTTTATTCATAATTGCCCAAACTTGCAAGCAACCAAGAAGTCTTTTCGTAGGCAAATGGATAAACAAATGGTGGTACATCCAGACAGAGCAATAAATAGTACTAAAAAGAAATGAGCTAGCAAGCCATGAAAAAACATTAAATGCATATTACTAAGTGAAAGAAGCCAATCTGAAAAGGCTACATACTGTATGATGCCAACTATACGGTATTCTGGAAAAGGCAAAACTATGGAGACAGTAGAAAGATTAGTGGTTGCCAAGGGTTAGTGGGGGAGGAAGTGATGAAAAGGGAGAGCACAGAGGATCTTCAGGCAGTGAAACTATTCTTTATGATACTGTAACGATGCCATTAAACATTTGTCCAAACCCAGAGAATGCACAACACCAAGGGGGAACCCTAATGTAAACTGTGGAATTTGCACAATAACGTATCAATATAGGTTTGTCAACTGTAACAAATGTACCACTCCACTACAGGATGTTGATAACGGGAGAGATTGTGCATGCGGTGGACAGGGAGCATACTAAACTTTATACTTTCCACTTGATTTTGCTGTGAAGCTAAAACTGCTCTAAAAAATAAAGTTTATTAATTTAAAGAAAATAAATAAAAATAGTGAAATCTGATGTACACATAAAGGTATAAATGCTTGGGGTGGATTTTTTCCCCTTTTAAAAACAGAATCCTTTAGAATTAAGATGAAAATTCTACCCCAAAATTTAAATTTTTTTTCAAATTAATGATGTACAGGAACAACATCAGTCATATTCATTTATCTTTTGATTCTAAAATATGTATTTGAAAAATGGCTAATTGAGGTTTGAGATGTAATCTTTGTGAAAAAGAAACTTCTCTGTACTGAATCAACTAGCCTATAAAGACACTGAATTTACAACCTTGGCCTCATTGATGCTATACTATAATCAAATGTATAGTCAGAATCCCAACAGGAAACAGATGGTACACATAAATTAGGGTAATGTGAAGATGGTTTATTTGCAAAGGTGTGGATACACTATAAAGGAAGCATAAGAAATGGTGCAAGTTCTAGGGGCTTGCAGTAATAGAGCTGTCACCACCCCTGGACCCCAAAGGACAAGGTTACTGAAACATAAAAAGAGAACAATCATACAGAGTAGGCCAACTGAGAGAAGCAGTGATGTGTTGTGGGGCAAGGCCACCCTGAAGTCACCTCACAGGGCGGGAACAGAAAGAAAAAATATACTAATTCACTCTCTTTCTTTACTCCCATCTCCTGCCCAGGCTCTCCACTGGCCCAACTCAACAGGAAGCCAGAAGATACAGGAGCATTGATGCAGTCCATATAGGTAAGCCTTACAAAGAGAGAAGGATGGGTAAGTCTGGATCTGGAGGGACAAATAAATTAAATAACTATAAAGTAAGTGTAATTTTTAAATAAATACTTAAATGACAGTAAGAATAGCTCCTTATTCTCTCAGTGATAGAAAAGCAGTTCAAAGTGGTATTATTTCACATGGGTCTTGGAAGGGAGTAAGGAAAGGAAACGAGGTCATTCTCTGTAGAAAGAAGGCCTTGTCTCTTTCTCTTTACTCTCATACCACTCTCCCCTCGGAACAGTGGGAATATTTTCAGTTGCAAATAACAGAAAATTACATTGGCCCTCGCCAAACTGGCTTAAATAAATTGATGATTTATTGGCTCACATAATTGAAAAAGTATGTAAAGGGAAAGGTTGGTCAATCTAAGGATTCAAAGATGTCATCAAAGAACAGGTTTCCTTATATCATACCAATCTGGCATCCACATTGTCAGGTTCCTCCTTTTGGGTTTCCTAGGGTTGTAGGATGACTGAGAGTCACAATGAGGTTACATTTTTTTTTGGTTTATAACCACTAGCTAAAGTTATTTGTCCACTCCTGAACCAATGACTATGGTCAGAGGAATGAAACATGTTTATGGCCTTCTGTCAATTTAGGGCTCGTCTCTCAAGGAAACATCAAAACAAAAATCTGGATGAGTTTAGGAAGGAGAAAGGGATAATGATGTTCAGTAAGCAACCAATAAATGTCCAATGCACTCCTTGACTCATGATTCTGCAGCCATACCACACTTTTTCTAGTTCCTCACATATACTAAACTCTTTCCTGCCTCAAAGCTTTTTTACACATGCTGTTCTGCTTGCCCAAAACATTATTCTCTGTCCTTCCCCACCACTTTACCTCCAATGTAATGTCACCTGTTATAATGTCATTATATAGTTTACTTTTTCTTCATATCACTTATAAGAGTTTTAAATTATTTTATCTATGTAATAGTTTTATCTCTAACTCCTCCACTGGATGATAAATTTTTTAAAAAGCAGGGACATGTTTTTTCTTCATACTTATATCCTCAGTGTCACATAGTATCTAGCACACAGAGTCACTCAAATATTGAATGAATGAATGAGGCTAATGAGACTGACATGTAGTGAATAATCATAGGCTATTCATGTCACCATAAAAATGCACATCACTGGTGACAAGCTGAAGAAACAATATTTTGAATAGGTTAAAATAAATTCATTTACTGGAATCATAACTAAAAGTTTATGAATCTGTATTTAAAACATTTTATTTATAAGAAAAAAATCAACCCAACTTCTTCTAGTAATATTTGATAAAACTATTTTATACTATAATCTTATTTAATATTATAAAACTGTATTAATCATACCTTTTTTAAACTGCATATTTCAGATTCTTGTTTTTTATTTAAAGCTGAAAGTCTTTTGTTTAACTGTATTGCTTCTTGTACTGCAACATAAAAACACTTAGGAAAATATTACATTCAATTTACATTTTAAAGAAAGTATCACTAACATGGACAAGGAAAATAGCCTCAATGCAAGGTATGCAATTATTACCAAATTTAAATAATGTTCACTAAACTGCCATTGACTATTACCAGTATCAGTTAAGTTCAATTTACTAATTATAGATAAGTCCATTCAAACATTTCCTATGAAATATATAAGTTCAAATAAGATAGCACCTACCATTTTGTTCTAACTTTTCATGATTCTCTTTTACCAATCCAAATTGGCCTGTTATTGTGGCATAATATTTCTCAATTTCATTCAGTTGCTTCTGATGATCTTCTTTAGCCAGAAGATGTAACTGAACTTTTTGTTCCTAATTTGAATAGTTATTTTAAATGTTATATATACATATAACACACACACATACATATATTCACACATAGCTACTAAACATAAAGTTGTTCTTAATAATTATTGTTATTAACATAATACATCATGAAAAACTACTGAGTACATGATAGGGAGAAAACACTAGGAGATGTTACTAAATCTATATAAAATTAAAGAACATTTTTCCCCCGTAACAAAATAGTCACTTAACATTATATTTCCCTTGTTTACAGTTTCTTTTTCAAAAATCAACTGGTTGTTTTATTTATAGAAAAGTTAATTAGTACAGTCCAGCACTAAGCAATGTGGGGAGAATATTGAAGCAATTTAGGAAAGAAACATTTTCTCTAAATTTGCTAGCATAATTATGATGTACATTATCAAAATTCAGGCAATTTTTCTGAGATTAATTTTAATGAATATAGCACCTTCTCCTTGCATTAAAAATGAAATAATGAGGATAATATATGTCAGTGACATGAAGGCAATATAGTATAATAAAAAGCCTACTTAAGCTGAGAGATATAATTAATAAAAAATTGGACCCTATTTATAACATGGGCCTTCACTACTTTCAGCTAAAGGAGACTATTTTAACCATACTTAGAAATATAACTTTAAATTTTAAAAAGAAATAATATTTTAATAGAATAACATTTTTTAAAGATTTTGATCTTGACTTAGCATTAGCAGAATCATTGGTTTCACAACTTTCATTCATTTTTGCCACATGCTTCAGCTTTTATGATGAGCTGTGATAGTGAACAGTATAGGCCCATCGACTGGTACTCAGTAATTGCTTTCTGAATAAATTGTTGTTATCCCACAGAGTTCCAACAGTGGAAATTTGTTAGATCTGTCTGGCCATCTTTTCCCCTTACCCAACAGTACCACAACTTCAAGTATTTACTTGAAATATTTTTTCCTATTATAGTCTAGTCGGACAAAATTCAGGGGTCATATTCTTCCCTAGTCAAGTGAAGGGAAAATTACCCCCCCAAAAACTAACTGATTTTTACCTTTCAGGAATTTGAATCTTGAGCAAAAGGGCTATAACACTAAAGAAGTTCAATGATGATCCTATCCAGACTGATATGAGACCCCTGTCCTGGGTTCCTATATCCTATTTCATAAACTCTGTTATTACTCTAGTCCCTGTTCATTCTCAAACTCATTCTTCACTCTGATTTATTGTGAGTGACTCCACAGAATTTCCATTTGCATAAGTTAACCAGAGCCACTTTGTGCTGCTAAATACCAAAGTTCAGGCACTATAGTAGAATGGTCAAAAACTAGTCTGCCTATGTTTAAATTCTGCCTCTATTAATTTAGTTACTGCATGGCCTTGGAAAAATCACATATCCTGTCTTTAATGCAAAGATTATAATAGGTTTCTCACTCATAAAGCACCAAGAACGAAGGCTGTCACATAATAAGTACAACAGAATGCTTTTTTATTATTCCTTAACTGATGAAAGTAACTTCAATAGTTTTAATTTTTATTTGAAATAAGAACAGCCCTTTCTAATATTAGTAAAGAGCTCACATTACAATTTAAGTTGTATCTAACTCTATTATCTTGGCAAATTTGATAATTTTAACTTTTTCAAAGATATTTTTTAATTATTTTAAACAAAATGATAATATCATTGGTAGTGATTATGATAGATCAGTTGAAAGTTTCTCATGCACTTCTATGGGCTTTACAAATTTACTACGTAGTCATTTGAATTAATCATGTAAGTTATAAATGCAAACAAGTTGGCAAGTATACTTACGCCCTGAGATTTTATGCCTACCTGGGTAGTCACTATTATCAATAACTAAACAATAAACCACATCCATTCCTCTAAAATACCACTTGATTCTCTAATCTAGACAATTATATTCACTTACAGCAGATGTGTAGAAACCTCATATGAGTTCACTGAAAATTGGTCTAAACACATTTTTTCAATTCAAGGGATTTTTCAATTCAAATCAATTTTGATATGGCCTTTATAAAAATATTGTCCCCTACATATTAATACAGCCTTCTTTAACCTTTCAGTTAAAAAGCAGTGAATAAAATAGGCTGTCAATGCCTGCAAAAGTTAACAATTCTGATAACTAAAAATGCAGCAAAGATCAAGTGATTTCATAGGTATTCTCTACATACATCGAGCTCTACACACATTTGAGTGATACATGATATACCTATTCCAACATCCTTTGCTTGAAGCCAAAGCCGAATTCAATTAAAATGCAGTTTCATTTGTTTGCATGATCTAATTCTGATTGTCAAACACATTAGCCTATTCAATGGCCATGACAAACATTATAAAGACTTTCAAATCACATGGGCACCTATAGCTCATTAGCCTACACAGGCCCATATGGGGGTGTTCACCTATGATAATAAGATGAAGAGGACCAGTTCTCAAGTTTGCCACTAACTGCCTAACTGTCGGCAAATAGTTTAAATTCCTTGGGAAGCCAAGACAAAAAGTAGATCGGCAACACCTGCCTGAGAAACTTAAGAATAATACAAATAAATTGAAGGTGTTATTATTGAAACTTTAATATCACATACTATGCCATAATAAACATTTTTTATTGAGATGACTAAGAAATAGCTAAGTACATAGGATGTTTGCTCTTTTTACCTATGAATTCATTCGAGTTATTTTTCTTTTACACAGTTTTACTACTAAATGCAAAGACTCTGTCCGAAAATAATGTCAGGATTCATTGCTTTCCAAATATATGCATAAGTCATTTTAAACAAACAACCTATGAAAGTCAAGATTATAGAGAGAAAAGATAGCACATGCATAATTATCAAGTAGAGGTGTGCATGTATGTGTGATTACTTAATAGCCTCGAGGCATCTAAAATAGGGATCGTAACTTTTTAGAACTACATTTACTAATCAATGGCATAGCTGCTCATTCCCCCCTTTTCTTATTTCCTTGTGGAGACTGATCTGAAAACTTTCACAGAGAAAATTAATTTCCCTTAAAATAACTAATCCATTGTTAAGTAGTTTAGAGGAAAAGATAAAAATACAAAAATAAACATCATAATTCTTCATTTCTATTTTTTACAACTTACAACCACTTTTCAATTTCTTCAATATGAACCCAAAAAATCAATGGGGTTATAAAACTCACTTTTAAAAAAGTTTTGCATCTTTAAAATACTTTAAACTTTTTAGTCACAAGTATATGATACACACTACTTAAAAAGTCTAAAGTTACATATACTTTATGTGTATAGATACATATAGTTATAATCATGAAGATTATTTCCAAGCAAGTGTTCAGTCTAAAAATATTCTATTATGAAAGAAAATATGTGGTAACTCCAAATCATATGAAAACCTTCGATATTGAAACTTTGTTTTAATTTAATAAAGAAAAATAAACCTTTATTATAAGTCTTTTCTTTAGAGGAAAGTGATATATAAAAAAAGAAATAACATATAGCTAAAAGATGGCTGGATAGTTTTTACTTCATTCATTAAGCTCTATTAGCTACTCAGTTACACAACATAGCAAACTAATACAGTAATCATGGGAACACACAAGAAAGATTTTCATCAATGACCAAATCACAATGATTTGATGTTCTATAGTTTGTCTTTATCATGTTTTGTTGCATTCTTTTTCTCGGTAATGATCAAAGTGATCATTCGTTCAAGAGAAGGTTTGGGTACAGACAGAATCTCTTGATTCATAATTGTGTTAATTTACCTAGAGACATACCATCAACCACTACATAAAAATGAGCTTATTGAATCTGCAAAAAAACAGAAGCTTACTAGTAGTTAAGGGCTTGCCTTATGAAGATCATAAACTTCTTTAAAAGTTTCCTAATGTTATTTTTTAAATTATTTCATTTAGGACACTTAACTTTATCAGTTGCTCCCAAAGTCCTACCTTAACACAAGTGACCATTTTGCTTCCTGTCTTGCCCACAGAATCAAATAATATAAAGAATAATGTACTGATTTGAATAAAATAAGATTAAATGAATTATTGAATGCTGTATAGCACTTTGAATAAAGGTTATCTGAATTATATAAAAATAATGTAAAAAGAAGAATGTAAGAATCTTAGAAAAAAGATTATTTTTAACTTTAAGATCAAATATCTAAAACACATATACTATTATGCCAGAATGGGCATAAAATATTAAATGTACATCTCAATATATAAAATTATTTTAATGCAAAGGGATTAAATGCTTTGAACTGTTGGAAAAAATATAACTATAACTCAAATATCATTTTAGTAGATTCTTAGGCTATAATTCATATTAATGAAATGCTCAGAAATAGCCAAAAACTACTGTAAATACACTGCATGTTTCCATATTTTTTTCTAAGATTATAAATATGTTTGAGGAGTTTTAAAAGTGGAATAAAACAAAATCCATTTTATGTTGCCTCTGATCTTTAACTTGTAGCCTTATCTCCCAGGTCAGAGGACACATTATTCAATTTCACTATATTTTGTGTAAAACCACTGTAGCGTTGAAGATGACTTTCAGTACAAATGTCATGGTACTTAGAGCTAAACCAGAGTCTAGTTTTTCAGCTTCTTAATTAAAATCATAGTTTAAAACAGTCTGACAATATTATCTTTATTCTTTCCAGTTGAACAGTGACAGAATTTCACATCTTTTATTCAATCAAGCTTAACAATCTTCCTATGGCTCTTTTATTTTCTAATACACCAAAACAATTTCAAGAAGAAAATACTTTATGTTTTTGTATTTAATATCATAAGGATAAAATCTTATTTCTTACTTCTCATTTATACAACATATAAACTTTACTTAAAAATTAATTTTACCTGCCTTACAGTCTGCTCCAAAGAAGGAAGTATGAAATAGTGTAAACCCACCCAAGAAGCCCTCTGAATATTTAAGTGACTATGGGAGAATTTTGCTCAAAAATACAAAAAAAAAATCATTTTGAATCAAATAGGGATAAAAGAGAATATCAAAGTAAATATTCCATAAAATGTTATGCTATAAAAATGCAAATATTAATTTTTAATATACTGTAGAAGAGGAACGAACAATAAACACTTGTTGAATGACAAAGGGTGGGTATCATATCCCAAGTGCTGTATTCAAATGACACTTCATATTATTCTAGTTTTTCAGGCTATAATTCCATGTTTGCATAAATACCTAGGAAAAAATATCATTAAGAGGTTTTGTTCCTATTTCTGTGTTGTTTTACTTTAATGTAAAACTTCTACCAATTATTTGGGAACTATGTTAAATTTATTGTATAATATGTAAACACCATATAATCTGGAAATAAATATGTTAAACAAATTCATTTAAGAAGATATTAATATCCAATTTAAACTTTATTTTACTATAAATGTCATATTTATATTGACAAAAATACTATGCACATTATGTATTAATCTGGGGTAGGTGTAAATTTTGTTATTTCCTTACCATTTCACTAACTTTCTTCTGTAAAGAATATTTAGAAACCTTGAAAAAACAAGGGGAAAAAAATTTCATTAAAATTCTTTAATCATCTGTTACAAATTCCTCCTGACATTAAAATTGTATGCTACAAAACGTGGTGTTTAACTTCCATGCACTATATTTTTCTGGTGACATTTTTTTCAAAATGTTATTTACCATAACTTTTTTCCTCATAACAAAAACAATGCATTCGTTTATCAACACAAATTTATGCAACACCTACTATACACCGGTTACTTTCCCAGGATCCTGGGATACAGCAGTTAACAAAACTAAGTTCCTCTTCTTAAGAAGCTTTATGTCCAGCAGGAGTAGTGGTAGATAATAAAATATAAGTAAAAAGTAAAGAAGTTAGAGTGTGACAACTACTACGAAGAAAAATAAAGCAAGAGGGATAGCAAGAGTAGTCAGAGTAGTTGAGGGGAGTTTGTTACTTAATGTTAGCTCTTCATTGAAGAAAATCTGATAAAACAAATTAGGGATAGGGAAGAAAGCACAGGGGGAAAAGCTGTTTTAAACAAATCATCTCACACCCCATAAATATCAATCACTAATATTTTGATACTAACAGATTATTTTTTCTATACATTTATACTTTTTTAAAAGAGAGCCAATGGGGAGAGGAATATATATACTATTTTGTGTTTTTACATACTATATAACAAACACTTTTATGACAAATTATAACTTTTTAATGGTTACATAATATTAAACTCTTTATACCATAGTTTACCAAATCACTTTCATTTCTGCAGGATTACCCAGTTTTCAGTTTTATGAAACTATTCTGAAATAAATATGCTTGTACCCAGAATTCTCTAGTTATTCATTTCAGCAGGATAAAGCCCAAGAAGCAGAATTCTTAAGACTGTTCATTCTCATAAACTTTTAACAATTCTTATATAGTCCTCCAAAGTAGCTGACGAAGTTAAACTCCAAACTCCAACCGGCCATTTATGAGTGCTCATTTTCTTAAACTTGCTTATATTTGTTAAATTTTAAGAAAAAATACAGTTGTTACTTCACATTTTCTATGAAATAAATTTTTCAGCACACTACCCTGAATAAGCTGATAATTCTATTTCATTTTGGTGCAATGGATTATGTGTGATTTCTTCAACAAATATTGAATGATTACTGTAAGTAAAGCATTGATGTAGAAATTGGGGGTATGATATTGGGCCAAAATAAATCCTGTCCAGCTTAAAATTCTGGGGAACATAGATAATAAGCAATATATATTGTCTATTAGTTGTTGATAAAATGCTAAAGAAAAATCAGGGAAAGGAATTATACAGGATGGCCAAGAAAGTCATTTCTGAGAGTGAAACTTTTGGGTAAAGACTTGAGAGAAGTGGGAAGAGTATTCCAGCACGTGCAAATGCCCTTAGATGGGAAAATGCCTGGTGTGCTCAAAGAAAAGAAAGGAAGTCAATGTGGTTGTAAGGGAGTAAGCAAGGGGAAGAAAACCAAAGATGAGTTCAGAGAAGAGTAGGAGTAGGGGGAAGTGGGAGGGCCAAATCACTGTAGGTCTTTTAATGCATTAATACAGATTTAGGCTTTATACTAAATGAGACAAGAAGCCACTGAAGAGTTCCAAGCCTGACTTACTCCTTTAAAGGATCACTGGTAAGTTAATGCTAATGGAGAACAGAGGGGGAAGCCGGGAGACCTCTATAAACTACAGCAATAATCATGATGAAAGAGGATGATGAGGTTGTTATCCTGAGAGTAGTCGAAATCTGGATATACTCTAAGAAGCTGAAAAAAATCTTTGCAACAGGAAAAAAAAAAGAGAAAGTTATGATTAATAAGAAAAGACAAATTAGTTTTCATGAGAGGGCGATTTTAGGAACTTGATTTTGAACATGTCAAGTCTGAGATGTCTTTCTGATATCCAAGAGATAATTAAGAATGGATTTGGGGCTGGAGATGTACATTTGGAAGTCTTCTGCATGTAGATCTCATTTTAAATACATGAGACTGGTAAAATCAGAGTATTTGTTTTGAAGGCATACAGACAAAAGAAAAGAAAAAGAGTAGAGGTCATCTAGAAAATAAAGAAAAAGAAAAAATTCAGAACCCTTTTTCTCTCTGATCCTGAACTTCAATCCTGAATTTATTATCTTCTACTGTGATGGTTAATTTTGTATGTCAACTTGACAAAACATGTCCACAGTAAACATCTGTGGGTGTGTCTGTGAGGATGTTTCTGGATGAGATTAGCATTTAAAGCAATGAACTCAGTAGACAATGTTCCTCATTGTGGGTGGACCTTATCCAATCTATTAAAGACCTAAATAGAAAAGCTGAGGAAGGATGGATTTATCCTGTTTTCTAACTTCCTGATTCAGTGGTGACATTGATCTTCTCCTGCCCTTGGACTGGGATTTACACCATGGATTCCCCTGGTTCTCAGATCTTCAGACTCAGAATTATACCACTGGCTTTCCTCAGTCCCTGGCTTGCAGATGGCAGATTATGGCACTTCTCTGTCTCTTACTTGTGTTAGCTAATTCCACATAATAAATATCTTCATACACAAGCACACGGATACATACATATATCTCCTATAGGTTCTGTTTCATTCAAGAACCCTCGCTAATACAGCTACTACTTGTGCAAGAAAAACTAATACATCTAGAGCAAATTTACCAAATTCTTTCAAGTCACTGTTCTTCGGACATTAACATCTCTGCATTTTATTCTCTCTGAATCATGATTCACTGCTGTTTTATCAGCACCTCTAGAGCACTGCCAACTTTAAAAGCTACCACACAGCTGCATTCCTATGACACCTAAGTTGAATTTGAAAGTAACGTAACTTGAATGACATGAAATATTTTTATGGATGCTGTATATAATGATATTTTTAAATCCAAAAATCACAAAATTGGTTCAACGTATCAGATATAAGCACCTTTCTAACACAAGAACAAAACTATACTGACCCTAATTAATGTATTAACTATAGAAGGCAATTTCTTTTTTTAAATATTTTTCCAACATTTTATTATAAAAAATTTCAAACATACAGGAAAGTTGCAAGTATTTTACAGCTAATACCCACATATAGCCACTGCCTAGATTCTACAGTTAACATTTTACTTTATAGAAGGCAATTTCAAACATAAAGCACAAATGTTTTATTACATTCTCCCTCACTTTGTGAAAAATTTTATGAAAAGTTGACTGTGAAGTACATTTCTTTAGGGTAAACTTTAGTTTTCCATTAATTGTATTTATGTTACTGGGGAATAAAGTCCCTCAAAACACTATGTTAAAAACATTTAATCCATTTCCCTTCCTGAATAACTTAGTCCTGATCCATTAGGTGGGGTAAGGCAAGGTAGGAGTCCATGGAGAAGAGGTAAAGGGGTCACGGTGGCGGCATTTCAGAACAGGATATCAAGAGTGAGTAGGGAAAATAGGGAGTCCCCATGAGGTGGAGGGCAACCTACTGTGAGGAATCAGAAGCTGAGTAGGGTGAGGAAAGCGACCCAGAAGAACCCAGCTTAAGGTATCAGAGCCCAAGCAGGGAAAAGAGGGCAACCACATTAGGAAGGAAGGTGCAGCAGAAGAATGGTGGACTGCTTATATACAGGGTAATTTATCAAACAAGTAAATATATTAAGGATAAGGAAAGTAATATTTCTCACTGTAAGAGGAAAGAACTGTAAATATGAAAAGGAAATAAATTAAAATTAACCTTGTAGTTTTGAATGGAAGGTAATGTGAATTCATGGTTTTCAATATACATGATTGATAGAGAAATAAACATAATTATAAATATGCACATATATATTTGTGTATATATAAATATCTACATATTTTCCTTAGCTCTGACTGTTGAGAGGGTCTGAGTGCAGTGACACTGCAACAGTAACGAGTTAACAGTCCCCAGATCTTGGCTTCTTCTACATACCGTATTCTATCAAAAGGAACCAGGGCAACATAGAGAAATGATTTGTTCCAGGGGAAGGTCAAGTAAACTACAAGGTAATCCTGGCACATTTTGTTTTAATCTGAAAGCAAGAAAATGCTGAAAGAATGATGAAGACATGTCCCAAAGACTCAGAAATCAGTTTGAATGGACTCCCCTTGGCCAAACCAAAGATAATCTCAGCATCAAAATAAATAATGAGAGACATGGATCTTAATCCATTGAATAAAATACGAAATTAAGAGTCTATACTGATATAAATAAATGAATATATTGAAAGTTTGATGAAAAACAAAATATGTACCTAATTTGAAAGTACTTCTCTATAAAATACTCTGATTACAAAGGGAAAAAGAACAATTTTCCAAAAGAGAAACTTGTTGGAAACTATGTTAATAAAATGATCAAAGTGAACATTACCTATAATGAGATAAACTGAAATTATGAACTGATAGAATACAATTACAGGAACAAGGCATCATTTCTGTAATATTCTTGCCAAAGACACAGAAACTAACTCTACTCATGAGGAAACAACCAGAAATTGATGGCCATTCTATGAAGTAACTTGTCTGTCATCTTCAAGAATGTTAAAGTCATAAAAATCATGCAAAGATGTGGGAACTGCTCCAGACTGAAAGAGATTAAAGAGATATGACAACATAAGATTCTAAATTGCATTCTTTTGCTATAAACAACCTTATTAGGAGAAATGGTGAGAGCTGAAAGGGGCATGAGAATTAGTTTATAGTTATGCATTAATGTTAACTTCCTAATTTTGATGGTCGTGATAATAGTTTTCTAGAAACAAGTCCCCGATTGCAGAAAAGATATACTACGGTAAGTGCAGTAGTACGGCATGTATCAGATTAGCATATTATTCTTAATTAAATCATTCAAAAATAAATAAATTCTTTGTATTGTATTTCCAATATGTCTGTAAATTTATGATCTCCAAACTATAAAATTACCCAAGTGTCTAAGAATCTCTTATGGATAAATGTACACATTTAAATTTCCAGGAATTTCGTTCCTTTTTGTCACTGTAGTTTAGGTAAGGCCTAATAAAGTTAGGCTTAACTAGCAGAAATAGTATATTATGTATTAAATATGCTTTCAGTTATGGAAGAGGAATTAATATCTTAATTTATAAATTCAGTAAATTTAAAATTCAGTGAAATAACATGGCATCACAGAGCTGTAGAACTGAATATCTTAGAGGTCATTTATCCCATTACTAGCAATACAGTTTTCACCATCTTTTATCTATGTCCTCTTGTTTATGCCTATTGTGGGAGGGGGAACGAAGACCTCTTCTAAACTTCCTTACTCCTATATCTAGAGTAAGGAATGTAGATATGGTATTGCTTTACAAAATAGTGTTATTTGAGAAATGCTGATGCATTTCAATTTCCTCATTTTACCTAAAGGAAAACCGAGAGTCAAGAACACAGTGTTTTACCACAGGATCATGTAATAAGTCATAATAGGCAGAAACAATTTACTTGAAATCTACAGGACAATCAGCAAAGTCTCTTTATTTAGCACTCTAGGCATACTGATTATATAGTTTAATTTGTCAGGTTGCCCTGCTATATAACCAATCACTTTGAAATCATGTAAAAATTTGTCATGTTTAAATAAAAAGAATATATTTAAAGAATCCATTAAAGCAAGAATACTTCAATTTTTGGTGTGTGGTGGTCTTGTTTTGGAATCCCTGGGCTATGAGCCCTTTAAGAAAAGGCACTATTTGACTGCTTATTCTTGGTACCTAGCACATAGTAAGTATGAAAAAGAAAAAAGTAAAGAAGAGAAAGAAGTAACTTTCTAACTAAAGGAGACAGGGAGGTTGCTACATGATGCTTAGTGAATTTATATCAGATTTATAATTGAATTGGAACTTTCCTTAAGTTTCTTTAACTTAGAGGGAAAACGGCACAAGTATCTTCTTCATTGTTCCATACTTTTCATGTATCATATTCAGCAGACAATGAGGTAACCTATACATCACTTGCACTATGTCACGGGTTGAACAAGGCAAAATAAAACCTTACAGCTTTTATAGAGGATCAGCCTGTGCAAGAATTTCTTTTTCTTTGAAAATACTCACTACACTATCCAGATAATTAAACATGTATGAATGATATTAAATTTAAAAATTTAAGAAGAAATGCTACAGAACAAAGCACTTATAACAAAATTGATTATTTCTTTATTGATAACATTTTAGTAGGAAAAAATGTAATACCTTTTCAAGATTTACCAAGAAATAAGAAAATAGGAAAAATAAGAGATAAGTTATACCTAGTTCAATATACTGTGAAAAAACAATCAGAAAGTCTTTTACAATAGCTACATTGATAATTTCTGTTTACTCTATTACAAGAATAATTTTTTAAAATTTTTCTATAAACCATAAGGAAAAAAGTTTACCTAATGGGATCATTTTAAGCTAGGTATCTGAGGTATGATAAGAATTGCTAAACTATATAACTGTATAAACTTAAATAGGAGACTTAAATCTCTATTTCTTATTCCATCAACTTTAAGGAATATTTCTATACATCGGACTCAATTTTATCTTACTATACTTTTAGTTTTTCATCAACAAGGTTAGTAACATTTAAGTTTGGTTCTATAATCATAATTAAGTCTTCCATGCTTTATTTATAGGTTAACTATAAAAAAATGAAAGCCAACAGTGTTTATGTGATTACAATCAATATAGGTATTGTTTAATGCTGAGCCCAAAAGGGTGCTAATGTTACATTTCCTTCTCTACCTGTCCAATGTGCTATATGAAGGATGACTTTATGAGGGTCAGGACCTAAATACCTTCTCTCTTCTTATACTCCATTAACTTATCAAAACTATTCCAAATTTTAATTTGCGTTATGCCTTAATTATAAAGTCATCAGTTTTTCCTGAAGTTTTTAATCACTTTCTACTTTTTTTTGTTGAACCAAGATACAAGGATTCTTTACTATATCACTAATATCTTCCAGCTTCTTATTTATCCAATCTGAGGCATGGACTCTATTCCCTTATTTTTATTGAAAACATTCTTCTTGGAACTCATTGACATTTTGTTGTGCTTAATTTTTATTCACTTTGTTACATCAAAGTAACAAAAGAAATCCAAAATAGAGATTGCCTAACATCTCAAATGAGGGAATCTAAACAGTGTTAAGACTACTGGATAACAATCTAGAAAAATACAGACTTAGATCCATATCTCATACTCTGTTACAAAAATAAACTTTAAATGATCAAAGATGTAATGTAAAATTTTAGTACATAGGAAGCAATAAAAGAAAACATGAGCTAATCCCTTTATAACTTTTAAGTGTTGAAAGCCTTTCTAACCATGACAAACTCCAAAAGTTATAAACATAAATAAATAATTCATAGCAAAAATTAAACAAAAATCCAAAACAAAATCAAAACACAAATGACAAACTGAAGAAACTATTTGAAACTCAGAACAAAGACAGTGAGGGCTTATTTCTAAGAAATATAAAGAATTCATGCAAGTGATAGCAAGATGGCAGACTAGAACCTTCTTCACACACACATGATTTAATTACTACCTACAAATGAAAATAGCTCTGGAAAAGCCCTGGAGTACGATTAAGAAGCTGTAGAAACCCAGCAGAGCACAAAAACACAAGGATGGCCAAATAGAAAAGTATAGAAAGCATTTTGCCTGTTATGCCATCTCATAGGCTCAGGCAGCTTAGCCATAATGCCTCCTCAATGGGGGAAAAGAAAGTAGAATGACACCAACAGCCTTCGACACTGAGAACCCCAGCAGACTCCATTGCCAAGGACAAGGACAACACTGACCGCAGGTGATAGAGATGCTTAGATCCCATGCCGTTGTGCCCCTTCTTAGAGCCAGAGGCACAACTGCTTTTCCTCACTGAGCCAGAGCTGCCAAATTCTGCCACACACCCAACTCAGCTAGCACTCTTGCACCCACCAACAGGCGAAGGCCTACATCTGTCAGAGCTAGTCTGAAAATTCTAGAAGAGATCACTGCTTCTTCAAATGAACACCAACACAAGGCTATAAGGAACATGAAAAATCAAGAAAACATGACACCAACAAGCAACATTATAAACTCCAGTAACTGACCCCAAAGAAAAGGAGATGTATGAACTACCTGACAAAGAATTCAAAATAATTGTTTTAAAGCTCAGCAAACTATAAGAGAACACTGTTAGAAAACTTAAAGAAATCAAGAAAATCCTACATGAATAAAATTAGAAGTCCAATAAAGAGATAGAAATCATAAAAAAAAAAAGACCAAAAAGAAATTCCAGAGCTGAAGAATGTAATGAATGAAACGGAAATTCAAGAGAGCTTCAATAGCACACTTCATCAAATAGAAGGAAAAAAAAAAAAAAACCCACAATAATTTGAAGACAGGTTATTTGAAATTATCCAGTCAAACAAGAAAAAAGAATAAAAGAGGGTGAAGAAAGCCTATGAGATTTACAGAAAATCAGAAAAAGAATCAAGAGAAAGCGACAGAAAGATAATTTAAAGAAATAATGGATGAAAACTTTCCAAATCTTAGGCAGGAAACGCATATCCAGATTCATGAGGCTCAAAGGATTCAAAATAGGATGAACCAAATCAAGACTATCCTGAGACATATTATAATCAAATTGTCAAACATCAAGGATAAAGAGAGAACTTTGACAGAACAGGAGAAAAGCAACTTGTCACATATAAGGGAACCCCCATAAAATTATCTGTGGATTTCTCAGCAGAAAACTTGCAGGCCAGGAGAAAGTGGGATGATATATTTAAAGTACTTAAAGAAAAAACTATTAACCAAGAATACCATACCCAGCCAAACTATCATTTAAAAAGCAAAGAAATGATCATCTTTCCCAGACAAACAAAACCTGAGGGAGTCAGTCACCACTTGACTTGCCTTATAAGAAATACTTAAGGAAGTTCTTAAAGTTGAAATGAAAATATGCCAAACAACAATGCAAAAGTATATGAAAGTCTAATCGCCACTGGTAAAGGTAAATATATAGAAAAATATAGAAAAATATGACTGTAATGGCAGTACATAAATTACTTTTAGCCATAACATAAAAGTTAAAAGACAAAAATGTGTTAATGGATACACAATATAAGAATACAAAATAGGGGGGCAGTAAAAGTGTAGCACTTTTGTATGCAATTGAAATTGTTATCAACTTAACGTAGACAGTTATAACTTTAAGATATATTATGCAAGACTTTCGATAATCATAAAGATAAAACCTGTAAGATTTACAAACGAGAAATAAATCAAAGAAAATCAGTACCAAAATAACCAAATAACAAAAGAAGGAAAGAGATATATAAAACAACTGCAAAACAAAAACAATAAATAAAATAAAAAATTCCACAGCTGCCAATAATTATTTTAAATGTAAATGGATTGATCTCTCCAATCAAAAGGCACAGAGTAACTGAATGGACTTAAAAAATTAAGATCCAGTGATATACTATTTATAAGAGACTCACTTTAGATTTAATGATACATATAGGCTGAAAGTAAGATATGGCAAATAACAACCAAAAGAAAGCTGAGGTGGCTATATTTATCTTAGACAAAATAGACTTTGAGTCAAAAACTGTCTTTAGAGACAGAGGTCATTACATAATGCTAAAGAGTCAATCAACAGGAAGATACAGCAATTACAAGTATATATGCACCCAACATTAGAGCACCTAAATATATAAAGCAAGTATCAACAGATCTAAAGGGAGAAACTGACAGAAGTACAATAATAGTAGGACACTTCAGTACCTCACTTTCAATAATAGACAGGTTATCCAGGCAGAAAACCAATAAAGAAACAGATGACTTGAATGTCGCTATAGATCGAATGGACCTAAAAGACATATAGAACTTTCCACCCAACAGCAGAAGAATACACATGCTTTTTAAGAGCACATGAAACATTCTCCAGGATAGATAACATGTTGGGTCACAAAAAAAGTCTTAACAAATTTATGAAGAGCAAATCATTCCAAGTATCTTTTCTGACCACACTGAAATGACACTAGCAATTAATAACAGTAAGTAAAGAAAATCAGTAAGAAAACAGTAACAAAAAGCACAAATACATAGAAAGTAAATAAGAAACTCCTGAATAATCATTATGTCCAAAAAAGCAGGGATTTTAAAAGTATACTGAGACAAATGACAATAACACAATATGCAAAATTTATGGGAGGCACCTAAAGCAGTACTAACAGAATTTTATAGTGACAAATGCCTACATTAAAATATATATCTCAAATAAAGAAATCTAACTTTACATCTCAAAGAACGAGAAAAAGAACAAACTAAAACCAAAAACAGCAGAAGGAAGGTAATAATAAAGATCAAAATAGAAATCAAATAATGAATAAAAAACAGCAGGAAAAAATCAACAAAACTAAGCGTTGTTTTTTAGGAAGAATAAACAGTCGACAATCCCTTAGGTAGACTAAGAAAAAAAGACTTAAATAAATAAAATCATAAATAAAAAGGAAACATTACAATGGATGCCTCAGAAACAAAACAGATCATAGGAAGCTATCATGAACACTTATATGCCAACAAATTATATAATCTAGAAGAAATGAATAAATTCCTAGAAATGTACAACCTACCAAAACTGAAGAAAGATGAAATAGCCTGAACATACTAATAATAAAGAAGGAGATTGTATCAGTAATTAAAACCTCCCAACAAAGACAAGTCCCAGACCAGATGGCTTCATGGATGAATCCCACCAAATATTCAAAGAAGAATTAATACTAATCCTATTGCATTCTTCCAAAATATGGAAGAAAAGGGAATACTTTTAAATTCATTTTATGAGTCCAGCACCACTCTGATACCTAGGCCAGACAAAAACACAAGGCAAAAAACTTCTGGCCAATATCCCTGATGAACATAGATGCAAAATTCCTCAATAAACTTCTAGCTAACTGAATTTAACAGCACATTAAAATAATCATACAGCATGACCAAGCGGGATTTATCCCTGTGGTGCAAGGATAGTCCAATAGAGCAAACTGATCAGTATGATAATACCATATTAACAGAATGAAAAAAAGAAACACATGTACATTTCAATATATGCATAAAAAGCATGTGATGAAAATTAAATACCCATTTATAATAAAAACTCTCAAAAAAATAGGTATATAAGGAACTAACTCAACACAAATAAAGCTATATATAAAAAGTCCAGTGAAAATCATAATCAATACAGTATAAGACAAGGACATCCATTCTCACCATTTCTATTCACCACAGTACTGGAAGTCCTAGCCAGAGCAAGAAAAAAGAGGGAGGGCATCCAAATAAGAAAGGAAGAAGTAAAACTATCTCTGTTTGAAAATAACATATTCATATATGCAGAAACGCTAAAGACTTAACAATGAAAAACTGTTAGATCAGATAAATGGATTCAGTAAAGTTGCAGAACAAAAAAGCAACAACCACAACAAAAAACCAGTCACATTTATATACATAATCTGAAAAGGAAATAAAAAATAAATTTCATTCATGATAGCAATAAAAATAAAATATGTAGGAATAAATGTAACTAAAGTGAATCGAAGACTTGTACACTGAATATTATAAAACATTGATAAGGAAATTTGAAAAGATACAGATTAATGGAAAGACATCCTGTGTCCATAGATGGAAAAATTAACATTGTTAAAATGTCCATATGACCCAAAGTGCCCTACAGATTCATTGCAATCCCTATCAAAATTACAATGTCAATCTCTAAGAAAATAGAAAAAAAACCCTAAAATTCATATGAACCATGAAAAAACTCTGAATAGTCAAAGTAATCTGATTGAGCAAGATGAACGAAAATAGAGGTGTCATACTTCCTGATTTCAAAATATATTTTAAAACTACAGTAATTAGAAGTAAAATACTGACATAAAAAGACATTCCATTGATCAATAAAACAGAATAGAGAGCCCAGAAATAAATCCAGTCATCTATGGACTACTGATCTTTGACAAGAGTACCAAAAATACATAATGGCAAAAGGATAGTCTTCACCAAGTGGTGTTGGAAAAACTGAACAACTATTTGAAGGTGAAATTGGACCCTTAACTCACACCATATACAAAATCCGTACCATATACAAAATGGATTAAAGGCTTAAACATAAAAACTGACACAGTAAAAGTACTAGAAGAAAAAATAGGAAAAGTGCTTCTTGACATAATTCTAGGCAAGGACTGTTTGGATATAACATCAAAAGCACAGGCAACAAAAGCAAAAAAAAAAAAAAAAAAAAAGAAGAAGAAGAAGAAGAAAGAAAGAAAAGAAAAAAAATATGGAATTGTATAAAACTAAAAAGTTTCTGCCCAGCCAAAGAAATAAACAGAATGAAAAGGCAACCTATAGAATGAGAGAAACAACTCCTAACCATGTATCTGATTAAAGGTTAATATCCAAAATATATCAGGAATTCATAAACTGAATAGCAAACAGAACAAATAACCCAATTAAAAATGGGCTAAGGACTCAAATATACATTTCTCAAAAGAAGACACACAAACAGCCAACAGGTATATGAAAATGTGCTCAACATCACTAATCATCAGGGAAGTGCAAATCAAACCCACAAGAGGTATCACCTCACTCCTATTGGATTAGCTCATCAAAAAGACAAGAGATAAGTGTTGCTAAGGATGTGGATAAAAGGGAAACTTTGTACTACCTTAATCAGACTAAAGTTTAATATATGCTTAAACAAGTCCACATTATAGTATGAATTACCTGATCAAGTTAGTGACTATCAAAATCCTTCCACTGTAAATACATATTTTGCTCGCTATAATTAATGTTATTTATAGGATACTTTGAAATCATGTGAATAGCTTCTTCCCCCAACAATCTTTATTTTACTTTTAATTTCATTTTATTGTTTGTCTTCCCTTCTAGAATGTAAGCTCCATAAGAGCAGAGATTTTTGTCCGTCTTATTCATTGCTGTATCCCAAGTGCTAAAAATAGTGCTTGGCACATAGAAAACCTTCGATAGATATATATTACATGAATCATCATTAATTGTATACCTCTGTATCCTGAGACTATGAACAACTTAATGGCAAAACGGTTGTTTTCTTCATCTTTGTATTTTCAGAAAGTAAGCACAATACTTGGCAAATAATGACTCAATTGTTATTTCAATTTTTAAGGACCATGGGTAAATGTTTTAATATATAGGCCTGACTTATTTTCCTCATAAAATATTAAAAACAATATATATCTATTTATGTTTATAAGAATAGTAAGTTATTTTAATATTTTTTTAAAATAAAAAATGAAGTAAAAATCCTAATTTGAAATTCAAGACTTTCAGGAAAATAAGTACTAAATTATATACTCCATCATATATGAATTTTTTGTTTGCTTTGCTAGCTTACATGTTTAATGATATTTTATTGGTTCAGTGCTAAAATGCCAAATTACTTTTTAAGCAATACTAATTACCTGTAATGCTTTTAATGTTTCCTTCAATCCTTCTATTTCTTTTTCTTTTATTTCTGTAGCAAGTTGATATTTTCCCTTTAAGTAAAAAACTGTATTTCAGTATTTTCCAATGTAAATGATATTATTAATGGGGAAACATAAGAGCTCAAGAACCAAAATCTCCACTTTAAACCTAATTCTTCACAGTCTTTAAACTTGTATCTGCATTTCAACTTATATGTCTAATGACTTCAAAATATTATAAAATTACAATTTAAGTCTTTTATAAGATTATAAATATCACGAAATGGAAAATCTTATAACGACAAATCATTTTATCAGTAGAGCATTCTTCAGAATTCTATTAATTATTTAATTCATATAGCTAGAATAAATATATTATAATTAATAAGAAAGAGCTACATTTGTCATAAATTTAAGGATATGGGAGAATTTTTAAAAGGTCTTTTGCTAAACTATAAATTATTAATATTATAAATGGTGTGTTCATTAATATAATAAAAGATATATTAACTATTAGTTAACTAGAGAAAATATTTAATGGCAAATGAATTTCTAGGTTTGGAATTATGTCCTCTTTTCCACTTGGTCTGTACCCAGATGCTAATCCTTTTAATGTTTTTTAAAGAAGGAATTACATTCGAAAGGACTAAAAATCTATTATACTTAATAAAAACACTGCAGCAGAGTAGAAAGAGCATTAATTTTGGGCTGAAGAGATCTGTGTTCTATTTCCAACTTTGCCACTTCAACATGGGAGCCTCAAGTTCAGCAGGTCGTTTAATCTTGCTGGGCCTCAGTACTCTCAGCTCTAAATCGACAGTGGTTAAGTAATATGATTCCCTTGGGTCCTTTTTGTTTCTAAGATTTTAAGCAATTAACAGTCTCCATTAGTTTATTATTAATGCTCCTTTCCATTATGGTGAACAACTGCTATTTAAATACATTTAATTGTGCTTTAAATTATTGAAAGGATTAATACCTTTTCTTCTTCCAAGGCACACATCTTCATTTGCAACTGATAAACAATTTCAAAAATTAAAATACAGGTAAGTAAACTGTTAACAGTGATATACATTGGTCAGTGAGACTACAGAAATATTTTACAGATGTATATTGTTTGAACTTAACCTATATGAATATACTGATTTTACACTGAAAATAATAAAAGATAAAAATGGGGGAAACAGCAAGTCGCCAAAGGAAATGAACAATTTAATCACACTGATTAGAATCACCAATCATCCTTGAAAGTTTGTTTTTCCCTTCCACAATTTTTCTTAAATGTTTCAGTAATTTGCCATCTACTCATAAATAATAATGGAACATTTTCTGAGGACACACTTATATGAAATATCACTTGTATTTGCATTGACAGTATTTTCTGAGAATTTAAAAAATGCACGTGGCAGTCTAATAAATAATATTTTAAAACAGAAAAACTATAGCAAATGTGCCAAAGAAAAACTAATTAAATAATCTAAGTTCTAAGCAATACAAGGATAGCAGGCAAAGTTGTCAAAACATAAAATTTTCCTTTGGAACTTCTCCATGTCATTTTCCATATTTCTCATTACGTTTAAGAATCCTTTCTTTAAAAAAGAAAAGAAAAAGAACACAAGAGCACTTTCTCTTCTACTCTTCAGATACCTGGATGTTCTTATTTTGCACAAAGTACCTTGTGATAACAGAGATATATACTTGCTCTGTCCTAGAGAAGACTATGCTGTACATTTGGCTTCTGCTTCCTTATCTTTCAATTAAAACTCCCATAACTTTGGTGACATCAATCTCAGTCCAAAAGATAGAAAGCGTATCATCTATTTAAATAAATCCATCCCACAGTGTGAATTACCATTAGCCTTAACCCACTAGAGGTTTATATCATACAGGTTTATTTCTTGTTATACATTTGTCTTTCTAAACATACACACTTGGAGATGAAGACAAAAAAGAGGAAAGGAAAAAGAAATTTTAAAAATGGTATGCTGGAATGGCCTATAAGGAAAAAACATTTCCAGAGGATATTTCCCTATGAGCATATTTCTTATACTCATAGTTACTAACTAGGGACTGAAGGGAAATTTGAGGTAGTAAAGAAGAATACGAAATCAAATTAACTAAGAAGTTTCTATTCATTTCTTTGAAATCTTTTTTTTCAATTTTTCTACAAATCTTTCTTAGTTGTTAATGGTTAATATTTACAGAGGCTTCAGTGCATGATAATCACACCCCCTCATCTTTTACATCTCCCTACTTGGCTTGTTATCAGTGTTATAATTCTGGCTTGAGTAAAGGAATAATGTGGAAAAGGTAAGATCTAGGATACTCCAATTAAAAAGGGAAGGGGGAAAAGGAAAGAAAGCATAAGACACACATCACGAACCTTATTTAGGACAGATGAAAACATATCTCCAAGAAGATAGTTTTCCCAGTTTCTCTCCATAACTAACTCATTCTATTATATCACACTTTATTATCAGTTGTGATTCAAAATAACTATTCATTTCCTGTTTCCAATAATACCATTTTTGTCTTCAGTGTGTGTGGAGAACAACTTAAAATATTCATGAGAATGGGGAAAAAGTACAATATTTAAAACTGTAGTGTTTTTCTATCCTTATATAATTACCTGCTTTTTAAAAACTGCCATTGCTTCTTTGTGTTGCTTTGCTAATGTTTCCTTTTGATTCTGAAGATTTTCCTATTTTAAAAAATTATGAAAATTAAAACAAATTCTTAGAAATTTTGTTTTAAATTTTAATTGGATTCATAATTTAAATAAAAGTTAAACATATTTATTGCATACATTACTTCATGTTCTTGAAATGAAACTTTAAACTAATTTTATGATTTTTTTAATTGTTAGAATCAGCATACAGTAATTTTGCTTCCAGCTGTTTTATGATAAAACACATCGCTTTTTAAATTTTTTAACGTTGAACATGGCTTGCTCTAAAGCCTTCTTCAAGAAAATATCTTTCATCAAGAGTAAATAAAATTAATATCCTAGTATACAAGCAGACTATAGTCTTAGAATTTCCAAAGAAATCAATTTTATTGTCTAAGCTCTACTGTTCATACGGCAACATATGATTCTTTAAATTCAGTGAAATAAGTTTTTGCAAAACCACAATTACCACAGGGCATTTCTGAAAAAATTCCACATACATGATTCCATTTCTTTTATTTCCTTCTCCTCCTCCCATTTTTTGGCAGAAGTTGTGTGTTCTGTTCTTTAGATTCAAGTTTGAATTGTTTCTATTTTTATTAAATAATTCTGATAATTAAAAAATAAATTAAGCCTAAGAGCACCACTTTCAAATGTTTCTATTATTTGACTCTATGTTTCTAAATACATGTTGACTTCACAATTTAAAAAATTTATCTACTGATCTCCTATTATGATAGTTGGGAGTTTAGCTTTCTTGTACAACCATTACCCTACATCTCATCCCTCTATTCTTCCAACAGAGTTATATAAAAATTGTGGCTTAAATCAATAGTCCGTATTTATACTATTATGACTTTTGTAATTTTATTCAATATAGAGCCATATGGTATACCATGATTACATTCCTATTCTTATACAACTTCTATTTTTCCTAGGGTTAACAACTAATTTAAAATACTTTAATTCTCATAGCTAATTTTTAAACATTATCCTCTGTCACTTGAATTCTGATTCTTATGTTACCTCCTATTCTTGCTTCAATACTGCCAAATAGTGAGAAGTACCTTCATCGTTTAAGCTTTCAATTTTAACTGTTAAAATTAATTTGATGGAAAGGTATGAGGAGTACTATAAAAATGTTTTTATATAGACAAGATTGGAGATAAAATCCGATCTGATATTATTTTTTTTATATTTGGTTACAGTATGTAGCAACAGCTTAGAATAATGTTACAATTCTGAGGTTTCATTTCTTAAAAAATACTTTGACTCCTCTATAACACACAGTTTCTCAGATATAAAACAGTTCACAGTTTTCAGCGTCACCCTCAGCTATTTCATTATGCGAAAGTCTGAAAAAAATTATTCTGAGTTTACTGGAAGCCCAAACGTTATTAATAGTTTTAGTTGAAATTTTCTCGAGAGTTTAAAATGATACACAATCCTCTGAATATGTTTAAGAAATTTAAACGTTTGCAATTAAAGATTAAAATACATTCTTAAATAGATGCTGAAAATGCTAATCTGAGAAAAAAATACTCACCTTTTGCCATTTAAGTTCTTGTATCTCCACAATAAGTTTACTAATCTGCTCTTCATATTGAATTTCTGCTTCCTACGAAGAAGAAGGAAAAGCTAGGAAAACTAAGACTTTAAATCTTCCAGTATTATCCCTTCCTACAGAGAGATAAAAAGAGCATCTTCTCACCCTTATAACAAGAAAAATTACAAATTAAATAGACAAACCCATCAGAGAAATGAAGTTTCAGATTAACCAAGGAATCCAAAATCTGAACAGAGAAAGGTGTTTGCTGAGAGAACAGAACTGCAGTATTTGCTTATCTAGTACATAAGCCACTGAGTACCGATAAGAAACCTCAGCCAAGACTCCTTAATAAATTGCTAAAGGCAGAATGTGGCCTAGTATAAGAACGTGAAACCCCTGGAGGCCCCCAAAATAAGGAGGTTTATACCTTCTACCAGGCTTTTCTTCCAGGAAACCGAACAGGCCCTGGTACGGACAGACAAGAATGGGGAAAAGTCCTAAGAAAGCTTTCTCTTGTGGTACTGGCTCGGGAGAAGAGCAGTTATAGGCCATCTTCCTTATTTCCCCTGCAGACCAAAAACCTTAATCTGCAGGAAAAGCGCAACAAAAACTGTAGCTAAGGACACTAGTGGAAACCTTCTGCAGCCAGGAAAAGGGACAAATAATCACCACTGAAAACTCTACTGAGACAGGCCTGTCTTCCTTACCTTTTCCAGGAAACAAAAGCTTAATCTACAGGGGAAAGGGTAATAAAAATTACAGCATGAGAGCACCCATGGAAGCCCACTGCAGCTAAGAGAAGGCTAGAGGAATAAAACAACAGTTCTATCACTGAAAAAGAGGAAGGAATACATGCTAGGCTCTGCATTTAAATACAAAGGAAGGATGAAAACTCTCTGAAGACCCAACCCTAAGACTAAGGTTCACTTTAGACTGAGGCTTAATAAGAACATTAGAGAATGAATGCCTTTGTTCCCCCACCTGCTGCAACCACCCCACTAAGAACAGGAAGATACACCTGAAAGAACTGCAAAGACTGACTCGCCCTGGGAAGCAGCACATAGGGAAGACCCAAAGTGGGGAGCCCCGAAGCCAGGCAGGAAGCAATTATGTAAAAAACCCTCTGTTTTTTTAAAAATAATGTAATACTCCTAAATTAGCCCACATCATAAACACAAAGTATCACCAGAGAAATATGAAGCTTCTTTTGGTTCCATGTATTTAAGGAAATCTCTGTTAAACAAAGTACTAGCTGATAACTAAGCTAAGGGCACAATGACTTCAGTGGCCAGACATGACAAAAACTGCAGCCCTTATATAATTATTTCACTCAAAAGCAAACAAACAATGACAACAAACAACAACACGGGGGAGGGTGAGGAATCTTGATTCCAGAGTTGCCACAAATCCAAAATGGCAATGCCCAGTTTGAAACAAAAAATTACGAGGCATGCGAAGAAACAGGAAACTGTAATCCATATATAAGAAAAAAATTAATAGGAACTGTTAATGAGGAAGTGCAGGCAAAGACTTACTAGACAAAGACTTTTAACCAACGGTTTTAAATATGCATAAAGAGCTAAAAGAAACCATGTACAAAGATACTGCAGCCACTAAAAAATTAATAAGAGAATGCTACAAACAAGTTTATGCTCTCAAATTTGACAACTTACAAAAATAGACCAATTCTTCAAAAACTATGAACTACCAAACCTCAACCAAGGTGTTATAGATAATATTATCCTATAAGCATTAACTTAAAATCTCCCCCCAAAAATGTCCAGGCCCATAAGGTTTCACTGGAGAATTCTACCAAACATTCAAAGATGAATTAACACTACTTCTACACAGCCTTTTCCAGAAAAATATAAGGGCAAGGAGCATATCCCAACTCATTTTTTGAGACCCGTTCTACTATGACACCAAAACCAGACAAAAACTACAAAAAAAAAAAAACCAAAAAAAAAAAAAAAACAAAGACCAATATCTCTGACAAGTTTTGATGGAAAAATCCTTAATACTATATTAGCAAATGGAATCCAACAATGTATACAAAATGATATACCACAATCAAGTAGAGTTTATTCCAGATATGCAAGGCTGGTTCAACAGTTGGTTAAATTCACCATATCAGTATGTTAAAGAAGAAAAATCATATGACTGTATCGATTATCACGGAAAGGGCTTTTGACAAAAATTAAGACTCACCCATGGGGGGAAAAAAAAAATTCTCAGCCAGTTAGGAATAGAGGGAATTACTTCAACTTAAGAAAGAGCATTTATAAAAACATTACATTTAACATATTTAATGATGAAAGAATGAATGCTTTCCCTCTAAGATCAGGAACAAGGGAGGGATATCTACTTTCACTGTCCTTATTCAACATACTACTTACTGGAAGTTCCAGCTACTGCAATAAGGCATGGATAGATGAATGGATAGACAGAAAGAGGAAGACTGGAAGGGGGGAGGAGACAGTGAGAGGAAAAGAGACATTGGGGGGAGAGACATCAAGGTACAGGGGAGAGAGGAAAGGGAAAGGACAGCAGGGAGGTGGGTTCGAAAAAGAAAAGAAACAGATCAGAGTTCAGAAAGAAGTAAACTGTCTCTATTTTTATATGACAAAATTGTATATATAGAAAATCCCAAATAATCTATAAAAAATTTCCCAGAACTAATAAATAAGCTCAACAGGGCCATGGGATACAAGATGAACACACCCCAAATCAATCACATTTCTATACACTAACAACAAAAATGAAGAAGCCAAAATGAAATAATTAGGTATACACTTAAACATGTACAAGATTGATATGCTGATACACACATGGATGAATTTAAAACATTATGCTACGTGAAAGAAACCTTACCTAAAAGAGCATATACTGTATGATTCCATTTATTTGAAATGTTAGGAAAAACAAAATTAATTGAATATGGAAAAAAAATGTTTCATGGGGAGGGTTTAGGGATAGAATTTGCCTGGGAAGGGGCATGCCTGGGTTGATGAAAACATTTTATATCTTGATAAGGGTTTGCATTATGCAGGTATATGCATCTGTAAAAATTCATAAAATGTACAGTTAAAATTTGTCTTTCATTATATGCAAATTTTACTGTAAAGAAAAAAAGTCGTTAAGAAATTTGAACTGCTTAATGACATACATTCCAAAGTATTTAAGAAGAAGTACACTGATGCCTGCAATTTACTCTGATATAATCAAAAATGAAGTTAAAGAAGAAATAGATAACTATGTGATAAACCTAGTAAAATGTTAACAGTGCATGAGTGTTCACTGTCAAATTCCTTCAGTTCTGCTGTATGTTTCATAATTTTCATAATAAAATAGAAGAAATCAAAGAGTGGATGCTAACAGATAACATGTTTTTGCCATTAAACATTTTTTTAGGACTCTTACATGTTGTTTATTACACACACACACACACAAACTTATGCTATGGTATTCAAAAGTAGGCTTTAATGAAAGTTGTCTCATTAAAAATGCTTTCAGTAGTAAGTAGCAACAACAAACCCCAACTCACAATGGCATATGAGATTTATCTCACATGACAATTACTGAACAATATCATCAAGGACTATGATTCTGCCCATCTTTATATTTTGCCATTATCCAAGTAATTTATTTTCCTTAGGCTTTCAACCCTTGGTCACTTTTAATTGCAAGCATTAAGGACAAAAAATGACATTATCCTGCAGTGGAAAAAGTATAATCTCTTAACAAAATGATAAAACTTTTCCCAGAAGCTTCCCAGCACACATCTTCTAATATCTCATTGGCCATAACTAGGTTACATGCCCACTCCTAAACCAGTCATTGGCAAGGGGAGTGCACAGGACTTTTATGAGTGGTTAAGACCAGTCAGGATTTACCTGACTCACATTGGTGAGAGGTAGACCCTAAGATACAATCTGGGTTCTTCCAACATGGAATAAGGGAAGGAATGGATATCAACAGTAACACATATTTCTATAGTCAAACATATTGAAAAAGGAAATAACTGTATACACATTTGGAGGGGAGGTACATATAACATGCATGTTTTCCCAAAGCAGTTAAATTGAAAATGTGCAAGGTACTGCTTTATGTGCACCTGGTTATACACTTCTCTTTTAGTGGCTAGAGTGGGTTCTGAGATCCTATGATTTAAGTATTGTTCTAAGCATTTTTAATATATTGATTAATCTTAGGTATAATTTTATGAGGTAAATACTCTTATTACCAACATTTTATAGAGGAGAAAACTGGTATAGCAAAAGGACAAGTAGCTAGCCTAAAGTCACGTACTAGGTAAACAGCAGAGCTAGTATTTGAACCTAGATGATCTGTCTCCAGAGTCTCTTAAACACATCATTGTATTATCTTTAAAAGATTGTGGGTCTATAGGATAGTATAGATTGTTATGATATACTCCTTTTCTTCAAAAACTCCAGAATTTAGTCTTCATATCCTACAAAAGTTAGAAAACCACTCAAAATCATATTATCTATTTTAAATATACAAGTATATTCTGATTATTTGGTAGAACATTTCAAAGAACAATAAATATGTGTTAAATGGAAAAACAATAGAATTTTAAGAATTACTATGAATGTTCTAATATTAACTTCTTGATTTCAGAGATCATTGTAATAGACTAAGTTGAGTAATATGAAAACAGTTTAAATACTAATTAGGAAAGAGATGTTTAAAAATATGAACTTTTAGGCTATACCATGTATATCAGATATTTATCTAGAATATTTTGTAGCTAATCAAACCAAGAAACTATCTGAAAGAGTGATTAGTACTTTATTAGACAACATGAGAAAATAAATTGAGCAATTTGGTAAGAGGTGGATTATGAGTTTGAAAGGAGACTGAAAGTACCCAGTTACAGTTTTGGCTGCTTGAACATGTGCCTGCTGTACATACTATGTCCCTAAATCTGTTCAGGGTCAAGAATTGAAGAGGCCTGACCAATACACAGCCCATCTTGTAAAACTACAGCCTGAAGCAAGCACTTTAAAAAAAGCATGACACTTTCTAAAGGTTATAAAGAGTAAATAAACCATCAAATTACTCCTCTTTTATTGTTTTTGTAAAAACACTTAAATCCTTGTAGTCCTAAGGCAGCTAATAAAAAATAAACACTTTTAAGGTTCTATATCCTTGGATACTTTATTGAAATTACAGATAGGATTTTCTTACAAATTTAATACACTTTTTTCTTCACTGACAATTCAATAAGAATTTTTATTAAGAACTTCTGAAATCCACTTGAATAAATGGAAGATAAAAATGTAAAGTTCTCCCAAAAAGTTAAAAAATTTTAATAGAAAGCATGAAGTTAAATTAAAACCTCATCATCATAGAAGCATTATTATGTTACCTTTCAGCAATGTGGATAACAGCCATTTTATCAGTTTTCTATGTAATATAAAGATATATATTCTACAAATCATTATAATTAAAAAGGGAGATAAGCCTACTCATAGCACAACTACTTTTATGGGGCACTGAAACACCAGTTCACTTTCCACATATTATACCACTAATTACCTATTTTCCTTTACAATTTCCTTAGCAAATCATTGATATTTTATAATATCCAATTTCCATTGGCTTCTATTTATTACTAATTTAAAATTCCAGGATTTATTTTTGTTTAGATATTTAATAAATTTAAAGTGTCCTTTGTCTGAACTCCCATATTTCGTCATAATTCTATTATGATACATAATCTATACTGTGTGAGAGTAGAGTAATTCATTTGTATGTTATATTGTAACTATTAAATTTTAGACTCTCTTAGGGCAAGACTGAGTAGTAGTTTCCCAAAGGTTATCAAATGAATGCATATTTTATAAGTCTGACAGTTCTGTGGCAGAAGTCTTTCATTCCCACTGTATAAGATGATCTGGCTTAGAAATATATTTTGTTTAAAAACTTTCAACCCACTTCCAATGCTTAGAATTTAACAGGTTTCACATTGAAGTCTAAATTTCTAGTTTCTCTTCAAAAATTGGAAGAGCTGATAGTAAAAGGCCCATTTTCCCACACGGCAACAATTTTCTGGAGTTGAATGGCAGATAGGTTGAACTGAACACCTGGGCTCTCTAGTTCAACACAACTCCTACCCTATTCACATCACATGCCACAACCTGAAAGCTGAACGAAGATGAATTTGTGGCCTCTTTGCTATTGTTCATTCCTACTCATTGGTTATTCTGTAGATATATCTGATAAAGGAATTTACCAGAAATAGTGTCTAACTTCTAAAAAGCACCCATTATGGATTTAATATAAACTTTTATTGATTCAGACTGTTTATCTGTAGATTATTAATTTAAAACATTCTATTTTTTTTCAAATATTATCATTACCAATTCATATCCACAATAAAAAAAGTGGGTAATCTCCCCGTCCCTCATTGTTAATTACAACATAGTTGGTGAAATATAGTTTAGTGGAGTAATAAAGTGGTTTGTCTGATATTTTCTCATGATTAGACTAGATTTGGGGGAAGAATACCAAAGATATATAGTTCTCTTCTCATCACATCATGAGTATTTGCTATTCACATGAATTACTGAAAACACATGAATTCTTTCTGGTGATGCTAACCTTAATATCTGCCAGGTTTCTCCACAATAAACAACTTTTTTCCTTTGTATCTTCTAGCCATCAGAACGTAGTCCACAATTAAGGCAAACAAAATTAGGCTCCACTTCCTAGAAGGAAGGTTATCAAACAATTTTTGAACATGTATAAAACCACCACCATAACTTACTAAATCTGGGTAAGATACTGTGTGACAATGCAACAACTGTTTCTCAGTTTCATCCTCTAATTTTAGCATTCAGTAGATCTTGCCTGCGGCAATTATTACTGTGATATTTCAAGGGTGATTTCTTTATGTCCCTCTTTCCTCTTACATTTATTAATTTGAATCTTCTGTAAAGAAGATTTGTTCTCTCTCTCCCATCTATTTATTTATTTATTTATTTATTTATTTATTTATTTATTTATTTATTTTTATTTATTATTTATATCAGTAGGGAGTAACAGATATTTATTTTCTGGGTTATTATCTGATATCATCATTTTTTTTTTTACTTGAATTGCTCCAGTATTGTTATAGGGAGCTATTTTGGGTTGGCTTTTATATCCTTTTGAAATGTTGTTTTAAGTACTTCCTTACTTTCCAGCACTACAAGATGTCCAACCCTAGAATAAGCCATTTCTCTGAGGATATTTAGATAATGATACTTAGAACCAAGATCTAGGCACTATACATGATTTCTGCTCTAGGAGTGTCACTACTTCTAGGCCCTTTCAGCAGAGCTAGAAAATATATGTACATATACTAACCTATGTATATATACATGTCTACATTTGTCTTTCTTGTTGTAATTATATCATGAGTTCATGCTGATATCTGCAATTCTAATCCAGCTTCACAGAGCTCATTCTAGCCTTCCCCTCTAATCTGATATCTTCCTTCAACAGAGAAAAACAAATTTGACCTAGCTGTCATTGTCTACAATATGGTTAGTTGTTCAACCCTACCACACCTGTAAAATAGTTTGTCTTACTCCCATGAGAAAATTTACCGATCGGAAATAGTGTTTGTGTATCTTTTTCTCTTCAATCTTACAGTATCGAAAACTATTTTCCAAAGTTACTTAATTCAACCTCTTTTCCTACCCACTCCTTTCACTGAGGAGATGTCATACATTGGTAAAACAGATACATATATTTTCACAGTCTGCATTCCATCCTGGAATTCTTCCCACATTCTGGTTGAACTTCATAAAGTTCGCACAGAAGCATGGAGTACTATTTCTACCACCACTATAACATACAGAATGGTTCATCACTCCCAAAAATTCTCTTATGCATTCCATTTATAGTCAATCCTATCCTTCAACACCTAGCAATCACTGACTTGTTTTCCATTCCCATAGTTTTGTCTCTTCCCGGATGTCATATAATTGCATTGTATAATACATAGCCTCTTGGAACTGGCTTCTTACACTTGAAAAAAAAAATCATTTAAGATTCATACCTTCATTTTTTAGGATATTTTGGGGAAATAGATTCTAGGTTATTCTTAGGTTATGCTAAGTTATTCTTTTAGTACTTCAAAGTGTCATTCCATTGTCTTCTGTGCTGAATAATTATTACTGAGAAGTCAATTATCAATCATATTATTAATCCTTTGAAAATAATGGATATTTTTCCACTTGGGCTACTTTTAAGATTTTCCATTTGGTTTTTCAGTAGTCCTTCTATGTTGTATCTGGGTGTGATTTTCTTTGTAGTCATCCTACTTGGAATTCCTGAATCTGTGCATGGTGTTTCATCATTTGCATATTTTCTGTCATCCAGTTCTCTAATCCTGCCTTCTGTTGTGTCTGTGCAGTTATTAACTCTATTAAGTTCTTAATTTTGGATATCGTATATTTCACTTCCATAATTTCCATTTGATTCTTTTTTTTATAATTTCAACTCTGGTGAAATTCTCCATTTCTTCTTCTATTTTCTCAGTTTTCTATTTAATTTCTTCAATGTATTAATTATTATATTAAATGTCCTTTACTATTTAAAATCTTTTTCTATCCAAATCACATTTTTATTTTTTATTAATTGGTTTTTAGATTAGTATTGAACATACAGTATTTCTTGGCAGCCTAATACTTTATTAATATTTATTATAAAACAACACCAAATGTAAACCTACAGAAAAGATGCCAAGAACACTACAAAAAACTCTTCCTACATAACCATGACTCATGATTTGTTATATATATCCCTCCAGAACTGTTTTCTGTGGCTATTGTTTATTTTGATTTTTTTAACAACTTGTATTTTTTCATTAACAATATATAGGTAGTCCTCATGGTACAAAATACACAACTTTCAGTTACCTTGATTTGGTTAAAACACCACCATTTCCCCAACATCATGGTTCAAATTTCAATTGCAGAAACTTCACTGCTAATCTTTCAATCCACAAATCAATACAGAAATAACATGTACATCATCATGACCAGTAATCAATCATGTCACTTCTTTCACAGTCTCTCGATGATTGGTCACTGTGTATCTGTTATTCGGTCAATGCAAAGATAGTAAAGTGTGTAAGGTGTGTTCCCTTCTTGTCTCCCAGAGATAAATTTATATAACATATTACAAAAACATATAACCAAAAGAGGGAATTGGACAAAAGAGATGAAAGTGAAAATAAACAAAGGAGGGAGGAGGATAACACAGAAAGTGAAATTAATGAAAGTACAGAAGAAAATGCTGACCACAGAAATGTTAACAATGCCACCATTTGAGAAACCCCAGAAATGTTGCCAGAGAAAAACAGAGAAGGTAAACATATCAACATAAATGAGGAAAATGATTGTGATAAAAAGGATGAAAATGTCCCAGTGGAAGTGATGCTAGCAAAAAATATCACATTAAAGGAGCTCTCAAAGATATCTGATAACACTGAAAATGCAAAGGATAAAATGTAGAAAACTGATAAACTTGAACAAAAGTATTGTAATTTGCAAAGGCAGAGAAATGATGTTCACTCCATATTGCAAGTTACGCACCAAGAATAAAGCAAGCACTGTCAAACTATCTTGATTAGTTTTTTATAAGGAAATAACACACTTTACTTCTCAATGCACCTAATGTTTTAAATTACAGTGTACTAAATTAATATTTTTTCATTCTCCTTTACATTTATAACAGAAGGGAAAATGTGATGTTTTTTCAAATACTTTTAAGTCAAAGAACAATCATAACTTCTACCATTCATTATTAAGATTGCTTTGCATGTTTTGAACTTGCAAGGTCATTTTTATGGTCCCACACTACTATGTACCGTGTATATCTCTCCCATGTTAGTACATATGTACCTACCTTATTCTTTTCAAGAGCTACATAATATTCCACATATCTGATTCAGACACCCAATTCTGCATATCAGATCATTCCAAAACTTATTAATTTAAAATAATTTATTAGGAATCACAATTCTGTACTTTGGGCTCACCTGGGCATCTGTTCTGTTTCACATACTATAGATATTCATGTAGATGCATTCATTTGGTGCTTTGGCTGGGGCTGGAATGACCATGATGTTCTCTCATTCCAGTCCTTATCCCCATGTAGCCTTTTATCATTAAGTACTCTATTCTGAACTTCATGGCTATAAGTTATCTTAGACAAAAATGTCAACTGTTCATATTTAATGATCAGGAAATTCTATAGTTTTAATTTGGACAGATAAAATTCAATTTTTATTTTTCTTCTGTACTAATAATTTACAACAACAAAGAAAAAATATAATAGTATTCATTTCTGAAAAATATTGCCAACACTGGGAATTATTCAGCATTTTTAATTATTTCCAGTACTTTGCATTTATTTTATTAGTAGTAGAGTTAAACAATATTTTTACATATTTTATGATTATTTGTATTCTTTCTTTATTTTTTCTATTGAGTTGTCTCTAACATTTTTTAACTTTGTTTTTAGTGGTTTTAATCCCATAGAAACTAAGAATTTGTATATCATCATATCTAGCCATCTTTTCCTTTAGGAAGGATAGTCTCTGTTCCCAAAACTATAAAATTATCTCTAATACTTTCTAGTATTTGTATATCATTTTCTTTGCATTTAGTTTTTTCTCCTAAATTTTATTTTGGTGTATGATATATGAATTGCCCAAATGCCATTCATTGACTTCTTTTCTTTCCTCCACTGGATTATTTTTTACTGATGTATTTATTCCTGCAACAATATCAGATTTTTAATTATTAAAGCATTAGAGCATCTTTTAATATCTGATAGAGCAAGCAGAAATTCACTATCTTTTGAAAATTTTCATGTCTATACTCACATATTTTCTTTTCTTTTTCCAGCTTTACTAAGATATAACTGACATATAACACAAATTTAAGGTGTACAACATGATTTGTTATATGTATATATTCATACATTTTTCTTATAGATATAACTTTAGAATTATTCTGCCAAATTCTAAAAAATATCCCACTGGGTTTTTACTGGCATTGCATTAAGTTTTTGGATCCTGTCTTAGTCTGTTGGGCTTCTAAAACAAAATAGCATAGGCTGGGTAACTTATAAGCAGCAGAAATTTATTTCTCACAGTTCTGGAAACTGGAAGTCTGAGATTAGGGTGTTTATGTGGTCAGGTTCTGTGTCTGGTGAGAACTGCTTCCCAGTTGATAACCTCAAATGGCAGAAAAGGCTAAAGAGCTTGGCTGGGCCTCTTTCATAAAGGCACTAATCCCTCATGATTTAATTACCCTCCAAAAGCCCTACCTCCTAATACCATCATACCGGACATTAGGTTTCAACATATGAATTTTGGAGGGACACAAACATTCAGACCATAGCAGATCCTTCTAGAAACTTCTAGAAATGAAAAATGTAATCACAGAAATTAAAAACTCTAAGCAAGCTTAGATAGCAGGTAAAAACATCTAAAGAGACAATTAGGAAACAACAAATGAATTCTACAGAATGCAATAAAGAGAGGCAAATAGATGGAAAATATAAAAGAGCTGAGTCATAAAAGAATGATATGATCCTATATGCTATCTAATCCAGAAGAAGATAGTAAAGGAAATAAGGGTGAGGCAATGCTCAAAAAGATTACAGCTGAAAATTTTCCTAAGATTCAGAAAACAAAATGAGTCCCAAGAAACAAAAATAAATTCATACTTAGACTCATTAAGACTGGAGACCATTAAAATAAAGAGAAGATCTTAAGAACAAATAGAAATAATAAATGATGTGCAGAAGAATAATTAGATTAATAACAAACTTCTCAATAGCAACAAAAGAATTCAATAAAATATCTTTAAAATACTGACATAACATAAATGTCAATCTATAATCCATGGCAAAATAAAGACATTTTCTAGTAAAAAAAAAAAAATTAAAGAAAGCCTTAAGTTTAGCATTAACAAACCTTTCTGTATCAAAACTAATTAAGGAAATACAGACTATGCAAGCCAGTTTCTGGAACACACAGAATATGGCTTCAACATTTTTTACCAAGATAAATCTTAGAAGACAGCTAAGACTTAAAATTACTATTTTTAAAAGGCTATTTGCAACATCAAATCCAAGATAATTTATTATAATTGCATATTTTTCTCTCTACTATTTGGGAAGATGCAAACCCTTTTTCTATTCATTTACTGGCAACCCTGGAAATTTTAACATGCCTACGTAACTAAACAAAGTCTTTGGTTGGTCAATATCTTTACCTCCTGAACAGTACAAGGACCTAAGAATCAATCCCATCCAAGTTTATCAATAATTGTGTTTCCGTATTTTAGCTCTACCTTTTTTTGCTCTATAAATTATAATTATTCATTTTGATTGGATCTTATATCTTTTTTGCTTTCTTTTTTAAATGCTAAATAAAAATATCTCTTCAAAATTACTAAGGAGAAATATTAAAAATTTCATTGACGATTCAGGAGATCAGGGAGTGTATGTGAGGCAACTGATATCTCATAAATAGTTCCCAAATGAGATCTGTTCTTACTTAGCTGTGTCATACATGCCTGCACAGTATTTTGTACAAAAATGTTCACAGTAGGTTTATTCTTAATAGCCAACTAGAACTCACTTGGGTGTCCATCAACAGGTTAATGAAAAGAACAAACTGTGTTACATTTATACAATAGAATACTACTCAACAACTTTTTATATACACAACAAAAATGAATCTCAAAAATATTATGCTAAGTAAAGGAAAACTTATGCAAAAGAAAAAAACTATGATTCCATTTATATGCATTTCTAGAACAGAGATAAACTAATCCATGGTGAAAAAAATTGCCTCTGGATGGATAAGGATGAAGAATAAGTGAGAAGAAACATGAGGAAATTTTTCTGGGGGTAATAGGAACGTTCTTTATCTTGACAAGGGTTTGGATTACACAGCTGTATTCATTTGTTAAAACTCATGAATAGTGCATTTCAGAACTATAGCATCTCATTGTATTTTACATTAAAAGAAAAATACATGAAGAAATACTGAACTCTAGTTAATGATATGGATACTGAAGTATGCTAATTTGAAATTTACATGGAAATTCATCAAAAAAAAAATAATAATAAGACCAATGACAGACAGATCAAGCACAGAATCTGGGTGGTGGGTGTACTGGAGTCCCAATGTTGCTATAACAAATTACAACAAATTTATTGCTGTTAAACAACTCAAGTTCTGGAGGTCCAAAATCTGAAATGTTCTTACTGGGCTAAGATCAAGGCATTGGCTGGGCCACATACCTTCTAAAGTATCTAGGGGAGAATTCCTTACCTCTTCCAGCTTCTACCTGAATTTCTTGACTCTGGCTTCTTTTCTCCATGTTCAGAGCCAGCAGCATAATGTATTCAACTCTCTCTCTGACCATGCCTCCTACTTCTGTCATCACATTTTTTTTTCTGATTCTAATAATCCTTCCTTCCTCTTATAAGAACCGCTGTGAATACACTGAGCCCACCTGAATAATCAATCCAGCATAATCCCTCCATCTCAAAACTTGTAACTTTATCACATCTGCAAATCCCCTTTTTGATGTAAGGTAACCTATTTACAGGTTCTGAGGATCAGGATGTAAACATCATTGGGATGCCATTACTCTCCCTACCTTAGTGGGTATATGAGTGTTCGCTCTGAAATTCTTTTTAACTATTATGTATTTTTGAAATTTTTCCTGATAAAATATGGGGAAAAATTAAAATCCAACAAGATTGATAAAGTGTAGCCATTATGGTGTGAAAATCAGTAACTATTTTTTTCCCAATAAAAGAAAAATTTGCTCCTTTTTAAGAATAAAGTTCTCCTTTCAGTGAGGAACGTTGCTAATAGTAGTATATACTGCATTTGGTTACTAAAAACACTTTTGCTGTTGCTACCTTGAAATTTTTTAAATGATTTTTAAAGGAAGCGTATTTTTCAAACTGGAAATATAAACAGGCCAAAATATGATGTTTGAAACATAATAAAACAGAATATAAAGTTTTAAATAGTTACCTAAAGTTATGTACTTAGAAAAAAATACCATTTTAAGCTAATTTTATAAATATAGTTCTTTTTAATGCTTATCCAAGAGACCCCCTTTTTTAGCAGGACTTCTTATTAAAGACTGTTATTTTGAGAATAAGTAGCTTTATACAGGAACATTGTAATAATTAAATTTTCTTATTATAATGATAAATTTCAATATTTTTAAGTCCTAAAACAAGGTTCATATAATAAAAATGTTTCAAGTCTCTTTTCTCTCACATTTATTTACAATAAATGTTAGCCGACTTATCAAGTATTTAACAATCTGAAATGGTCTCTTGTGTTTTTGCTTTAGCTTATAAATTCTTTCTCGTTCTCTGATGTCAACTAAATCTAAACTTTTCTCTTTTGCTTCATTATTTGGACTGTATTTCTTCTTTCTAAATAAAGCTTATTTTGTGAGGCCTTTTTTTTTCTTAAGCCAAAAAACTGGACAAATGAAGTTCTCTGATTAAAAAAGTATTTGAAAAAGGCACTTACCCTTCTCATACGTAATTCTTCTAATGCTTCTAGTAAACTTGTTTTGAAATCTAACAGCTGAATAGAAAACAATGTCTCTGAAGAACTTTGAAGAGCAAAGGTGGATGATGATGATTCAGTCTTAAAATCGTTTTCCATATTAACATTTATTTCCTGTAAATAAAAAGGTTTTTACTATTAAAAAAAATCATTTATCACTTTTCAAATAAAAGCATGGTTGCCATAATAATATAACAACCTGTATCCCATAATATTCTAGGTTTAAGACTGAGTTTTGTCATTGTTCCTATTCTGATTTTGATAACACAAAACTCTTAGCAATAGTGACCTATTCTGTTTCTCTGCGGCTGAGGCTTTTTCTGTCACCTTAGTACCCTCAAGAACTAAATTTTCTACCCCTAATACCTGTTTCCTAATAGCTGGGTTCCTAATATTTCAGGCCAGTCTTGGCCCTGCACTAATAACTGTTTCATACCAAGGCTGATATAAACATTGTGCTTCCTAAACTTTGCCTTAACAGAAAGCACTTTATAAAGATGATGTAAATACTAATAGCAATGTAATCTTTAAACCCAACAAAGTTAGAAGAGGAAGATTGGGGTAACTGCCTTTTATTAAAAAATAAGGCATTTAAAAATATCTTTCTCAACTCAGAAAATGTATGAACTAAGTTGCTTTTCAACTTTTCATTTTAATAATTAGTTGTGAATGGTGAGTAGGAGTCCTACCCACCATTCACTTAGCCTCTCCCAATCTTAACATCTTGTACAAAAATAGTACAATATAAAAACTGCATATCTGACATTGGTACAAACTGGAGCTTATAAAATTAAACCAGAAAAAATGTAAAAATACTTATTAATTCAAAAAATAACAAATTCTTGAAATCTTAACATTAAATAACATTTTTATGAAAACATTTTCCTAAACAAAAAAAATTAGCAATAAAAATAGCAGTTTTCTTATTGTATATCTCCTTTATATCTGGCTTAAAAGGAGAAAACTGGATTCTCATACCTGCTTCTGCATTCAGTGTGTTAAAATATCATATTATGTACTTTATGGAAAATTGTACTCTAGTGAGAAATGAAAATGAAGGCGGCGAATAACACTGTTATATTACTATGAAAGTATTTTTAACCTAGCAGATCCCTGAAAAAGATCTTCTAACACTTTTGAAAATCACTGATGTAAACTGACCATTGAGTCAACCAAAATTTGTGCTACAAGTATATTGGAAAGATTGAAGAAGGAGGGAACGTAATGGTGATTGTAGGTGATGTAAGTGAACTAAATTATTATAACAGGATATAAAAATACAGTAAAAATGTATACATCAAGAAAAAGAATTACAGGACAGTTGACCCTTGAAAAACACGAGTTTGAACTGCACAGGTCTACTTATACTCAGATTTTTTTCAGTAAATACCCATACTATTTTCAACCCTCAGTTGAGAGTCCTTGGATGAGGAGGGCCAACTGCATACATTGATCTGTTATTTTATATAGGGGACTTGATCATAAGCAAATTTTGTTATCTTCACGGGGTCCTAGAACCAATCCCTCACAGATACCAAAGAATAACTGTCATTAAGTTTTGGGGAAGTCAAAAGTTACATGCAAATTTTTGACTGCATAGGGGTCAGCACCCTAACCCTTGCATTGTTCATGTTAACTGTATTTAGATATATAAAGGTAAATATCAGAAGAAATAGTCAAAGTAATTGAACATAACTGACTCTCGGATATGGGAATGGGGAAATGTAGGTAGGCCAGGTGATTGCTGTTTTTCAATGTGTGCTTATCAGCCCTGATTATCTTTTAACCAAAATGCAAATATTATATTGGTTAAAATAAAAAGTTAGCCAAACAAAGGAAAAAAAAATTTCAAATAGGTCATGATCCTGCCCTTAGAGGTTATCTAATGTAAGAGTTCTCTTGAATATCTAATAACTACTGGTAAACATATATAAATACACGTAGGTATAATAGATACACAAATATATAGAAGTATATGGAATTAGAATTCTTTTGGCAGCAGATCATATAAAATCTGACTGAAACTAACTTAAACAAGGGCATTAATTATTTTACATTATGGAAGTGCAGAGGTTGGACAGACTCCTGGTATGATATAACTGGTGCCTGAACAATGATGTCAAGGATCAAGGTTCTTATCACTGATCTGTCAACCTCACTCCCTGAAGCTGATTCCCCTTGTGTTCAAAGATGGCTTCACAATTCCAGGTGTTAAGAGTAGACAAAATAATATCCAACACAAGCTAGAGCTCATTTCCTCTAGTGACTCTTTCTTAGGAGCAAGGAAAACTTTCTCAGAAGCCTCTCATCAGAATATACTTCCTTTCAGATCTCTTTGGCCAAGATTGAGTTGCTTGCCTATTTATAAATCAATCAGTGATGAGAGTAATGGGATTATCATAATTGGTTTAGTTTAATTTTCTGTGGTAAAGACAATGTTGGGGAATTACCTACAATGATTCCAAATACATTTTAAGATAATTACATATTATGGTTGCTCAGCAAAAGGAAAGGGCCACTCTAATAAGTGAAATCAAAATGTCTTCTTGAAGGAAAAGGTATTTTAGTAGAGCCTTGAAGGATGGTTAAGATTTTAACAGATCAAAATGGGAATAGGGGGCACATACAGAAGAGGGTTTTTTTTTTTTTCCATTTCTTATTTGCTTTGTACATGCCACTTACTTCTTCCAAATGCTCCAAAAATTGTCAGCCTTGTACAATTTTTCTAAATTTTCAAACACACAAAATGATTTTAGTCATTATTTTCCCACATCCTTCCATTCTGCTGCTCTAACCTGGTTAGCTGGATGCACAACCACTGTTCAATAGTTTTTCCACTGACTTTTTCTTGCATTGGAACCTGTTTCCTGGCTCCTATGCCTTCTTTTTTGTTTTTCTCTCATTTTGATAAAGAACAGCCCCCAATAACTTCTTATAAAAGGGTAAATGGGAGGTGAATTTCTTAAATGTAGAAATTTCTGCAAATTGTTATTCCAACCTCATACTTAATTGATACTTTGATTTCAGCTGTGGGAAAGTTTGCCTACACTATTTCTTTAACAGTATTCTCCCCATCTTCTCTGTTTTCCTTCTGGAACTCCTTTTAGTAAGACATTGGATCATGTATATTGGTTATCTAATTTTCTTCTCTCCCTTAATTTCCATCTTACTGTACTTTTGTTCCACTTTCTGATTTTCTCCCCTTTATCTTCCAATCATTCTGTTGAAATTTTTCATGTCTTCAACATCCGAGAGTTCTTTCATGTTACATATTTTTTTTCATAACATACTGTTTCAGTTTTCTGAACATGTCCCCAACATCAATATGTAGACATCTTTCCTCTCAGGCCTTTCATTTTCTTCAGAGAAAAACTCTCCATTCGCCTATCTTTGAGTGGGTAGAGGAATGTGTAGAGGCTTTATCTGGCAGCCTGACAGATAGGAGGTAAGGGTTCCAGTTTAGTGGGCAGATCTTACTCAATTTTCATTTGCAGTGTCATGTCTCATCCCTGGATTCCGCTGTCTGAGGTGCTCCTGAGTAGAACTGCCATGGTCAATTTTTTTTCAGAGCATAAATTTCCCATCTCCTGTAGAGAAAGTGACCTAGGAAGGTTCAAATATTCAAATATACATAGATTTTCAACAAATATCCTTTTTTATGCCTGAGCCTTATAACTGTCTTTCTGAGTATCTGGTATTTCCAAGTGCTGATAATATTTCTAAACTTTTAAGTCCATCGCCACTCCTCTATTTGCTTACTGACAACCACTGCTGAATAATCTCCCATTCTCTTATCTGAGTTAATAATACCCCTTTTCACACATTTTAATGAGAAAAATCAATATATGTAGTAAATCCATCATGTTTAACCAGAAGTCACAAACAGGATTTCAGAATCCATCTCTTAATTACATAAACTCGGCTGTGCATAGAACACTTTGAACAATGTTAGTTCTCAAAAAATTCATGATGAATTGAACGAAGGAGTTGATTAAAGAAACTTTAATTAGGTTCTTAGCATATGCAGGGCACTATGCGAATTTCTCAGGATATGAGCTCATAACCTAGTTAGAAAGATATAGAAACCAACAAAACAGAAGCATATATAAAGTACCTATGGAAAATACAGATAAGAAAGGAATCAATTCTATCCCAGTGCTTAAGTAGAGTGTTATATAGAAAAGATAATATCTGTGCTAGTCCTTATATATTGTCTAGGAAAGACTATGGGGGAAAAATTAAAATAAGCAAAATGATAATTATATGTTTACACTGTTTATCATTGATATAAAAAACATCAATTCACCAATTTAAATGTCTACCAGATAGTGCAAATCTAGATGATTTGCCACTCAGTTTGAAGTCAGTGTTGCTGTTTTATTCACTGTTGTATCCCCTAGAACCTAGCATTATATCTGGCATATAATAGGCACTGAATAAATCTTACTTGGGTTAAAAAATACACCAAATTTATTCATACATACTTGCTGTCCCATCTTTCTGGAATGCTCTACCTCCATCCACATTTATGCAGAACTTCCTTCGTGTTTTTCAGGCCTCACTCAGCTCAAGTGTTAACTCTTCAGTATGCACCACACTTTATCACTATTCAGCATATCACTCTGATTTATTTTCTTCACCAAACATACCATCACCCAAATTTAGTTGTTAATTATCCATTAACCTTATTATTTCTCCTCTTTTAAAAAATAAGCTTTGTGAGAGCACAGATGAGAATCTGTCCTGACCATGATGTGTCTTCAGCACCGAGGACAGGGCCTGATATACTGAAGTAATATCAGTGATTAAATAAACATCTGTTGAATATTAAATAGATTTACTTCGCTTCCCTAATCCTTGAAGGTATTTAGTGAGTGACCCCACTACAGACACATAAATAATCATTCACAAAGCAAAAGATTGAGAATCGGTTGATATCAACACATCTGTTTATAGGTAGTCATATGATTACAGACAAACTGCTTGACCTTTCTGGATCTACTTTCTTATTGTATCTCTAAATTTACTTTCAGCTCCAAAGTTTAATCTAATGACTATGATGTGAACAATATGTCTTCAGTCATCTCATAAGTACTTACTTGCATTTTTTCACTTCAGATTTAACAAATCAAAATTTGTAGTTTTTCTTCTCTCCCAAATATTTTAAACTTCATTGCTTTCAAGGGTATGACATATTTTATTTAAATCTCCAATGAACACCCCACACACACCAAAAAAAAAGGCTCATTTTTTAAAAGATCGGCACTGTTGAAGCTTGAAACATATTTTTAAATGGATTAACAACTACAATCAGTTAAATTAATAAATAACTGTGAATAGAATACAGGAAAAATCTACAACTGTCTGATTTCATTTTCTATACTATTGAGACTTTTAAAAATACTACATTTACACCTGTCAGAATGACCATCAGCAATAAAACAACAAACAAGTGTTGGTGAGGATATGGAGAAAAGAGAACCCTCGTGCACCGTTGGTGGGATTTCAAATTGGTACAGCCACTATGAAAAGCAGTTTGAAAGTTGCTCAAAAAATTAAAAACAGAACTACCTTTTGACCCAGGAATTCTACTTCTGGGTATTTATCTGAAGAAACCTAAAACAGTAATTTGAAAAGATATATGTACCATTATGTTCACTGCAGCACTATTTACAATAGCCAAGATGTAAACGCAACCTAAGTGCCCACCAATAGACAACTGGATAAAGAAGATACATATACAAAGGAATATTATTCAGCCATAAAAAAGAATAAAATCTTACCATTTGTAACTTCATAAATGAACCTAGAGGATATTTTACTAAGTGAAATTAGAAAAAGACAAATACCATATGATTTCACTTATATGTGGAATCTAAGGAACAAAATAAATGAACGAAATAGAAACAGACTCATAGACACAGAGAATGAAGTGATAGTTACCAGATAGGAGCGGGGTCAAGGGGGCTGGATGAAAATGGCGAAAGTATTAAGAAGCAAATCAGTAGTTACAAAGTAGTCATGAGGATGTAACGCACAGCACAAAGAATACAGTTAATAATATTGTAATAACTATGTATAGTGCCAGGTGGGTACTAATCAAGGGGATTGCTTCATAAATTATATAAATGTCAAACCACTGTGCTGTATACCTAAAAGTAATATAATACTGAAAGTCAACTGTAATTTTAAAAAATACTACATATAATAATGGCAGTGTTTCAAGTATTATTAATATTTTATCAGAAAGCTGTATTTCTTTAAAGAGCTTATGTATTACTTTTATATCCCAATATATCCCCAAAGAAATTTAAGATAGTGATTTCTTTAAGAGGCTTGCTATATTTTTATTTGTAATTTTTATTACTAAAAAAGGCTAAATTTTTCCCATTAGAATGCTCCTATTTTATATGGGGAGTTGATGTCAAAATGTTACTCATTTATCAGAAAAACACTTTAAAGTGCATTTATTCAGTGACTTAGTATTTGTTTCTTGCTAAATATAACACTTATCTTTAATGCTCAAAGTTCATAATCATTAGCTAAATATCTGCAAATTTGGGAGCAGTAATTCTTTATGTTAACAGTAGAAAATCATATTACATACCTGTTAATTTTAATAATCAATAGTGTTAAACAAACAACGAAAGCAATGAAATAAATCAGTGGTTCTCAAAAGTGTGGTCCGTGGACCAACAATACTGGCAACACCTAAAGATCTGTTAGAAATGCAAATTCTGGGTCCTAACTCAACTCTACTGAATCAAGAACTGTGAGACAATTCTGTTTTAACAAGTCCATGTAACGTGTGAGAACCACAAATACAAATTAACCCGAGAATGTGGTACTTAACTTAGTCACTGAATACTTCTTAAACATATAGAAAATTTAGATTTAAATGTTATCTAGGAAAATATTTTTTTGTCTCCTTGTTTTAATTTACCAAATGCTGATTTAAAGGACGAGATGTAACTCAGCATTGTCATCAGGCCTCAAAAACTGAAACGAGAAATTTGGTGACAACTCTAATCTTTTGTGAGTTAAGAGTGTTATAGAAAGAGCAAAATAAGCACACGGTCTTAAGTCGAAAGGCATTTTTCTCTAGCCCAATTTCCAAATGGTGTGCTAGGACAGCATACTATGAATAAATCACAAGTGGAAAGTCTTTATTCCTTTTATTCATGCAAAAGGCCAGGCACAACCTTGAAAAGCCAAAATACCCTAGGCTGGTTGCAATCGGTCAGAAGTAACTTTATCTACATGACCCTCTGCACCATACTAAAACTGTATTATCATCTTCCAAATGGACCATGATGTGAAGCAAAAAAGATAGGAAGCACTCTTCCAACCGTTTCTGCTAACTCAGAAAGTAGGATACTTACTGTTGCAAATGTAGAAAACAATTCAAACTGGGTTTAAGAAGAAAAAATATTTATTGGCTTGTCTGATTTAAAAGTCTAGAATTAGGTATGGCTTCAGGCAAGCAATGTGACCAGCACCTGAATTATTATTCTTTTAATTTTTGCCTATGTTTCTTTGATATTGGCTATGATCTCAATAGACTATCATGTTGTAATGCCAAAATGGCTGCGAGCAGCTGCGAAGGCTGCACACAGACCTTACTCCCAACAGTAAGAAAAAGAGAATCTATGTCCCATTAAAAGTCTTAATGTTACCTATTTGCTGCTGCTTGGGTTACCTTTCTGCCCCTGAACCAATTACTGAGCTCAGGATTAATGGAAGCACAGTTCAACAAACTCAACCTTTGGAGCTAGAGGTGAAGTTAATCCAGTTTAATCTCACAACCATCACATGCCTGAGAAAGTGAGGACTATTTAGGGAAATGTCAGGTACTGTTATCTGGAAAAAGGAAGAATGTATGCAAGTCAATAAAAAGCAGCTTTCCATAATAAGTTACCACACATCTCTAAATTAACTAAAATACAAGATAAAACTAACTGCTTTTTTTCTTTAGATTACAATTGAGTGCCACACTAGTAATCTAAAAAATGTGTATTAAAATGACATATTTTTACCTGTTAGCAAAGGTCTTTAAAAAATATATTTAGTACCAGCAAAGAAATGGTGAAACAGGCATTCAAATAGTTCTAGTAGAAATGTAAGTGCAAACGAACCTTTTGAAAAACAATTCAGAATGTCTAATAAATCAAACTATATAGATGTACATTGACTCCACTTCTAAGAATCTATTCAAAAGAAAAATCCTTAAATGCAGAAAATTATTCACGTTAACATATGTGTAGAACTAAATACTTATTAGTAAAATCAAGAAAAATTGGAAACAATCTAAATGTACAGTAATAAAAGTTATAACCACATGATGAATTATATGCAGCCACTTAGCAAATATTTGTTGAGCACTTACTATACATGAGACATTCTCTTAAACTTCTATTTAGTTCTCCAAACAACTTAATGAGATATTTACTATTAGTATTTCCATTTCAGAAATGAAAATCCCAAGGTATAAAGAGATTAAGTAACTTGCCCAAGGTTACACAGTGCGATGGAACTAAAATATGAACCTAGTAATCTGGTTCCAGACTTGCACTCCTAACCACTACATTATATTGCCTCTCAGAATTGTGTTTACATAGTTTATAATAACAGAAAATATAATGTTTTGTTAAAACAAACATCATCAACAACAAAAACAGGACTCAGTATTTCAGTTACAAATAGTGGGTTGAACACAGGTATTTAGTTCATCTCCACTAAAATGACAGTGAGCAATCTAAGGTATAAACCTAAGACAAAGAAATTAAGAGATGAGACGAAAACAACAAAAAATTTGTTTTGGGGCAGGTAGACAGATGAGTAGAGTAGTAATATTTATAAGACCTGAGAAGGCAAAGCCAGTAATTGGGTAAACTGAGAAGCGATTTGATTTACATCACTCACACCTTTCCCTTCTCCAACCTCTTTCTTAGACTTTCCTCCCTGCCCCTGCAAACAGAGGGTCTGGTGATACCAGGGACCTCTAATGGTGAAGGTAAAGGTGAGGCTAAAAACAGAATGACTGCTTGAAATGCTATTTAAGAAAAGGTTAGACCCACAGACTCCGTCTCTCTGGTTAGTCAGATGACTATCCTTCCCTCACCTAGACAGATTTGAAATTACTATAAAGATTATAAAAGAGTCTCTAAAACAGGGGATTAACGGGCACAACTGAGAAGAGGGGTGATGGCCACTATCTGAAAAGTTTACATGCTATAAGTTAAGACACCCTATGCTACCAGCTTTCTTCCTTTATAGGGCTCCCACAGCTGCTGACACCCAGACAGCACTGAAAGCAGGAGACTGGAGGTGTGTTCTCAAGGGAATTTTGGCCAAGAGAAAAGACATACACCACCAGGAGTTTCCTCACAAAATGTTCTAGTCAGATTACCCTAATCAATAGTCAATAAACCCTACCCATACATCTAGAGTTTCCAATCTATTTTTTTTTTGGTGCCCCATTCTTAAATATAGAGCAAAGGTAAAGATCAATAGATTTTTTGAAGGAAAGTGCCTAATTTCAAAGCGGAGACAAAGAAAACAAAGGAAAAGAATTTTTAAAGCAAATTAGAGAAAGCAAAGATTAAGCAGAGGGAAGTCTTTCAAAAGAAAGATCATTAATATTCTTATTATGAGTATATATTATTGCATTTATTTTAAAAATGGAAGATGTTACCATAAAAGATTCACGAAAAGAAACAATTCTAAAAATTAAGATAGAAATAAAAAATTCGATGGAAGAGTTGGAAGACAAAATTGAAGAAATCTTACCAAAAAAAGAGCAAAAAGCCGAAGAAATATAGAAGAAAAAAGGGTTAGACAATTAGAGGATTAATTCGGGAAGTCTAATTACTCTACTAGAAGTACAGAAAAAGCAAAGAGAGAAACTGGCAAAGAATAAATCATAAAAAAAATTTTAAATCTATTTTCCCAGAACTAAAAATGTATAAATTTGCAAAGAGCTCATTGCCAGCAACAAGATACATGATGATGAAATAATGCTGGAGAAAACAGAAAGGATTCTATAAGCTTTGAGAAAGGAGAAAAAAAATTTTCCATATTAGAGTTTCAGTCCTACAATGAAAGGTAGAATACAGAAGTTAAGCCTTCGAATTTAAGAGAAAATGATTACTAAATTGGAATTTTACCAGTCATGCCAAGTATGAAGGTAAAAAGTATTTTCAGACATGCAGTGTCCAAAATGATTTACTTTTCACGGATCCTTTCTCAGGAAGTTATTTAATTTCTCCAAGAAAGAGGAAGGTATGGGATTCAGAACTCAGGGGACCCTACACAAGAGAGGAAAAGGATCTGTGAAGGGAGATACCAAGATGACACTTGTACAGCAAACCTGGACAGTAACCAGTCCAAATTAAAGTGGTTTAGTAAACTCTGGTAAAAAAAAATTCCTCAATGGGATGAGATTTACAGATAACCAGCTGTTTTTAAATCACTACTAAGAGTTTTATATATCTGAGAAAAGCCTGGAGTTAAATTAGTAATGAATACATTAAAAAGTCAACAATGGGGAAAAATAAGACAAATGGTGGGTGTTGTACAGGTAAAAAATAATTACATCATTCTCCAATGATTTAGCTGTGAATAGCATTTATGCAGTCTTAATCATATAACTCTAAATACTTATATATTCAAGATTACGATATAAATACGTGGTGAGGATGGATCATATGTGAAGGGGGAAGAATTAGGGCAAACAATGAAAGAAAAATTAAATCCCCATCTGCCATTATGAAAAGTCATTAGAAAGTCATTAGCCTAAAACGGGAAAATAAAAAAATAGCAATGATAAACATATTATTTAGAGATGTGGAAGTAAATATCTGAAGAATCAGCTAAGATAGTTTAAAGTAGTTGCTCTGCAGAGAAAATAGCAGGGGAGATTATTATTTTTCTTTATAAATCATGTAAAAACTTTTTAATTATTTACATTATATGTACACATAATTTTAAGAAAAATAATAAACTCAAAAAATTAAGATTCAAATTTACATAAGCATCATGGTTAAAACTACACCAATATAAATACCATCAGAAAAAAATATTGACAGGAAATACATCAAATTGTTAACTGTAGTTATCTTTCAGTGATTGAAAGTATGAGTGATGTTTTTCCCTTTGTTTTCCTGTTTTATGAAGAGTATGTGTAAGTTCCATAAGGGAGAAAAGCACTTTACTGTATGTTTTAAGTTAGTACAGAATTACTTCAGTTAAGGACCCTTGGAGAAATACAAAATCAGTTTAATTGCAAACAGTATTTCTTATCATGAAAGAGAATAGAACAGATTAGAATATATTAGCAACCTTCACATGTAATAAGCTTCCTAAAACTTTTGTTTTAATTATATGTAAATGTAAATACATGTAAGTATACTAGATTGTGATGTGATATGTATTTCTTACTGTGGGTCACGGTGCAAAAAGTTTTTTAACGCTGTTATAAGACAGCTCGATAAAGTGAGAAATGCACTAGTTTTTGAAGTTTTGTAGTAAACCTAGATTTTTATTATGTGCTTTCTAAAAAAGACATATGCATTTTTGTAGATTCCTGTAACAGAATCCAAAACAAATGTGGATTCAAATTCTGTCTCCTCTAACTAACTTTGTGACTTCTCTGGGTTTCAGTCTCCTCATCTGTATAACAGGGACAATGACACTTATTTCACAGGGTGTGAGGATTAAATGAGGTAATGCATTAAAGTCCTAGCTTAATGTAGGAGTTCAACAGCTAGTGAAGAAGTTATAAGGATGTTTACATATATAAAACATGTCTTTTGGTCATTTAAAGAGACATGTAATATTTGAGTTGTGGCTTCATCCTTATTTTACTTTTAACAAACCAAAATACTCTCACATTTCAATATTGTTTTTATTACAGGAATCTCCAAAAATGTATATGCCTTTTCCTATTTTGAATCATAACTTGAATAAACTCAATGACTCCATACAGGAAAGTAGTCATTTAAGAAATGCTGACTGTATCTTTAACATTTAGCTTCAAAGTGTTACTAACAAACTCCTGTAAATAATTCATTTATTTATAGTAATTTATAATAATAAACTTGTTTATAATGCAAATATTTATAAGTTATAATAAACACAATAAACATAATTATTTGTGTTGTTTATATTTCATTATAAAATATATATTTGACAAATATTTTATAAATTGCTTATAGCATTACCTCGGCATTCACCATATTACTGATACTATATTTTACAGTATTGTTTTCTTTTAAAAAGCTTTTTAAAAGCACATAATAAAAATCTATATTTTACCATAATTAAAAGTTATAAAGGCTTTTAAATCTTTGGAAGTATTTCTTTTAAATTACATCTTAAATACTCTATATTGAAAAGTAAGTTAGTCTATAATCCTGATAGGGGTCAGAGTAATAACACAAAACGGACAAATTACACTGTCATTCTACTTAAATTATTTAAGTTATTTAATTTGACCTGTAGATAGTCTCTTGTCTTCTCATCATGCCTGACTTTTAAGTGGGAGGTCTTCATTCATGATGATCCTTTAATAGAAGCAAAGCTTTCTCCATTTAACCCATGCTGTTATCAATCATGTACAGGGATAAATGAGCCTGTAAGATTTTGCCAGTATCACAAATGACACTGTGACCTGAGGCCAACATCTTTATTTGCTTCTCCAGTGATTCACTTCAGCAGATATTAACCAATTTTATAATCCATGAAAGGCAAAATTAAAGGACACCATCCATAAAACAGAATAATTCCTATCAGCAACAAAGTGATGTGTGTATTATCTTATAAATTATATGGCCATACAGTGTGGTAATGTAATGAAGTAAAGATGGTAATAATCAAATGCCGAGGGCAAACGCTAATATGCATTTAATCACACAGCATGAAGCCATTTGTCACTACAGTTGAATGCACGTGTACATAAAATACATGAGTCACGTCCTTATTGTTATACTTTAACAGCATCAATTTCACACTATCATTTCACATAACGATTGGTGGGCTTTGACATTAGCTCAAACGTTCAGAGTATAAACAAAAACATCAACAATACCTTTACAAATATAAACAATTTTTTGATTTTTTTTATTTTTTAGTAACTAAAACATTTTCCCCAAAAAAATCTTTGTTAAAGAGCTGTAACAACTACCTAGTTTCCTTTTTTTTATTAAATAGCCCATAAGTTGGTATTATCATATTGTCTTTATTCCTAGAAATACTCTTATGACTTGAACTGAATATTCAGTCTTATAAGCATATCTCCTTCATAAGTAATTATAAATATTTAGATATAAAATATGCATAACATTTGCACAAAAAGTGAACCCTTGTGTGAAAACTGAACTAATTATACAGAAGCCAGTATATATGTATATTCAAAATGTTTGGGAAAAAATAACAAAACATGACTCATAGTCTATCTTGTATTAGCAATGGTTGCGTTAGCCATTATATATTGTAAGTTCCCTGACTAGTGGCCAAGTCTCACTGTTATTCCACACTTGCCCATTCCAATAATTTACAAAAGTCAGGCACTCAATATTTGCTGCATGGAATTGAACAGAGCACCTGTATCCTTTGAAAAAGTGGGGAGTAGGATACTTGGAAACCATGAGTCAAATAAGGTAGCATGTGCAATCAGAGTGTTTCTTATAACTGTGATAAACTTTAAGAAAGTTATCACAACACTAGAAAAGACCTAGAAGAAAACAATTATGTAATGAAGGAAAATGGAAAAGCATCTACAGATGAATTTTTAAAATTAGACTTCTTATATAAGACAATAAAGAACAAGAGTAACATAATTCAATACCTCTCTGTTCAAGAAACTGCAGGTGATATAAATTTGAGTTAATGATCTTTACATCTTCAAGGTCGAGAAAGGTGGATAAAGTATTTATTTAAATAAGTATAACCCCAGACATGATAACTAGGCATGTTATAAAAAACATGATACATTTTTTTAAAAAAGGGTGCTGTAAGTGTTCAAAGGGTTCAAAGTACACTGTGCCCTGAGCCTCAGCAACTTTACTTATAAAATAAGGATGCTAACTATTCTAAGTTTAAATTTTTATTTGATCATTAATTTGTAAATAATCTCATTAACTAAAAATATATAGTAATGAGTACAATAGCAAATTGGAGTAGTGTTTAGTGCTACTCATAGCAGTACAATTATGATTTAAATAACCCACAGAGAAGAGACTTTAGGATACTGAAGAATCCAAGAAATAGTTCACAGAAAAGAATTTTGAGACAGATCTGAGCAAGGAGAAATCGAATTTGGCAGAAGGATAACATGTTAGTTCTTAGCAACACAAAATCATTTGGAAAGCAAGAGGTCACTGATGAGCAATATTAGATATGAAGTGAGGTATAAGTTAGCATATGAAATCAAAAAAAGGAAGAGGATAGAAGAGAAATTGAAACATTTTACACCTTACATAAAAAAGTCAGTAAAGATCAAGTGATTAAATATGCAAAGAGGGGATAAGTGAGATCTGGGAGTTGGGTAAAGGGGAAATACATTGCCTTAGAAAAAAAGAGAACATTCCTTTCTCAGAAAGTAGAATGAAGAATGACGTGAAAGGGCCAAGATACAAAGATTGTTGTTGAAGTTCCAGAAAGGAATATTATAAAGTCAAGTGCAAACCTGATCTTGTTAAATAAATTTCAAAATACCAGAACTAAAAGAAATCTTAGTCTGAAAATATTAACGTAAATAAAGAAAACAAAAAAAAAATGTTTTCATTCATTCGACAAATATTTGTAGAGAGATACAGATATAATAAAGATAATTATAATATAATGCAATCATGTGCAATGGTAGAGATCCCTACAGAGTTATTATGGTAGGAGAAAGAAGAGACTTCTAATACAGCAAGGGAAAATCAAAGATGGCTTGGGAAGGTCAGTAACTACCTGGAGAATGTGACTTCTGGGTTGAGACTTAAAAATCTTAAAAGTTAGGAAGTTAGCAAACTGAAAAATTAGGTAAGAGGGAGTGACTCCATAGTGTAGTGGTTAGCATGTCTGCTTTACACGCAGAAGGTCCTGGGTTCCACGGGCCAGGCCCCGAGTGTGCCCTACCTTTACAGATCTATTTCTTAAGAGGAAATGGCAACATCCATAGGTCAGGGGAAAAAAAATAGGTCAGGGTATTTTAGAGGAGAAAAACAGCATAAGCAAAGGCACAGATAGGAGAAATATCATTTTAAATGAGAAACTAAAAATAATTTGAAATTAGAGTCCACTGTAAAGCTCGGAGAAAATGAGAGGAGGCTTGAGAAGCAGACAAGTCTTGGGAGGTTTTTTATGCCATATTAATGAGCTTGAACTAATTATTACCTTTGTGCACTCTGCTCAAATACAGAATGCTTTTCTCTGTCTTTTCTGTTTTGCACATTATTTAAAAATCAGATCAAATTCTATCTCCTCCATGAAACTTTTCTTATGAAACTAGCTCACACCGGTTTCTCCTCTTCTGAACTCTACTTGTTGTCTGCATCAGATGATTATTATGTTATCACTCCTATTGTCTGTTACACATAATTGTGCAATTTTTACATCAATTTATAATGCTGCCATAAATAATGTAATTTTTCATTAACTGCATTTCATGTTTGTAGAAGGTTTATTAAACTGCAGTGGGAAACATTCTTTGGGAACACTCGATAAGTATTTTATTAAATTACTATAAATTATGAAAAATCATTAAAATTCTTACTTTTTTTTTTTTTTTTTTGGTAAAGAGTTTATTTGAGCCAAAACTGATGACAACTGCCAGGAAGCAAGATCGCAAATGCTCTGGAGAAATGGTAATTTTTCAGTTTCTTTTATGCATTTGGAATTAAGAAGGAAGATTACATGAAGGTGGGAGAAAGCAAGATAGAGATTAGATTACAGGATAATTGACAATGGTTCCTTGAAAGAAAATATTTTATACTATTATAATAAAATACTCTATTCACAGTAAAATCTTTTCCAAATTTCTCCTTGTGCTAAGAAAAGGAGTAGGGATTTCATATACAAATTTTAAAATGTAGAAATGCTAAATTCTACAAACAAATGGTCTCAGATGTGTGAAGGAAATGAGAGAACTGGAAATTCTCTTCATAAGAATCATTATGTAACCAAACACGAAATAAACTATAAAGGTACCATTAAATTTAACCTAAAGTAACACAACAGAAATCTTCGCATTAAGCACATACACACTAATTTTGGCCACTTTCCAAATAAAATGTAGTACAATCCTTTAAACATTTCTCAAAACACATAACCTTTAACTAAACTCTAAATTTTTCCAAATATGAAACAAGAATAAATTGCCAAAATGTCTTAATAAAGGCTGATTCTACAGAGCTGGAAATTTATTGTTCACTGAACTCAAATTAAAAATAGTTTTAGTTTTATATGAAATTATTCAGTGCCAGAGAATGTCATAAAGGCTTTTCTCACTAACGGAAAGTTTTCATGGGTCATAAGAAAACTAAGAAAGCTGAAGGCTTCCTGACATTCTCTGTCATGTCAATATTAACAAACAGAATAAATGAATTATGAAAATTACATGAATAATTTACAATAAAAATTTCACCTAAAATGTGTACAGTGTACATTACAACAAGAACATTTTTGCCTTATCTACATAATCATCTCCCAAAGTGTATTCTAAGGGGCACAAGGCCCCCAAGGTACATCTCTAAAAATAAGTTCTATAGGCAAATAAATCTAGGAAATGCTGCATACTAACTCCCCATCTTAGAGATTAACTGTACCACCAGCATAATTAGAAGCTGTTTAACTAACTTGAAGCCAAATTTCCCAAATTTACCTTGACCATAAAACTCCTTTTTTTATAATTTCTAATGCAAACTAATATTTTTGGAAATATGTGTTCCAAAGAAAGTATTTTGGAAATTCTAATCCATAAAATGTTCTGTTTTTACTTTGCTAGAGGCCTCATTTAAAAAAACAAATTCCCAATAAGAAACAATTTCCTATTCAACTATACAACTATTACCACCACCAATAGAATATTACCTTCAACAAAGATATTTACCATAACAGGAATCCCTTCAACCATAGCCCTTACAAACATTTCCCTCAGTGTGTTCTATTAATATGCGCTTCAAATAAAAAAATAGAACCCAAGATCTAGTGCAGTAAAAACTGTAGACTCTGATCCATTCATGGGTCAAGAAGTCAATGTGAAAAGTCTTAACTAGAATTTTTTTTAAAATAAAAGGCTAGGCTAGAAAAAATAAAACAGAAAACATAAGAGTACATTGGTCACAGTAAAGATGAGTATTGCCTCACGTGTACTATATTTCAGTTGTATATACACACGTTTATACTGGCCTGCATGTAAAATGTATTCCTTAACGTGAGCTATAATCAAAAAAGTTAAGAATGCTATAAGTTGAAAAAAAGTTAGGTTAAATAGATTCCTTTACTGCAAGACTTTTTAGAGCCTTAATGACCCCTCAAGAGCATTTGTGACCACAGGAAACATTTTTTTATTGAAGCATCTCAAAAGACTAGTGTTTCTTGGAACACAATTTAGGAAACACTGCCTTTTGGAAACCATGCACCTCCAACTGTTTTGGGGCACATTGCATAAAACCAATATTCAATTCTCATCTCTTTCAGAATATCCAGATTTCTCACTTTAACTGCTGGTTCTTCACTATTTGGTTAAACTTACAATGGCTTTAATTTGATTAGCATAAAGTAGTAAGCACCTGTTTCAATTTTGGCTCTATCACTATTGGCTGTGTACTTATCGGTCTTGCATTATTATTTAATCTCTTTCCCACAGCGTCCTCATAGTGTATATGGAGAATAATAGGAATACTTATGTCACAGGTTTGGGAAACAGCACCAGTAGTTATGAAATCCAGGCAAAGCTAAAGAAACTAAAAACACTATGCTGCCACCCAGTGGGCATTATGATATAAAATGATACTTTTTAAAAACCTATTATAAAAGTTCCTTCCTGATACTATGGTATAAAGCAAAATAAAAATTAAAATATTCTCTCAAGTTACATTTGAATATCCTATAAATCACCAAAGTGAGAAATATAATTTTTAAAAATTCAATAACTACTTTAAGCCAATCCTGAAACCAGAGAGGGTTATTTATGATAACGCTAAAATTGGTTAAAGAAATGCCTGAAGAAAACAGAAGGATTGCAGAAAAAAATCTATCCACATAATATTGCTGATTTTCAGGTTAGATTACTATTTCAGTAAGGGTTTTTCCTTCAAGGTGCAGAACAAACACACAGCCACAGGCATTTACTACAACTAAGGCAAAACAGCAAATAATGAAAAGTGAAATGATTTCATTAATTTAAGTGCTTCCACTTAGTGGAATCTTCACATTTTCTTTCTAAATAGAGTGTAACGATTACAGATATCCCTTGTTTTACCGAGCTTCGCTTTATTGCACGCACTTCAAAGATGATGTGGTTGTTTAACAAATTTAAGGCAAGACCCCTCCACCTCCAAAAAGATTATGACTTGCTTTACTGTAGTCTGAAACCGAACCCACAATATCTCCATGGTAATGCCCGTACAAAGGATCCCATAAATGCCTAGAGAGTTATCATTGGTTGTACAAAGCTAAGTAGAAGATATAAACAATGACATGACTAATTTAAACCCACAATTCAGCATGATCAGAATTAGCGGGGAATTACATTTCAGTTGTTTCTGCAAGACGCTTTAGAAGGAATAAAGTTACCATAATAAAGAAAACTAGAGCAGTTTTCCTTGGGGATTTACACACTTCCGCTTTCATTGCTCTAGGAGAATTTCTGTATTATACCTCAAACATACAGCGAAGTAACTAACATCCACCAAAGTCCAGATCCACCAGTCACACAGTTCAAAATGTTGCAAAAACTCTGAGCGCCAGACATGTTTGAAAACTTTCACAAAAATAACCAACATTATTGCCTTCTACTCATAATACAAAGGTGAGGTTTCAAAACAAAACAAAACCTTAAAAAAAAAAAAAAGTATAGGATGCCCCCGCGCTTCTCTATGATGAAAAGACAAGACTCACCTTACTAACCCGCGGCCTTGATAGTGCTTCAGGATAAGCCCCGAGAAGCCCAAGCAAAAAGAGCGAGGTCCAAAAGTGATGGCTTCTCCCTGGTCAAGCGAGTTGAATTTTCCAGACACCAACAACACAACATTCAGAAGACTCCAGGGCCAGTAAACCCCTCAGCAACTAAAGCGAGGAAGGGGAAGGTGAGGTAACCGAAGACGCAGGTTAAACCCTTAAACGGACTCAAGACAAAATGATTAGAACTACTTCTAAACAGCCCACCCGCAGAGTACTGACTGCTCAGTTACCTCAGCCAAGCGCCTCTAGCTCCCCCAGAAAAACTTCCGGTTCACCTTTACCCACCCCAGACCATTTCCGGTTTCCAGGCCAAGAGACCTAGGTGAGCTGGGGTGCGGAATCAGGCCCTAAGGCAAAATGTGATTGACTTTTTTTTAAAGCTACAGGCTCTTGGAAAGCGTTCCCTAAATGTTTGATATTCTTCTTTAAGTAAAATATTTATCGGCTTACATATCCATGTTTAAAAAAAAAATCTTTGAAAAGATAAAGAAAAATCTAATGTGTTACCTGGTGGGAGCAATGGCAACTGTGAGGGTAGAGACAGACTTCTCACTGAATACCTTTTTATACTTTTTTATGTTGGAATTATGTGAAGGTGTTATCTATGCAAAAAGTTAAATGTTGATTTTAAGTGAAATAATAAAGAGAAAAACTGTAGCTAGAATCATATTGATGACCACAGCTATTCCAGCACCTAATATAGAATGCAATATATTTTAGGTTTCCTACATAGTTTTTGCTGTGCTAGCAAAATCTGAAATGGTCTCTTTACTCAAAATTTTAACCATGTTTCCAAGTAAAAGTCTATTGAGAACTCTTTTTTCACTCTCCCACTTCTTTCAGGTCTTTGCCCAAATGTCACCACATTAGGAAGACCTTTCCTAACTACCCTATATAAAATAGTAACACCCACATACATATTCTGCTCTCCTCAGATTCTACTGTTTTCTACCTTAACACAATCACCATGTAACATGTTTGTTTGTTTATTGTCTGTATCCAGGAATGCGAGTTCTATGAAGGAAGAAACAACTTTTATCCACTTTTGCGTACCAAATTCTAGCACAATGTCTGGCACTTAAGTGCCAAATAAACGAATGGATGGAATATGACCTTTCAATTTGGTATATACTTACTCTAATAATGACTAGTAATCTACTGATAATTATTTTTGTCACACAATGAACTGTTTTACATATATTTTCTCATTTAGTCTCACAACAATCCAATTATTATGTACTTTTTGCACAGTAGGAAACTAAGGTACAGACAGCTTAAGCAGTTAAATTTAATGACTTCTGATCTCCTTCTAATTCCAGGCAAATTTCCCAATGATTGGTAAATGTAAAACACAACATATTCTTGAAGAGATATTTAAAATAATTTCTAAAATTTTTTTGCCATTTCATTTTTTTCTAAAACACTATAGATATTTTTAGTTCAATGGAAAACACCTTGGCTTCAATTGAAGTGCATATTTTGAAACAAGAGTTTAGTTAATTACTTAAAAATAACTTCAACAAGAACAATAAACTTAAGCCTATACTTTGACCCCAAAATCCAATTTCTGAGATAATATTCCAATGTAAATAATCAAATGGAGACAGAAGGAAGAATAACAATTTGTACAAAAATGCTTATAGCAGTGCTATTTATAATAAAGAAAATTTTGAAATAATCATTCTGAAAGTAGGTATACCTTTTCAATGCATAAAAATCTAAGTAATTTCAAATGAAGAAGACAGGATGCAAAAGCAAGTACACTAATTAAAACTATAAATATATCTTTGAATTCTGAGTAGGATCAGGACAATATAACATCATTTAAACTCATGAAATTCTTATTTTAATTGTTAAAGTATTTAATAAAACTTGATAAATTCTAAAGCCTATTCTTTCAAATTTTAAATATATATACTTGCCTAAAGCCATAATCGAAATTTTCTTTTACATACAGTAAGAGAACCCATAAAATGACCATCCTTATAGTTCTTCAAAGAATCGCAAATCACAATAAATTTGAAGTACTACTTTGTTCCAATTACATAATTTTTTGGTTGAATTTTAATACCCAAAGCCAGCGATGTATGAGATTAAGTCACTCGTAGTTCTGGTGTCTTTATAAATGATATAACCTTTTTGGAAAGCAATATGATAACATAAGAACAACTATGAAAATGTCACTTTTCCCTCCCACTTCTTGAAATTCAAACAAAGGAAATTACATGAAGAAAAATTATGTATGCTAAGATATTTATCGCAGCACCATCTATAATAGAATGAATTGGAAATAATCTAAATATCAAAATTAAAAAACGAGTAAATTATAGTGTGCTAAAATGACATTTTGAAGATTATACAAAAAATAATAGAAAAATTGTAAGAAAACAAACCTCTTTTTATTGCAATCAAACATTGTGTACAATTTTTGTCATGTTATTACCATAATTACTTAATTACCTAATTATCATATGATTACCTAATGAACTCATTAGAAACAATACTACTCCTCTGTACCTGTCAGTGATCTAATCCATGGTGTTAGTCAATTATGTAGGGAAGAAGTGAAAGAAACCCTAAAGACTGAAAGGGGGAAATCCTAAAAGAGGACTTTACCTATTGACTATAGCCCAGGACTTTTTATGAAAGGGTCCGTAAAACTCAGAGGACCCAAGAGAGGACTCATCTTTAGCTACCTTTCTTCTAGTACCTCACAGACATGAGCTGTAAGACCTCCATCTGTAGGTATGTTGCCTGCCTTATTTTTTTCTGTTTTAACACCAGAATTTTGATTCTAGTAGCCAGACAGAAATTACCTGGTCCAGATATCTATGTCAAAATAACCAAAAATATTTTAATACAGCATAATAAGATGGAAATTATGTTTTTTAAATGTCCATTTGTACAATGGCCTAAAAGTGATATCCCCAAAGCAAAAATAATGGTTGCATAAGCCCTTTAATTTTTAAAATTTTTATTAAAAGTTGTTATATAGTGAATTGCATTTAATGGATTGCCTATTTTGTCTTTGAGTAAGTTGCTAATAGCAACATGTCTTTTCTAAAAATTAATAAACACATTAAAACTGTTTAGAATTCCATACACTACTTCCATTTGCCTGGCATATTCTTATAGTCCTCCTCTCTGGGCTCTCCTTCCCTAGAACCTCACCCCATCCCAAGTTCCCTTAGCTTTTGCACATACCATTCCCTCTACCTTTTCTGTCATTCTGCCTGCCTAAAAACACCTTCTTATTTTTTAAATTCTAACTCACCTGTCTCCTCTTTGAAATTTTGTAAACCCTCCACTTCTCTCGAAGCAGAATTGGTCATTCTTCCCCAATACAATCACTGTATTCTACATACCCTTATTGTAGTAATTATCACACTCTACTGCAATTATTTGCACTTTTTTTCTCCTAACAGACTATGAACTGCTTCAGGACAGGGACTCTGGTCATATTTACTTTTAAATCCCCAAAGGCTAGCACAGTGGATGACACACACATAGTGGTTAAGAGCAAATGGCTTGTTACAAATCTGACTCTGCCATTCACTAGCTGAAGACTTTGGGGAAGGTTTGATTTCTGTGCCTCAAAATCCACATCAGTAAAATAAGGATAATGATATCACCTACCTCTAAGATATGAATGTGATAGATAAGGTACATAAAATCTATAGTACTGTGCCTGACAGGTAATAAGCATTCAATATGTAATGACTGTTATTATTATTATTATTATTATTATTATTACTATTTATTGTGACTATTTTTAAGAACTCAGTATGTATTAATTGATTGAGTGAATTAATGAATGAGTGAACTATATATTATATGGCTATCAGACACCTAAGTCTGAGCGCAGTTGATGGGAAGTTCTTTTTTCTTCTTCACTCTCTTTTCCCCCTTTTAACTCTTCTCCTTATATCCTCTTCTCAATTAATCTGATATAACTTTACATATATGCAAAGTGAAAGCATTCGTCACTACAGAGTGTATGTTCTTTTTTATCAATAGATTGTGCATCTTTATTACCATGTGGAATCATTTTTACATTTGACATAGATTAAGACCTCAGAATGTCTTAATCCAACTCTAGCCATAATTGTCAGAGAGTGAAAGCATGTCATTTTTACTTGATGTAGTAAAGGGAGTGAGCCTATTTACATGTCTCCCAAACTAGGTTCTGTATAATCACAGTTTTCACATCCTATAGTAATAGTCCCGGAGCTACTTAGAATTTGTCGTGAATAAGCACAATGACTCCCTAGGAGAATAACAGGAGATAATATCTACATCGAAGAATAATGTTATATGCATAAAGTAAATGAACAAGTTTCTGCAGCCTACATAAATGCTATAGTGAAAACAAGTGCTTATAACTTGTTACAGTCATAGCACTTATCATATTTCATTATAATTATTTGTTTCCATGCTTGTGGGAAGAGATTATATCTTATTCGTCTTTGTATTTGCAACCTCAGCACAGTGCTTGGCACATGATATATACATTTAATAAATATTTATGTATTTGTACTTAAGTTTAAAGTAAAAGTCGCATGTAACTCAAAGAACTTCATGTCATAGCAGAAATCTCTCTAAAATTTGCTGGGTATATTGGGTTTTCATTCTGGCTTTTTACTTGGACATATATAAGAATGTAACATGTCAATTAACTACTGATTTTAGGCATCAATATCAGGATGATATATTAATCAACTGTAAAACATTATCTGGAAGACGTACTACATGTATTACATACACTATAGGACAGGTTTTATTGTGAGCTGATTTGTTTATTTTTATTTAACCTATTTTATATATACACTACACAGAACATTAAAAAAATTATTCATATTAGAAAATTTGCATTAAACATATGCCACCTAAGACTTTTTTTACTTTTTTCCTAATATACTGGGGTTTTCTTTTAACTTTCAATTCAAATATTAATGAAAAGCAAGAAGACAAATTCAGCAAGTTTATGAAATTTATATTCATTTCCCCCTCTACCAGATCCTCTTCTGGACCCCTTATGTTATGCTTTTATAGATAGCATTATCCTCCAAGTTTCAAGATAGAAACTTCAAAGTAACAGTATTCTTCTCTTTCCCTCTCCCACTCTTCTCCTCCAAGTTACAGCACTTACTAATGAATTTTGCCTGAAGTAGGTGAACGAAAGTGAAGTAATAAATCCTAGGGTTCCTATTTGAAAAACTGGGTAGATGGTGTAGCCATTTAGTGAAATGGAGAAGAAAAGAGGGCCAACACTTTATGGGTGAAATTGATTATCAGAATGACTTTGGCTGCAAATAACAGAAATCTTGAAATCAAATTGTGTTAATCAATAAAGAAATATATTATTGCAGGTAATAGAAAATTAAGAGGTAGAAGACTCCAGATGTGGTTCATTAAGCCTTATGCTCCACTTTTCAGTGATTCTCTTTGTTTTGGCATCCTCTGATGCTGGCTCTATTCTCTCATTTATAGCAAAATAACTTGCAGTTCTGAGCATCATATCCAAGTACAACAACGCAAAGAGGGAGAAATGGGCCATATTGTCTACCAACTACTTAGAAAAGAGAAAAATCTTTTCCAGAAGCCTCCCAGTGGACAGCTCTCATTGGCCCAAACTCATTCACATGTATACCTTAAACCAATCACTGATGAGAGAAATAGGATCATCATGACTGGCTTAGATCAATCAAGATCTACCTCTAAAGCTGGAGAAAGCGTCTTCCTTGAGCCATATGGCGAGGAGGAATGTGAAGATCTAACAAAATCAAGATTCTGCCAATAAGAAAGAAGGAAATAAATGGAGTTGAATAAGCAACCCACATAATCTGCTATAAAAATCAATGATTCTGTTTTTGCAAATGTTAAGTTTAAGATATCTGTGAGACATCTGCATGGAAAGGTCAAGGTGGCAACTGAAAATGTGAGTCAGGAAGCTCAGAGAAGAGTCTCAGCTGGTGATACAAACTTTGGGAATCACAGCATAAGAGTTTAATCCTTGGGAATAGATTAGATAACACAGGAAGAGAAAGTAGAGATGAGGACTTTAAATTGATCATCTTTAAAGCAGAAATAATAACATTACCTACCTTTGTGGATTATTATGAAAGTCAATTAAGATAGTGAGTCTAAAGCACTGAATACATAGTAAACACCTAATATCTATTAGTCACATGTTAACCAACATCCCTGATGGCCAAATTTCAGCCACAGTAACATCACGATAAAAAAGATACTTTCTATTATGCAAGCCTCCCAAATTGATGAATGATTGCCTAATACTAACATTTATTGTTCTCTCTTTCTCTGATGTGACTGCAATATGAGATCTCTAATTAATGCACATTATCATTAATGTCTAATATCATAAATGCACAACCAACTTTCAAACACAGTAAATGTAATTCATATGAAAACACATCAACCATAATTTAATCTCATTTAATGACTCAAAAAGTTTGTCCTTATCTTGATGTCTATCAGAGTCTTAATATCACCAATTGTGATAATATTGCTTAGTATAACATGACACCATTAGGCTAGGATTGCACATTTCTATAAAAAAAAAGTGATAGATGATCAAAGAGAATGTTGTATACTGGTATATAAAAGTAAGTTACAAACATCAACAAGTAGTTGATTGTCTTACATATATACAGAGTTCTTCCCAACAAAAACTCACTCTATTCTATAAAGATTATTCTAACAAGCAATTCCTAGTGATTATTACCCTTAAGTTTGTGAACCCATTACTAATTATACTGCTGTAATGAACTTTCGTACCTGGCTATCACAATTTTTTTGAACTTCTATATACCGTAACAACTTTTGATTCTAATTTGTTTTCATCAGTAGACTAATATTATGCATTAGTTAAGAGATGGAGGAGTCTCGATGTGATTTATAAGTCTTCTGCTCTACTTTTCAGTCATCTTCTTTGTTTTGGTCTTCTCTGGTATTGGCTCCATTTTCTTATTGATAGCAAGATAGCTTTCCATTCTGCGCATCATAACCAGCTACAACAACACAAAGAGGAAGAAATGGGCCATATTATCCAATGACTACTTAGAAGGGAGAAAAATCTTTTCCAGAAACCTCCAGCAGACATCTTTCATTGGCTCAAACTTACTCACATGGATACCTTAAATCAATCACTGATGAGAGGAAAGGGACGAACCTCTCATTGGATATTTATGAATCACTTATTAATTAGGTTCATATGATTCAATTATTTAGTCAAATCAACTTCATAAGAGAACAGATAAAAGTGAATTTTTATACTTTTAACTTAAGAACTTGACATTCAACTTTGTATGTTGCCATCAAATTACACATATCATGTTGTCATGCCTGAAATAGTGTCCATTAATGGATTACCCGAGATATTATATTGTGACATAACGCTATAGATTTTTCTTTATATTTGAAGATTAGACTTTCAATTATGACTAACTCTCTTTAATTCAAATATAACGTTTAAGTTCAGTATGTGACCGTTTTGTACATAATTCACTAAATATGGTATTCTTATCAAATTGAAGATATCATTTCTAATGTCTCTTCTCTCCTTGGTCATGATTTTTCTTTAATAACTAGAACACCAGAGAGAATCAGGGGATTAAAATTAGCTCTGTTTTCACTTTGACAGCCAACTGCCCCATACTGGAGTTCCCTTTTGTCTAAGGCTTCAAATCCTTAACTATTCCTCTGTTTAATAAGCCAAACATTTTCCCAGATACTTGGATGGGTATCTGGGATGGGTTGGCCTGAGCCTTCCACACTCTCCTCGCTCTTTTTTATACTATGGTTAAAGATTTAGTCCATAACCTCAAACCAAAGGTTTACTTAAGTCCTATCTGTATTGGATATCTTTGATGAATGAAGCAGGGGTATTCCTCACTGAGCATTTCCATTGAGATTTTTTAAAAAAGGGACCCCACTTATGCTAAGGTATGTAATGGAATATTCATCTCTGCCTTTTCCCCCCTCTTTCTTCAAAATTAGTTGTAGAGGGCATGGGGATGGGTGAAAAAGTTGAAAGGAAATGAGGTACAAACTTCTAGTTTTGGAATAAATGAGCCATGGGGATGTAGTATACAACAAAGGGAATACAGTCAATGATATCACAACTTTACATGTTGATAGATAGTTAATAGACTTACTGTGGTGGTAATCACATTGAAAAGTATATATGTTGAATCACTGTTATACACCTGAAACTACGTAGATATATAGGTAAAACACTTACCTGTTTTTCCCTGACTCAAACTATGGGATAAAGAAGTGGATGCAGAGACAAACCATCTTAAGAGAACAGAAAAAAAAATCATCAGGAAAAAAATAGTTATATCCTTGCAGTTCTTGATATACTAACTCAAATATACAGACCTTATATTTCAAAGAAGGCACTTCCATTACTCGACCTGAATAGTGAGCATCTCCCAACACTCTGTCCCAAGCTTATAGTGAAAAAATGAGGCAGTTACCCAGATAACTGATTTTATTTCCTCTTCAATTCTCTTCAGTTGCTAATATAGATGTATCTTTAACATCTTATTTTATCCTTTTCATACTAATGCTATTTAAACTTTATATGATATTCATAAATATGTAATACCATTTATATATTTAAAGACTGCTTACAAACTTTTCAATCATAGTAAATCCCTCTGACATTAATAGGAATTCCACATAAGTAGGAAAAGGATGAAAGAGCTCTTAAAACTTATGCCGCTATAAAATATACTCAAATGCTTGTTGAGCTCCTTTACTCATAGAGTTCAGTAAGTCAAATAAAGTGTAAGAAACTGTATTCAAAACTTGGATCTAAGTTAAAAATATGAAACACAAGGCCAACTTGAGGCAATTTCCTAAAGAAAATTCTTAAGATCAGATTTATCTAACAAATTCACATTCTGGCCAATGTAGCTTGAAACATCCTTATGTCAGTTAAAAACAATTTTACAAGACCTAGTAAGAGAGACCTGGACAGTCTTGAGAAAAACTATGGTGTTATGTTTCAGTTAATTTCTACATCTTTATGACTTTCCCCCCTGCTCCGAACCTGCCCTCAGAGCCACCAAGGGCTGTTCTGTGGAGACTCACTAGAGCTGACCACTATTACGGGCTCTAGGACTGTACTTGGGTATAACATTAAAGAATTTAGAGCCGGAAGGAAATAAAATTCTCAACTCTGGCTACAGTTCTGAAGGTTGAAAATCAAAAGGCCATAAAATTCAAATGCTTTTCCCAAAGTCAAATAAACTAACACTAATTCCAAAGCTGTGGTTCGTTTTGTGACCTACTGAGGGTCTAGGATTCACGTCTGGAGAGTTTGCTTTTCTTGTTATAAAGTAGCAAACTAATTCAACCTAAGATAATGATGGTGTTTAGATCACATTGCCTTATGTGAATTTCCTAATATGTGTATAATCTATGCTATATGAGCAGGAAACCAGTTAAAAACAGGTTTAAAATGCAAGTTTATTTCAGTTACTGATTGTAGCTATTTATGTCAAGCCAAAACAGATTTAAAAACACTTCGATTCCTATCAGTTTGTGTTAACATAGAAGAGAAACAGGGAAAAGCATGGAGAAAGAAACTAGTGTTGCAAGTAGACTTTTTCCGTGCAGTTAGCCTCCCATGGTGCAAACCACAAAGCAGACCATGAAGGCAGAGCGATTTGGGGCATCTTCTGGACAGTGTGTGGAGCTAGAGTAGTATACAAAAGAAGGTTGGCATAACAGACAATTCTGATTTGGTTGGTCTACTGTGGGGGCCCAGTCAAGCAAAATTTTAAAAGGCCCCATTCGATACCAGTCCTAACCCCCGTTCATAATCCTTTTTGACATGCAGGTAAAGAAAAATCACTGGGCCTCTGAAGACCCAGTGAAGTTCAAAAGTAAGAAACTACCTAGAAAAGGGGTCAACACCCCAATAATTTTAATTTAAAAAATAAAAGAAAAGCGGTCAACGAACTTTTTCTGTAAAAGGACAGATAGTAAATATCTTGGGTTTTGCAGCCATAGTCTGTGACAACTAGGTGGTAAGAGTTGCATTGCAGCAGGAAAGCAGCTACTGCAGTTTTCATAGTGCAAAAGCAGCAGGGACACAATGTAAATGAAGGGGTGTGGATGTATTACAATGCAACTTTATTTACAAAAACAGGTGACTGAGAGAGGCAGTTTGCCCACTCCTGAATAATCAGAGGAGCCCTCTAAAATAAATTTACTATAAAAACAGGACAAAAGTTTAGAAAGCTTTCAGATTCTTATTCCCAATAAGATCCAAGAATAAATTGCATTAATGAGAGCGAAATAAGCATTCACAAAAATGAAACAATTTGAGAACGAAAAAGATTGAATTTAAAAGATTATTACCAAATTTAAAATTGCACTAAAGGCAGATAGGCAAAAAGTTGGAAGCAGAGTTTGTAAAACAGGAAGCAAATTTAGAAATTTAACCAAAATAGAGAAACAATAAAGAACAATAGAGAATAAGGAATAGGTGCATGGAAGAGAGAGATGTTAATAAGAATTACTAAACAGACTAATGGAAAAGAAGGAATAATTAATCAAATGAAAAATACATTTCTGAGCTTATAATTTAGCAAGAGTGGAGAACAGGGCATATATAAGACAAAACAAGTTATGCCATGTCTTGATAATTGTTGAAGCTGAGGGATGACTACTATTCTTTCTACATTTGTAAGATAAGTATTTTTTTCTATTTTTCTAAATTTCCATAAAAAAACAGAAGTTTAAGTTATAGGTTTCTCATAATTATAATATAATACATGTTAATTTTTCAAATTATCAAAATAAAGCACCACGCTTGCTTCAGCAGCACATATACTAAAATCGGAATGATACAGAGAAGTTAGCATGGCCTCTGCACAAGGATGTCATGCAAATCTGTAAAGCATTTCATATTTTTAAAAAATAACATAATAAAAAATTTTAAATAAAGCACAAATAAGAAATCAAACCTAAAATTTCACTACCCAGATATTACCTCTATCAATATTTTCATTATCTATCTTTCTAGTATTCTATCTCTAATCATATATATATTTAAAAAATCGAGATCATTTTACACATACTGCTTTGTATCTTGCTTTTCCTTGCTTGATATTATGAAAATATTTACAATCTATAACTCCATTTTAACTTTATTGATTAAGTCCAGTAAAAAAATATGTGTTTGACATATCCTAAAGCCCATACACACAGGCTTGTTATGATTTTGCAGCTGAACTTCAGTTAATATGATTAGAAATGTTTCTATTTAATGCAAAATGTAAACACCCTATGTATACAAGGACAATTCAGTAATTAAAATATGGTACCTTCGATGAAGCAAGATTAAAGAAATCTGTGTGCTTGTGTGCAAGCAACTGAAATCAACTCCAGCTAACATAAGCAGAGAGGAATTTATTGGTAGGGCGTTGGGCAACTAGCTCACAAAATCGATAAGAAGCCTGTAGGAGGAACTCAGAAAATGGGCAGAAGCCAAGAAAGCCTGAGCAGCAGGAGCCACAATCCAGACAATACCAAAGGAACAGCCTGGCTAGGACATTGGGAGAGATCACACCATAGGACATGACTGACATCAGACACTCAGCACCATTGCAGATTCTTGCTGTCTTCGCTATTATAATTGTTTCTGCATCTGTGTGTTACTCTCTCAACTTTCAAGGCCCTGAGCTGGAGTGCCCAAATCCTGGAGCTTATATAAGGTGCCCTTACCCTGGCTGTCCCAAGCTAGAGAAAGGGGGGATCACTCATCATTGATTTCAGTGCTGTAAGGTAGGGCCCTGCATCCCACTAAGGTTGCACACAATAGAGACGTGTCCCTAAATAGAAAGTGGATGTGGGAGGAATATGTACGTATTAGCTGTTTATATATAATATATAATATATATATATTTTAAATATATATAAAGAGATCTAGTCTTAACATTTATAACAAAAAATTACTATATGATCATGACCTAACCTTGACTTTTAATATTCTCCTCTAAATTATGAGAACAATATTTGCTCCTAATAACTTCATTGATATGTTGTAAAGATAAATGATTTAATATCTGCTAACTACATTGAACATCTTAGGAAAAGAATGCATTATAGATACAAGTTATTTTAATCAAGGAAACTATAATTAGTAAAGATAATATCTGCTGTGCTTCAGACATAGATAACAATAAATGTTACTAACTCAAAGATATTAGAAACTGTCTGCAGGTATTTTGCTCTAAGTACAGTACTATATTAAACTTAATTATTAAACTTGCATTAATTTTGAGTTAACTTTATAAACTTTGCTCATATAAAATACAGTTCCAAGGCTTGGAATTGGAGAGGGGAAGAAAGATGCATAGACCGTTCATTTGGTTGGATCTGTTACATTAATTTCACAATCTGTGAAGGAGTGGATTGCCCCCTGAATAGTAATGGAAAATTAGTTTCTTTATTTCTTCATTAAGACTGTGGGAGGAAAATTAATACTCTCTTCGACTTTTCCAAATTAATAGAATATATCTTTATTAAAATGATGAATGTGCATGCCTACTTTCTTTTTGGTTGAGAGGCTCTCTAACTCAAAGAATAACTGAACTTAAAGCTGAGCCTTAGAGATCATCTTGTTAAGGAAACTGAGATTCAATGAGACAAAATTAGTTACCCAAGGTCACATAATTAATTAAGGATGGAGCAAAATTAGAAACTTGGGTCTCTGACTGTTAATCCAGTGATCTTTCAAATTCATCAAGCCATTTAAAGGGAGGAAAAAGGGAAATTCATTTATACTTTTCATATTGTTGATATATGTAATATTTTCAGTTCCCATGCCTTGAGGGATAGTAATCTCTTCTGCATAGTAATAAAATAAAATGTGTACCTTTTCTTATTTTTTTTTTTTTGTGAAAGAAATAGAACCCCTATCTTGGAAGAGCCAACCGTGGGCAAAACTGTGAGTCTTTCTGCAATCCCTCTCTTCCCCATTTTATATTCCTAAATAAACCCAAGTTCCCAATTAACTCATTCTTCCCCCCACTGCCTTTCTTCATGAAAACTCCTCTGAGATTTTATCTATTTCATACATAAACGGTATATGTGACACACATGCACACACACCCCCCCCCACATTTTAGGAAATAACACATACCATTGGTATGTTTTAATTCCTCCTGTATTGCATCTTCTCATCCATACTCAGGAGTTACTAACCACTCTCTCATCATTTCATTCTTTCCTATCATTTCTTTGCTTTTCTTTATAGTTTTACTACATGCGAATGCATCCCTAATCAATACATTGTTTAGTTTGTGTATGCTTTCGAACTTTCTGTAATTGGCATAAACATAACTATGTTCTTATAATTTTCTTTTTTCATTCAACATTTCATTTGATAAAAGTTGTTATATGTTGCCTTAATGTATTTGTTTTCAGAGCTGAATTGCATGCCATTAGATGAATACACCAAATATATTCATTCTACTGTTGATGGCTAACCCATTTTTTTTGCTATTATAAACTGCCAAGAATGCTCTTTTTTAAATTTTATTTTTTAATTAGAATTGATAATAGATATCATTTTATATTAGTTTCAAGTGTACAGCTTAGTAGTTAGACATTTATATAGTGCCATGGGTGCAAGAATACTCGAGTGGTGGAATCACTGGGTAAGGTAAGGGCATCTTCAAATTTGAGACAACGCCAAATTGTTTTCTGAAGTAATTTTTAATCAATTTCACTCCACCTAGCAGTGATTATGAGTTCCCATTGATCTATATCCTTGCTAACACTTGTAAGTGTCAGATTTTTAAATTTCTTCTAATCAGATAGTAGTTCATTTTACATTTCTTGGATTAATAATGATGGAGAGAGCATGTTGTCATACAGTTATTGGCCATTCTGATTTTTCCACTGCACGTTTTTATTGGCTTGTTGGCCTTTGTCTCATAGATTTGTAAGAGAGTTTTTTAATATTATATTCTGAATATCAACTCTTTGTCAGTTATTTGTTTTGAAAATATTTCTTCTTATTTGTGAATTGTCTTTTTGTTTTTTATTATGTTCTTTGTTGAAAAAACTTTTTATTTCCTTTATCAATATTCTTCTCTGAGGATTTTTTGTCTTGCTTAAGAAATGGTTCCCTCCCTAGATGTTGCATAAATTTGTTTCTAAATGTTTTAAACTTTTGCTTTATACATGTAAGTCTTTAAACAGTCTAACATTTATTTTCATGTATCATATGAGGATTGACTTTTTTTCCCCATATGGATAACAAATTGTTCTCTTATCATTTATTGAGCAATCCCTTTATCCTTGATTTTTAATGCCACATCTATTCATATATTGAGTCCCAAATTTCCCATGTTTCTGTTTTTGGCTTTCATATTCTGTTCCATTTATCTATTGGTCTATTATCACACCAGCTCAATCACTATAGCTTTGAAAGTCTTGTGATAATCTAGTAGGGCATCTCTCCCTCCACCACATTCTTCTTCAGGAGTTTCTTGGTTATTCTTGGTCTTTTGACTCTCCAAATCAGTTTGAGAATTATTTTGTCAAGCTTTCACAAATAAGCCTGTTAGAATTTTTATTGTATCGTGCTGAAGTAGATTATATTAGGGAGAACCGAATCTTTCTATTCTTGAACATGCTATTTTTCTTCATTTATTTAGGTCATTTTTATTTTTTTATTTTTTGAAAAAGTTTTATAATTTTCCCCCAAAATTTATATATCTGATTGGTTAGATTTATTTCTGTATGGAATACCTTATATTTTGCTCTGAAAGTTGACATTCACAATTAAGTTATGCCAAATGGCTTTAACCAGAAGCTGCAAACTCAATTACCTATGGATCCAAGTAAAAGAGATCAATGTAAAAAGCAGCCCAAGTGTAAGACAGCAGATGATAAAGATAGGAGGTCCTCTACTCATCTTTAGCCAATCGTTGCCCATTTACCAGGACTCCCAGATATTCTAGACTTGCTCAAAATTTCCTAATTTTTAAAAGACTGTGTAGGCTGCCAGTTTCAACCATCTACGATTTAAAATAGAGTGAGAAGTGAATATCACGTTTCAACCAGCAAGTGAGATAGGTCTTCAGAGAGCAGAAAGGAAAGCAATTCACTCCAATAGATATGATTTAGAAAGACAGACAACAGCATGTGTTCGCAAGGATATGGAAAAATTGGAATCCATTACTAGTGGGAATGTAAAATGGTGCGACCTCTTTGGAAAACAGTTTGGCAGTTCCACAAAAAGTTAAATAGAGTTACCATACAACCCAGCAAGTCCATGTCTAAGTATATACACAAGAGAAGTAAAAATACACATCCACACAAAAACTTGTAAACAAATGTTCATTGTGACATTATTCATAACATTAAAAAAGTCAAAACAACTCAAATGTCCATCAGGTTATGAATGGATAGATAAAATGTGGTATATCTACACAATGCACTATTATTTGGCCATACACAGGGATGAAATACTAATAGATTCTACAATATAAATGAACCTTGAAAATGCTATGGTAAGTGAAAGAAACCAGTCGCAGAGGGCTACATATTGTATGATTTCAATTATATGAAATGTCTAAAATAGGCAAATCCTTAGAGACAAAAAGTATAAATTCCCAGAGGCTGGAGAAGGAGAGGAGGGGGAACATGAAACCAGTTCTGCCTTTGTGATTAAATAAATTCACCCATAACTAAAAGTAAACATTTATGTTTGAATTTTTCCCCCCTTTCTAATAACTGATTTTAATAGTAACTCCTTTGATATTGTATATTTAGCAAGATCTATTCTTCCAGATGGTATAGGGAAAGTGTTGTAACAGATCTTTGCTCATTAAAAGACTGACTTATTTTGCCTTGTGTTGGTATGATTCTCTTCTTTACTAGTATTTCTAAAAAAGAGATGGCCTAAGTATTTCTTCCAAGTTCCTGCTTAGATTCTCACCCAAACCTGCTGCCTTTGCTCTGAATCCATTCCTTTCCCACCACCCCAGGGATCTCTTTTCCAGCCTTATCACCTTAAAATTGCATGGACCTACCACCCTGATGCACCACCTGTATTTTCCTTAGATAATCCAGCCCTCTTAGGTCTCTGTGCCTTTACACATCATGTGTTCTCTGCATGAAAACTCCTTCTGGAGCGAGGGTAGTAATGAATATGGAAATGGGTTGATGGCTGTATTTTGGAGGCAGCACTAAAGAGACTTGCTAATGACCTGGTTATGGGGTCAAGAAAGAAAGAATCAAGGATGCCTACTAAGTTCTTGACTTTAGTAACTTTTTAGATGATATCGCCATTTTTCCAAGTTTGAGAAGACTGGGTAGAGAAAGATCAAGTTTAACATGATAAATTTGAGCTGTCTCTGAGACGTCAAGTGGCGATATCGAGTGTGAATATTTTAGTCTATAGTGAGGTAGTATATTTCTGGATCACAGAGGAAAGATTTGTGCCAGAAGTATAAATCTGGGAGTTGTCAGCACATATGTAATATTTAAAACCATGGAAATAAACACAATCATCTAGGGAGGTAACATTTCCTAAGAGTGCTCAGTAAGTTTTAAGTAGTAACAGGTTTTACCAGAATTTACTTAACAAATCCTTGCACCATCCTATTTCAAAAATATGTATTCCCAGTGTTTTGCATTACTTAGGAGTAATTTTTATATCTTCCACAAATATTTATGACCGTTTTTTTTTCTAATAGAAAACAGCTTTCAAAAAAAGGCTTAGAATAGTCTTTGATTCTCAAAGTCAAGCAGATAAAGTAACTCTGAATAGTAAAAGAGAGAAGGAGAGGGGGAGCAGGGCAAAGTAGTGTGTGTGCTAGGGTCAGAGAGATGAAGATCCCTGCTCAGTACTGTGGAGAAATGTCCAAGAGGGAACTTATCAAGAGTGTTGAGTGCTTCTCAGTTTTTTAAAAAGCCTCTCTTCCATCTCCCCTACATCATCTTCAGTAAATTCAGTATTTCTAACTAAATGGTTTTCATGCAACATGCTTTCTAAGATGAGTTAAATGCTGATTCCTGACTCGAGGGGGCTGGTGACAAGAAGAGAAACTGCACAGCCACTAACTGGGCTACATTTTTTTTTTATGTCAATGCAATAAATAACTTTGGATCTTCATCTTTGTATATGTTCAGGATTACCTCCTTGGCATAAATTCCTAGACACTGGATTAAAAAGAATGGACCTTTTAATAAAAGCTTTTTATACATATTCAAATTGATTTCCAAAAAAGTCGAACTAGTGTATCACCAGCAGAGTGTTCACGTGTTCACTTCTTCACCTCTACACTTTAACCTTTATCAAATTAATGAGAAAAAAATAGTAGCTCCCCGTTTTAACGTGGTGTTATCACCACCTGCTAAATTTTTTTCACATTGCCCTAAATGATCTCTTTGTTTCTAGTCTTTCTCCACATCAATTCATTCTGGATGCCACTGTCCAAATAATCTTCTTATCATAGGGTTCTTATGACATTATTCCCCTGTTCATAAATCTTCAATGATGCCTCACAATCTACTGAATGAAGTACAAACTCTTGAGTATGTCATTTACAACACCCCACAATATGGCCTCATCATGGATTTCTGATCTTATTCTAGTCTCCACTTTCCTACACATACCCTAAGATCCAATCAAAATCATACACTCATTCTTTGGAACATGACCCATAATTTCTCATCCTCATGTTGTAATAGTCCAATGATGAAAATTCATATCATGAGTGTTTCAAATGTCCCCTCCCCTACCAATTAATCATAATACTCTTTCCCACTGAGCTGGGATACAATGTCTGAACCCAGTGCTACAGATGGCCACTACCAACGAATGAAATGGAATTGGCACCTGAGGAGAAACTAACTTGCCATCCCTTTAATAGTCCTTTTACCTATTTGGTCTTCACCCCAACTTCTCTTCTTGAATTTGTTCCCATAAATAAAGACTCGCTTCAAATATCCCCTCTTCCAGAAAGCTTTTCCTGGTTCTACTCTCCACTTCTAATTCTCTAAGCACATTATATGGCTCTTACATTTTGTATTTTCTATTGCCTTGTTTTGTTACTAGTGTGCTATTATCTGACTTTTTTGAACCATAAGTATCTCAAGGCAATAATAGTAGTAAAGAGTTCAGATTCTGGAGCCAGACTGCCTTAGTTCAAATCCTGGATCTGTCCCAACTAGCTGTGAGCACTTGAACAAATAGTTCACATCTTTGAGTTGCAGTGCCCTCATCTGTAAAATGGACATAATAATTGGACCTACCACAGAAAGTTGTGAGGACTCAATGAGAAAATCTAAGTTAAGTGCTTAGCTAAGTGCCACACGCATATTAAGCCTTCAGAAATGTTACATATTTCTCAAGAACTTAAATATAGAGTTACCATATGACTTAGCATTCCACTCCTAGGTGTAAACCCAAGAGAACTGGAAACTTGTTTCTATAAAACTTGTATGTGAATGTTCACAGCAGCATTTTTCATAATAGTCAAAAATGGAAGGAGCCCTAATGTCTATCAACTGATGAAGAAACAAAATGTTGTATATCCGCACATTGGAATATTATGCAGCCATAAAAAGAAATGAAATGCTAATACATGCTACAATGTGAATAAAACTTGAAAACATTGTGCTAAATGAAAGAAGTCAGTCACAAAAGACCATGTATTAATATGAAATGTCCAGAAGAGGCAAATCTATGACAGAAGTAGTTTCATGATTTTCAGGGGTTAGAAAGAAGAGGAATGGGAAGTGACCGATTATGGGGTATGGAGCTTCTTTTTGGAGTGATGAAATGTTCTAGAATTAGATAGCGGTGATAGCTGCACAATATTGTGAATATTCTAAAACCCACTGAATCATATATTTAAAAATAGTTAAAATGATGAATTTTACATTATGTGAATTTTATCTCAATTAAAGAATGCTAAGGAGATTTAAGAAAGCAATTTTTTAAAAAGAAAGATAGTTAATATGACCTTAAATGCAATAGTGAAATAATTTGAGTAGCTTCTACAAATTATAGTGATTACAATTTGCTTGAAGAACAAACCATAGACAAATGGTAATTCATTGCTCCGTAGAAATCCAAGAATAGACTAGGCCCAACTAAAACAAAAATGTTACAACAATCTTGGGATTGACTAAAATAAACTCCAGCAAAAATATAAATTGGGAACTCAAAAAAGAAGATCTACAACTTTCCATTAAGTATGTAGAGAAAAAAGCTGATTAAAACAAGAAAGTATTTTTAAACCATCTTTTAAATGTTAATATCCACTGTTGATAAGGAGAAGTTACGGTCTTAGTTGTCATTTCCCATTCAACGTAGGTGGGCATATTCATTTATAACACTTTCTGAAGGTTAATTTGAAACATGTATAGTGAATGTATGTATTTATGGCTAGAAAAAGGCCTGGAATGATGTACTGCAAGTGGTGTAGTTGGAAGTGAAATTAGGCATTTTTCTTCTTTGTCTGAAACCCCTAAAATTTTCTACAGTAAACATAAGTATTGGTTTTGTAAAAGAAAACAATAAAAAGTATTCCTTAAGTTTTTGAAAAGTCATGGGGATAAGGGGAACCAGTTCATTCTGTTAAAGTCAACTTGTTAGTTTTTAAAAAACTTTTATGCATAAACTAGAACTTTATTGAGCTTGTTAGTGATACACCTAGAAAATGATAAATAGGTAAAATATAGAAATAACTGAGGAGACATTAGATCTGTCATTAGAGAATGAGAATGACTCATGAGATAATAATCATGAGAATGACGCATGAGATATTATCTTTACAAATCAACAATGCAAAAATGCAATAGTGAGGTAAATAAAAATGGATTAGGCAATAATCTCTTGTAATGCTTAAGAACAGACTCTCTACACTTATTGAATTGAAATGCTAAAACGTCTTTTAAAATGGTTATTCCAAAAGTGAACAGAGAGTGCCCTAGTACTACATGTAACTAGCAAAAAATGAATCTTATTTTACTTTTCATCTCTTTGATTATTAGTGAAACTAGACATTTTCTAAGGTTTATTTATTGACTATCCACATTTCCTCTTTTGTGAGGTGTCTATTCATGTGTTATTTTTTTTCAATGGTCTTTTTTCTTGTTGATTTGTTATAGTATTTTAAAGGGTAAAGATCTTAACTCCTTATCTGTCATATGTGCTTCAAATATTTTCCTTAGTTTGTCATTTGCCTTTTGATTTTAATGGTATCTTATGTCTAAAACTGTTTAATTTTTAGGATGTTGAATATTTCAATCTTCTCCTTTATGATTTTTCCATTACTTTTATTATCAGAGAGTCCTTCTTCACACTAGGTGAAGATATTATCCATCTGTATTTCCTTCTAATTCCTTTATAGAGTTATTTTTTATTTTATTCTTAGAGCCATCTGAAGTTTATTTTCAAGTAAGATGTGAGAGAGGCAATTAATTCTTCAAAATACATTTTTTAAAACTTTAATGCATTACAACATATTCTGTGCAAAGAAAATGTTTGCAATATTAAATGTGTCCAAAGAATGAATCATCACTTAACACAACAAAATTTCCTATGACATAAGCATTTAAACAGTTCTTCAGAGTTCATTAAAAAAGAATTGGGTTATGTGGAAACTTATTTTAACATACAAATTTCTTTTGGAAAAGGTGGCTTTTTACTAATTAATTTGTATATTATTTGGATGTTTTATGTAGTTCTTTGCTATTAAATAATAAATGGTAAATTTGTCTTTAAAAAAAAGAAAAAGTATGTTCTTCATTTCAAGAGAGGGTGATCCCACATGTCAGAGTCAGATCTTGAACTTCACCTTTTCATGACTAAAAGAAAACAAAAGAAACGCTTCATAATTCATAGGGTGTGAATCATAAGTGCAATTACTGAATAATTAAGTAAAATGCTAATGTCAATGAGGTGAAGTAGAAATCCTGTTGAGCGGAAACCAGAAATCCTAGTTTCAGTGCTTCCCCTGATTCACTTACTAAATTTCCTTAGATAAAATTCTTAAAACAGTGTGCCTTTTTGTCAATGCATTAAAAATCTTAGTTGTTAGAAAAGATGCACTTATGAGTGAACATGTAAAGTATTAAAAGCATCTTGAACTAAAAATCTTCATGGACAGGGTCAGTAATTCTAGTCCTCAGAAAATCAGGAAACCTAAAATGTTTCCACAATTAATAAGTCTCCTCTCCAAGGCCCAGCTGTTATTTCAGAGTGCATAAATTCTCAAAGGCCCATTGAAGGTAGTAGAATATCAGAGGTGAACGATTTGGGGATAACAGATATTTCATATTAATGTTAATGAGAATGGAATAATAATGTGTTTTAAGAAACCTAACCTTTCTTTCAATTTCTACTATTTCTGAACAAACTATTTCTTTTTAAATATATTTCAGCTTTTTGAGATGCTAACTGCATACATGTACACAAATGCTCACAAAATGATGCATGCTCCATAAATTACATTTTTTAACGTTCATGCAAATATGTATAAAATAACACTGGTGTTGGTTATCACATGCTTGCGCACAAGCACATCCTCAGGTTTTTCCTTAGTATGTTGACAAAAGGACTAATAGAATCAGATAACGAGCAAATCTGGTAAGACCACTGATGATTAAATAATCCTGAGTTCTTAATCAGAACTCCAGAGAGTTCTGATAAAGAACTCTCTGCATAATGTTATCCGGGCCCTCAGAGAAACCAGTGAAAAGGAAGATATATTTAACTAATTCAACAACTGTTAATTATCTGCCAGGAGCTGTGTTACACACTGAGGAAATGTATTAGGTTGAACCATAAGAAATTGTTGATATTCAAGTATTTTTGATTTACAAAAATGATTATTTCTTTTCAACCTAAGAAAATTTACAGAAATTCTTTAAAGAAGGAAAGAAGATAGAGTTAAGAATCATGAGAAAAACAAAATTTTCTAAAATAACAACCTGGAAGAAATAAGAAAGGATAAAAGGAAAAAGAAAAAAATAAAATTGGGAAATGGAAAAGGGGAACATATGAATTAAAATAGATGAGAAGAATAAAAATATATGATCGCAAAACCTAATGTTATTAATAATTAATTTAAATCATCTAGTATTTATTGAGTGTCCAACACGATATAGATGATTTCATGGTAGGCACAATGTTCCTCAAAAGAAAGCAAAACATTATTCTCTTTAAAGAGGAAAGAGAAATCAATGTGCCCAAACTTCTAAATTCTAAGTTCTGAGGATAAAGAGAAAATTTAAAAAAATTAAAGCAACGGGAGAGCTAAAAGAAGGAAAATGGTAGTAAAAACACTATATATGCATATACATACACACAATAAAAATCTAAGAAAAAGACAGCAAAGTTGGAAAATAAATTAGTTCTAATAACAGAAAAAAGATTCTGTAGTAACGTCATCTGATAACCCAAGAATGAGAGTGTAAATCAAGTTATCAGAGTAGAGAGGCCAATAAAGGTAAATCTAAAAATGTTTTAATATCTTTTTTGCTACATAGAAAATTATATTAATTTCCCATTTTGAATAATTGTGGGTGAACAAGTTATAACATATGTAATTATGTAATTTGTGTATATGGACAAATTCTAAAATGTATATTTTGATATAATTGACTTATTTTATTTTTAACTAAATTTATTGGGGGTATCATTGGTTAATAACATTGCGGAAGTTTCAGATGTACAACATTATAATTCAATATCCGTATATTTTATTGTGTGCTCACCACCCAAAGTCTGGTTTCCTTCAGCTGTCATATATTTGACTCCCTTTACCTACTTCGTCCTCTCCTAACCCCACTCCCCTCTGATAACCACCGTTCTGTGGTCAGTATCTATGAGTTCGCTTTTGTTTGGTCTATTTGTTCATTTGTGCTTCTTGTTTTAATATCCCACATATGAGTGAAATCATAAGGTTTTTGTTTTTTTATCTAACTAATTTCACTTAGCACAGTGTTCTCAAGAGCTATCCATGTTGTCAAAAATGGCAATATTCCATCATTTTATGCCTGAGTAGTATTCCATTGTATATATGAACCACATCTTCCTTATCCAACCATCTGACAATGGACACTTAGGCTGTTTCCATGTCTTGGCTACTGTAAATAATGCTGCAATGAACATAGGGGCACATATATCTTTATGAATAAATGTTTTTAAAATTTTGGGATACCCCATTAAAAAATATATAAAATATTTTATATATATAAATATGTAATAAATATAAACATATACGTATATGTCTGTGTGCGTGCGTGTATATATATGTATATATATGCATATGTGTGTGTGTGTATGTGTGTGTGTGTGTGTGTGTGTGTGAGAGAGAGAGAGAGAGAGAGAGAGAGAGAGAGAGACTTTAAAATGGAGTTGGAGCTGCCATGCCAAAGGAACTATCTCAAACCTTTAGAATGTTAAAACAGGACAAAATAACCTTTGGACTGGACCTAAAGCAATATTGGGTCCTGAAGAACTATTTGCAAAGATAACAAGAAAGCAGATGTGATTACAGACTGAAGGCTACCAAACTGAAAATTAAAAACATTATTTAGAATGAACAATGTCAGCCTATCTGACCAATAGAAATGCCTTCCTTCTACTGATGTAATTGTTCCCCTTCCCATTCTCATAAATACCCCTTGCCTTTGTCTCCTATTTGGAATACTGTTTGGGCTTCTACCCAAATCAGTGCTTCCCAACTAGCTTTTCTTTTTTTAACCTCAAATCCTCTCACTTCGAAAGGTCTTTTATTTTTTAGGTTAACAACCCAGAAGAGAGATTGTTGGATCATATAGTGGTTCTAAGATTTCCTTTTAAATAACATAAATTTAAAAATTTATGTTATTTAAATTTATGTTATTTAGTAATCCAAGACTATCCATTCAGGGAAGATAAATTAAAATACTACTTAAACAGAGCCCTCTTTACATTTCTATTACTAAGGATTGTCAAAGAATCCTAGAATGTTAGCATAGGATGTAATATTCGAGTTCATTCAGACAAAATCCTCAGTGTCTCAGAAGAGGTAGACACAGTCCAGAGGAGTGATTTGTTCAAAGTCATCTAGCTAGAGGGAAGCAAATTCAGGACTAGAATTTACTTATTCTTTCATTTACTTACCAGGCAGGAAATCCTGCTATGAGCCAAGTGAGATGAAAACTGATAAACGTTGTTCCTGGCTCTCTGGAGCTGTCAGGGAGATAGCGTTGAAGGTGGGTAATGGAGAGCCATAAATTTTACTAAAGCCATTAGGGTACATCAGTAAAAGAAACAATGCTCAAGAACCCACATTTTATATTTCAAAACTCAGTTTTTGAGAACTCTTGAGAACTTGAAGCCACAGTAGTACATAAAATAACAAAGGAGAATTCTTCACTGAAGGAGGATAAATGGGAGCCTGGTTTATAGACTTCCTAACAGTTCTTCCATGTGATGTGTGTCTTTAATCATACCAGTAATATCAACACTGCCTTATTATCCTTCTTTTATGCAGAATTAATGAATGTTTCTTAAACACTTCCAATTGTATAGCTAGAAATGCATGATTAGTTTAAATTCCCTTTTCACATATTATAGATGAAAAGCATGGTTTTGCAATTGATGCCAAATAAACTTGTGTATGAAAATTAAAAAAAAAATGTATGCCAATCAGACAGTAAGGATATGATGATAAAACGAGTCTGGTGAGTCAAAGAATTAATTATAGTTGTAAAAATGCCAAGGTCTGAACAAAGAGTGAGAGTCTTGTGACCAATTGTGACACAAGTCCCTGTCACAGGCCCCTGCAGGCAGCTCAGAACCACACTAATTCAAATTTCCATGTGCTTTGTAAGGACTTTAAGGATTACTATTTTTTTTTTAATACAATGCATAGTTCTTATTTCTACCCACAGCGTGATAAGAAACTAGATGACCTCTCATACATTTTTAATTTTATTTGTTTTGTTATTAACTTTATTCACAAAATTAAATATGAGTTCTCTAGTCAAAAGTTCCTTTAGAGGGCTTTAAACAAATGTTTAAAATAAAATCTTTAACCCTTTTACCTATTTGTTGAATCTGAAAATACCTGCGTATGAATATGTAATCAACCTTGAACAGCAGGAGTTTTTCATATCCCACTTGCTGATTTTACTGGGACAAATTAAAGTTGCGAACAATTGATGTCAAAATGCCAAAGCTAAAATGTCACAGAAATATCAAGTTCAGTAAAGTTGCATCTCCTGTTCCGATAAGACTAATGATACAGTCATCAGTTTGTCTTTAAGGATGCGAAATGTAATCTTACGTTGTAGAGCTTCATGGCTGCAGCTGTAACATTTCCTGTCACAGTTCTTGAGTCAATCCTCCTGCCCACACAGTAAAGCAAGTTTCCATTTCATTCTTGAATTCACACAGGTAAGTGGGTGGATATGTGCTTAAACTCGAAGATTAATTATCACATTATTCCGAATCCATTAATCTCACTGCTTTGACTTTTTTCTTATTTCTTTTGAAATTAAAAAATTCTTTACTTACTGCCCTCCATTGCTTGGTAATAAGCCAGGCTACTATTCAGCAATGGCCATTCAAGACTCTTTACTTCATGCTTCAGTATCTCTTTTTGTAAAACGAGAATCATAATATCTGGCCCAACTCCACAGAATTAAGAGTACTTAAAAGGTTTTGGAAGAAAGACATAAGAACATTCCGACTTTGAAAAGGAAATGGTACAAAACAAGAAAATGAATATAGTTCGTAAATAGAAGAAATCAGCAATCTTGGACAATGTTGTTCGTGGCTAAGCCCTTTTCTCTTTGCTATCTAATCTCAGAATACCTTGCAGTTCCATAGTGGCTAAAGTTTGTGTGTACACTGCCAAATGCTATAATATTCTTTAAGATCCAATATTGCAGGAAAACATGCAGAATGTACTTCACCATTAAGAAACAGACTCGTTTCTATATCTGCCTCCCCTCTCAGACTAAAAACTGTGATATTTGATGTGAGCACAATGTTTCTTTTGTTCTGGTCCAAATATCTAGACATGTGGGTGGATGCATTCCACCAAGGAATGTCATTAAAGTTCATATCTGTTGATTCCACAGCATGAGGCATCTGACCATTTGCTACTCCCAATATAGTGTGAAGCACTTTTTCTACCTGAAAATAGTTTCCACGCCCAAAAATATATTGAGTACAAACAACATAAAAGGCACTCTGATGGGTACTGTGGTGGATGTAAAAATGAATGAGTCAGTTCTTGTCCTTGATAAGAATTTTATAAGCCCACATTCTAAGATGTAAATCTTAGATTACATTCTTCACCAAAACAGAGACTTATATCTTAGTGACTTAGTTTGGCTAAATGAATGACTAAATAGAAGAATGGATATTCTAATGAAGATATTTCCTGTTATAAGATGTTGACTACAGGAAGTCATTTCTAGCCTCTTCACAGTCTGATCCCAATTGCTTAAGAGGGAGAGAAGAAGGATATGTTATAGAAACAGAGAACAAGGTGAACAAATGAAAATCGAGGGGGAAGAGATTGGAAAAAGGGAAAAGAAAAAGCACTGTCTAGAAGGAATTAGTGAAAACAAAAATTTCTGCAGAAGCCTTAGGAAGAATTTAGTTGGTAATAAATAATTATAATAAAAGAACAATAGCAGCCTTTGTAGGGAGAAGAATTTGGTGAATATTGAATTAATCAAAGATTAAAAGAGGGAAACGTATTTCCTTTGGCTTCCAGCAAGTGCCAAACCATTTTGGCTAAAGCATGAAACCTCAAATGATGTTCCAAAGAATTGTTAAGCATGTTATTTGGACAAAAAAGGATGAGAACATCACCTGCCTGAGGTCTTCTGCCCACTTGCTGCCTTCATTACTAACGGCGCCAGCTCTCAAACTCTTTTACCTTGGGACCTTTTAATACTCTTTAACTTTATTGAGGGTCCCTAAGAGTTTTCAATTATGTGAATGATATCTAATGGTATTTCTATTACATATTAAAACCGAGAAATTTTCAAAATATTATTTCAAATCGAGGCAACGACGTGTACTCACTTTTTGTTGTGTTTCTGTAGAGACTCGAAGAAAAGTTCAAGATTTCAAGATAACTATTTATTTGAGAGTAATGAGGTTATAGCTATCCTGCCAGGTATGACCAAACCTAGCTAATAAAAGTTCGGAAATACTGAGAAGAAACATTTTATTAATCTTTATAAATCTCTATAAAAATTTACATATTGATATTAAATCTGCCATAGAAAATACTAGAAAACACAAGAAAACACATGCAGGCATTCTATTAGTCAGCAGAGTGATGACATCATTACCATGTCAAATGGCCTCTGGAAATTCCCATTGCACACAGGAGAGAATGAAAACGAAAAAGGCAAATCACGTGTTATTAGCATAAGGGGACAAGTTTTGACCTCGGAGATCCCTTGAAAGGATCTTGGAGACGTCCCAGATCCGACGGACCACAACTTGAGAGTCAGTGTAATTGATTAATTTTAACATCACTTCCCATTTCATATTGCTAATAAAGTGTATTTTCTCCAATGCATATTTCGTTCTCGTTTGCGAATCACCCTTTGAAAACCAAGGTAACCACATGATCCCTGGCCTAGTGGAAACCACAGAGGAAAACCGCGGACACGCCGAGGGCCCTCTGCTGAGCGCCGAGAACTGAAAACGCTCCCCAGAATTCGCAGAAAACGCCAGGTCTAGAAACGAGTCCAAACCAGCCGCCCGCGCGCCAAGGCGGGGCCAGAACCGGCAGGCGGCCGGGTTTGCCCAGGGCTCAGGGCAGAAGGTTGGGCGGCTTTTGAGGGCGAAGCCCGAGCTCCCTGGAGACGCCTGCCAACTGCGCGCCCGCAGCAGGTAGGCGGGCCCCCGGGAGGAGGCGCGCGCCAGGTGCTTCCCAGGTAGCCGCCGCCTCCCCTTCCCACTGAGCTGCCTCGCGGCTTCCCGGGATCAAGGCAGGAACTCGCGTCGCGCGTGTCCCGGGGCGGACCAGGGCGCCCCTCCGCGGACCCCGGGCGCCTCGTCGTCCTGAGTGTCGGGCCACCCCAGCCCTGCGAGAGCGAGGCCCAGAGCGTCGCCGAGGTTTGGGTCTGGCGGCCGCAGGCACCACGGGAGCTGCAGGAACATGCGCCGGCAGCTGCAGGTGCGCGGCCCCGCCTCTTGGCCCTGGCGGGGAATGGGTTACTGGCAGCGGGGGATACCTCTGCGGATCTACTCCAATCCCAACGCGAGGCAGAGAGTCGCCTGTGGCGACAGGTGCCTGCTCAGCCGTCGGCAGCGTCCCGGGGCGCGGCCTTTGTCCCCAGGCGCTCTTGGGGCCGCTTTCTGGGTGCGAATCGGACCCTGACGACCGAAACCGCGCGCGCAGCTCAGTTGCCTGGTGGCTTTGAACACAGCTGGTTGGTAACTCAGTTCCAATAGAAACTCAAAGTGCTGAGAGCCAGGGGAGAGTTTTGACGTGGTTTTCTGTTTTTTGTTTGGTTGTTTTGTTTTAGTTTGTTTGACCGTTTCCGGACTATGTTTACACTTCTGGCTCTCTTCAGCCAACTTCTCACAGCTACCTTCGCCTTTCCTCATTGCACGAGAAGTCGCGAGGAGTCCAGGCATGCGGGGGAAGAAGGTAAGAGTGGCTTCAGTTTCCAGGACAACCATCCTGGAAATACGAGCCGCATAGTATAGATATCAAACGAGAAAGTATAGTATTTGAGACTACATACCCTCATCAGTCATAGAAACACTAAAATATTTGTTAATTTGTGGTTTATTTGGTAATTTTGTGGTTAACTGAAAATTTATTTCTGTGTTATTTTGATTAAATGTATATGTTTAAGATCTGGTTTGTGGTTAACCGAATGGAGAACCTATCTCAATTTCTGAAAATTCAGTTTTTCTAGGTGAGGCTATGTGGTAATTATAATGAGCATAATTACTTGTTCTTCCTGGAAAGACAGACAGAATCCAAGATCTAGTCTGGACTTGTTTCGAGACCCTGGGCAATTTACTTGACACCTTTCTGCTTGTGTTTCTTCATCTGTAAAATGATAAGAGTGAGGAGTGGCACCATCTCAGAGATCTTTTTCGACTTTCAAGTGTATGGATATAGTCAGATGGCTGTGAGAAGATTAAGTTTGGGGTTTGGTAACCTAGAATAACACACCTTGTAAACAGACTGGTTCCTGCCCACGTTTAAAAAGTCTGCTCTAGAAAAAAAAAAAAAAATGCCTTTGGTTCTCATCTTCCTTCCCCCAACTGTGCTTCCCTACCCAGTGCCAGTACTTTGGATCTACTTTCCTGCACATTTCTGTCCCTTATTAATTCTCATCAGATCCTACTCTCAGCTCATTTTCATTTGAGAAGGATCTGTTACTCTAATACTCCTAGATGACTTATTAATGATTAATGAAGCTTAGTGTGTTAAACTTTCTAAGAGTGTGTGTATAGTTTAAGATAGGGCAATAATCTTAACCCAGAGGAATCAAACCTTGATGACAGAATTCTAGGCAATTGGATAGCCTAACTAGTGGGAAAGGGAGAGATTTTGGAAGGAGATTCTCCTTAGTACCTGTTGAATTGCACCATATATGTAAGTCCACTCTTAATATAAGACTGATGATCCATTCTTAGTGAGATCAAATGCTAATCCCCAGAAAACTTCTGAATGTATTTATTTATTCATACAATATAGACATAAAAGACTCTCAAGAACATCATAAACTCTGGAAGGAATTTAGAAATCATACATGAGTGCAAAAGGAAGGTGCTATCTGTTGGCAATGTAAATGAAGAATTGTATATATTTTAAAAACCAACTTATTCAATTAGTAACCACTTTATTAACCCATACTATGTGCAGGCCCTATGCTAGGTACTAGTGATATACAAATGAAAGTCTGTAATCTCTGCCTTGGAGGGCTTCTTCATTGGTTCAGTCGACAGGGTTGACTGAGGTAGGAACAGAGAGCTTTAGAGCAAAGAGTGAGTAGCAGTAACTGTCTCAGGAGAGTTGTATTGCACAGAAGACAATGCTCTTTATCTGTAAATGAGATACAATAAATGGAAATATGAGAAGTAACTAAGAAGATAAGGGATCTTCAGCTAAATTCTAATAAAGCCAAATGGTAGAGCTGAAATGACTTAAAAGGAATTTCTTTAGAAAACATGAGATAAGAGAGATGAAGAGAATGAAATATTTGGGTTAGTGGGTTTGATACAGTGAAATGCACAGAGAGCCACTTGGGGTGGTCTAAGACAAGAGAAATAGAGATGGGAAGAAAATTTAAGAAGGCAGATACAAAAGTGCAAAGGCCAGAGGGAAAATAAGGAAAGTAAGGACTCTCCTTGACATTCAGGATGCTCCAGGTGCTAGGAAATTTGCTTCTTTCAATTATAAGTAATTTCAGGGTTACTTAGAACCCAAACAACAAAAAGCAATATTTCTCCTAAAATAGTAAGGGAGGCAGGGAAAAGTCTTGTGAGGCACTGAAGGTCTAAGGTCAATCTCTGACCAAACTAAAACTTTCATTCAGGGAAGTGGCAAACAACAGGCATGTTTAAATTACAGAGGTGAGGATTTTTACTGGTATAAAGGTCACTTCAGGAACAATAAAAATGCTTATGACTTTTTTATATTCCTTTCAAGTTGAAAGTAGCTTTATCAAGAGCCATTTGGAGAACTGGGGTATTTTTATAATTCAGATAACCTACTTGAACAGAAGACCAAAAATGAGAAATTTGGCACTGCTTTTTTAGCCAATAAAATGTAAAGATCTGGGCAAATTCTGAATACAGAGGCAGATTTCTAAATCTCTTTTCTGAAATTAGAGTTCATGTAGTAAGTATAGCTAGATTAGGCAGACTATGAGTTACTTCATCCCTGGGTTAGTATTTTAAACCTATGCCAAGCTGAGTAACACCAGACTATACCCATGAATTGCTTCAACTGATAGAATTTAGGTCCAAGAGTTCCTTCTCGCTGTAGGAAAATTGAGTTCATTCACACACGTAGTGATTTTTTGAGTATCTCTTATGTGCCAGGCACCAACATTCTTACCTTTATCAAACTGTCCTCCTAGTGAGGGGAACAGAGTGGTAACAAATAAGTAAAACATATAAAACACCAGATGGTGATAGTGCTACAAAGAAAAACAAAGTATAGAAGGGGATGAGGAGTGCCAGAAGTCCGTCTGTGGAGATTGGGGTTCAAAGGCATGTTGAACAAAATCCTACAGGAGATGAGAGGGCAAACAAAAAGAAGAAAGTTCTATTCAGAGGAAACAGCAAATACAAGACAGGAAAGAACCAGGCATGTTGGAAGCCAGTGTAGCTACAACAGAATGTTAAAAACAGGCTATAGGTGAGCAAGGAGAATGACCCTTACAGGGTCATTGCAAGAATCTCAACGAGAGATGATGGAGACGTAGAAAAATGTTCGTTCTGTTTCTGTTGCCATCTGATGAAAGCATAAAATCTTAAAGAAGGCAAGAGAGAAGAAAGAACAGAAATATTTCATCACACTGGGCAGCCTCTTAATATGTTTCTTAAAGCAATTATCACCAATGATCCCATTTTAGCTTCCGCCTTGGTGCAAATAGTCCATATATGTTATTAATAATGTTAAAATGAATACTCTAGAATAATGCTGGCCAATAAAAATATAACGCGAACCATATAAATACTTGAAATTTTCCTAATAGTTACATTTAAAAAGGTAAAAATAGGTGAAATTAATTTAGTAATTATTTAATTTAACCCAATATATCTAAAATATCATTTCCAAATATGAGCAATACAAACATTGAGATATTTCACATTTTTAAAACTAGGTTTTTGAAATCCTGTTTGTATTTTACACTTACAGCACATCCCAATCCAGACTGGCCACATTTTAAGTGCTCAACAGCCATATGTGGCTAATGGCTACTGTATTAGACAAAACAGCTCTAGAAAAGAGTCAGACCTGTTTGGAAAGGTGATTGATTAGTAGAAAAAATATCTCAGATGAGGGGTGACTGTCCTCAAGAAGCCAAGAATAAATGGCCAACCTGCAGTCACTCACAAATCAGTACTAGTCTTTAGGGCAGTCACTCACAAATCAGTACTAGTCTTTAGGGCATGCTCTCTCTTGTCAGTCTTGATCAGTCTTGCAGTTGCCCACTTTAAAATACTCTTCCGTTAGTAACTGTTAGCAGTGAGAAATCCCAACACTTTTCAGTTCTCTAAAGCATTTAATGTAGTAGTTCTCAGAGAGTTTCTGAATTCCAGTCTCCGTAATGTGATCTTGGGCAAGACTGCTTAAGCTTTGTTTGTGTGATACCAGAATGAGTTGAAAGTTTGGTGGGATATTTTAGTTTTGTGTTAACCTGTGCTTAAGTCTATCTTGTTTACCATTTACCTTCCTAGAAATATAGAGGAAGTCTTGTAAAGCATTGTAAATATATGTTTGGGGGATGGGTGGAGGGAGCTACTCCTCTGGGAGGGACTAAAGTCTTTTAATTTTGTAATTAACTTATAATTTTATTAACTTAGAGGTTTAAATTTTTATTTTAGTATAATTTCATGTAACAATTTTAATATAAATGTATTTTTATTAATTTAAAATTTTAAAACATAAAGAGATCTTAGTGATTATTTAGTTCATTTCTCAATTTTACAAATGAGAAAATGGTAACCCTAAGATATAAGTGACTTACTAGGATAAACAGCTGATAGCTAAGCAAAATTAAAACGAAGAATCTCTGTCTTCTAACTCTTAATCTAATGCTCTGTCCATTATTCCAGACCAATTTCTCACTCAAGATAATAGAGAACCAACCCTTTAGAAATAGAATACATAGTCTGACCTGTCATTTGTTGGAAAAATAATTTTCTGGATGCAAAAGTAATATTTAAATAATTTTTACTTATGCTAATAATTTTGGACATAATCAGTTCTTTTCTGGAATTATACTAATATTTGTATTTCATATTTAGCAGAAATTATTTTTACTGGTAATATTTCTTTTTGTCAGATTTTAAAAACATACAAGAAATTGGTATAATTTAACCACATCAAGAGAACTATTTACTTTTTTCACAATTAAAACAGGAATTTTCTTCCTTATTTTAATCAGTGTTTGAAATCTTTCTATTTCTTTATTAGTATTTACATCAAAAGAAGAAGCAAACTCTTTCATACATAGACGCCTCCTAAATAATAGATTCGATTTGGAGCTCTTCACTCCTGGTGACCTAGAAAGAGAGTGCTATGAAGAATTTTGTAATTATGAGGAAGCCAAAGAGATTCTTGTGGATGAAGATAAAACGGTAATTTGGTTGATGTTGTTAATTGGCTGGAAATTTATTAAATCATACTTAAGAAAATGGCACTTTCAGTCATTAGAGATTTTATACTTTAAATAACATCAGGATTGTATACCTGTTATCTGTTTCTACTTCCTTAAAAATGCTAATTAACCTTAAACTTAGACTTAGTTTGTACTTAATTAACTGGGCTTACAGTAATTAACAAGTTATCAATTATGCTATGATTTTGTGTGTTTAATATTTATTATATTCAAAAGCAATCATGCAGCAGAGTGAATTGAACTTCAGAATGTAATCTGAGTTAATTCTCTGACTCAGATTTCAATCATTCATGAGTCAGAGCAATTTTTCCTATCAGAGACCTAACTTTTTTTGATTACTGTATTTATATTTTAAGTATTGACAATCTCCTATGAGCTAAGTACTCTGCTAGAGACTGAAGATACAAAATATATAGCCCCTGCATTCAGGAGTATAAACAGTAATGTTTGGCATATCTGTGTAATTTAAAGGAGAAACTTTCAGAAGTTCTCCATTAAAATATAATCAAATCCTGTCAGTCTTGAAAAGGTAGAAAACAGATACCACTGTCCTTGTTATAATCTGACATATTCTTGTAGAATGTTAAGTGAACCAAAGTCTTTACTTTTGTAGATTAAATAACCCCAGCTCCTTTTTCCCTTCCTTAGGAGTTCCATTTTACTCTTTGGTTACTAAGAATCTCTCTAGGTATCTATCCTTCACACGAAGGTTTTAGTGGAACTTAGTTCTTTTCTTTTCCAAAACTGTGCCCAGCCTCCCTGCTAATATCTACCACCTCCATCCACTAAAGAAAGAAAACAAAGTCTGTACTTTGTAATTGCGTGAGATTTTATTCTATTTTTCACAAACCCATTTTCTAATTTTATCATGGTTCCTTAAAATCCTCTTCCATTCTCTCAAATAATACTGAACTTAAACGGTCTCAAGGATGTCTTTCAGAATCAACAAATACCTTTCAATAAAATCTGAGGGCCCGCATAGCATAAAAAAATTTAGGCTCCTTTTCAAATATGATAATGAGTCCACTGCCTCAGCTTCTACCTTACATTCACCTACTCTAATGCGATAGTTTCCAATGATGTCTGAGTGGGAGCTCTGGACAGGTGAAAAGAGAATAGTGGGGTACAGTGGTAGGGAGCTGGCACTGGCTATAATCCCCTGACCAGTCCTAGAGCTGGGAGAAACAATGGTGCATGGTAGTGCTTTAATTAGGGTGAGGCATTCCCTTTAGCTTGAATGAACTGGTATCCTGCCTGTGGCACATGCTGAGAATTCACCACCCTTAGTCTAGGTCATTGGGACCAAATGAAATGATAATAAAGAAACTAAATAAGTGGAAATTTTACCTTTCTCTTAGGTGGCATTTTGGCAGGAATACTCGGTTAAGGGACCAGCAACAAAATCAGGTAAGACAAGAATTCATCAAATGTAATGTTTTTCCCACACCCTCTCTTTTATAATACATTTTGGTTTCATTGTTTGAGTTCGGTTGTTGCTCAATATACACACCTTGTAAATCCAAGGAAGATTTCTCAATTATACACTAGGCTAGCTAAAACAGAGAAGGCCACATTCATCTATGTACACACTGAAAATCAAGTTTGGTGAGATACTAGGGAAATGAGATAATACTTAAAGCTGCTTTAAACAGCTCAGCTAAGTCAAGACTTGCATAGAATAAAAGTTGGACTCCATTGGTTTCAGGTAGTAAACTATTTTAATTTTTTTTTTTGTCTTTTTTACCATTATAAGTGAATGCAATACTTATGCTACTAGGCAAGTTAAGACTGTTAGATAGAATTAAGTAACTTCTAGAGAGGGGCGAGCCTGTCTTTTACCTGTATGCATCATCTCTAGCTGCCTTTTAGTCAGGCGGTTTTTTGCCAGCTATTCTTTCACTCCCCTTTGTTAGGGCCCCAGCTATAGGGAGACTACACTACCTACCTACTCTAGAGTTTCTCAATATATGTGTCTTAGTTAATGTCAAAGTGTGTCTAGTTGAACAAAGATGATGTTTATCTCGCTTAGTCTTGAATATTATCCATTTAATATGACCTATAAAAAATAAACGAAACTATAACTAATGTTTTAAAGAAGTATCATTTAAAAATCCTTTAGGTCTACCAGCTTGATCCCATCTGAACTCAGAAGCTAAGCAGGGTCGAGCCCGGTTAGTACTTGGATGGGAGCTTACCTAGGAAGACCAGGTGCTGTAGGTGTAAAAAGGTTTTTAAATTTTTAATTAAAAAAAAATAAGAGATTGTAAACTGACAAAGTCCTTGTAATCTGTGAGGTCAACCAAGAGTTGCCTCACCTAAAAAAAAAAATTCTTTAGGTCATGTCTCTAGCACAAAGACTTTTCAAAGAAATCAATTTTAATTATTAGATGCTTCATAGTGTACTTAGAACCACGGTTAAATGTATTAAAATCATAGGTTGTACCTTTCAGTTGTTATAGTTATGTTTTGTTAATGATTTTTCTTAAGGTGGTAACAGAGAGAAAATTGATGTTATGGGCCTTCTGACTGGACTAATTGCTGCTGGAGTATTTTTGGTTTTTTTTGGATTACTCGGTTACTATCTTTGTATCACTAAGTGTAAGAGGCAACAGCATCCAGGGTAAGTACCAAGTGAAAATATTTAATTCACTAATATACATTCTGTATTGTTATTTTTAAATGGATGAAAAAATGACTGCCTATTTTTTAAAATAAACTTTTATTTTGGAATAATTTTAGATACACAGGAAAGCTGCAAAGATAGTACAGAGAGTTCCCATCTATCTACCACCCGGTTTCCCTCACTGTTAACACCTTCTGTTATCATCGTACCTTTGTAAAACTTACAAACCGAAATTAGTACATCACTATTAACTAAACTCCAGACCTTACTTAGATTTCACCAATTTTTCCACTATTGTCCTCTCTTCGCTCTAGGATGTAATCAAGATACAACATTGTGTTTAGTTGTCTTGTCTCTCCCCAGCCTCCTCTTCTCTGACACTTGTTTGGTTGCCTAATTTAACAATTAAAAAACTTAAAATGCTGTTTCTAAGGTTCTCCAGAAGAACACAAGGAGAGTCATAAAAGTCAGCTTGATTTTTCAATATTTCCTTCTTAAGCAGGAGGCAGATTCCAGTGTTCCCCACATTATTTGCAGAGTCAAGAAGTCCCATAGTTTACTCTGAGTCACAGCATTATCAGATCTACTCATGTGGCTACCCAATTAGAAACAGTAAAACTAGCTTTTAAATTCAACTATTTTTACTGATACTTTAAATTAAATGAAAATTAATAAAATAAAATGGTGACCACTTGAGGATAATAGCACATTAATAAAGCTTCAGAAAGATTCCTAAAGGCCATCATTGTTTGCATACTAGAGCATCAATGTACTTAATAGAATAAAAGATTGTTGTTCTGTGTATTGTATATATTATCTCCTCTGTAAGTATAGATGAGTAAGGGTAGAATAACCTTATTCAAAAGAAGCACCAGGTGCGCTAAACAGGCTGTTCAAAATTGATGCTTTTAGAGAACCCCTAGTCACACTTTCAAATTCTGTGAACAAGCGTGTGTGATGGCGACCAGGTGATGAAAAGCTTATGGAAACAGTGGCGATCGTTGTGAATATAATTAATGCCACTGAATTGTATACTTTAAAACAGTTAAAATGGCAAATTTCATGGTATAGTCTTTTACCATGATAAATTTCTTTATTGTTCAAGTGAGAGTTGAGGTGTAGAATTAGGATTCATCTGCTGGAGGGTAAAAGCTGAAGCCACAAGAGAAGGCACGTTTTGAGTGTGATGGAAGAACGGAAGGGAAAGGACGGAGCCCACAGTAAGGATGCAGAAAGGAGACATGCCAGCAAAGAGGGCCGAGGACAAGGGCAATATAAGTTGTAATTCTGTACCCACACTAGAATTTCTTAAGAGCTCCCTGAGGGATTAATGTGACCTATGGGCATGGTGTTTGTCAGAGATCTCTGTAAATCCTGTAAAAATTTGAAAAGTGAGAGAAAGTAAGGATGAATTAGTTTAATTTTTCTTAAGCCAATATTTTTTAACCTGGGAGATTTCTATTAATTTCCCTTAAGTTAACATAAGGACAGGAGCTAGGTCTTTCCATTTTCTAGGATTTTTGACTAGAATTTTTATTCAGTGTGTCTTTCTCCACAAACTGGAAGAGTCCTGAAAACTCACAGGTTAATGAAGAAATAGGCAAAATTTGTTTCTGGACACTCTTCTTGTCTGTTATCTTTCCTCTTTTTCTACCTCATTAACGTTTTTCCAAAAAAGTTCATGTATGTATGCCCTCACGTTTAATAATTTCACTCAAGGTCTGTGACAGCATAGCCATTATTCAGTGCCTCATGCTTGACATTTTCTTCTCTCTTCTCCCGTTCTTTATTTTTACACTTTTCTACACTATAACATCTTAACTTATACCTTTTTTCCTCTGAAAACCTTTTTGCTTCTTCCCTGCATGAGGTTAAAAGCAGAATTCAAAGACAGAGCAAAGCAGTGCTGTTATTATGTGTGTTTTCTGTGTATTAAAATTAAAAATTAAAAAACCCTGGACATCTCTTATTTTTAAAATAAGGTTAATTATACTTAACGTTAGTACCGTATAACGCTGTCCAGATCACAGATCATTTTAACATCTGCTGTCTCACTTTGATCCTCACAGCAACCCTTTGAGTTTCAGGGGACATTTCAGACTAGGTTTACCAAACATTCTCCTGCGTGGGGATTAACTTTCAAATACTTACTAAAGTACTTTTCACCTATTGTCCCAAGAAATTCTTCCAGCAGGATTATTTGTTCTCTTTCTATATTTTGCAAGTCTGGAAGTGGGGGAAGGGTGAGGAAATAGTTGAGAAAGAAAAGAGTGAAAAATAAGATCATTGTCAGAAAAGTATGTCTCATTCCTCTGTAAAAACATGCCAAGAAAGGGGAAACAAGATCTTTTCATTTTCTTAGTTTCTATGTTACATGGAGTAAAATAGGCATATGTTGTTCATTTATTTGAGATGTTGTTAATGCATACTTTCTGCTTTCAGTCATTTAAAATGTAAGAATGGCTGTGCCGGTATTTAATGACTGATAGAATTATTATATTGTTTCTATATCTCAAATTTTGAAAGTCAACATGGAAAAATTTATTTGTTCATATAAAACATCTTTCTCTCCTGTTCCCTGTAAACAAATAGAACTTTTCGTTACAAGCTAATGAACGCGGCAAGTGACTAGCCTACTATGAAAACATTCCAGATTACTGCTTGAAGAGGAATTGTGTTGAGCCCTCTGAGTAAATTTGTAATGCTCTCTGTTTCCTCTCAGCTACTAAAGGGCTAATTATCCACTTCCTAAATTTACACTGATCTTTTCCTTTTCTTCTCTCTTTGCAATTTTCCTCTCTCCTTCCTTCTGCTTTCAGATCTCTTTATAATCTCCAAAGGAAAAGGTGTTTAAAGGTACAAACTGACTAACTTAGTTTGGAAAACTTTTGGGTCTGCTAAACTGTCTTTTGTTGGAAAGAATTTTGTAAATACTGACTAGAATTTGGGATTACCCATGAATTTTAATTATCGTCTTAGCCATAATTAAAGGAGGTTAATTTATGCATAGTTACTTCATAGACATTGAGCTTTACAGTCTAAACAGATCAATTTACTAATGTTTAAATTATCATTTTGTAATTTGCAAGTGAGAAGGAAAAGTATAGGTTCAAAACACTAGACCCGTGATGCATTTCAATTTTTATTGGCTGATGTAGCTGACAAAGGTTTGTAAAAATGGTAGGACTTGAACGAGGCCATATATCTTTTAAAAATGTTGGGCTTATGCGCTCGCTTCAGCAGCACATATACTAAAACTGGAACAATATGGAGAAGATTAGCATGGCCCCTGCGCAAGGATAACACGCAAATTCATGAAGCGTTCCATACTTTAAAAAATAATAATGAAGAAATAAAATAAATCATTGGGCTTAGATCAATGGACAAGCACAGAGACGGGACAGAGACTACATTACACATAGAGAGGACTGACTGTTAAAGAGGCTACCTTGGCAAGAGCAGAGAGCTATAAAAACTAAGGTGAGGCCAGCATAAGGGAGGCTTTGAACAGGGGGCACAGGAATTAGAACTCGATTCAGTGGAAAGAAGGCTGCAGGTTAGACTTTCGCGGAGAAGAGTGACATGATGGAAGGACTGTTTAGGAGGCAGCAGGACCGTAGCGGGGAACAGAGGCGAGAGAGGAGAGTCGGCCATTGTGATTATCTCTGTGCCATCAGTTTCCTTGGCTTGGAGTTTTGCTGCCTTTCAACAATGCCTAGATTCGGTTTTACACCATTCTTTGAGAAAGTTTTCATCCAGGAGCGAGAGAAAAAGGGAATTAGTATGTTTTGAGTCCTTATTATAGTAGTCTAGACACCGTTTAGATGCTTTACATATGACATTTCTCAATCCACGTAAAACAACTCTGTTGAAGTAGCTGTTACTATCCCTACTTTACACAGGAGGAAACTGAATTAGGTAACTTGCCTTTGATTACACAGCTATGAAATGACAGGGTCCAGTTTCATACCCATATCTGACTTCAAAGTTCTTTTCCACTGTACCAAGACTCTTTTTGCTGTTATATAACTGTAGTTATATTAATAAATTGGGTTCAATTTTTATAAAAATAGTCAGCTGGGTTTTTTAATATTGCCATCTTAACCTGAAAATGTTGCGTTTTCAAGACCCAAATGCTGTCTCTCTGTTTAGTTCCTCAGCCACCTATGTAAGAAGAGGCAGGCACACTCCCTCCATCATTTTCAGAAGACCTGAGGAGGCCGTCTTGTCTTCATTGCCACCTTCAGTGGAGGACACAGGATTACCTTCTTATGAACAGGCAATGGCACTGACCAGAAAACAAAGTGTTTCGCCACCACCACCATATTCTGGGCCAGCAAAAGGGTTTAGGGTATTTAAAAAGTCTATGTCACTCCCGCCTCACTAAGCCCATCTTGCCATCTTGGTGGTACAAGAGATTCATGTTATTCGAATGGTTCGTTTTCCCTGAACCAAAAAGACATGTCAATTCAGTCCTTTATGACAAACTGCAAGAAGTAAAGAAGGAATAAGGACAAGTACTATACCACAGTTCTGTCGGTGTCTTGGACTTGAATTTCATCGTTATCAGCTTGAGAAGAAACTTTGATTCCATCTCCTTGCAGTTAAGAAGAGAGCACTTTTTTGTTTACTTTAATGGTTCAAAACCATCTGTGTAATGGATGTCATAGCTAGAACGATCTGCGTGTACTTTGTGCAGATAAAGGTTGTAGATTTCTGGTGTTGAATATTTAAAAAGTAAGACTTTGTAATCATTAGATTATCTCAAGGTGTAATATTAGACCCACTCTTCATTAGAATTTCTTTTTGGTTTGGAAATCACAGGATTTGACATTTCAATATAAATTGGTAACCTTGATATAATCACTTGGTTTTATATTTTAAATTATTGCATAGCATTCACCATACTTTGCACGTTTTAGTTGTTGACTTTGCTATCAGTCCTGTTTCATTATGAGGAGTGGAGTCAATAGTTTTCTTTAAAAAAAAAAAAAAGTACTTGCTAGGGAGTTAGTTCTTCAGAGGTTTACAATGGCAAAGATTTGGAAGACTTGTTACATTAACAAATAAACAGGCCTCAATCTATGAGTGACTAGAACTTGATAAAGTTGTCCATGTTCCTGATGAGTAGACACACCCATTTTCATTGTTAAATTATTTATTTTTTGCTGTTAAAATAATATTGATTAAAGTTACCAGCAATGCCTTGTATCTTGTACTATCTGGACGTAAAATGCCATAGGCAATCATTTTAACATATACTTTGTCTCTTCTTCTAATTGTATATATATATGACCAGTTTTTCCTTAAGAATGTAGTAGGAAAAAAAACCGTAGTAGAGTATAAGCTATACACCTCTGGAGTGAGTGTGCATAAATTTATGTGGGTGGGTGTGTGTATGTGTGAATTTGTATTTTTTTAAATAGGAGCTCAAGAAATATAACATTCTTGAAATATAGAATAGAAAATTCTGTTCTTTGTTTTGCCAGGCATTGCATTTTCCTATTAAGATCCTTTTATAAAATTGTATTTTGTTTATAATTTTTACAGAGATGAGACGAAAACCCACATGCATCTGATAATTCTTCCAAATGAAATGTTTAGAAAGTATAAGTCATTACTGTGTGTGTATGTGTGTGTGTGTGTGTGTGTCTCTCTCTCTCTCTCTCTCTCTCTCTCTCTCTCTCTCTCTCTTTTAAGACAGCATGATCTTAAGGCAGATAGATAAAAGCAAAACCTTAACCATTACAGACCTCCAAAGACATTTTAGATTCTTGTGTCTCTGGTTTCTTGTAGTAGAAAAAAAAAATTGTTTAGCAATATTTATATATAATTATGAAAAGTGGTCTTTTTAAAGCCACCTACAGTACCTACAAAAATTTTACTATTTGTCATACCTTGGCTTTACATAAGCACTTTTTCTCATGTAATTTTGCACCTTCCACTTTGCACTTATTTTAATCCTCTTTTAAAGGTAAGAGGCAAACTCTGCTCACTTCGTAACAATTAGACTAAGGATAACTTGCCCCAAATATGTTGGTGAGAACTAATTTTAGAATTGGCAAGCATACTTTCTTAGGCCCATCTTGTACCTACAGAATTATACTGTCTCAAATCATAAAATCCAAGAATCTTGTTAACCTAATTCTAAATTTGTATGAGAAATTAATTAGCATTGGTCATATATATATATAAATGTATACAGGTACATATATTGTATATAAATATGTATTATCACATACATATGTATTTCTTAGGATGAATAGAATAATGCTATATCTTATTGAATCATAATTTGAAATATTCCATTAACTTTTTTACTCCCATTGACTCACAAGAGTCTAACTGCAAAGCTAGCCTCGGAATCTGTGACAAACACTTCCCGCCCCCCACAGCAGTAGCCTAAATTTGTTATATACCATCATTTAATGTAAAATTGTTGTTTTAACTTGAATGACTCTAGAATCCATTATTTATTAAGATTGTGAAATCACTGGCATTTGAAGAGCATTCAGTGTTGAGCTGATAATATTTTGAACATAAAAAGAATAATGTGTTAGAACTATAACTGACAAATGCTTATCATGATTGAAAAAAATCAGTGTAAAATTATTGACATATATGTCTGTCGCTCACTATTTTCTATTCCAGTTGTACTTTCAGTGTTAGATTTTTTTAGACTGTTGTGCTTGTTCCCTAGGCAACTGCTTAGTGTTAATCATTAAATCTACTTTGACACAGTTTTATGTTTAATTAGATCAGTTTTCCCCTCTGAAAACAGGGTAAATTAATGGAATATAGATATAAAAAGGGAATGAGACTAGAAAAAGAGAGATACACATTTATAATGTTATACCTTTAGTAAGACGGATAATTCTACATGGAATATTTTCTTTTCAAAATGAAAAAAAAAAATTAAACAGAGCACAAACTCTTGACAGTGAAAATATCTCATGTGTTAATGTTCCCTCTGCGTGAAAACTCTCAGAATAATTGAAAACTAGAACAAAAGTGTGCCCTGTGTTTTTGGTTTCTTCTTTGTAAAATTCCTATCAATGTTTTCTATTTATCAGATAATTTATGTGTTTATACTTTTTCTATATATACAAAAGGATTTTTAATGAGAAAACTTGTTAGTGCTACTCAAAAGCTCAATTTCATACTATTCGTGTCTTTTTCTAATTGAAAGTGAATTAAATTTGATTAGTTATTAGTTTGATTTGAAATGTTGCATATGATGCTTATTCTATTAGAAGAGTGTCTAGATGTAATTTTTTACACTAGATTCTTTTGTAGATCACCAATGTGGCATTTTGAACATGTATAACATTGATGCTTTCAATCTTCTGTATTACATGTTTTCTCCAACATTTTTTGTTGTTATTTAAAATGTTTTCCTAACAGGTTAAGAGTTTGAGGCAGTTCAGTACAAATACATCAGTGTTTTCATTATTTGGAAAACAAAGCCCATTTTTTTAATGTATATTTTCCCTACAGCCTTGATTATGTTTTGGTTTTAATGGATTTCCTATTATACACTTTTTTGTATATGTGAAAAAACTTTATACTAAGTAAATATTTGTTTCTGGTTTCAATCAAACATACTTCTTCCTCATGTAATAGCATATAATTATATAAATTAAATATGAACAACACAATACATGTTTTCAAAACAATGTTTACAGTGTAGTGTTGCTATATATATATCTTTCACCCAGTGGGGCTAGCATTCTGTTTAAACAATTTAGCTGCATCGTGAAAGTGCTATTCTCTAACACAGTTTTAATATTTAACATATTATCTGAGGCAAATTTATAATATTTACTCCTTAAAATTTATTCCTATGCCCTATGTCTATACATAATTTAAAAATCAAAAGAACATAGTAATCTTACACTACATTATAGGAGTAACATTACTTACAGCTTAAGAGAAACATTAATACTAAATATCATACACACAGATAAACCCTGATTATTATTAAATATTACTTTGTGTTACACATTTAGACTACCTTAAAATGTTTTTGGATCTAATTGATTTAAAATTATTGGATTTTAGAGAGAATGAGAAATTTAAAGGGAATGAGAAAATTAAAATTAATTTTATAAAATTAAGTGAATGAGAAAACAAGCTAGAGAAAATATTTACAAAAAATATTTGATAAAGTAGTTACCCAAGTTATGTAAAGAATTCTTAAAACTCAATAAAAAAACAAACAACCCAATTTTAAAAATGGGCAAAAGACCTGAACAGACACTTCACCAAAGAAGATATCCCAGATAGTAAGTCAGCATATGAAAAGATGTTTAATGTTGTATGTCACTAGATAATTGCAACATAAAACAACAAAGAGACATGCACTACATACCTATTAAAATGGCCAAAATCTAGAACACTGACAACACTAAATACTGGTGAGGATGTAGAGCAATAGGAACTCATTCATCGCTGGTAGGAATGCAAAATGGTACAGTCTCTTTAGAAGACAGTTTGGCAGTTCATTCAAAACTAAATACTCTTCCTATTTGATCCAGCAATCAACCTCTTTGGTGTTTACCCAAATAACTCTTATGTCCACACAAAGACTTGCACATGGATGTTTATAGCAGCTTTATTTACAATCGCCAGAACTTGGGAGTAACCAAGGTGTCCTTCAGTAGACAAATAGATAAATGTTATATTCAAATAATGTAATATTATTCAATGCTAAAAAGTAATGAGCTATCAAGTCATGAAAAGATGATAGAAACTTAAATGCATATTATTAAGTGAAAAAAACCGATCTGAAAAGGCTGCATACTATATGATTTCAACTTTATGAGATCCTGGAAAAGGCAAAACTATGGGGATAGTAAAAATGTCAGTGGCTATTAGGGATTAAGATGCGGGGATGGAGGGAAAGGATGAATAGTTGGAGTACAGGGAATTTTTTAAGGCAGTGAAAGGGCTCTTTATGATACTATAATGGTGGCCACATGTCATCATACATTTGTCCAAACCCATAGAGTGTACACCAAGAGTGAAGTGCAATGTAAACTATGGAGTTGGATGATAATGATGTGTCAACGTAAGTTCATTGATTGTAACAAATGTACCACTCTGGTGAGATATTTTGATAGTGGGGAATGAATGTTATTCATGCATAGGAAAAGGGGGTATATGGGAAATCTCTGTACTTCCCACTCTGAACCTAAAACTGCTTTAAAAAGTAAAGTTTATTTTTAAAAGTACTTTTAAGACAAAAAGTTTTCTTAGGACCAATTGACAATTTTAAAAGAGAAGATTTGATGAACACAATGCAATATACAGATGACATATTGAATTCACACTTGAAACCTATATAATGTTATTAACCAATGCACTCCAATAAATTAATTAAAATAAATAATAATTTTAAAAGTTTTTAAATGCCTCTTTATATGCTACTGAAAGAAAAAAAATTGTTTTAGTAATCATTTTATGCAGCATTTTCCTAAATGAAGTCTATAAGTAAATTTTCGAGTGATTCAAAAATATGTCCTAGATTTTCACTGCGGTGACAAGATAGTGTAAGAAACACAGAAACAAACTTTTAAAAACTAAATGGAATAGCCACATTTCACCTAAAGGTAGAACCTGTCCTTATGACAGCTTAGTAATATGCTTTCCACAGAGTTACTAAGTTGGGTGAGAAGGAGAACGTTGGGGACTAGAACCGCAGAGATTTGGGAGGTGGGGATGATTAGAAACAGCCTTACAAAGTTAGTGCTGACTCTAAACATATTTTTCTCACTCAGGGATCAGAAAAAAATGGCATAAGAGTCACTGGTAAATAGATTAGGAAGCAGGGTCTAAAAGGTCTAGTTGAAAGACAGAAACAACTCGAACTGGCCTACAAAACTGGGAAGTCTGGTGTTGGAACAGTCTGGGATTTGGTGCAAGTTTTCACTTCCTGTTCATGGCATCCAATGGCTTCTTTCAATACGAAGAGGTATACTCCCCAATTCTACAAAATTTTATTGGATCATTTTTTGCTACTTTCTTCTCCTTTGTTTTCTCCACTTTTTGTGTGGTTCGTAATGATTGAATATTGGACTCACCTATCAATCCGCAATTTTCTATTTCTTTCTCCATCTATTCTACTTTATAATTTTTATACTGTAACTTCCAACTCTGTATTTTAATTTTTTTTAGATTTTCATGTTTTCAATTTTCAAGAGCACTTTTGTATTCTGATTTCTGATTTTTTTTCATTTATAGCAACTTCACTGGTGTGTAATTTACATGTTGTAAAACGAAGCAGCCATCTTCAATGAGTAGTTTTAACAAATGTAGATACCCACGTAACAATTATCCCAACTGCAGAAAGTTCCCTTATGTCTCTTTACTGTCAATTTCCTGACTCTCTAGCCTCAGGCTACCATTAATCTACTTTCTATCGTTATAGATTAGTTTTGTCTATACTAGAATTTTATATAAATCAAGTCTTATGACCTGTACTCTGTAGTCTCTGTTTCCTTTCACTCAGCAGAATATTGTTGTGTGTGTCAGTAGTTTGTTCTTATTTACTGCTAAATAGTATTTCGTTGTGTCGATACACTACAATTTGTTTATCTATTCACCTATTGATAAGCATTTGTACATAAAGCTATTATGAACATTCACGTACAAGTCTTTGTTTAGACATACATTTTCAATTCTTTTGGGTAAAAACCTAGGATTAGAATTGCTGGTAATAGGTGGGTGTGTGTTTAACTTTATAAAAAAAACTACTAAATTATTTTTCAAACAAAAAATGTGGTTGAATCATTTTACACTCCCAACAGGAATATATGAAGTTTCCAGGGACTCTACATCCTTGCTGATGCTTGCTGTTACCAGTCTTTTAATTTTACCTACGCTAGTGGTTATGTAGTGGTATTTCATTGTGGTTTTAATTTGCATTTCCCTAATGACTGAAGATATTAAGTATCTTTATATATACTTATTAATCACTCATATATATTCTTTAATCAAGTGTTTATTTAAATCTAATTAGTTTGCTTATCTTCTTACGTTTAGTTTGTTTATCTTCTTACGTTTAAGTTATTAGGGTTCTTTATTCTAGATATGTCTTTTGTCAGATATGTTTGGCAAATATTTTCTTCTAGGTCATGGCTTGCCTTTTCATTTTTTAAACAGAGTCTCAAAGAGCATAAGTCTTGCATTTTGATGGAGTCCAATTTATCAGCTTTTCTTTTCTGTTCATTTTTTTTTTCTCTCACTTCAGCTAGGACAGCATAAGAGGTCATTTATTGTACACATTACATTAAGCCACAACCAAGAAAAGAACTAGTCCAGAATGTCACAGGTCCAGAGCAAAGGACCATAAGGAAGCAACGCAGGTCTCTCAAAAGGTGGTTGTAGTGATCAGATGGCGATGGATGTTCTAGATCCATTGAGAAGTTCTAGAGAGTAGACATGCAGTCCAACAATTTATATTAGGGTCCCTGGCCTCTGGCTTTCTTTATATCTGCTTTGGCTTCCATGGGTGCACAATCTAGCAAGTTTACTTGGACCTCGGTCTCACGTTTCTTTTTCTGCACGGCAGCCTGAGCATTTGCTTCTTCCTCTGCTTGGCCCTCACGGCGAGGAGGTTTCTAAGAAAATAGTGCTAAGGCCGAAAGAGCTTTTATGTTCATTTTAATGTGTGTGTCCTGCCAAGAAATCATCTGCACCAAAGTGTGAAGTTTTCCTTCTATGTGTTCTTCTAGACATTTTATAGTTCAGCTTTTACATGTAAGTCTAATTTTTTGTTTGTATATGCAGTTGTTTTCACAAGATTTGTTTAAAAAGCTGTCCTTTCCCCCACCAAATTATCTGAATTGTCTTGGAACTCTGTTGAAAATCAATTGATGATATATTTGGTGCTCTTTTTTTCTGTTTCATTGATGTAGGCATACTTTATTCCAATACCATATTGTTTTGTTCACTGTAGCTTGTAGTAAGTCTTGATGTAGTATAAGTTCTCCCATTTTATTCTTTCCTAAAATTATTTTGGCTATTCAAGGCATTTTGCATTTCCATGTATATATTTTAGAATTAGCATGTCAACTTCTAAATCAAAATACTTCTGGAATTTGACCAGCATTACATTTAATTTAAGAAGAACTTCAAGAGGATCAGCCTCTCAAGAATTATGAGTCCTCCAATCCGTAATATATTTTTCAACATATTGAGATCTTTTAAATTTCTCTTAGCAATGTTCATAGGTTTCAATGTACAAGTGTTTCATATATTTTCCTAATTTCATCCTTAAGTAGTTCATGTTTTTTATAGTATTCCGAATGACGTTTTTGAAATATAGATTTCCAACTCCTAGGTATATACCCAGGAGAATTAAAAACATACATTCACACAAAAAAAATTGAATGCAAATATTCATAGCAGCATTATTTATAATAGCCCAATACTGGAAACACCCAAATGTCCATAAATCTATGAATGAACATGCAAAATGTTTTATATTCATACAATGGAATACTATTCAGCTGTAAAAAAGGAATGAAGTGCTGAAACATGGATGAACCTTGAAAACATTATGCTAAATGAAAGAAGACACAAAAGGCCACATACATTGTATGAGTCCATGTACGTGAAATGTCCAGAATAGACAAATTCGTAAAGACAGAAAGCAGATTAGTGGTAGCCAAAGGCCAGAGGAGGAGAGAATGGGGAGAGTGTTTGCTAACACATGTGAGGTTTCTTTTTGGGGTGACGTAAATGCTCTAGAATTAGACAGTGGTGATGGTTGCACAATCACATGAATAAAATAAAAACTACTGAATTGTACATTTGAAAATGGTGAATTTTATGTTTATGAAATATATCTCAATATTTAATAATTCATTTTCCAATTGTTCATTGTTACTTTATAGAAGTGCAATTTTTATTTATTTACCTATATCCTGTGAACTTGCTAAATGCAATTAATTCTACTTTTTCTTTGGTAGACTCCTTAGGATTTTCTATGGCCTAATTACGACATTCACAAATAAAGATAGTCTTACTTTTTTCTTTCTATTTTTCTCTTCCTATTGCACTGGCTAGACCTCCAGTACAATGTTAAATAGAATGGTGTGCGAAAGAGAAAGAACTTGACAGCAAATGTGGTAGATGTTAACATTTATGAAATGTTAATAAATAATAAAAATGTACTATCTTTGTACTATTTTTAAACTTCTTTATGTCAAAAGAGTTTTTTTAAACCCCCCTCCAAAAAAAAAAAAACCACCAAAAAAAACTATGTGCCTAGCATCATTCTAAATATATATTGTTATTTAATTCTCTCAACATCTCTATATGGCAGGTATTATTACCCAGTTTTACAAAAGAGGAAACTGAGGCACAGAAAGGTTAAGTACCTACCCAAGGCCACACAGTAAGTAGCAGAAGTAGCATTTGAATCAAGGCAGCCTGGCTCCAGAGTCTTAACCTTTATGCTATCTGTCTCTCCAAAGAGAACATTTTTAGTTTTTATTTATAATGTCTTTCTCGGGACCCTCATAATGTCAGCTCCTCTAACTTATTATTTTTTTCACTAGGTTAAGTTCCTCAACTGGAATTTATCTTAATCTTTAATTTTTGTTTTGTTTATTTTTCTGGAAACTTTGGTGTAATAGCTGGAGAAGAATAACTAAACTTTATTGACTACTATAGATAAGTACCTGAGATAACTGGTAGAGAGCTGGTATAGAGTTTGGGGCAAAGGGACTTAAGTCTCTAATTATGAAGGGGAAAGGGACCAGTTGTCACTCTAAGCTCATCAATGCTATAAAGTAAACAGCACAAATGTGGCTCTTGTAACCTCATTTTCAACAATGTAAATCTAAAAGGATTCATGCATTCAGTGCTGACATGGGTGTACTTAAAATAGTGTTCTCAAGTACTAGGGGTGGAAGAGAAATTGATGTAATCTTTCTGAAGAATAATTTGACAATGTGTGTCCAGCACATGAAGGAGCATCCATCAAGGAGCATTGAGGAGCATTCATGTCCATGACAAAGAAAATCTTCTTCTAGAAATGTACCCTAAAGAATCAAAGGGATGCAATATTTTCAGAAAGTTACTAATTGCAATAGTTTCAGAAAGTTAAAAATTGTAAACAACTTAAATGTCCAACAGATAAAGAGTTAGGTAAATTATGATGCGTCAATATGATAGACTATAATATAGCAATCAGAATTTTAATGAAATGAGAAAATTTCTATACAGAAAAGATTAGCACCAAGAGTTAACCAGTACTTTTACGTTTCCTACATATCAGAAACTTTTATTTTTGTGTCCTGTTTTTACTCTCTACCTAGGCTCTAGCTATTTGCTAGCCAGTAGTTTTGAAACCATCATCATAGAGGCCTCAGAGTTCTACAAGGTGTCTTGAGAATTAGAGATGGGGACAAGGAAGAGGGCTAGCAAGCTTCGGAATTCCACTTTTTTCAGTATTATACATACGAAGGAGGCATGAAAGCTTTTATTTGGAAGGATTTGGTGTTTAAAAAAAAAAAGAAAAGACCCAAGCTTATTTGTTTCATTCCTTGTATTGATAACATCTTTGAGATTGTCCCAGTTTTGACCGCTTTGAACATGCTTTCGAGATGTAGCTTTTAGCATTTGTAGCAACATTCCTTCACTCTGCCTTGACCTCTTAGCCAATCCATTGCTGACAGAAGATTTAATAACTACTTAGACTTGGGAGCAGCCTCATATGACAAGAAATATATAAAAACCAAAATTAAGTAGTTATAACAAACAATAGTATAAGACACGTTTCCCACAAAGCACAACCCAGGACAATGATTTGGATGACTCGTAGTTAAATTGAGAGGCAGCAAGAATGACAGACAGGAAGAAAGGCAGGGCAGAATGACAAACCAAAGGGCATTTTATCAAAGTTGTTGTTGTTTGCAGTAAGGGCTTGCTTTCGTGAGGACCACTGACTGAGAATGCTTTTCATAAGAGCCCACCTGGAAGCTGGGAGGCTGGAATGTTTATCCACTGACTTCCGTTCTCCATTGATTGAGGGTTTCTCCTAATGCGGAGATACAAATTCCCCTGAATTTTAGGGAGCTTCAATAGTGTCATAGAAAGCAGAGAGCTGAAAGACACATGACATGGTCTTGGGGTAGAATACTGTGAGCATGAAGTGAGTCAAAACTGCCTCAGAGGTTAGCCAGAGGATGTGAGGTGGGCACTCGGGGGTCTGCTACAACATGTCATGAGCAATGTTTCCTCTGAGTTTTTAAAGTTGTGCGTGAGCAGCCATATTACATAAACAGCAGAAAAATGAGTATATGTAAATACAATACATTATAATGAATAGGCCAGTGCTTACTGCTACTTTCATAAATGTTCTCTGCAAGCGGATTTGGTGTGTGTTCATGTTTGGAATGCTGAGAAGAGACTGAATTTCAGTTTCTCCCCTGAACAGAGAAAACACTCATGGAAGCAGAAGAAACTTGAAGACATATTGAATGAGAGACTATAAGTTTCTCCAGAATTTGCAGAAATTTGGGAGAGGGTTTTTGACTCTCACGAGATGTTTCAGACTACTTTATCTCAATCTTAATAAATTAAGAAATCCCATATGACAAAATTGAATCTGATACTAACAATATGCTTAGTAGTTAGTATACATAAACTAACTACTTTGTCTATAGAACTTTTACTCATCTTTCAAGATCTTAATCAAACATTCTTTCTTCCATGACATTACCCCAACTTTTCAAAGCAAAACTGATTGCTTCCTTTTCAATTGCCTGATAGTGCTTATTTTATTCATTATATTTAACACTACCACATTGTATTACAATCAGTTGTGTATCTGCTATTTTCCCTCACAGATCATGAGTTCCTTAAAGGCAGTTATATTTAATCCATCCTTGTAGCATCAGCACTTAGTGCTGTGCCTGGGAAGAAGGTTGGAAAATGTGGGAAATGTGGGGACACTGTTTATGGACATATTCTAAGGCCTCGCTCACTCCTAGACAATAAACTCACAAGGGGGAGAGGAGGAAAGACTCCTTAAGTGTAGGATTTCAATTCATCTTGCAACCAAACTGACTTCGATTTAACCAATTTTCAAACACTGTCCTCAATTTTAGGATTGAACTAGAAATAGTGGTTTGTTTGTTTAGAAGTGAATATGTAAGTGACTAAATGAAATTTCTGAATGCATATTTTAAAAAGTATGTGTATATATTTATTCAATAAACATGTATTTAGGGCCCACTATAATGCCAGGCATAGCAAGAAGTGCTGAGGATACAAGGATGGATTAAATACAGCTGAAAGGAACTTGTGATCTGTGAAGGAAAGCGGTAGGTACACAACTAATTATAATGCAACATAGTAGTGTTAAATATAATAAATAAAGTAAGCGTTATAGGGCAATTGAAAAGGAAGCAATTGGTTTTGCTTTGGGAATTTGGGGAATGTCATGAAAAACAGAATGTTTGCTCAGTATCTTGAAAAATGAGTAAAAGTTCCACAGGCAAAAAATGGAATGACCATTTTTATTTAAAACAAGAACAAGGCTGACTGTAGATTTTTACACTGTCTGTATCAGACTTAAAGCAGCTTAGTTGGAGATTATTTGAAAGAGATCATGAAAAGTTTGCCATGTTGGGAGTACATTTTCAGTCGGGAAGAGATATTCTTCAGATAATCGTTTTACCAAAAAGATTTCATGATGCTATTTGTAGACATGTTGTAACATTGGAAATGTGTGTATTGATTTAGGGTAAACCAAGGAAATTTCACTTAATGGGCAAAGGAATGTCACATATGGTGACAGAGTAATATTTAAAATGCGCTCACTAAAAATCTTTAGTATCTTTTCTCTGATTTATGTGACATAAACTACATACTGGTGTGAGGTACTATAAAGGTTTTATTGCCACTTGTTTGGTATTGCTTGCATAACTCACTCTGAGTACCAGTTGTGGGTATCTCAAACTAAGTGCCGTAAAACATTTATAGCATGCCAATCCACTGCCTACACTTCCATAAAGACAAAACTTTAGTGCTCACAAAAGTACTTATAAATGTATAGTCAGTAGAGAAAACTTTTTTTGTTTTATTTAGATTCCAGACCTCCAGTCTGCAGTAAGAATAATAAATGCTGTGGGGAAGATTCATGTTACTTCTCTGCAGGATCTCAAACTATCTGGCAAATTCCTTCCTCAAGGATAACCCCTTTTCAAAGATATCCTCAGCAAATGCATACTGGAATTAACATAAAATTGGCAAGGTCACTTGTGCCTACACGTTTGAATTCACTTGTAAATAACCACTACTCACTTCCTTGCGTCCCCACCCCAGGACCAGACTCCAAGCATCACAGGTGCCGAAAGACTTACAAAAAGGAATGAATAGGAACAAAAGGATGTAGGCGCCAGGAGGAAAACAATCTCCCAGAACAAAATTAGTCTCAAAAGGAAGAGCAGTTCCAATACCAGGTATTAGGAAGTTTTAACTGCTTTTAAAATGGCGATCAGAGATAGTATCAAATTTATTAGATCTATGCTGGCCTGATTTGTTTAAACCTTTATGTTAGACTTACCTCAAGGGATAGATTTCTGTGCTAAGCACTTAATAGGTGTTAAACCAGTACTGGTTTTTAAGGGTGGTGGCCAATAAATACAAACGTTACTGTTATTAACTTTTACTTTATGGCTTAAGGAACAATGATCCCCAAGTTTCACTATTATAGTAGAGGAAACGCAGCTCATATACAATAGAAGAGCCTCAAATAATCATTAAATCCTCATCACCACCATCAAACAGCTTGGGCAGATAGGAAATGTTTTTGGCAGAGAGTCTTGCTTAAGTTCCAAGTCTCAAACAAAAAACTCTTTAACACAATATGTGCATAGTGAGTTTAAATTTATTGTGAAGTCATCCAGATGGTAGATGGACTAATTAATGAAGAGGCAGTATTCGTCTTGGGATGCAAGATTCTGAAATACAGAATGAGAAAATCCCCAAGGTGGGGGTGGGGGCAGTTAATAAGAGCCCTTGGGAAAGGTTCTTTCAACGAGGATTGGGAATTTATACGTTTGAATTTGAATCTCTTTGAATATAAATCTCCCCCTAACAGCAGGAAAAGGGTCCCCTAGCCGAGCGTGCTTTGGGCAGGAAGGGAGTAAACGGAACTGTAAAACAGCCCGCTCAGCTGTTTCTGGTTTGGGACTAGACGCAGAGAAAGAAATCGCGATATGGGAACTGAGTATTTGGGTCATTCAAAATAATTCGAAGGATCAAATAACGAACTCCAAGCAAAGCGCTGACAAGCCTCCCCCCTTTGTAACCTCCCCCCTCCCCAGGCTGGGTTTCCGCTCAATTTCCCCTCCCTAGCGCAGGACGAACAGCAGGCGCGGCCCCGTCCCACGCGGGGCGCGGCGAGCGCGGACAGCTCCCCTCCGAGCGGTCTACAGCGCGGAGTTCGCGGCCCGCCGGCTACGGCTGGCGGGCGCCCCACCGGGTCCCGGGAGCCAGCTGGGCCGGGATAGGCCTCAGAGCTTCCCCCGCCCCAGCTGGCCATCAAGAGGTGGCCGGTGGCGGCGGAGGCCTCGCGGGCCGCTGGTCTGGCCCACGAGCCGCGAGCGCGGGGCGCCGGGGGAGGCGGGGCGAGGCCGCGGGGCGGAGGGGGGCGGGAGGTGCATCCTGGGAAATCGACCAACATGGGGCGAAGCCGCCGCCGCCGCCGCCGCCGCGAGTCCGGGCCGCGGATGCCGCTGCTTCCCTGACGCCCAGCCGGGGCCTCGCCGCGCGCCGCGGCCCGGGTTCTCCCGGCACAGCCTGGCCAGCGCGCCCTCCGCCCGTCCGCCAGCCGGGGCCATGTGAGGGGGCAGCTCCCTCCGCCGCCGCCGCCTCCTCCTCTTCCTCCCCCGCCCCCTCCCTCCCTCCCCTCCCGCTCCCCTCACTCGGGGCCCTAGAGGAGCCCCCACTGCTGCCCGCCCTCCCTACGCAACCCCAACGATGGACAGGAGCTACTCGACCTCCGGCTTCGCCGACCCGCCGCCGCCGCCGCCCGCGCCCCCCGCCGCCCCCGCCAGCGCCGCGGCACCACCCCCCGCTCCCGCCTGGGCCTACGAACCCCGAGCCGCGGCCGCAGCCGCCAGCAGCAGCGGCAGCAGCGGCAACAGCCCTAGCCTCAAGGCCAGGTAGGGAGGGTGGGCGGCGGGGTCCTGGTGGGCCAGGAAAGGCCGGGGATGCAATTGGGGCCTTCGTCCCTGTGCAGCACCACCCAGGGGTCCGGATCGGGCTGGGAGCTCTCTACTCGTCTCCTCTCCCTCGTCCGTGCCGGAGAGGCGGTCGATGACTTATGTAGGATGGTCTCGGGGTAGGTGGGGGCGCCCAGGGCAGGATTCGCGCCTGGGACTGGTCGTGGACGTGGGTCTAGGCGGGAGTCGTGGGTCTCCGTCACCTCCCGGGTCCTGGGCTCTCACAGGGTGAAGTTTGGGTTCGTGGCTGAACTCGGCGATCACGGAGACCCGAGACTGTCTCTGAGGGGGCTGAGGGGGGCTCTGAGGAGTTCGGGGCAGTGACATTCCATTGTATTGGAACCGACAATGTGGTCTTGGGGGCCCCGGCAATGTGAGGGTGGGGGAGGCGCGAGAGGAAGAGGCGCCAAGCCTGACGCGTCCCTGACGTTGGGGAACCCGGGAAGACTGGGCTGCGGGAGAACCCCCGGGGCGTGGAGCCCCGGGAGGGGTCCTGGTGGCGCGGGAACGCTGCGCCGTGCTGGGTGACATATGTTTGCAGTGGTGGCCAAGATTAAGCTATTTCTCTTCCACGCGTTCAAAGTTACTCTTTGGTTTCCTCCTCTTTCAACAACAGCAGGAAGTAAGGGATCTCTCTTTGCCTTCTGTGCTTTGGGGTGACTGCAAGTTGGGAAGAAATTGGAGGGGGGCGTCAGTGAAGGCCATAAAGGCTGGAGAACAGAAGCATAAGCATGCTTCTCCATCTCCGCTTCTGAAGTCCTGGTTCGTTATATAGCGCGGGGTTCAAGAGTTCATCTTTGCTCCTGTGTGACCAGGGGCTCTAAAATGTTGACTCTTACTAGATATTTAAGCTCGCGGAAAATGTGTAGTAGTGCCACACTGTGAAACGGTCATTTGAATGGTAACTGGAAGGCGTGGTCTGGTTTGGCTGATTCGGGAGCGGGGTGTTTTAAAGCCACCTCTGCCGAACAATGCGGAATCTGGTAGGTGCAGTTTCTGATTACAAGGACCAGGGAGGGAGGGAATCCTGGGTTGCTAATGACTTCATCCTCAACTACCAACAGGAAGCTTTCGTGGCTTTATGATCTCATCAGATTTTTTCATTATTGTCACGACAGAAGTGAACTTTTTTCCCCCACTTTGTATATAACAGTGTTCTCTAGGTTATTTTCTTTGTTTTTATGAAAGTTCTACATTCATTATTTGGAAAACAGTGCGAAGAGCATCTGGTCTTTGTTTTAGATAGTAGTACCTTGGGATGACTGTGAGAGAATAAGAAAAATTTGGTTTGAAAAAAGGGAAATAAGCTTCCTTAGAAAATTTTAGGCCCTTTGTTTAAGACCTGGATTAAAACAATAATAATAATGTGATGTGTCAGTTTGGAGCTAATACCTAAATGCTGAAACCTTTCAGGAAGTCATAACTGTATCATATACAATGAAGACATTTTAAGTTTTATGAAAGATTTTTAGCACATTTCCCATTATTATTATTACAATTTGGTGGCGATTTGACTCATTTTTCAAATAGCTTTTGCATTGAAAATGATAATTTACAAATTGTAATTACTTTGTGTTCAGTGAACAGCAGTGATAGTTATTTGTGCATGATTTTTTTGTTTTAAATGAAAAAAATGTTTTATTAGGTATATGCAACAAATGCTATCTAGTTATTTATGTTGTTTCTTTTAGCAGAATACTTCTGAGGCAAGACTCTAAAATCTACTTGTCATATTTTCCAAATGTTATTTATCAAAGTAACAAAGAATGACTTCCCAAACACATTTGAAAACAGTAAGTAGATTCATTTGGAACAGATAATCTAAAAGAGATTTATTTTCTGTTTATTGGAAGTTATTGATTTTTAAATGCTAAGCTCCCACCCCCTAAAATATATTTTGGGGGTGGAGTCAGCTAAATTATACCATAGAAAATGCAGGCTTTCCCCCTCCCCCACCAACTTGCTTTGTTAACATCTTGCGTGAGGATCAGGCCATCTGTACAGGGTTACACACACTTCTTAATTGTACCTCATTTTATTCCTTAAATTGTGCAATGTCTTCTTTCATTTCACTTATATAGAAAATACTGAGTCTGAAATATGCCCTGTAAGTCTTTTGGTATTCTGTGTTTTCAGAAGCCTATTCATATTTTTATAACATTTTAAAGAGCTTTTTCATAATTCATGTATCACTTGAATGTTTTTGTTCCCCTTTGTGGCAGTTTCTTCTTGAAGGTGCAAATGAGTACTAGTTGTGATGATGTAATATGGATACTTATCCATAAAGAATTAGCCTGTCTGTCACCTTGTTTTCAGTAACCTATTCAGAAGCTAACAGATGGTAATAACATTCAGTTGTTATTGGCTTGAGATCTAGCCTATTTTCTGTCTGCTTGGTCCTGAAATGGAGCATTTTCATCAGTTGTTGGGGGAAAAACATGGTTAACAATTTTTCATGAGTTTGAAATAATACTTTTTAAATAGCACCATCAGATAAAAGGTATTTCTGTTGTTTTTAACCATTGAGCAATAAAGAGCTAATGGGAAAGGAAACCCCAGCATTTTACCTTAAATAGGGTATAGAGAGAGATTTCTGAATATTTTAAAAATAGTACTCGCCGGGCCCATGATAAGTTCGGGGATAAAAACTGGTCACATAAATCTCCATTTATTTGTTCTTTTCTCAGTTTTAGGGACCAAATCTTTGCCTCTCACCATGGAGTTGAGATACTTTGTAGGGTTGTTGTAGATAGTATATATACCTTTGCATGCTTCTGTAAATAAGATGACCATCGGGAAGCTGCAAACCAGCTTCCTTTTCTCTACTTCATATTTATATCTTTTACAGAACAGGAAGAGAGGCTATTTCATCATGGTTATGATATTTGTGTTTATGTTTGATATTGTGATTAAATGGAAATATTGTTTTAAAATAGATTTATATCTGTGCTTTGCCTTTCTAACTTGAAATAATTTTTTTTTTTTTTGCCACCGGTTTTTAGAATTTACTAACACATAAGTTTTTTCTGATTACAGTATGACTGTGTAATGAGTGTGATAGGTACTCCTCCAAAAAAACAGTGATTAACTTCTCTAGAAATGGTCTGCTACTATATTAAGGAATTTTTGAATAAGTTTTACAGCTAGAGTTCCCCTTAAGGCTTTTGGGGGGGGGGGGGACCTGTTAAGATCATAATTTATGAGGAATAGGGACAATCCCAAATTAGTGAAACGTTATTTTAAACAAACTTCTGTTGTTTAGAAAGTATTTTCCCTTAGAAGCAATGTTGTAAGTAATAGCAGCTATCAATTTTTAGGCAATTAATGTGTATTAGCCACTGTTTTAAGTGATATATGCACACGTACACATGCATACTGTTTAATCTTCACAGCAATCCTTTGAGGTATGTTTATTTTTACCTTTTATGAATGAGGAAACCAAGGCCTAGAGATATTAAGTAATATTACAGCCACATAGTAAGTAGTGGAGCTGAGATTTAAACCTGGGCATTATGGATCTGGAGCCTGCATGTTGAATTACTGTACTGTAGTACTTCATGGTAGGATAGTCTAATGCTGTAATCTACCTATATTATGGGTTAAATGAGCTTCTGTAGCTGGTCTGGAAACCTAACCACTATAAATATATTTATTTCAGTGTTCTTTGTTATCACTTACCATTTTTTTTCCTAATTGAAACATGCTTCCTTTTGCTTCATAGCACTGTACTTTGCTGGTTTTCCTCCTACCTCTCTAGCCCACTACTTTCCCTTATTCTTCATTAGTTCTTACTCTTCTAATCTCTGCATGTTGTTGTTTCCCCAGGGCTTTGGACTGATATGATTTCTTGTCCATTATGTGCTTTCTCCTGAGAACATCACATTCATGCCTATGGCTTTAAATATCATCTCTGGAGATGTCCATATATGAGGCTAAAGCCCAAACCCTCCTAATCTTATATCCAGCTACCTCTCTGAGCTTTTCCTTGGGTATATAATGGGCATTTAGTGATGAGTTCATGCTTTCCCCACCCACTCCACCTCTGTCTAGTGAGGCTCATCTCAGTTACACCTCTAGTCAGCTGGTTGCTCAGGCCAGACCTTGGGAGTTGTGTGGGCTCAATCTCCAAGCCCTACTGTTTTATCTCTTAAATATACCTTGAAATTGTCTACTTTTTTTGTTTCTGCTGCTCCACCCTGATTCAAACCACCATCATTTTTCATTTGGATAACTGTAGAAGCCTCCTAAGTCATCTTGAACCCTTTCTTTCCTTCCTTCAATTCATTCTGCTCATGGCTTCCAGAGTGATTTAAAAAATGAATTAATAAACCTACCAGTGTGATATGTTGTTTCTTTGCATAAAACTTTTCCATGGCTACTCCTATATCTTAGAGTCAAGTTTTTAAAAATCTGTAATATGCTGTATATGGCCCATTTTACTGGCCCATTTTAAATTTCTTGGCTCATCCTAAATTCCTTCCTTCTCTAAAATCATCTTCTTGCTGTTACTTCCACCTAGATAACTCTTTCCCCACATCCCAAACTGACATCATAAGGTACCTCATATTAGAAACATATGGCGTTTCAACCCCTGCCCCCTGTTATTTTGTGCAATGGTACATGTTCACAGTACATTTTACTGTATTTTCATATAACTGTTAGAAATATAATTACATACCTATATGCTGCTTATGTAATAGACATCTGCCTCTTTAGAATGGAATGGAAGTTCTTTGAGGGACGCTATCTGTTTTACTTACTGCTGTGTATCTAGTACTTATGTAGTGCTGGCATATTGTTGGGACTTAATGCACTATTTATGACATGAAAACAAAAACTGCCATAGTGTGGGAACTGGAATCCCTTTTCTTCCTGCTGCAACCTCTAGCGCCATCCCCTGTCTACCTGCTTTACCCTGTATTAGGGAGCAAGATGAAGGATTTAAGGCATTTGTGATTATCATTGCTTAGAAGTATGGGGATGTATAGGCTACTGCTTGCTTTCTACCTTTTCTTGCTATGCTCTCTGGAACAATGAGTATTAAAATGTGTCTAGTAAAATATAGTCCAAGTTTTTTCTTTCATTTGTTAAATATTTGCCCACTGTATGTAAGGCAATGTTGTCTTTATCCTTAAGTATTATATTTCTGTAGTTAAAATTTGAGAAATCAAATGGCAAGCGTTCATTGAGTCAGTAAAATGTACTTAGCATTTCTGAATTTCTGTTACTAAGCTAAGTTCTGCACAAAAATGGAAAAGACACTGTCCTGCTTCTCAAAGAACTTGTGATCCGGAAGGGTGACAGTGTAACTTGCTGCTTCTCTGCTTAGCTTCTAAATGTTGACATGCTCAGGAGCTTGGAATTTCATCCTTTTCATCTTTTCTCGCCACTCATCCTTAGTGAAGTTGCCATATATGTCAGATGACTTCCAAATTTATACCTCTAGATTTTTACCTAGCTGCCTCTTTATCATCCCCACTTGGATATTGACTAGATATTTCAAACATAATATGTCCAAACCATGGAAATCACTTTAACCCCAATCCGGTCCTCCTTTAGTCTTCCTATCTCAGTAAATAATACTACCATTTACTTTGTAGCTCAAGTCTAAAAGGTTGGAGCAGTCTGTAATTCTTTCCTCTCGTATCCTGTTTGTTTGATCTCCATATCCATAATTTCCCACATGGACTGTTACACTTCGTTTCTATTGCTTTCCTTGCTTCTACCTTAGCCCTTATAGAGTTTATTAAGCATGCAACAGTCACAGTTAACATTTCAAAATATAAATCAGGTAATGTCATTACCCTCCTTAAAATCTGCTTACTCCAGAAGAAAATCCAAAGTGTCTCATGGCCTGCATGATCTGAGCCTCAGCTAATTCTGAGCCTCAACCATTCTCTGACCTCATCATTCCACTCCCACCATCGCCCTTTAGCTACTACATTGGCCTACTTTCTCTTCCTAAAACATGATAAGATTACGTATGTCTTAGGAATTTTTCACTGGCTGTTGTCTCTATCTAGAGTTTTCTTTACAGGTCGTTGCTGCTGCTTTTGGACATTCAGGTCTTCCAGATATACCTCTTCAAAAAGGCCTTCTCTGACTGCCCTATCTAGAGTAACTGCTCATTACATCATATCACAGTTTTTGTTGATAGCATTATCACTCTCTGAGGTAACTACATAAATTTGTATGTAGCATTTATTGCTACCCTTTCCCCAGACCTCAAACCGCCACAAATAGAATGCATGTTCCATGAGAACAGGGATCTTGTCTGTCTCACTCACATCTGTAGAAGGCAGTTTGCAGTAATGTTTGATAGCATAAGCCCCGAAGTCTGAGGTTTTTTTTTTTTACATTTTGACTCTACTACTTGGAATACAATCTTAAAGAAGTTTCTTAATTTCTCTGTCTGATGTTCCTTGTGTAAAGTGAAGATGCTGTTTAGAGTTCTTGAGGATTAAATGAGAACTCAGAAGTGTTGAGAATGGTGTCCAACAAATAGAATAATATATAAAATAGCATGTAAAATATTAGCTTTATTATCAACACTTAGAATAATATCTAGCACATTGTTAAATGCCCATTAAACATTCAGTGGATGAATAAAATATACTACTAAGCAGAATATTTGTTTAAGAGGTACAAAAATGCTTTGGGACTTAGAGGGGAAATTATATTAGGTTCAAGGGGATTGTGGAAATATTTGTCAGTTATATTGCATACAAACATAATTGTTAATATTGCATAAATAGAATAAGAGATTAGTAGAAAGGAGTGTCCAAGAGCAAGTGTTCCAAAGGAGGAGGAAGTGGAATCTACTAGACTAGCATCACTTCTACCACAGTCTACTGGTCCCAGTGCAGAGTTATGGGAGGGAGACTGTACACAGGTGTGTTTCATTGGGGAGGTCACTGGAGTAACACTGCTCCACTGGGTCAGTACTTGACTGTAGAAGGCTTTGAGACAGGCCATGGAGTTCAGTATCTACAGCCTACTGGGAGCTTTGAAAGGGTTTCGAGAAGGATGACGATGATATAAGCAAAAAAGTGTTTTAATAAGATTAATTTGGTAGTCAAGGTACAGAATAGATTAGAATTGAAAAGGTAGAAAACTGGATACTAAATAAGAGGCAATTCATCAGACCAGACAGGAGGGAGGTTGTATTATTCAGGATTCTTCAGAGAAACAACCAATAGGGTTGGGAGGGAAGGAGGAAGGGAGTGTGTGTGTGTGTGAGAGAGAGAGAGAGAGAGAGAGAGAGAGACACAGACAGACAGACAGAGACACAGAGACAGAGACAGAGACAGACAGACAGAGACACTTGATTCACACATTTATGCAGGCTAAGTAGTTCCATGATCTGTTTGCAGACCAGGAAAGCCTGTGGTGTGATTCAGTATGAATTTTAAGGCCTGAAAACCAGGGGAGTCCATGATATAAATTCTAGTCTGAGGGCAAAAGGAAATGAGAGATGTCCCAGTTTGTGCAGTGATACAAGGAAAATAAAAGGGAGAGGGCAGTTTTTCCTCTTGCCCTTTGTATCCAGGCTGTCAATAGCTTTGATGATGTCTTTCCATATTGGGGAGGATGGCCTATTGAGTCCATGGATTCAAATGCTAAACTCATAGATACACCTAGAAACAATGGTTAATCTGGGCACATGATGGCCAGTCAAGTGAAAACAAAATTCGCCCATTAGAAGTCACCCTTGTCAGTTTTGCATAGGCATCTCTTTCAACAATATTTAATATTTAAATAACGACAATAACAAGGTCATAATTTCTTCTAACATGATACATCTATCCTGCATTGAACTGAAAACATAGCAATCCCTTCCCCAGAAGAGCAGATAAAGTCCTTGTGTGTCATTTATTTGCCTCCTTGTTATCCTATAACTTAAATTCTATGATATAAAATTGATATACTTAAGTGCCATGATCTAAAATCATATATTTTATGTTACATGATAAAGAAATAAGGGGAAAAATACAAAGAAACACACAGACACATCTATTCATAGCAAAATAAGGAGGAAATACTCATGAGCATTACAGTCTGTATTTCTTTAACTGGTTATGTGCTCATAGCTGATGTTATAACTACCTCTTCCACTACCCATTCGGTTTGTCTTCAGCAAGTACCTCAGCTGGTTGTGCCTCTTTATTTAGTGGGGTTACCCAAACCTTCATTCCTGAAGGGTCCGAGTCATTATTAGTCCTTCCTGGATTGAGTTATTGTGGTTTTCCATTGACCTTAATCACAGTTCATGGTAATACTAACAGATGCTTTAAAGGGACCTCCGGTATTCCAGACATACTGTTCATTACCTCCATTGTGGAGTATTTTAATTTCCCTATGGGAGTTGGGATCATTTACCCCATTCAACATTGTAACTCCCTTCTCTGCCTATTGATTCAAAGGCATAAGGAAACCAAAGTGCCTGGGTGGCAGTTTTAACTTCCAGTTCAGTGGAGTCATTATTGGGTTTTCTGATAAAGCATTCCTCCCTCCGGACTTTCGACCTCTAGGCCAGCAAAGCATAAGGTCACTGGAACTGGAAGCAAAAATTTTGCTAGTGGGTCAGCAGGGGTGTTAGTGAGTGGTGCCTCTTCCATTCTACTCCTTAATTCCTGGACCTGTGAATCCTAGCTTTCAGAGAAATAGTACTAGGCAACAGATGCTGATTCATAGGTAGCTTTCTGGAGAACCAGGCCTGCAAGGTATTGCCAACTAGCTGGTGTTGGAACTAAGTCTTCAATAAGCCATTCCACCATTCTGTCAATCTAGCTACTTCAGGATGTTGGAGAACCTGGTAAAGCCAGTGAATTGATTGCATAAGCACAGGCCCATACCTGCATTTCTTTTGCTGTGAAGTAAATGTCTTGATCATAAGCACTGCTGTATGAAACATTACGATGGTGGATAAGGCATCGGCATTCTGTAAGTTCACAGATGGCAGTTTTGGCAGAATCACTGGATACAAGGAAAGGAAATCTATATCCAGAGTAAGTATCTATTTAAGTAAGAACAAATGCTCCTGTTTTGATGATGAAAGCTGTTCAATGTAATAAACCTGCCACTAGGTACTGCCTGATCACTCTGGGGAATGGTGCCATATCAGGTGCTCAGTGTTGGTCTCTGTTGCTGGCAGATGGGGCACTCAGCACTGGCCATAACCAGATTGGCCTTGGTGGTAGAAGACCATGTTGCTGAGCCCATGCATAACCTCTACCCCTGCAACCATGAACTTTATTCATGAGCCTTGGGATGGCTGGAGAAAGAGGTTAATTGGTATCTACAGAAAACCAGTCATTCTGCCCACCAGATGGTTAAAATCCTCCTCTGCTGAGCTCACCCTTTGGTGAGCATTCATATGAAACACAAATAGCATCATTTTTTTTTCTTTTTCTTTTTTCCTATTTAGAGAGGTCAGTATATATCTTCCCCACATTTCTTTGTCACCAGTTTTCCAATCATGTTCCTTCCAAATCCCTGACCATCTAGCCAACCATTAGCCATAGCACTTTAATCAATATATAACTGTTTGGCCATTTCTCCTTCTAAGCTAAGCAGACAACCCAGTGCACTGTTGAAGTTCTGCCCATTAGGAGGATTTCCATTTACTGCTATCCTTCAGAGATGTTCCAGAGAGGAGGGGCTGTAGTGCCACAGTTGTCTACTTTCAGGTGATGGCTGCATATCTTACAGAAACTCTTGTAAACCCGTCTTCTCTCCTCTGTCAACTCATAGTAAGGGTTCAGACTGGGAGAGAGAAGGCGGTGTAGCAGGAGTGGGGACCGTGGGCATTTGGACCACTTGTTAATGTAACTTGTGCCTTCAGGGCCTACTTGGCCCGATCACATATATACCACTTCCATTTGATGATGGAATGCTGCTGTGCTTGCCTGACTTTTGTCTTGATGGGTCAGATAACATCCAGTTTATGACAGGTGGTTTAGGTCACATGGTAACTTGGTGGCTCATGGTTAAATGTCCAGTTTCTTCTAAGGCCCAATAACAGGCCAAGAGCTCTTTCTCAAGGGAAGAGTAGTTAACTGCAGACTGTGGCCAGGTGTTGTGCCAAAATCCTAAAGGCCTGTGCTGCGATTCACCTATAGGGGCCAGCCAAAGGCGCCAAACAACATTCCTGTCTGTCACTGACACTTCAGCACCGTGGATCTGTTGAATTATATGGCCCAAGTGGCAGAGCACCTTGCACAGCAGCCTGGACCTGTTGCAGAATCTTCTCTTGTCACTCAAAACTAGTAGCTTTTCAGGTCACTCTGTAAATGGCCAGATTAATACACTTAAATGAGGAATATGTTGCCCCTAAAACTGTGACCACAGATTTTCTCTTACCCTCTCTGTCTCTTTGGTTAAAACTTTTTTTCTTTTTAATGGCAGCAGGAATGCTCTTATCTAGGGGTCTTTCAGCTGTTTCCTCTGCCCAGACCCCTCTTCCCTCTGATAATCTGCATATCTTTCTCCCTCACTTCATTCAGTTCAAAATGTCACACTGTTAGAGAGACCTGTCCATAGTCCCCTCAATAGAATCATATCCATCCACCTAACCCACCCACATCTCTGTGTAGCCCAATACCCTGCTTTAAGTTTCTTCATAGCACTTATCAATCTTTGATATTAAGTATTTCTCTGTTCTTATTTATTGTTGGTCCCTGACCATTAATATGGGTGTTTCTAGACAGTCCAACTTGAGCTGTTTTTTCCATCATATATTGTCATATAAGTGTTCAATAAATATTGATTTAATAAAGAATATACTCAATGCTGGAATATATTCTGCTTTGATGTAGCATGTAATATTTCATAGTTTAATTTTGGCCTTTGTGAGTTTAAGTTTCTTTAGGGATCCTGACCATGTAAGGTTGTCCTATGTTACTCGGCCTGTAGGCATTTATGGGGTGTAACTAAGCATAAAATAATGAAATTTTCATATGACTTAATGCCATCATTCTCATTATAGTACTGTGTGATCATTGATCCTATTTAAATAACTTGAGAGAAGATTTGTCTGACCCAGTGAAGCATGGCAAAGACAAAAATGTGGATTAGCTAAAATACTTTTGCTTGGATCTGCTTAAATTAGGTGGCTTAACATTTTAAAACATTTCTCGTATTGAGCAAGATGAATATTACTCTGGTAAAGCAGCTGGTACTGTCCTCACTTAAACAGGCATAAGACTATTTAAGTTAGAGTTTGACTTTGCCAGAGCAACAAAGGGTGTAGTAGAAAAATGCCAAAAATTTTTAAAGGGTAAACCACTTAGAAGTTGATTTTCTATACTACAAACAATAACATTTTTATTATGGAAAATTTCAAACCAGAAACACTTAGAGAGAATGGTATAATGAATCCCTATTTATCCATCATCCCGTTTCAAAGTTCCAGCACATGTCTGTCTTGTTTCACATATATCTCCACCTACTTTCTCTACTTTGTCCTTGCCCTGGATAATTTCAAAGCAAATATCAGGCTATGTGTGTATCTCTTTCAACCATAGTATATCTCTGAAAGATAGTTGGGGGTAGGGTTAAGAGACCAAAAAGGGATATTGAGACACAGGTTGAGTAGCAGCAGTGGGAAGCTACTTCTAGTCCCGTGAAGGGGCAATAGTTTTTGGAGCTCAGGAGCTGTAGTTGTGGAGGGGGATGCAGAATGGCTTGAACAATGGTTGTGTTACAAGAAGGGAATGGACAAATAGACTTCTCTCTTCTGCCTTCTGATTTTCTGCAGAACCAACCTCTGGTGGCCCCTAGAGACCATAGGTGATGCAGTGTAGAAGTGGCCTGTGCTATAAGGTAGCCTTAAAAATGAACAGATTAAGGCCCAAAGAAGCTATAAATTGCCCGGGGTCCCCTTAGAGATAGTGAATCCGGGCCATTTGACTCCTTTGGCACCTTTTAAAAAAGTTAACAGCTTTATTGAGATTAATTCACATGCCATCTGTACAATTTAATGATTTTTAGTATCTTTACATTGCCACAGTGTCACTATGATCTACTCTTTGAATGTTTGCATTATCCCAACAAGAAACCTCATGCCCATTTATAGTCACTCTCCATTCTCACCTCTAGCTCTAGGCAACCATTAATTGATTTTATGTCTCTAGATTTGCCTTTTTTTGCACATTTAATATAAATGGAATCGTAAAATGTGTTCTTGTTTGGCTTCTTTGGCTAACCGTAATGCTTTTGAGATTCATCTATGTTGTAGTATGTATCAGTACATGTAAGTACTTGTAGTGGGATACTATCCCATTGTATAGCTATAGCCCATTTTGTTTATCCATTCACTGGTTAATGGATATTTAGGTTGTTTTCATTTTTTGGCTCTTGTGAATAATGCTGCTGTTAACATTTGTATAAAAGAATTTATTTGAACACATGATTCATTTTCTGTGGGTAGATACCTAGAAGTGGAAATTTTAGGTCATATGATAATTCTGTGTTTAACATTTTGAGGAACTGCCAAACTCGTTTTCTAAAGTGGCTGTACCATTTTACATTCCGACCAGCAATGTATGAGGGTTCTAGTTTCTCCACATCTTTGTTAACACTCATAATTGTCTTTTCAATTATAGTTATAAGTTCACGATCTTTACCAAATAGATTTATCTCTTCTCCCATGATTTTTTGCAAAGTGGGTGTTAAGAGAGAAGTGTCTTTTATTATCAACAACTTTGTTATTTTCAGTTTTTTAAACTAAGAGACTGCTATAGAATTACTCAGCATTTGGTAGCCAGGTTGATTAAACTCTGCATCCCTTAACATTTATTTTTAAAGCAAATTTTAGTGAAACTTGAAGCTAGTTGGACGGTAATGTGTATATGAGGGGTGGTAGTTATGACGTCGAAAGCTATATTTGATTTTAGGATTTCATTTGCTTTAGTTTTAGTTTGGGAACTGAGGGAAGTTTTTTTAGCAGATAGCAGCTGCAGTCACCTTATAAAAATGTATTTAGTCACTCCCATGCTTAAAAATCATTCATTTGTTTTCTGTTGCACTTGGAATAAAATCCAAACTCCTTACTGCGCCCACAAGGCTTTTCGTGTCTACCCTTGCAACTACCTCTCCAGGTGAATGAATCTGCTACTTTCTCTTCCCTCAGTACACTAAAAGCATGCTCATCTTCTTTTAGCTTCCCTGTGTACTACACTCTTTCCCACCTCAGGCCTTGGCATAACTTTTTCCTCTTCACTTCCTCTGGTTTGGCACAGGGTTAGCTTAATATTCCCTTTTTATGGAGACTTGCTGATCACTGTGTCCTCCAAAAATAGTGGCCCCATAGTTGGTTTCTTCAGCCCATTTCTGATATAGCATACTCTTGGGCAGTTTTACCCACTTTCATGACTTCAAAAATACCTATTTGGTAATGATTCCCAATTTTTCCAACTCAAATTCTTTTGTAAGTTCTAAGTAGGAATTTTCATTAGTTTTCTTTTGAATATTTCTCACTATGTCTCCTAAGAATGCCTCACCTCAAACTTAATGCATCTAAAATTGAACTCTTCCACATTTCAGTCTTATGGGTGGTTCACCTCCATCTTCCCTCACAATTCATATTTGGCCAAGTTTGTCAATTCTAATTTTTAAGAGTTCTCAAATGGCTAACTGTTGCCACTGTTCTGTCCTTAAGATTTTTTTATCTGGATTTTTGCAGTAGGATCTTGACCTTCCTGCCTTCAGGCTTGCTTGCTCTTCCACACTGCTTATCAGATTATCTTTCTAAGATAGTGATTCTCTACTGCTGGTACATAGTTGAATTGCTGTAAGAGCTTTTTCGAAGTGACTTACCAGGGTCCCATCTCAGAATTACAAATAACTTCTGGAAGTGAGAATGAGGAGTATATAGTTTGAAAAAACCTACCAGTACTCACCTATCATCTTCTAAAGGTAAGCCTTCTCATACTGTGTTATTTTTGTTTATTTATTTACTTATGACTTTTTATATTTATATCTTCTAGTACTTATCATAATATTTGGCAGTCCCTGTCAGTTGTATAAATGCAGACCTCACCTTTAGATACAGTAATAATAGCATTGGTTGAACATTACGTGCCAAATATAAATGTGTTAAATGCTGTATATATGCATTATCATTTACTGTCCTAACAACCTTATGTAGGTGGGTGTTGTTATTACCCACACTTTACAGTTGAGGAAACTGAGACAGAAAAACTATGTGGTTAACCCCAAGTTGCAGAATTTGTAAAGTACAGAACTGGATTTGAATTCTGTGGCCTATGTGCCAAATCGGTGCTTTTATACAGCTCTTACATAGTTTCATGGTTTATTTTTTCACATTCACAAATTATTCCTTAATAAGGGCTATTATGTTAAGGTTTTTGTTTTTAATTCTCAGGATATGATTAGCTAAAATAAAGATTTATAAAATATTTAACATTTAGATATGAGTATGACAGATATTCTGGAGTTCTACAAAGTTAATTCAGTGAACTCTGTTTATCTCTGTACTCAATTTTGAAGACAGATTTATACTAAAGAATACGGTGTGATAAATGAAGTAAAAATATTTAGCTTAACTCAGAATATTAGAAATACAAAAAACATTAGACTTCATACATAGGAAAACTGGGGCTCCACAAGATAATGTGCTTTGCTGAAAGCTTTGAAACATGTTATTTAAAGAATCAAGACTGGAATCCTGGCCTCTAACCTCTAATCTAGGTTTCTTATCTTTCTTAACTATAAAAAGTTGATGTACCTAGAATAAAACAATAATTTCAGAGCTTAAAGAGAATTCTGTTTTTATCAGAATATATATTTTTTTCAGTGGCCAAATTCTTTAATACAGAGAAGAAATTTATATGACTACTTAAGGAAAAATCATTCATTCAGTGCTTAAGTAACTTACGATTTGTGTGCAAGTACTGGCTTGTTCACCTGGGATTTAACATATTTCGTGGAACTTTTGATAACTGATTTTAAAACTTGGAATGTGTCTTATTTCTTAAGTATTATGGACATTAAAGTATGCTGCTCAAGGATAGATTTGTATATGTTATTGATCTCTGCATATAAGCCATAAGATAACTTACTCTTAATATATTCAAAAGCGTTTTTTTTCTTATGATATACCATCTTCACTGCAAAAATTGCCATTTTAGATGAGATTTTTGTGTCAGCTTTCCCATCTTCCTTAAAACTTAATTTTCTTTGTTAAACAAATTAGACTAAAATTAAGAAAGTTTAGGGAAAGTATGTTCAGACTTAAAGTAAATAAGGTAAAGAGTGGCAGCTGAATAATTAATCTCTTTTTTGTTTTTGTTTTTGTTTTTTGTCTGAGGAAAGTGTCATTTTTAAATTTGGAATTTAAGCTACAGCATCTGAAGGAAAATGATACTCCCCCTTGCAAAATTCTGACCTTTCCTGTCCTCAAGATTGAGTCCATACCCCACTCTGAATGTATGTGGAGGGGAATGGAAGGTTGAAGTTTTATGCTAGGCTGGGAAGATAAAGATTGAAGCAGTTGTGACTCTTATCCCTTGGCTCCTTCCTCTTCTCTAAGCCTTAGCTCTTGTAATGTTTGGAGTACATAGGGGGATGGTAAAAATCCTGTCTCTCCTTGCCCACCTATCCAGGCCTTAGGGGCTAGGAAGGGCTATGCCATGGTGGTCCTTTATTAAATAAATGTATATTTATTCAAAGGAGATGTTACATTGGTTCAAATTTGGGAATTTAAAACAAACACCATGTTTTGAGGCATTTTTTTCCCCACTATAAATTTTTTTTTAATTTGGCTTTAAAAAAAAAAAAAATAACCTCAACAAATTGGTGACCATCAGATTATTGTGAGGATTAGTACCTTCTGAAACTTACTTTAGAACCATAAAAATATAGAGATCACAAAACATTATTATATGGTATGTGGAGAGGGGCCAGCCATAGGAGGTTGGAAACATGCACGACAGCAAGCCTGTCGCCACCTTGTTTGATGATGTTGCGATTTCACGGAAAAAGGAGATACTTAGGGGTAAATTTAAAATTATATACTAAACACTATAACAGATTAATGACAGAAATTAAAGACCTACATAAGTAGAGAAAACATGGATTAGATGACTCAATACTTTTAAGATCGCAGTTTCCCCTAAAGTGATGTAGATTCAATGCAGTGTTTTCATAGAAATTGATAAGCTGGCTCTAAAATTTATATAGGAATAACTGGCATAGCCAAAACAATTTTGAAAAAGAACAAAACGGGAAGATTTGTACAATGTGAATCCTTTATCAGACTGTGTGTTAACTGGCCTTTGAGCACATATTGGTCCATGTAACAGAATAGTTGAGACTAGAACCAAAAATACATGGCTAGTTGATTTTTTTTGACAGAGATGCCAAGGCATTTCAATAGTTCAAGAATAATCTTTTCAGTATACATTCCTGGGAAACTGCATGTCCAAATTTAAAGAGAGAATTAATTCCAAGCCTTACCTCATACTATGTATAAAAAATTAACTCCAAATGAATCATAGACCTAAATGGAAAAATTAGTACTATAAAACTTCCAGAAGAAAACATAAGAGAAAATCATTGAGATATTGAATCAAGCAAAGATTTCTTAGCTACAACACCCAATGTTCATAAAATAAATTCATAAAATTCATAAAATAAAAGATTGTTCTGCTCTTCTAAATACATTGTTGTGAGAATGAAAGCCACAGACTGGGAGAAAATATTTGTAAAACATATCAAAGGTTTGATTCCAGTATATTTAGGCAACGCCTGAATCTCAGTAGTAAAAAATGATGCAATAAAAATGGGCAAAAGATTTGAGTAGATAATTTACCAAAGAAGATTTCTGCATAGTAGATGAGCAAATGATGCTTCACATTGTTAATTATTAAGGAAATGCAAATTAAAACCACAATGAGGTACCACTGTACACCAATTAGAATGGCTAAACGTTTTTTTTTTTTAAAGAACCTACAAATTGATAATACCTAGTGTCAATGAAAATCAGAGTAACTAGACCAGACCTACATTGTTGTTGGGAATGTAAAACTTATAGCCATTGGAAAACAGGCAGTTTTTCTAAAGTTAAAAATATTACCATGTAACTCAGCCATACCTCTCCTATGTATTTACTCAAGTGAAATGAAAACTTATATTCACAAAGAAACTTATACAGATATTTATAGCAGCTTTATTCATAATTGCCAAAAATAGTAAAGAACCCCTAAAGAGCCTTCAACTGATGAGTGGATTTCAAACAACCACCAATTTTTGGTACATCCATATAATGGAATGCTGCTCGGCAATAAAAAGTAATGTATTACTGATATAACAACATGGATGACTCTCAAAGGCATTAATCTACCTGAAAGAAGCTAGACAAAAGATGCTTCATGTTAAAGGATTCTATTTATTTGACATGTAGAACAGGTGAAACTAAGGATCAAGAATAGAAGTGGTTGCCTGGGTCGAGAGGTGGTGGGAGAGGTTCATTACTGAGGAGCGCAGGGGAATCTTTTGTAGTGATGGAACTGTTTTCTCCCTTGTTTTTTGTAGTGTTTACACATTTCTGCAAACTCACTAACCTGTACTCTAGAAAGGGTGAATTTTATTGTATGCAAATTATACCATAATTTTTAAAGAAGTTAAAAATTCGAATCTCGACCCTTACATCATATTGTACATAAAGAGTATCTCAAAATGATTCATCGACCTAAACATAAAAGCAAATACTTTTAGAAGAAAACAGGTAAATATATTAGTGACAGGATACTAAAAGCACTTACTATAAAAGAAAATATTGATAGTTCAAGTTAATCGAAGATTAAAACCTTATTAAACAAACTCAGAAACAGTAGAATGGTTGTTGCCAGGGTCTTGGGGAAGGAAGAAATGGGGCATTGTTCAGCAGATAAAAGGTTTCAGTTACGCAAGATGAATAAGTTCTAGAGATCTGTACAACATAATGCACAGAGTTACCAATACTGTATTGTACAGTTTAAGTGGTAGCTCTCATGTTGAGTGCTCTTACCATAATAAAATTAATTAAAACTATTTTATTTAAAGACACTGGAAAATGAGAAAGCAAGCCGTCAGACTGGAAGAAGACATTCACAATATGTACATCTGACAAAACTCCAGAATACATAAAAAATAAAATATATTTAAAAAACCTCTTACAACCCAGTAAGACAGCTAACAACCCACTTTTTTAAGGGCAAAAAACTTGAACAAACTTCGCAAGAGGAGCTAAAAGAATAGCCTATAAATCTAGAAAAAGGTGCTCTTCAGCATTTGTTATTAAGAAATGCAAATTAAACCACAATGAAATACCACTATATCTGCCTAGAATGGCCTAAATTAAAATGAATGAAAAGATCACATGGTCACAAGGATATAAAGCAAAAATCGAATGTTGATTCATTATTGATGATAATGCACCTATCTATGACCCAGTAATTCCACTCCAGATATTTAACTTAGAGAAATGACAACATATGTCCTTAAAAGACTTGTATACAGATGTTCATAGCAGGTTTATTCACAGTAGTCCCTAACTGGAAACAACTCAGATGTCTATCAGTAGGTGAATGGATAAATGTATTGTGATATATTCATGCAATTCAAAGAAAAGGAATGAACTACCCGTGTATATGACAGTATGGTGTACCCCAAAAGAATACGGACTGTTTGGTTCAATTTATATGAAATTCTGGAACAGGCAAATCTAAATTTTTGTAATATTAGCCTTATCAGTGGTTGTCTAGGGCCAGAGATGAGATGAAAAAGAGATTGACTTCAAAGGGGCATTAGAAACCTTTTGTGATGGAAATGTTCTGTAAGTTGGTTGGGATTGTGATTATATTGGTGTATACATTTATCAAAAAATGTGTACACATGGACCCGTACACTTAACATTGATGTATATTCTTACATGTAAATTATACCTTAATAAAATTCATTATTAAAGTTTAAAAAGATTTTAAAATGTTAAAATTGGACCTTCAAACAATCTAATTCCTATACCTAATAACAGCCATCATAAATAATAATTACTTCTGAATCAGTATTCTAACGATATCCACTTAGTGGGATATGATCTTGGGACAAAAAGTACAGTAAAGAAATCCTGACCTTTACTTAGATTTCCTTAGATTTGTTTTTGGTAGAGGTTGTGTTATAGTATTTTCAAATAGAACTAATGAGTAAACTTATTAATGCAGTTGTGAACTGGCATTCCAACTTTAAGAAAAGGGAGATACACATGTGAAATGGGGGAAGCTGAGGAATAATTGGATTTGAATTAGAGTTGTCAGTTTGAACTCATGTTTTTAAAAAGACATGTATTTTCTTAGCTTTGTCTATCAAAGGGGTCTAGAAGCAATGACACGCCAGGCATTGAACATACCTGACACCTAGATCTTGGTTTCTAAATGGCATTGCCAACTAAATGGGCTTCTAGTAGAAATGGTTGACTTCAGGTCTGGTGCAAGGAAAATATGAAGGTGAGCCTGAAACATCTTGTGCTATAAGGTAAGAACGTGTTTGAGCACCAAGGAGGACGTGTCAAAAAGAGACAGGACTGAAAGGGTAAATTAAACATCAAGAATCTACAGTGATAAATTTTTTTAAAGTATAATATATATTTCTGAATAAAATATATAAGTATATATAATATATACATATAAGAGAAAAAGCAAAAAAAGGAAAGCTCATTTTTATTTTACAGAAGAATGCTAATTTTAAACTATTTCAGTGATGATGTAATTAGAAATCTAACATTTCCAATCCTCAGTTGCAATAATTGAATTAAAGATCACATTTGAATGATGTTGAAAACCATTGGCTGTTGGGAACAAGATATTTACACAGTTTTAAATACCTCAAAATTGCATACTAATTTCAAAGAAAAAATAACTACATGGAGAGATCTGACAAAGTACCTTAACCACCTCAAGCTGAACATCACCAAAAATGAGAAACTGACATTGTGTGTATCCTCACGTGATGGGATAAGGAATATAAAACATCACTATATACTTCTCATGAGGTAGCAATCAGGTAAATCCAGAATTTGGGATAGCCTTCTATTCAAGAAAACTGTCATGAAATCAAGAAGAGATCTGGGATTAAGAGCAGAGTGAGGGCACTGTTCCAAATTTAAAGAAGCATAACCAAAAGCAGTTCTTGAATTTGATTGGATCGTACATTGAAAGCTTTAAAAGTCCCATTTTGTCAATAATTAGGGGAAATTGGAATGTGAGCTCTGTTTTACATGCTTTAACTGACTTAAAGTTCTTTAAGTCTAATAACGATGTTTGGTTTACATAGGAGAATGACCTATTCCTAGGACATACAACAAGTATTTAAGGACAAAGTGTCGTGATATCTGCAAGTTATTGTCAAGTGGTTTAGTAAAAAAAGAAAAGCGAATATATGTATGTAGAGAGGAAAACAAAACAAATGTAACAAAATGTTAACTGTTGAATCTTAAGTGACAGGTATATGCTTTTTATTATTCAGTATACTATTTCAGTGTTTTCTCTGGGTTTAAAATATTCAAAATAAAAATCCAGGGAAGAGAACATTTTGTTCTGAATGACTTTCAATGTATAAGCTTATAATTTTCTAGGTAAGTTTTTGGGAAATAATGTTAGCGATCAATTTATTTGAACTATCTGAATATTAGGATTGGAGGGACCTTAGAGTTTATTTTGTTTAGTCCGTTATTCATACAGAGGAGGAAATTAGTCCTACGATAATTGAGCCACTTATTGAAATCAAACTGTAGGCCAGTTGTAGAGCTTGGATAATGAATTCAGCTCTCCTGATTTCCAGGATATTGTTCTTCTCACTGTACCATGTTTTATCTCTGGGAGGTAAAAATTGAATTAAGGAAAATACTATATATCATTTTTCTTCCTAGAATATCTTCAATATATTTTCCCCATTTTGGCAGTACTGTCAGACTTTTGATCTATGAGTCTGTAGGTCGGGAATTTAGTCAAAAGACTTCTACTTTTGATAATTGCTCTCCTAGAAATTTTTTGAGAGCTATTTGTTTGGGCTATGTGTTTTTGATCACTTATTTTTATTTTCCTGTAGTTTAAGCTATGAAGAAGGACATCCCTCACACTCTGAAACAGATCTCCTTCAGAGACAGACTTTTGCAGCCTCTCATCAGCTTCCTGGATATCCTACCACACCTCAGCCAACTGGTAAAAATTCTCTTGTGAAATATAAAATGAATCTGTACATTTAGTGAGTAAGGAGAAAGATTAGTTTTTACATGTTGGGTTATGAATATGTGTGTGGGACAGAACAGTGCCATGGAAATTTTAACATGAAAATAAAAGCTTTGTCTTCTTTTTTAACTTTGTCTTTTCTTGATAGAGAATATCTGTATAATTAATTGGGAGATTTTTTCATGCATCTTTGTAAATTTTAAATGATAACAATGGTCAAATTAATATTTATTTGCTATTTCAAAATGAAACAGTCTATAGAGTTGTGGAACTTTTGGCCTCAAATTTCAGAGATTCCTTTTTATTTAATTTAATTTTTTATTTTATTTTTTTCCAGAGATTGATTTTAAAAATAGGATCAGGACTATCATATCAATAATATTTTTACTTTGGGCTATATTTTATCTTCAAATGTAGGTCTTTCTGGAATATTTGATACTAGTGTGAACAGTGCCAGCACTAACACTAAAGAATCTTCAGTGATGAATTTTCTCTCTACTGTTGAATCTCGAACTGCTCAGGCTGCTTCTTCAGGAACTACTCTTTTACCACAATTCAGGGCTCCATCCTGGCAGACAGGTGATTTTTTTTTTTTTTTTCAAAATGGTTTAGTCTTATAAAAATACACTATGTATGGCTTTGTCATTATGGTAGTGTGGCTGAAAGTGAAGTTAATTATTGATTTTCCATGGACCTTGAAACTTGGAATTTTTTTACGATTTTAAGGCGGACAAAAATCAAGAAATTGTTACCAGCAGAAATTTAGTTGTAACACTCTAATAAAAACCAACAAGTTGAAGATGATGATTATTAAAGATAAACCTTAGATGTAAAGTTTATATCTGAGATTTAAGTATATAGTGGACCCTTGAAAAATGGGAAGTGTTAGGGGTGTGTTGACCCCCTGTGCATTTGAAAATTAACATATAACTTTTGACTCCCCAAAAGCATAACTACTGACAGCTTACTATTGACTGGAAACCTTACCAATAAATAGTCAATTAACACATTTTATATGTTATATGTAATATGTACTGTATTCTTTTTTTTTTGGTTGACCTCACAGATTGCAAGGACCTCTCAGCTTACAATCTCTTATTTTTTATTTTTTACACCTAAAGCACCTGTTCTGCCTAGGTGGTCTCCCATCCAAGTACTAACCAGGCCTGACCCTGCTTAGCTTCTGAGATCAGATGGGATTGGGCTTGTTCATGGTGGCATGGCCGAAGACTTGTTCTGTATTCTTAAAGCAAGCTAGAGAAATGATGTTATTAAGAAAGTCATATGTAAGAGAAAATACCTTTGTGGCATTTATTGAAGAAAAATCCTCATATAAGCAAACCTGCACAGTTCAAACCAGTGTTGTTCAGGGATCAACTGTAGCTACTTGTCTATTCGAGAGGAGCAAAGATTAAATTTCTTTTATTTTTTTCCTCCTTTTCAGTTTTATTGAATATAAAATTATAAGATATTTAAAGTATACATTATAGTGATTTATGTTTACATTGTGAAAGAATCCCCTGCCCCATCTGGTTAATTTACACATCCATCACTTTACATATTTATCTTTTTTGTGTTGTTTGTTTTTGACAAAAATTTAATTTCACTTAGTGACTTCAGGCTGAAAAACAATCTTAGGACTGATTTCATTATTAGAGTTATGTAAAGTTATCCTTAATTGAATGGATTAAATCACTTTAATAAAAGTCATTAGACGTTAATATTATATTGTGCCTGTTTATATGCACTTTATATGCATTTTTCAACTTTCTCCTCCCAGATTATTTCTATGTATTTTTTTATAAATTACAGAAAATAACTATATAAGTTATTTTTTACAGGATGACAGGTAGGTTTTTAAGGTTTTATTTTAAAGAATAGGAACTGTCATGGTATATTTGAAAAGATAATAATAGCTACAGGAAATGATATTTTTTCATTCTGGTGTAAATTCTATCAGTAGAGCTTCTCAATATTTCTCAGCAATTTTTTTTTTTTTTTTTTTTTTGCTTCTAAGGAGATAATTAATGTTTTAGTGTGAAACAAAACAATATTAAAAAAATATAATAGCTTCATTTTTTGTTTCCTGGAATAATTTTACATTATACCTTGTTAAACTTTCTATTCTAATTCCTATGATTATATTATTTTAAACGTTAATTCTAAGTGTTATTTATTCTTTCAAGTACAACTAGATATTTTCTTTCCTTGCCCTAGTAGTACTCTTGACATTTACACATCTATCACTTTACATTTTTGGAAATGGAAAGTGAGAGAAGAATGTTTTTGAAAGGATCTTTTACCTCCCTTTTTCAAAATGAAAAAAATATTTTTAACGGAAGCCCACTAAATAATAAAAAGGTGTACAAATGGAAAGTGATAGTTTCTAACTACAGTCCCACTTTTTAAACTTTTTTTTCCTTATGCCTACAGCACCTGGTCTTCCTAGGTGGTCTCTCATCCAAGTACTAATCAGGCCCGACCCTGCTAAGCTTCTGAGATCAGACGTCGGGCTTGTTCTTGGTGGCATGGCCGTAGACCATGGGCCATGGCTCCACTGAGGCACAAACCCACAGTTCCACTTTTTAGAGAAACGTTAACAGTTTGGTGTTTACTCTTCTTTGATGTCTGTATATCAATCCACCTGGTCAATGTTTATAGCAACAGTGTTATTAGCGTATGCCATCATAATTTGATCAATCCCCTATTGATGGCCATTTCTGCTTATACGGAATAACTATAACGAATGTCTTGCGCAATATCTTTATGTCCACTTATTTCCATTTGATAAATTTCTAGAAGTGGAATTTATGGATCACAAAAGTATACACGTTTTTACTTTATATAGCTAGAATGCTGTCCTGAAATGTTAATCTCTTCTTGACAGTACTTTTCTGATAAGCATGCATCTATTATTAGTTGTTGATAGAAAGTCAAAACTTGAAATGCAAGAGATTTTATAAATGCGTATATTAGATAAAAGAAACTTTGCAGCGTTAACCTCACTGTTACTTTTGAGATTTATTATGTTAAATGTAGACAATTTAGTTTCAATTTGAATGTTACGAACATTTTAATTTTCCCATTGGTATTTTATATTGAGACATCAGGGTATTAATTAATCACTAGAGATAATGCACTTTTTACTGGTTTCTTAATTTTCAGTGGCCTTATCTAACTATAAACTCATTTATATAACAATTATAGGTATAGATTGCTGGTACCAGTGAACTTTGTTTTTGCTTTTAAGAAAGCTAGCTATTTTGAAGTGTAAGTTTCATAATAAAGATGTAGAATTTGTCAGGCTTTTCAGTCTTGTAGAGGTTTTGATGGGTTGAAGGTTATATAAGTCATTTAAGTCTCTACTATAAAAACATATATTTGTGCTATAATTGCATAAAAATCTGTTTTCTTTTCATAGGTATGCATTCCTCAGCAGCAACTGAGCTGTTTGTTACTGGACCTTTGCCAACCACTGGAACACTTCCACCCTCTGCCCTCTCTGCTTATCAGCATCCCACCTCCTTCAGCAATAGAAATTTTGCTACAACCTCACCTTTGGTGCTTCAGGATTCAACTTTTAACACTACATCAAATGGTATTTTAAATCCTCATGACCCTTTGCTACAAATCAAGACTTCCCAGGGAACTGTTCCAACTGCTTTGGCATTTGAGCGCCTGGGCTCCTCTGCATTGAGTAACAGTGTACCACCTCAGTCTTCAACATATCGCTCCGCTCAAGAGTCTGCACCACATCTTTTACAACCTCAGTTTAGTTTGTTGCCTTCAACACTTGGGGGAGCCCAGCAAACTCCTCAAGCCTACAGTTCAACTCTCTTTCCTAGTTCTACTGCTTCCATTGAAAGAGCTCTTCTTAGAGAATGTAGTGTTATTAAACACCATCAGCGGCCTTCAGGTACCCAGTCTATTCAGGCACAACTGACTGGTTCACAGCATTCCTTACATAGTTATCTGTCAAATGCAAATGTAGTTAATTTTCAGGAAACAAGCAGACAGTCATCTTTATCCTGTAGCCCAGTTGGAGAGTCTACTCAGGTGAGCAATGGAGGATTGCAGCAAAAGACTTCCCAAGTCTTAGTAGAACTTGCTCAGTCTTATTCGTCTGCAATTCCATCATCAGGGTATCCTCCTTCCACTACAAAAGTACAGAGCTGTTCTACAAAACAACCACTAACATCAACTAAGACTCCCAAACCTCAAAGTGTAATTCCTCCTGTGCAAACACTAAGCTATTCCAAACCTTCACATAACCAGAGTTCTGTAATATCGGGCCAAGCACAAATTTATTCTACAGCGCAGCTACCAAGCCTTTTATCAGTTAGTCAGTCCCAAAATTACGGTTTAGTACAGCCACATAATGTGCCATCCATTGTTCATTCACAGGTTTATAGGCCCAGCAAAGTTGAGAAGTTGCCATCCTTATATAAAACTTTGTCTTTTTCTGAGTCATCTCAGACTATAACTTCTGAAAATCAGACACTTAATTATTCTTCTGATCAGCAAGAGGTATTATCTTCAGTTACAAACGAGAATTACCCTGCTCAAACAAGAGATCTGTCTTCAGTTAGCCAGTCTCAAAGTTATTCATCTGGTCATTCTCAGGGTTTATCACCAGTTAGCCAGACGCAGGTTAGTTATTCATCTCAATCACAAGTTTTGTCAGTCGTTAGTCCTTCAGAAAGCTATGCTTCAGGGCAATCCTTAACATTAACAGCCCCTTCTCTTTCTTATTCTTCCACCTCTCGGGCTCAGAGTTTGCCAGATTCTAGCCCAACCCAGAATTATATTTCTATGCATTCTTCCCAAAATGCTCAGGCTCAAGGGTCATCATCTCCCCCGTCCCAAAAGTTTTTGCCTGCCGTCCAATCATCTTTTGCGTCCTCCACTCATTGTCAGACGTTACAGAATAATATGCCTTCCCCTGATCCAAAGTCTTATGCTGAAAGAAAACTTGACTCAAATGTGTATACATCTTCGAAGCAAGAAGATGATTTTCCAATGCAAGAGTTACAGGTATTACAGCCACAAGTATCTCTTGAGTCATCAACCCAAAGGCTGTCTGATGGGGAAATTAATGTTCAAGAATCGGCCTATAAGGTATCAAAAGCAGATGACAGATATTCTCAAAGTGTAATCAGAAGTAATTCCCGTCTTGAAGATCAAGTTGTTGGGATTGCTCTACAAGGATCAAAAAAAGAAGAAAGTATGGTTGGTTCAGTGACACAGTTGAACCAACAAATTGGTCAAGTCAGTAGTGCAGCAACCCTTGATATTAAGAAAGCAACTAATTTAATGCAAAGTCCACAAATAAGTTTGAATACTAAAGACCTAAACCAGCAGCATTCTCTTATACATAAGGTACATGAAGCCAAGGTTCAGGAGCAGCATGATCAAATAATTAACGCCTCATCTCAGATTCAAATTCCAAATCATGCTTTAGGGCATGGCCATCAGGCATCTCTTCCGAATACACAGATCCTTTTAGATTCTGCCTGTGATTTACAGATTCTTCAGCAGTCAATATTGCAGGCAGGCTTAGGACAAGTAAAGGCATCTTTACAAGTACAGCGTGTACCAAGTCCTCAACATATAGTACATCCTTTTCTTCAAATGGATGGTCATATTATTCAGAGCAATGGTGATCATTCTCAGCAGCAACTCCATACTCAAAATTCTGAAATTTTGAAAATGGACCTCTCTGAGTCTTCAAAACCTTTACAACAACATCTAACAACAAAGGGGCATTTTAATGAAACAAATCAACATGAGTCAAAGAATCATTTTGTTTCACTTGGATCAATATGCTTCCCAGAGGCAATGCTGCTCAGTGATGAAAGAAATATTTTATCAAATGTAGATGATATCTTAGCAGCTACAGCAGCAGCTTGTGGGGTTACACCTTCTGATTTTCCCAAGTCAACTTCAAATGAAACCATTCCGGCTGCTGAAGATGGTGATTCTAAATCTCATTTTCAGCAGTCATTGGATGTTGGGCATGTGACTTCAGATTTTAACTCCATAACAGCTACAGTAGGAAAGCCACAGAATATAAATGATATTTCCTTAAATGGAAGTCAGGTTACTGTAAACCTTTCACCCGTACCTACTCTTCAGTCAAAAATGACTCATGATCAACAGCACATTGAAACACCTGGTCAAAATAAAGCATCTAAACTAACTTCACCAGTGGTTGGACCAAGTCACGAAGCCCAGGAGCAAAGTTCTGGCTCATTCAAGAAACAGTCTGCTACCAATCATGAATCTGAAGATGATAGCGAAGTTCCGGTTGAGAGTACATTAAATAATAACAGAAACCAAGAATTTGTTTCTAGTAGTAGAAGTATAAGTGGAGAGAGTGCTACATCAGAGAGTGAATTCACCTTGGTGGGTGATGACAGTGGTGTGTCAATGAACCCGACTAGGAGTGCACTTGCACTGCTGGCCACTGCCCAACCTGGGGAGGCAATCAGTGTCAAGATTGAAGAAGAAAACCAAGATTTAATGCATTTTAACCCTCAGAAGAAGAAAACTAAAGGGAAAGGGCAAACAAAAGAGGAAGACAGCAGTAATCAGAAACAGCCGAAAAGACCTGCCCAAGGCAAACGCCAGAATCCAAGGGGAACAGATATGTATTTGCCATATACCCCTCCTTCCTCAGAAGGCTGCCATGATGGTTATCAGCATCAAGAAAAAATGAGACAGAAGATCAAAGAAGTAGAGGAAAAACAGCCAGAAGTCAAGACAGGATTTATTGCCTCTTTCTTAGATTTTCTGAAATCTGGGCCCAAGCAGCAGTTTTCTACTCTTGCTGTACGAATGCCTAACAGGACTAGACGACCGGGGACCCAGATTGTTCGTACATTTTGTCCCCCACCACTTCCAAAGACTGCATCTGCAACACCCACAGCTTCAGTGTCTGAAACTGGGGGTAACAGTCTATCAGAAAAACTTGATAATGAACTTAAAAACTTGGAACATTTATCTTCATTTTCTTCTGATGATGAAGAACCTGGAGTACGCAGTCATATTTATAAAAGCACCTCTACTACCTTAACCACATTGGATGCTACTTCCGATAAAAAAAAGAAAACAGGTAAAGTTTTAATATTTAGATTCATAATTATGGCTTTCCACTTATTTTCTGGCTATAAGACTAGTTTTTATGCTTTCTTTGCTTGAAGCAGGTCTGTAAATAAAGTTTCAGGACAAAATGCATTGGTAGTTATCTCAGGAACTTTTGTAAATGTTCCTTGCCTATAGGAAAGTTCTGGGTTTTAGGCTGAATTGTCTGTTTTTTCTTGGCTTTTTACCATATGCAACATAACTGACATGGTACGCTATCCAGACTTCTCTAATCTGAGACTCATGGATAAGAGGCGTTGTATTGGGGGCTCTGTTGTAGTATTTTCTTGGTATGCCAATTATACCTGAAGGTTAATGTTTTACTATTAAGTATGGTTACATTGTGTGCAGCATGCACATTAGTATAAGATAAAATTTTTAAATTTTATGCTGGCTCCATTTTGTAGTTAGGGGACATTTAGAGGAACTGTTTAAATAATTGGCAAGTATAAATTACTATTTTAAAGAATATGCTAAGGGAAAATATAACAATAAAATAGCTACTAACTCTGTGCTAGGAACGAATAGCAATGCTGGGAGATACACATTGTTACCTCCAATATACAGATGATTGAGAGGAAGTGAATTGCCCAGGTCCATACCACTAGTAAGTGGCAGAGCCGGAATCTCTACTCAAGTTTGTCTGATTCTAGAGCCTGTATTCCTGCCTAGCTCTTTTGTATAAATAGAGTGTTGGTTGATAGGAGTTAAACTTTGTTTTGTGACACTTAGTTATACTTTGAAGACCATCTTCAAAGTCCACTTTGTGGAAATTACTCCAGGCAGAATTAGTGCTCATATCTTTTAAATTCTCACAGCCCTTAAGTATCTCTGGAGAGCAAACATTGTAACGATGTCTAATTTATCCATGTTTCCTTCTATGATATGCTTCGTGTGTCCTAAGAAAATTTACCTAACCCATGATCACAAAAATTTTCTCCTCTTTTCTTGTAGAAGTTTGAAAGTTTTGCATTTTACATTTAGGTCTGTGATCTCTTTTGATTTTATTTTTGTATAAGATAGGAGATATGGGTCGAAGTTAATATTTTTGTGTATAGAAGTCTAGCTTTTCTGGTACCATTTGTTGAAAAGGCAGTCCTTTTCCGTTGATTGCCCTTGCACCTCTGTCAAAAATCAATTGACCATATTTGTATGCATCTATTTCTGGACTCAGAACTGTCACATTGATCTGTGTGTTTATGCTTTCACCAGTACTACACTGTCTTAACTGCTGTAGCTTTAAGTAAGTCTTGAAATAAGGTAGTCTGAGTCCTCCAAATTTGTCTTTTTCAAAATTGTTTTGCCTGATTTAGTTCCTTTCCTTTTCCATATAAATTTTCAGATCAGCTGTTGGTTTCTATAAAAATTCCTACTGAGATTTTGATTTTCTTGAATCTATAACAATTTGAGGAAAGATGACCTGTTAACAATATATTGAGTCTTAGCAATTCATGAACATTGATTTTTCCCCCCCTAGTCTATTTTGTAGTTTTTGGCATATAGATCCTGCACATGCTTTGTTAGGTTTATTCCTGAATATTTTTTTTAGTGCCGTTTATTGTAAATGACGCTTTTAAAAGTTTTCAAGTTCCAGTTATTCATTAGTAGATTATAAAATACAGCATTGGTAGATTATAAAATAGTTGATTTTTATATGTTGATCTTAAATCCTGTGAATCTGCGCACCATTTATTCTAGGATATTTTTCTTTCAGATTCTGTAGGATTTTCTGTGTAGAAAAAGATGTCATTTGCAAATGAGGATAGTTTTCTCCCCATCCCCTCCGCCCCCAATTTTATGCCTTTTTCATTCCTGTCTAAATACACAGGCTAGGATTTCCTCTATAGTATTTAATAAGAGTGGTGAGTGTTCAACATGTTGATGATGTTCTTGATCTGTGGGGGAAAGAAATCTTTCACCATTAAGTATGATGGTTAACTATAGGTTTTTTAATAGATGCCTTTTATCACATTAAAGAAGTTCCTTATATTTCTTAGTTTGCTGACAGTTTTTATAATGAATGGAGGTTGAATTTTGTCAAATGCTTTGTCTTCATGTGTTGAAGTGATCACGTAGTTTTCTTAGTCTGTCAATACGGTGAATTAATTGATGGATTTCAAAATATATTCATGGCCTTGTACTTCCAGGATAAAACCCACTGACTTTGATACGTTATTTTTTATACATTGATGGATTCTATTTTCTTTTTTTTGCATCTGTGTTCACAGTGGAATTTGGCCTGTAGTTTTACCCAGATATTATAATTTGTGTTACATTTCTTTTATTTCTGATGTTCCAAGTTTTCTTCTGGTATCATTTTTCTTCAGCCCAAAGAACTTTTCCTTTTTTAAGAGTTTTTCTTTGATATTATTATTTGTCTGGGTAAGGTTTATCCTGTTTGGAGTTCACTGAGCTTCTCGAATCTGAAATGTATGTCTTTCACCAAATTTCAGAAGTTTGGTTGGAACTTCAATGACACAGATGCAAAACCTTTTGATATTAGCCTCAGGTTCCTGAAGTTCTGTTCATTTTCTTCAGTCTTGCCCCTCCCCACCCATTCCACCCCCACCCCCATTCTTCAGATTGTATAATTTCTTTTCATCTGTCTTCAAGTTTATTGACTTTTTGGCCTTTTCAATTCTGCTGTTGAGCTCATCCAGTGAATTTTTTATTTCAGATATTTTTTTCAATTTTAAAATTTGTATTTGTTTTTTTTCTAGTTTCTATTTCTCTACTGAGAAATTAAATATTTTTATTAATTTCAAAAGTATGTTTACCTTACTCATAGAACATGGCCGATAGTTGCTTTCAAGTTTTTGTCTGATAATTCCAGCATCTGAGTCATCTTGGAGTGATTATCTTTTACCTTTGAGAAATTGGTCATCTTTTTCCTGTTCTTTGTATATTGAGCAATTTTGGATTGTATCCTGGACATTTTAAGTACCTGAATTCTATTAAAATCCTCTGGAGAATGTTGATTTGTTTAGTTTTAGCAGGCAATCAGACCAGGAGTCTGTTGTCGCCTTTTGAGTGGTGGTTCCAGTGCTATTTTAGTTCATCCTGCTGCTATGGATCTGTTTTCAGTGGTTAGTCTGGAACTTGTGTGGATGGTAGACTTTGTTATACTTTACATTACAAAGCCTTTGCTATGCTAGTTTGGGTCTGTTCTCTTTATGTGCAGCTTAGTCATGAAACTGGGATTTATGTAGGTTCATTCACAAAATGAGAGGATACCATTCTCTAGCTCTCCCCTCTTTGGGAGTTTCCCTCACACTATCCAGATGTCAGGATTTCCGAGCTCCAGTGGGCTTATTTCATCTTGGCACCAGAAGGCTTTCATGAATTTTTAAAAATTCACTGTCTTATCAATTCTACTTATTATTTCTGATGCTCAAATTGTCCTGTAATGGGCCACCAGAACCCCTTCAATGTTTTGGGGTTTTGGTTGTGATTATATTGAATCCATAATTAATTTTAAGGGATTATATCTTTATTATCTTCTCATCCTTTTGTGGAATATAATGTTTTTCTACTTATTCATACCTTATTTTTATATCTTTACTATTGTATCATTTTTCTCCACATAGACGTATAGTATAGTTTAGCAGTTTTGTAATATTTCTTTCCACACTGTTTTTGATTGGTTACTAATGGTGTATTGGCAATGATTGATTTTCCTACCTCTATCTTATATTTGGCATTTTTGTTGAATTTTTGTTTTAACAGTTTTCTGCTTTATTCTCCTGTATTTTTAGGTAGATATGATTATATCTACCTAAATATATATAATACATTATATATATATATACCTAATATATACTATATATATATATTAAATAATGGTAGTTTTATCTTTCTCTTTTTTGTTGTTTAGCAATAACACTGATGGGCAAGCATTCTGGCCTTCTTGATATTAAGTAAAATATGTAGTGCTTGATTATGAAATACAGCTGTTGTTGGTTTCTGGTATACTATATTTTTTAAATTAAGAAAATTACTGTCTGTTTTGAGGTTCTTACAATTTTTATAAAAGTTAACAGTGGGTACTGAATTTCGTCAGATGCTCTTTTGAACATATTCTGATAAGTCTGCTTATCCCCCCACATTAATTTATTGCTTCGCTTCCTAATGCTGAACCTGTTTTGAGGTTCTTAAAATTCAGTACCCAACAAAATTTAATTGGTAATTTAAAAAAATTTTTTTTTGTCGGATGCTTTTTTGAGCTTCTGATAAATGAGCTTCTTCCCATGTTAATTTATTACTTGATTTCTTAATGCTGAACCATTTTTTAAAAAATTCACTATGAACTCTTTGGTCATGATGAATGTTAACCCATTGCAAGATTTGTTAGTATTTTATTGGGGATTTTTACACCTTGATTCATAAATGAGATTAGCTTATAGTGGTGGGGTTCGTTGTTTGTTTTTGTATTACTCTTGTTCACTTTTGTAGTCAAGAATATGCTGATCTTATAAATTGAATTGGGAAAGTTTTGCCATTTGTGTAAGTTTTGAAAAAGTTTACCATATATTATAGGGATTTTGCAAAATTTTCTAAGACTATATCTGGGATTTTTCCATTTTGTCCTGAAATGGTAGTTTCTTGTGTCGGGGTCAATTTAAGAAAGGTATGTTTTCAGATTGGATTCAAGATAGCGTAGAATGTAGAGGCAATGCATACCGCCTCTAGTGATCACACCAAAATTATAACAAAACTACAGAGTAGCCAGTATGCAGAGTCACCTGAGGTCTGGCTGAACAGAAGCTCTTACAAGTAGGTCACCTCAAATAACAGATGACCTCAGAATAGTAGGGGGCCAGAGATGCAAAATGGTTAGGTCCCACAACCGTGTGTGGCGACTGAAAATCAGGGTCGCTGTCTTGGCCACAGAGTCACCTCCCCGACTTGGGGAACGAGGGGTTCCAGCCGCACACTGGGATCCCCAGCCCAGGTTCCATTGCTGCGAAGAGAAGTCCCCACAAACTGTGGCTCTGAAAACCAGAAGTTGTTGCTGTGTAAGATAGAGGGCTGTGAGACCTTCCTCTTAAAGGACCCTTGCCCGGTCTTAGTGACATACTCACTTGCTCTGAGCTCCAGCGCTGGAGCAGCTGCTCGAGGGTCACCGGGGACATACAGGGAGGTGCTGAGTTATTAGGCTTCGGGACAAGTGCTGGAGGGGTGCCTGGCTCCCGAACAGAAGTGCAGGCAAAAGCCACTGTTCCTTTGTTAAGCCCTCCCCCCTCCCCCTCCCAGCCTGCAGATGCAAGCACCATCAACTTGGATAACATAGGTTGCTCCAGCAAGGGGATTTCCTGAGACTCCACCTCTCCCAATTTGTGGACCCACCTAAGTCAACTTACAGTGATTTATTCCATACAAACGGGCTGTCTTGGCTCCTGCTGCAAACTTTCATAAAATCTCCCAAAGGGTCACAAAACCCAAAGAAGCAGAATCTGGCCCCGTACCTCTTGTTGAGCAGCCTCAAGCCCTGCATCTGTGGCAGCTGGCCTCAGGTTCTGACTTGGCCTCTCAAGGCACCTATAAGACCAGCATAGGTGGCAGCCACATGTGAATTGCTTAGTGACTCTTACCAGATGGCCCCAGAGGTGCCCAGGCTGCCCAGGATTGCTCGGTGACTTACCAGGGGGCCCCACAACACACCTAGTACATAAAGCCACTCTACTAAGACCAGGAGACTTAGGAGCCCTACCTAATGCATAGAAACAGACACAGGGAGGCATCCACAATGGGAACACAAAGAAGCATGTCCCACATGAAAGAGTAGAACAAAACTCCAGAAAAAGATTTCACTAAAATGGAGACAAGCAATACGCGAGTTACAGAGTTCAAAACACTGGTTATAAGGATGCTCAAAGAACTTAGGGGAAGAGTAGATGAACTCAGTGAGGAACTTTAACGAAGAGATAAAAAAAATAGAAATGGAGATGGAAAACATAGGGAGCCAGTCAGAAATAAAGAATATAATATCTAAGATGAAGAGTACATTTGAGGGAATCAACAGAGTGTATGAAACAGGATCGAATCAGCGACATAGAGAATGGAGGTAGCGGAGAATACCTACATGAAAGAGTAGAACAGCAAAAAGAAAAAAGAATAAAAAATAAAAATGAAGATAGTTTAAGAAGCCTCTGGGGCAGTGCTGAGTGTAACATTCGCATGATAGAAATACAGAAGGAGAAGAGAGAGAGAGAGAGCAAGGAATTGAAAACCTATTTGAAGAAATAATGACAGAAAACTAACCTAACCTAGTAGGGGATATAGACATATAACCCCAGAGAGGCCCACACCAAGACATAATTAAAATGCTAGAGGTTAAATTCGAAGAGAGGATCTTAAAAGCAGCGAGAAAAGCAATTAGTTACATACAAGGGAACGCCCATAAGACTGTCAGCTGATTTCTCAACAGAAGGGATTGGCACGCATTATTCAAAGTGGTGAAAACCCAGGACCTATGACCAAGATTACTTTACACAGCAAAAGTTATCATTTAGAATCAAAAGACAAATAAGAGCTTCCCAGACATGAAAAAGCTAGAGTTCCTCACCACCAACCCAGTATTACAGGAAATGTTGGAGGGACTTCTTTAAGAAGAAGAAAAAAAATGTGTATCAAAAGTCTAAATAAAGAATAGCAATAACTACATATCTGTCAATGAGTATTTTAAATGAAGAAGAATTAAATGCGCCAATCAAAAGATAGGGTGGCTGAAGGAATAAGAAAACAAGACCCTACATATGCTGCCTATAAGAGACTCACTTTAGATTAAAAGACACACACAGAAGTAATGTAATAGGATGGAAAAAGATTTTGCATGACGGACCTAGAAGGTAGTGTACTGAGTGCAGTAAGTCTGAGTAATGCCATATGATTGCATGTATATATAGAATCTAAAGAACAAAATACACAAAAGATAGAAACAAACTCATAGATCCAGAGAACATTTTGAGGGTTACCAGATAAGAGGGCCATTAGGGAGGTCAGTAAAAAAGGGGGAAGGGATTAAGAAGTACAGATTGATAGTTATAAATAGTCATTAAGATAGAAAGTACAGCATAAGGAAAATATGCCCAATAATATTGTATGATGTCAGAGGAGCACTAGATTTATTGGGGTGATCACTTTGTAAGTTATACAAATCTAGATGTCTAATCACTGTGTTGTACACCTGAAACTAACGTAGTATGCCAACTATAATTGAGAAATAAAAAATTGTTAATTAAAAAGCATATTTTGTAGTAAAATCAGATCTTGCACTTATATTTTAAAATTTGTTGTTATAAAGTTGTACATAGTATTTCCTCATAAGTTTTCAGTCTCTCTTTCTGTAATTATTGTTCTTGTTCTTGCTCCAGTCATTTGAATCTTTCCTTATCAGTCTCTGAAAGTTTTGCCTATTTAACAGTTCTTTTCAAGGAACCAATGTACTTTCGTTTTTGTTTTTGTTTTTTTTGCTCCTGACATCATTTTTTACTCACTTTTTAAAAAAATTTCTGCTTTTTATTAATTCTTTTCCCCTGTATTTCCTGGGTTGAATTTAGTATTCTTTCTCTGGCTTCTTGAGTTTAATACTTTTTGTATTTGCTGGCTTTCTAATAAATGGGATTAAAGTGTTAGTGTTCTTCTATGCACCACACTCTGGCTCTGTCACTTTGGTTTCAACTTGTAGTGTTCTCACTGTCCTTTCTAAATGGTTTGTCATTTCAGTTTTAATTTCCATTTTAACCCAGGAGTTATTAAGAATGGTGGTTTTTGGTCTTTTTTCTAGTAGGTTTTGATTTTTGTTGTCATCTTTGGAATTCTTTTATTACTAACTTATGGCCCTATCATATTGTGGTCAAGGAAATATGGCTTAAATAGTGTCTGCATTTTTAAATGTATGGAAATTTTATTAGTAGCTTGATAAATGGTCAGTTTTTATAAATATTTTGAGTACCAAGTGATAATAGATTTTATTTTGTAATATTGTGCAAATCCTTTATATCTTTTTATTTTTTGTTTAATGTAATAAATGACATTAGGTCATATAATAAATATGTATATGTATATGTTTGACGTAAATGACAGGTCTAGAATTTGCCTTAAACTGTCCCAGCAAATATAAAAGAGGTGACAGATAGATGAAAGAAATATACCAAAATGTTCATGGTTGTCATTGATGGGTTATGGTACATGAAGATTTGTATTCTTTACTTTTGTGTGTGTTTGAAATTTTCAATAAAAAAAAAAAAATGCTTTAAATCCTCCCTATCCTTGTTTTTAGATTGCTTGATCTGTTTAAAGTTTGCAACTATGTTTTATTTATTTAGTACTGTTTACTTGATATGTTTTGAACCCATGTAATTAGGTGCATAAAATTTTACTATGGTTAAATTTCCTTTTATCATAATAAAACTTCTTTTTCTCATTTAATTTCCCATTTCTTTTTAATGCTGCCATACTAATTTCATTGTTATTGTAGCATGTTTAGTATATTTCTCCATCTCTTTTCTTTCAGAACATTTTTTCATTGTGAAATAAAACTCACAAGTAGAAATATAACACAAGGAAAACATAAAAACGTCCATAAATTTGAAAATGCACACATTGTTTAAGCCATATTTTTGGACTACAATACAGTAATTTCATAAAAGAAAAATAGAAATAAAAAGTAATGTTTTTACTTAAAAACTTCTAAATAAATCATAGCTTAAAAAAGATATGAAAACTGAAATAATAAACCACTTAGAAAAGACAGTGGATCATTATATTTCAAAACCAATGGGGCAAAGAAGAAAATTTATGGTATTAAATGCTACTCATTAGAAAGCAAGATGGTACAAAAATAGAGTATTAAATTAAACCCAACTAATACCTCTAGAACTAACCACTATCTGTGCTGGATGGTAATCACTTCCTTGCTTTCTTTTATAATTTTATCACTAGTGTATGTATCTGTACACACTATACTTTGGTTTGTTTTAAAATTTCATGTAAAGGGCATCATCTAGTATTGATACATTTTCTTCCCTCTACTAATTTAGAAGTTATATATTCTTTTTTTAAAATTTGCTTAACTTTTAATTATGGAATTTTTTAAACATAGAGGTACAAAGATTAGTATAATTAAACCAACTTATGCATTACTCAGTTTCAATAATCAACAATATATGGTCAGTCTTGTTTTATTCCATTCTTTACTTACTCTCCCACCTATTAATTATTTTGAGGTAATACTTCTGTTCTTTTTTTAGTTACAATAGGAATTACAGCATGTATTTTCATCCTCTCAAAATCTGTTACGATCTTAATCTCTTCCTGGATAATATAAAGACTTCTGAACGTTAATATTCCATTTAATATTACCATATACTATCTTGTTTCTAATACTTAGTGAGATGTCATTAATAGTATTGTATAGTAAATGTAAATAGTGTTTACATTTACTTATGTAAATTTACCATATTGCTCTTCTTTCTTGTACCTCATATCTTCTCTTTGGGATTCCATTGCTTTTGACGTTTTCCTTTCCAGTCTTCTCTGAGGGTCTACTGGTGGCAGTATCTCTGTTTTTGTGCCTAGATAGCTATGTAATTTGTTTTCCTATATAACTTGGAAAACATTTTTAAAATTCAATAACATTGTTATAATAAAGTCCCTTTTATTCTTTCATTTTTACAAACAAGACTTTTCAGTTCTTCTATATATAAAAAAAGAAGGAATAAAATGGTTTGTAAAACCAATCTCAAAGGTAATATTCACCCATTAATCCATAAATAATTTTTAAATGCTACATCTAATTCTTTTTACATTAAATTTGAAAATAAAATACCAATTTGGATCTATAATAATAGAAAGATTGCCAGTTTGGATCTACAATTACTACAGTGCTAGAAATGTTTAATATTTAGAGCCTTCTGGTCACAAGACATAAAAAGTCAAATTATATTTATACACCTATTTGAAGCAGAAAAGTATAATAGTATAGTTAAAATAGCATAAAAATATATTGCATTAGGGTAAAATTCTGTAGTATGGGCTCCTAACATTATTAGATTATTTTTCTTAGTGTTATTTAGATAGAGTCTACATACAAGTTGTAAATTCAAGATGTACAGCATGACTTTATGATTAGATTATTCATCTGTTATTTCTTCAGCAGGCCTCTCCTTGATTGGGAGGACTCATAAATGTATAAAGATAGTTTTAATATGGGGTATAGTAGCTGGTAACAGCTACTGGACAGCCCCTGCCTGCAGCCCCTACTCTTCCTAGATGCCAAGCACTTTAATTCACTTATTTCCCTTGCCAATCTGCTTTTCCATTCTTTTCTGTATTTCATAAGTCTGGATATACCTCAGGCTCTGCTTTCCCTCTCAGCCCCTCCACCACTCTAGGCAGGTGGAGTTCACTTTCTCCAGTGATCAGCTTGATTTTAGCCTATAATCAAATACTGTGCTGCCTTAACTTAGTATAAGCAAGGGAATCACTGGCCTTCCTGTTTTTACTTATTATTATTATATATTTTATTATTTTAGTTCATTATCATTATTCATCATTACCACTGGAGTGGTACATGCTCTTTTTGTTTCTCAACTCAGTTCTTCTATCAGCTTTAGCCTTCAAAGTACTTAAACAGTTTTATTAAATTATAATTCATACACCATAGCATCCACCCATTTAAAGTGTACAATTCACTTTAGAACATTGTCATCAGCCAAAAAGAAACTCATTATCAGTCACTACTTACATCTAAACCCAGCCACAGGCAACCACTAATCTACTTTCTCTATAGATCTGCCCTCTTTGGGACATTTATGTGAAAGAAATCATATAATAGCTAACCTTTTGTAACTGGCTTCATGTAATAGTATTTGTATGAAGGTTTTTTATTTCTCTAGAAAGTGGAATTCTCTTGGTCATGTGATAACTCCATGCTTAATGGTTTGAGGAATGACCAAACTGTTTTCCAATGTGGCTGTATCACTTTACATTCCCTTCAGCAATGTACAAGGGTTCTGATTTTCCACATGCTTGCTAATGCATTATAATCTGTATTTTTTAATTCTAGCCATCCTAGTAAGTGCGAGATTGCATTTATGTAATGTTGTGTTGACAATTTTTACATCTCCTTTGGACAAATGTCTGTTCATGTGCCTTGCTAACTTTTGGGGGGGGGTATTTGTTTTTATTATTATTGAACTATAAGAGTTCTTTATATATTCTGAATCAAAATCTCTGGTAAATATATGATTTTTAAACATTGTTTCCCATTCTGTGGGTTAGCTTTCCACTTGCTTGATGGTGTCAATTGCAGCACAAGTTTTAAATTCCGATGAAGTCCAGTTGATTTTTTCTTTCGTCACCTATAAGGTTATGAAGATTTACACCTATGTTTCCTCTGAGAGTTTTATAATTTTAGATTTCACATGTAGTTCTATGATCCCTTTTCAGTTAATTTTTGTATTACAAAGTAGGGATCCAACTTTATTCTTTGGTATGCAGATATCCAGTTGTTCCAGCACCAATTTGTTAAAAACACTTTATTCTTTCCCCATTCAGTGGTTTTTGACACTTTTTTGAAATTACTTTACCATAAATATAAGAGTTTTATTTCTTGACTTTTCATTCCACTCTGTTGATCTATATATCTGTCCTTATGCCACTCCCACACTGTCTTAATAACTGTAGCTTTGTAGTAAGTTTTGAAATTTTAGAAATGTGAATCTTCCAACTTTGTTCTTTAATTATTTTGACTATTCTGAGTATCCTGCATTACCATGTGAATTTAAGGATCAGTTTGTCAATTGCTGCCAAAAAAAAAAAATGCAGCTAGGATTTTTATAGGGATTATGCTGATTCTGTAGATCAATTTGGGGAGTATTGCCAACTTGACAATGTTGAGTATTGTGATCCATAAAGATGGGATATTTTCCCACTTATTTAGACCTTTATTTTTTCAATAATGTTTATAGTTTTCAGAGTGTTAACTTTGCACTCCTTATGTTTATTCCTAAGTATTTTTTTCTTTTTGATGCTATTGTAAATGGAATTGTGCTCTTAAATTCATTTTTGGATGGTTCATTGCAAATATGTAGAAATATGATTGATTTTTATATATTGATCTTATACCCTGGAAACTTACTGAACTTATATATTAGTTCTAATGGTTTTTTGGTGGATTTTCTATATACAAGATCATATCATCTGCAAAAGGAGATACAGTCATCCTTCAGAGATACTGCAGTTTCACAGACCCCCCACAGTAATAGAATTTCACAATAAAGCGAGTTACATGAATTTTTTGGTTTTTCACTGCATGTGTTTATACTATAATGTAGTCTATTAAGTGTATAGTAGCATTATGTCTTAAAAAATGGAAATACCTTAATTAAAAGGTACTTAATTGCTTAGTCGCATCGATTGACTTTCACAATTTTTCTGTAGCATGCAATGCTGACAGCATTTTATACACAGTAGAATTTCTTTAAAGATCGGAATCAATCCTCTCGAACCCTGCTGATGCCTTATCAACTAAGTTTATGTAATATTCTAAATCCTTTTGTTGTCATTTCAGTAATCTTCACAACATCTTCACCAGAAGTATATTCCATCTCAAGAAACCACTTTCTTTGCTCACCTGTAAGAAGCAGCACCTCATTGTTTTAGTTTTATCATGAGATTGCAGCAATTCAGTCACCTCTTCAGGCTCTACTTCTAATTCTAGCCCTCTTGTTATTTCTACTACATCTGCACTTACTTCCTCCACTGAAGACTGATCCTTCAAAGTCATCCATGAATGAGGGTTGGAATAGCTTCTTCCAAACTCCTGTTAATGTTGATATTTTGACCTCTTTCCGCAAATCATGAATGTTCTTAATGGCATCTAGAATGGTAAATTTTTTTCCAGAAGGTATCAAATTTACTTTGCCCAGAAACATTAGAGGAATCACTATCTATGGCAGCTAAAGCCTTACGAAACGTTTTTCTTAACTATTAAGACAAAGTCAGAATTACTCCTTGATCCATGGGCTGCAGAATGGATGTTATGGTAGCAGACATGAAAACAACATTAATCTTGTACTTCTCCATCAGAGCTCCTGGGTGACCAAATGCATTGTCCATGGGCAATTACATTCTGAAAGGAATCTTTTTTCTGAGCTGTAGATCTCAACAGTGGGCTTAAAATATTCAGTAAGCCATGTCATAAACAGATGTGCTGTCATCTAGCCTTTATTGTTCCAAGCAGAGTAGGTTTAGCATAATTCTTAAGGGCCCTAGGATTTTCAGAATGGGAAATGAGTGTTGGCTTCACCTTAAAGTCACCAGCTTCATTAGCTCCTAACAAGAGATTCAGCCTGTCCTTTGAAGATTTGAAGCCAGACATTGTCTTTTCTAGCTGTGAAAATCCTAGATGACATCTTCTTCCTGTTTCACCTCTTGAAAATCTGTTTTTTCGTATAGCCATCTTCATTAATGATCTTAGCTTGATCTTCTGGATAATTTGCTGCAGCTTCTACATCAGCACCTGGTGCTTCACCGTGTACTTTTATATTATGGAGACAGCTTCTTTCTTTAAACATGAACAAATCTCTATTAGCTTCAGATTTTTCTTATGCGAGTTCCTCATCTCTCTCAACCTTTATAGAATTGAGGAGAGTTAGGGCCGTTCTTTTTTATTAGAAGCCATTGTAGGGTTATTATTTCAGTATTGTTGTGTCTCAGGGAATAGGAAGGTCCAATGAGCGAGAAAGAGAGAGAGAGGGGAATGGCTAGTCAGTGGAGCAGTCAGAACATACATGACATTTATTAAGTTTGCTGTTTCATATGAGCACAGTTCATGGTTCCCCAAAACAATCATAACAGTAACATCAAAAATAACTGATCACAGATCCCCATAAGAAATATAATAATGAAAAAGTTGAAATATTGGGGAATTACCAAAATGTGTTACAGAGACATGAAGAGAGCAAATGCAGTTGGGAAAATAGTGCTGACAGACTTGCTTGACTCAGTTTATAAAAACAATATCTGGGAAGCTCAGTAACGCAAATGACAAACAAGGTATGCCTGTAGTTTTATTTCTTCAGACATCCTTAGGGGGAAGCATTTAGTTTTTAACTATTAAGTATAATGTTGACTGAGTTTTTTATAGATAGGTGCCCTTTGTCAAGTTGAAAAAGTTCCTTCTATTTTTAGGTTGTTGAGTGTTTTTATCGTGAAAGTGTTTAAATTCATTATACTGAATTTCTCCAAGTGCTTTTTCTGTGCCCATTGAGATGATCCTATGTTTTTATCTTTTTATAATAAAACCAATCATCTGATGATTTTCAGATGTTAAATTATGTATGCATTCCTAGGGTAAAACCCATGTGAGTCATGATGTATAATTCTTTTTATATGTTGGTAGATTTTCTCATATTTTGTTGAAGATTTTCATGTTTATATTCATAAAAGATATTAGTCTATAGTTTTTTCATGATATTTTTGTCTAGTTTAGATATTGGAATAATACCACATAAAATGAGTTGGGAAGTGTTTCTTCTTTATTTATTAGAGTTATGATGGATTGGTATTAATTCTTCTTATACTATTGGTAGAATCCTGTGCTTATCTTTGTGGAACATTTCTAAATTTCTTTTATTCTCTTTACTTGTTATTGGTCATTCGAGATGTTCCACCACTTCCTGAGTCTTTTTCAGTAGTTTGTGTCTCTCTAGGAAATTTGTCCACTTCATCTAAGTTATTTGTTAGCATATAATTTTTTTCATATTACTTTATAATCCTTTTTTATTTCTGTAGCTTCTAGAGCTGTTTCAAAATATTTTGGGGGTATTGTTTTCCTTTCCCACATCCAATTGCCTTTTCTTTAGGACTTCTTTACAGTTTTGGTCAGTTGACCCTTATCTTACATCACTTTGTGTCTCTGTTCTTTTTAAAATATCTTTATGTTATTTAAGTGGTTTTAGGGGCATTGTAGGTTGATGGAGGTTCTCAAGTCTGGACACTACTTTGATTGATTGATTGATTGATTGATTGATTTTTTTTTTTTTTTTGAAATTAACAACCATTTAATTTCTTGGTGTAGTTTTCAATGTTTCAGATGATTTGATGGCAAAAATAACTTTCTTTTTAAACTGTTCAGATTTTACTCAAAACAAGTAAATGTTTAATTATTTGTATTATTGATTTGCATTTGCTTGATCTAGTTTCAGAAGCCCTACAGGTGGCAACTACTAGCCCTACTGCCAATACTACTGGTACTGCTACTACTTCCTCCACCACTGTGGGTGCAGTTAAGCAAGAACCTCTCTACTCTTCTTCATCTACAGTAATGGAAAATATAAGCTCTACAGAACCCCCAAAGCCCATCGAACTTGATGGTCTTTCTTCAGACCAATTTGCAAAAGGACAGGATACTGTTGCCATAGAAGGTTTTACAGATGAGGAGAACACAGAAAGTGGAGGAGAAGGCCAATACAGAGAGCGTGATGAATTTGTGGTAAAGATAGAAGACATAGAGACTTTTAAGGTGATGTGAATGTTCACAGGTGTTAAAGGTCATAGTTTAGTGGGGGTGCATTACGATAGCCTTCGTGATGGGCTTTAGTAGCATGCATGTAGCCTGAATTACAAAAAGTTCTATTTTCACAATTCTGTTATAATTGTTAAATAATGAAATCATTAATAGATATCAGATATTTTATAAAAGTAAATAGCTTAAAATAACTTTATATCCAAGTATTACATATTTCTGACTAGTCAGTATGTTGCATTTAGGTACTAATGATTAAAGCAGTTTCAAAATGTTAATTTCTTTTGAAGACTCCCAACTCATTATATTATTTGGAGTTTGAAGAAAATGGCCTATTTTTCTAATTTAAAAGTTTAAAGAAAATAACAGAAATATAATATAAAAATAGAATTAGACTTATTTTCATAATTTCAAATTGTTGAACCATGAATAGAATATTAATCATTTCATACAAGAAAGCTTTGTTTAAGAAAAACCTATTCACGAGTTTTGTTTGCTTTCGATTTTATTTTTTAACTGGAAAGGAATGGCATTAAAAAGTACAATGAGTATGACATTCAAGTTTTAATACTTCCATTAACAATTAACTGCTATTACTATTTTAGCAAATTTGTTTCTGATCTTTTTGAATATGTACATACTGTTATAAAATTTCATAAATACTATATGACAGTATTATCAGAGGAACATTTTCCAATAGCTGTACAAAAGGGTAATGGACTACTTTGCATGTTGGTGTGTGTGCTCTCCCTATTTCTGGAAGAATTTAAGCAGAAACCAAATAGCCAGGTTACAAGAATTATTGCAAAAGTTCAGCTAGGTAAAAGATTGAGCTAGATATGTTTTTAAGATTCTAAGATTCTTTAAATCTAGAATATATTGCCAGCTTTTATAAGTGTAATTAATTCTGCTTATTACAGGAGGCTTTAAAAACAGGAAAAGAACCCCCAGCTATTTGGAAAGTACAAAAAGCTTTACTACAGAAGTTTATTCCTGAAATTAGAGAAGGGCAAAGAGAATTTGCTGCTACAAATAGTGTAAGTAAAATGTTTATATTAGCCTTCCTGTTTTTTGACAGTGGTCCTGGGGAAAATATAGAATGATTTAAATTAAATATATTTTGTATTGAGCATTTCTAATATAAAATATGAACGACGGTAGACGCATACCTTAGAGATATTGCAGGTTCAGTTCCAGACCACCACAATGAAGTGAGTCATAATCTTTTTGCCAGTGGAGGGTCTTGCCTTCAATTTATAAAAAGCACAACATCTGTGAAGTGCAGTAAAGCGAAGCGCAATAAAACTAGGTGTGCCTGTGTATGATACTCTAATCATCTGATTTTAAAATAAAAATATGTAAATACTAGCTACTTAAAACACTTTATACTATTGCTTAACCTTTTTTTTTTTTTTTTTAATAATAAGAAAAGGAGTAAGTGCTAGTTTGTGAAGAGTTCAAAAGGACTCAGAGGCTCTTATGTTGATTATTCTGTCAGTCGAATACCCTGACTTACCAGATTTACAGAAGTTATTCTTTTGTACTTATGTAGTTGTTTAATAGCATTGAGTAAGCAAGCATCTGATAATCAGCCAACCTAGATTGTTTATATGTATGGGCTTGTGGTTAAGATTGAGCCTAGGATTATTTTTATTGGGGGTGAAATTAGCCTGGTCAGAGCTGCACATTTAAAACTTGAAGGATGGCTATATGCTAGCCAGTGAAGCTAAGAAAGTAATAATATTCTGTGTACAGAATGTGTAATTATATAATTCAAAATGTTTTTTCCTTAGTACCTTGGATATTTTGGAGATGCAAAGAGTAAATACAAAAGAATATATGTGAAGTTCATTGAAAACACAAACAAAAAGGAATACGTCAGAGTGTGTTCTAAAAAGCCAAGAAGTAAGCCTTCACAAATTATCAGGTATTTATTTTCTTATATATTTGTGTAGTAATAATTGGAAGGCTTATTATGGCGATGTCTTGTACAAAGAATTATATTAATTAAAGAGGCTGATTACTTTCATTATTATAAGTCTGAAAATTCAATGCCTGGTGTAATAATAGATTCCTTTTAAAGTAATGAGACAGGAATTATAAATCATGACTATATGTGATGGAATGGGTACCCTCTTCTTTCTGTGAGTCCTTTTGACGTTACCCTAGTATAGTAAGAAAAAAAAAAAAGAGAGAGTCAAAAGGATTGAGTCCAGCTTTTTGTGAAGTCCCTTTTTAATCCATAAAATAAAAATATTAAGGGTGTGTCAAATTTAAAATGAAATAAATTTTGAGAAAAAAGCTATAAAACTTGTATATTACTAGACAAGTGTACTGTAAGGTTATCATTTGTTAACGTAACTGGGTTGTCTGGAGCATGAATCTGGGAGATGACTGATGTAGCCACATTCTCTGTAATCTGTATGGGAAAGGATGTGTGACTCTAGTTTTCCCAATCTAATGCTAAGAAGGTCTAGCTTAATTAAGTCCAACTTATTAGAAGCAGCCCACCTTATTTTTATAATGGAATTTCATGCATTCAAATCTCCAGAACTAGCACATAGCAAATCTTGAGAGCCTCTAGGACAGATGCAGTTGGGACTCTATCTACATCAAAACCTGGACCACCAGAACCTGTGAGAGCCAGATATGGCTCTCAAGGGTTTATCATGCATTACCTCCCAGAGCCCTCTGGTCATCTGTTGCACAGCCTCGTACTTGGGAAAATTAGTTCATAAAGGGAGGGGAGGAGTAAAGAGAGAAATAGGGATTAAATTAATAGTCCCCTAATAACTGAATATTGAACGTCAGTAATTAAAGAGTATATTTCAAGAGAATTTGAGGGGAATCACCATTTGAGAGGTGTAGGACTTGGACTTTATTTTGGAGGTGCTGGTGAGGTAAACTCTTCCAAAATCTGTTTCTTTCTTCCTCCTCTCCTCCCTTCTTCTCCCCTCCCCTCCTCTCTCTTCCCCCTCCCCTCTCCTCCCTTCTGCTCCCTTCCTCTTCTCTTTCCTTTTTTCTTTCCTTTTTTTTCTTTTCTTTTTTTTTTCTTTTCTTCCTATTTTTTTTTTGGCTAATTTATTTTAATTTGACAGGAATTTATTGTGTTAATGAAGTCTGTTTATAATACTGCAGAACTGTTCAGGCTAAGCCAAGTAGTAGCAGTAAAACTTCCGATCCTCCAACACCAAAAACTACAACTACAAAAGCCCCTTCCATGAAACCCAAAGGTAAACAGCTAAAAGTAAAGGCTGAACCACCACCAAAGAAACGGAAGAAATGGAAAGAAGAATTTTCATCATCCCAATCTGAGTCATCTCCTGAGATCCATTCTACTAGTAGTGATGAGGGTGAGTTCTCCATGAAATGAATGCCTTGATTACTTTAGATTATCTCCATGAATGGAGAGGAACAGTGACGCTGACAATTCAAGATTTATTTATTTTGGGGGGGATTTATCTACCTAATTAAATTCTGCTTAGACCTTTATAAAAATAAGTTCACTTTCCCTGAGCAGAGTTTGCCCACATATACAGCCTTGTAAAATAGAAAAAGCAGTGAACTTGAAGACCTTTATGAGTTCTACCCTTAGTAATTCCAGTTATCTCACTTCTTTAGGTAGGATAAGGATTAAATCAGATGATTTACTAAGAGTCCTCTAGCTCTAAATTTCTGAGTTTGTGTGTATGCTAGAAGAAAAGAGTAAAATATGCCTAGGAAGCTACAACTCTGAAACTACATATAGTAATATATGTAATAATGTATGCTTCCACATATGTGGAATATTTATCAATTATAGAATGTATATTACTATATATTATATATGTTATATACTATAATGCATATAGCCACTAGCCGACCAGTTGCCCATGTCTAAGCTAGGTAACCTCTCTTTTATAAAAAGCTTTAGTTCTCTTTATAAAATGAAAAGGTTAAAATATATCAGCAGTTATCAATTTTTTTTATTTTAGAACCCTTGTACACTCTTAAAAACTGTTGAAGACACCAAAGAACATTTATACAGGTATAGATAGATAAATTTACTTTATTAGAAATAAAATTTGAGATAGGCGTAAAACATAAATATATACCAGCACACATTCCATTAGCCATCAAACTTACTGTATAATATATATGCAAGAAATTTCAAGCATTTTAGTAGTCTAGTGTAGAGGTGGCAAACTATGGTCAATGGACCAAATCTGATCTCTAACCTATTCTTATAAAAGTTTATTGGAACACTGATTCATTTACATCTTTTTCATAGTTGCATCCCGACTACAATGGCAGATTTGAGTAGTTGTTACAGATAGTACATGACTATTAAAGCCTCAAATATTTACCATCTGGCCTTTTACAGAAAATGTTTGCTGACTCTTCTAGAACATAAAGTTGAAGGTAGGCAGGAAAAAATGAAAGGTTGATGGAAGACTGTGTTTGTCATGCTACATAAAGCTAAAATGCTTGGCATCCTGTAAGCAAAGGAGAGTCCTTGTAAGAATTTAAGTAGAGAACAATATGGTGAAATATGAATTTGAATAAGACATCGTAGTTCAGATATAAATTACAAGTCTGAACCTAAGTTGTAGCAGCAGGGATGGAGGAGAGGGGACACATTTGAGAAATTCAGGATGTAATCTTGGCAGAACTTGAATGATGCATTGGGTTTTGGGGGTACTGTTGAGGTTGATGTCCAGAATGGTTTCTGATGTTACAAGTATCATCTTAAGAGATTATTGGAATAGAATCATAATAAAAATTATTCATTTTGTAAGCTAACTTCAAATGTATTGTTTTTGAAAGCTACTTAGGAATGGTTGCTTAGAAGTGGCAAACTATGTGCTCATAAAGAAATTCAGTGCTTTGAGTATATATAGAAGACATTATACATAATTTTTACAGGTAGCATTCCTATGTACCATTTAGAATAAAGAGATTTGGGTTCTGAGTTTGCCCTCAATTATACAGCTTCCTCAAAGACAAGAAAAAAAGTTTTTTCATTGGTAATTTGAGTTACCACTAGGTGTCACTAATAATCAGGCAAACATTTTTAGAGCTTCTTGAAAAGAAGGCAAATATTGATAATATTGATTTATAAGCTGGTGGTTTCCAAACTGTTTCAGAACTGCTTTATAATCTTCAGGTTTGAGGATTCCAAGACACTTGTTTCTGTGAGCTAAATCTACTGACATTAACAAATATAATTTAAAACAGAAATTTAAAAAATACTTAAACCCATGAGATAGTAACATAAGTTTTTTAACAACTGTATTTTCATAAACGGTATTTAGAAGAGTAGCGTTTTCATGTATGCTTCTACTTTCAGTTTATTATATATTATTTTGGTGAAAATATATGAAGAAAACCCAGCCTTGCATATATATGTAGTTGAGAAAGGGAGGAATATTTAAATTACCTTTTCAGATAATTATGGATATTTTTATTTGATACTCAAAGATTTTACTTGATAAACTTGAGAAGTAATAGTTTCTTTAACTTTTCGTGCTTGTCACATCAAAGTTGTGGGTTTATCTTGTTCTTTGAATATACCTTTCTTCTGTGAATGATTTTATAACATTCATTGGTCATGTGCAAATATTTGTTTATTGGGATAACTATTGTTTCTTTTTCTTCATTTTAAAAATTTGTAAAATATATATAACAAAATTTGCCATTTTAACTATTTTTAAGTGTACTCTTTGTAGCATTATGTTCACATTATTGTGCAACTATCACAACTATTTCCAAAACTATTTCATCATCCCAAACAGAAAAGTTGTAACTATTAAGCAATAACTCCCCGTTCTCCCCTTCCCCCAGGTACTGTCTTCATCAGTTTGCCTATTCTAAATATCTCGTATATCTGGCTTATTTCATATATAATGATTTCAAGGTTCACCCATCTTATCACATGTATTAGAACCTTATTCCTTTTTATTGAATGAATACTATTTCATTTTAAGTTTATCCCTTGTATGTTCATTTTGTTTATCTTTTCATCTATTGATGGACACTTGGGTTGTTTCCACCTTTTGGCTATTATAAATAATGCTCCAGTGAACACTGGCATAAAAATTTCTGTTTGTGTCTTTGCTTTCAGTTCTTTGGGGTGTATACCTATGAAATGGAATTGCTGAGTCATATAATAATTATATGTTTAGATTTTTGAGGAACCCCCAAACTGTTTTCCACCATGCTCCCACCATTTCACATTCCTATCAGCAATGCATGGAGATTCCCGTTTCTTTATATCCTCACCAATCCTTTTTTTTTTTTTTTTAATATAGCCATTCTAGCAGGTGTGAAATGGTGTCTTATTGTGGCTTTGATTTGTATTTCCCTAATGATCAATGATCTTGAGCATCTTTTCATGTACTTAACTGGACATTTGCGTATCTTCTTTAGAGAAATTTCTATTCAGACCCTTTGCCCATTTTTTAATCGGGTCATTTTTCCTTTCATTCTTGAGAGTTGTTCCTTATATATTTTAGGTGTTAAACCCTTCATATATGATTTGAAAATATTTTCTTCCACTCTACAGGTTGACATTTCACTTTCTTGATAATGTCTTTTGAGGAATGAAGGTTTGAATTTCTGATGAAGCCAAATTTAACTATTTTTTTTCTTTTATAGCCCATGCTTTTAGTGTCATATATTTTCTTGTAAAAATTTCATGGTTTTAGCTTTTACATTTAGGTCATACATACATTTTTACAGTATCAAAAATAACATTTATTAATACCACCACTGTTCTCATTGATAAAGTCTTTAAGTATTGGGACATTGTCAAACTCATAGTAGTGGATATATGTTTTCCACAATTCTAATTTTTTTTCTTTTTTATATTAAGTTCCAGAATTCTAATTTTCATTTGAAACTTCAAATTTTATCATTGGCAATACATACTGTTACTTGTTTTCCTTAAAGTGACAGATTCACTTCATTAATTTTTAAGAAAATGTCTGCCGAATATGCAAGTCTGCATACATAGGCATAGTGTGCCTGTCAGTCATTCTTTCAAATAAAAATGGTGTCCCATAAGGGAAAAGTATCTAGTTTATAACTCAAACAGTTGCATGGATGATCTTCCTAGAGATAACCATCATACTTCATAGCAGAAGTACTTTATATGTACCTCTCATTTCATCATACTGACTATTAAGACATTTACTCAAGAAGAAATACTTAATACAATTAATTGTTTTTACTGCTTTATGACTTACATGACATTAGCTTTTTTCCCTTCCCTCAAATTCATGACACTGAGATGATAAATTCATGGCAAAATATATGGCTACTAGTAGAGTTCGGTGTCACTGCCTTGATTCATGCTATATAAGGCATCAGCAGTTTTACCCATCGTTATTTTTACACGTCAACTGAGTATAAAAGGTGTGTAATATCTTACTGTTATTATTTTCAGGTGTCTCTTATTTTGACATCAGAGACCCCTGAAAGGGTCGTAGGGTTCTTAGACCATACGGTAACAAGTGCTGTTAAAAGTTATGATAATAGTTATATGTTTGAATGAAAAAAAGTCAAAATTGAAACACACTTCTAATCTTGCAGTTCTTGCCACTGAATTTGAGTGAAATTATTTCTATGCACAGGCTGTTCACATTAAAAAATTTTTTTTTATTATGTCCTGACTCTAGACTAGAATTTTACAGTAATTTAAGTGTAGAAGTAAAAAGAAGAGCTAGCTACTAACATACATTGGCTGTCTTACGATTTTTTTACTACCTCAATATAGAGAAACCATCATTCTGGAGCAGCACAGACTACCAACAGATGTCTGTAGTGGGGCTGGGGGAGGAGGATCGGGTTCCTGTGAGGCTCACGTTTCCAAATGCTGGGCTGGTGCTGGGCTTCAGAGCCACCTTCAGAGTATAATATTTAAACTTCATTGCCAGTACCACCCACCCACCCAAGATTCTGTTTTAATAAGTCCAGCAATCTGGTTTTTAATATTGTTTTAGAAGTTCTCCAGTAGTTGTGATGTGCAAACCATATTTGAGAATCTCTTACCTGAGGTGTTCTTAAAGGAAGAGTAGGAGAACCTTAATTTGAGAAATTTTATCTACAACCTTTTATTTGCTTGTAAGCTCTTGTTATAGAGAAACATGTTTTTAAAGTTGTCAGGAAGGAATATTTAATTTTTCGTCTTTTCTCCCTCCCAGAATTTGATCCTCCAGCTCCCTTTGTCACTCGTTTTTTGAACACAAGAGCAATGAAGGAAACCTTTAAGAGTTACATGGAATTGCTTGTTAGCATTGCTTTGGACCCTGACACAATGCAAGCCTTAGAGAAAAGCAATGGTATAGTCACTAAGTAGTACTTTCTTGGTAGTACTTTCTAGATATTTTTTATTCTTGTCTTTTGGTTACATGTCTAATATATAGTATCTGCAATATATACCTATATATTGTCAGTTAACAAAGTCATGATAATATATGTTGAATCTATAAAATAGTCATATCTTTTCATGAATTGCATGAATATTTAAACAAATTTAAATTATACTCTGAAAGTACTTTTCTTAAAAAAGCTTAAAGTTCAGAGGGATAAAAAAGAAAGCAAAAAGCTTTGGATAGGAATCTTTGTTATACTCTCTCATTTTCTAAAATAACTATGTTGCCTCTTTCCTTGTGTTTTTGATCATTTTTCTTCCCCTTTCTTTGCCCCAAACAACAATGAATTAAGAATATCATACTCTGTATTTAACAAAATTTCATAATGTTAGATAAATTTATATGTTGTAATACTATCATTGTTCAAATGATAAATGAGATCTGGAGAAATCTGGCAGCTTGTCCCCGCGTCACATCGCTGCCATCAATCAATTCTGGTGGCAGAGACGAGGTTAAACCTAGGATTTTTGATCATGGTATACTGTTTCTTTCTCACTTCGCTATTATAAACCTACTTTTCAAGTTAGCTTTTGTTTAGAAAGTTTCATGTCCAGTATTTTTACATAAACCAATGAATTTAATGTCTTAATATATTAATGTTATGAAGAAAAGTTCGATTTTTAAGTTTTTGTGTTATTAGTTTATCCTGTTAACAATAAATTGTTATCTTGTTTTAGATGAGCTACTTTTGCCTCATATGAAAAAAATAGATAGCATGCTGAATGATAACCGAAAGAGACTTCTTTTGAATCTTCATTTGGATCAGTCATTCAAGGTATTTCCTTCAGATAATTTATTAGCAAATTCTGGCAATCATGGCCTTAAATATAATAGGAAGGAAAATTTATGAGTCATTCTTCATCGTATAAAGTTTTCTATTCAATAAAAATTTGAGTTTTATTTATTATGAGTCTGTTTAGCTTGTTTTATTAAGCACATTCTTAGTGTTAACCATTTATTTTTCTCTGCTTAAATTCATTTTTTGGACTTTCATATTCACCTTTTATTCCTTCTATATAAAATTGCCAAATGTTTTCAAAAGTATTTCCTTTAAACTACCACTATAGTCCAATCTTTTTTACTTTTAAACCTTTTCAAAATTTTCACATTTCCTCTATAATTAGAATTGGCCTCTTCTTAGCAGTTATCAAAATTCCCCTTACTTGCCTCATTTACCTAATATCTGAGGAAAAATTAATCTTCACATAATGGCGCGCGCGCGCACACACACACACACACACACACGTGTGTGTGTGTGTTAATATATCTTAGCACTATAAATTGTTTTTGGTGTTATCTGAAATACAGAATAACAGTAAGCTAGTCTAAAGTCAGAAAATTTATCACAGAAGGTATTTAGTAGCCAAAAAATCTCCAGCTTTTCTTAATTAGAGTGTAACATAGAACATGTAGAATCACTTGAGTCTATCTATCTTGGGAGAAGTTTTTTTATACATTAGTATAGTTTATTAATATAGTTCTTTTAGAGAAGTTTTAGCTTCACAGCAAAATTGGGCAGAAGGTACAGACAGTTCCTATGTCCCCTGTCCCCACACGTGCACAGCCTCCCCAGTTATCACCATCTCCTGCCAAAAAATTAACATTTCTCACTATCAATGAACCTACATTTACATATCGTTATAACCCACAGTCCGTAGTTTACATTACAGTTCACTTTTCGTGTACATTGTATGGGCTTAGACAAATGTATAAGGACATATATCCTCTATGATGGTATCATATAGAATCATGTCACTGCCCTAAAAATCCTCTGTCTGTTCATCCCTCCCTCCCCGCAAGCTCTGCCATCCTCTGCCATTGTTTTACGTTTTCCAGAATGTCATATAGTTGAAACAATACAGTATGTAGGCTTTTGATTGGTGTCTTTCACTTAGTAATACATATACAAGGTTATGCCATGTCTTTTCATAGCTTGATAGTACCTGTCTTTAGCACTGCGTAATGTTCCATTGCCTGAACAGTTGGTATCTGTTCACCTGCTGAAGAACTGCTTGGTTGCTTCCTAATCCTGGCAGTTACCAGTAAAGCTACTATATACATCATGTGCAGATTTTTGTGTGGATGTATGTTTTCAACTCCTTTTGGGTAATTTGTGTAGCTTTTTCACATCCATGTTTTATCTGAACTCTGCGTAAAAGTGAAAACTGACTGAAAAATTAAGGCTCTGAGATTGAGTTTGAAGTTAAATGACACCAGACTCTACTAGTAGTCCTACATTTTTTGCTGACTTGCACTTGCAAAGAAAAAAAAAAGTCAGAAGTTAATAAGAAGCCCATTGCTAAGAATTTGGTCAACTGACTACTAGTCAAGTATTTTCCTCTTAAACGCTATCTTCATATAAAATATTCCTATGGGAAATACCATGTTTTCTAGAGACAAGAGAATGTCTTAGATATGTGTTTTCTTAAAGAATTATTAAATCGTAATAACACAGTTTTGGCTAACCATTTTTAAAATGTCAAACCAGTTCTCTAATAATTTGTATTAAAATAGACACAACTTGGAATTTTATAGACTCAGTAGATCTTTAAAGCTAATGCAATAGTTACTTATTTTTACAGAGGAAACACTGAATTTCTAATTTTGAAGTTATAGTTGCTAATTTTGATAATTTTCATCTATAGCAATTAGTATTACAAATCCAAAATATAAAAGTTAGAATGATTAAATGTAAAATATTACAAACAGTAGATTATAAAATATATTCTATTCTTTAGAAATAATTAGCACCACTTCCTCTAATGACCTTGGTAATTTTAGGAATCCTAAAGACTTTTGAACTAAATGATGTTCTAGTTTCCCCTGAAAATCTATGTACTTCAATCATCTTTAGCTTCTTGTACTTATTAGAAAGATCATTTAAATTTTCTCCTTTCATCTTCATCAACCTAGTGTTGTTTCCAAATGCAGAATCAGTTTTTTGTCTTTAAATTTCATTTGTTGTAAAAAGTAATTCTGGATCCAAAATTTTTCAAGCCTGGACACGTTTTATATGGAAAGTGCCAAAGTATGTAATAAAGGCACAAATAATCTAAGAAAATGAAGCTAGAAACTAATGGCAATTTACTTTGGTAGGAAAGGAAATGGCCCAAATTCTATTGTTTCTATTAAATGAAACTTAGGTCGCTCCTATTCTTAAGTCTAAAAATATTAGGTTATCTGTTTAAAAATGCAGTGTTTTGGGGGTCACAATACCAGGGGCTTTGGAACTCATACAGGGTTCGGAAAAGAGTGGCCTTAAAGGTTGTAAGTGTTCATAAAACAGTGGAGCTTATCAAATGAAAACTACATTAAACTACATTCTGCGTAATAAATGGGGAAAAAATAATGAGAACACTTGAACCCTTTAATATCAAAACTGTAAATGATACTAGTAGCTCAGTTTTTTAAAAAAATAATATTTAAACTAGTTAATTTTAGCTACAAATAATCAGTTATTGTTTGTAGCTTTTCATGTAAGGATGATTTGCCAAGGAGGTAAGGGCAAATTATGCCAGGGGCTTTTATAGAATGGACTGGAAGTGGTTCTGCCACATGGCCACCAGATTATCAGTGGTAACTACTATGTTACTGTGGTCAGGAAACTCATCAAGCTGTTCTACACTCAATTCACAATGCTTTTCCTATAGTCAAAAGAAGCAAGAGAAGTGGGGAAGTCAGAGGAATATAACAGTGCTTCTTGTTTTCCTCTGTTCTCATCTTGAGGAGCAGATGAATTCTTTTATAGCAGGGGTGGGCCAAGTTTCAGGGTGTTAAAAGTGGTTTAATTGGTAGAGCCTTAAAGAAACATACACAGATGGTCTCCAATTTACACTGGTTCAACTTAACAATTTCTTGACTTTAAGGTGGTATAAAAATGATACGTATTCATTCAGTAGAAACCATACTTCAGATTTTGAATTTTGATATTTACCTGGGCTAGTGATATGCAGTATGATACTCTCTTGTGATGCTGGACAGCAGTAACAAGCCACAGTTCCCAGCCAGCTATGCAATCATGAGGGCAGACGACGATACTCTATAGTGTAATATTAAAGTAAGTCATAAGGTTGGCCCAGATTCAAAGGATGGGGAAATAGATTCCACTTTTTTTCACTGAGATATAATTGACACACAATAATGATTCAGTGTATGTAGATATTGCAAAATGATCACCGCAATAAGTCTAGTTAGATTCCACATCTTAACGGGAGGAGATACAAAGAATTTGGTCATATTTAACACCCTGTGTGTGTGTATAGTGTATGTATTTACCACACTCCCCACATGTATTTATGTGTATATATACATGTATGCATACATTTCTATATTTTTTAAATAAAATTTGAGGCCCTTGAGCCCTTTGAGCCATTCTTCTCTTGCTCAGGCCCACTTCCATGTCTGGAAGTATACTGTTACTTTCCCTTCTAATAAAGCTGTTCTTTTCTGCTATAAAAAATAGATGAATAAATAAATAAAAATAAAATTTGAATAACTGGAAGTAGTTTAGATTAGTTTTCTTCTGATGTCAGTCAATTATTTTTGCTTTATTTTAAAGAACGCTTTGGAAAGTTTTCCTGAACTAACAATAATTACTCGAGACTCTAAAGCAAAAAGTGGGGGATCTGCTATTTCTAAAATCAAAATGAACGGCAAAGCTTATAATAAGAAAACTCTAAGGACTTCTAAAACAACCACTAAATCTGCACAAGTAAGTATATGATGATTGATGTAATTATATCTCTTCTAGTTACTATAATTCCAACTTAAAACACTGAAAAAAAGCAAATATTTATTATAATGTTGTTAAATGTGAAGTTTTTTCAAGTAGGAATGAGCAGCACTGGCCTAAAAAGCAGGGATTCAGTCTTAATTCTTTGTTTTTCTCCATCGTCTAGCATAGTATCTGGCATATTGTGAGTGCTCACAAATTTTTTGAATAGGTTAATAAGCAAGGAATCATCTCATGCCTGTAGTTATATTTTTACAGTTTTTTTGGTCATTGGATACAAATGCATACAGATAAACAAGTGCACACAACACATATTATGTAAGATTCCATATTGATTATATATCTGCGAAATTCTTAAAACTGGAATTCATTCATTTTTTACCATGTTCTAAATTACCGCATTTTCAGAAAACAATTTAGCAACATATCAATTGTTCATTGATACAGAAAAATATATTCTGTAGAAATACATTCATAAATGCATAAAAACATGCCTTTCCTGATTACAGAATTGTTTATAAGAACAATCTAGTTATGTATCACCAGTGAGAGGCTGGATAAATAAAGAGCCACCCAGTTAATACAATACTGTTCTGTTTACTTTTTAAAAAGAGATAGATTCATTCATTCTTTCAGTAAAAAAGGTTTTTACTGAACAAGCCCGATCCCTTCTGATCTTGGAAGCTAAGCAGTTCGGGCCTGATTAGTACTCGGATGGAAGACCACCTAGGAAGACCAGTGCAAGTTTTTTAATGCCTATAGTATGCCAAATATGGTTCTAAGTACTAGGAATACAACAGTGAGAAATGGTCAAAAATCCCTACCTTCATATAATTTATATTAAGGGGTGGTATATGTAATAAATAGATATCCAAGGTTTAGTTAGGTAAAAAACAAGTTATAAAAAATATAATTGCAGAACAATATGTACAGTATGATTCACTTCTACTACAAAATTAATGTTGATGTGTGTAACATTGTTAATCTTATTATTTATCTCTGAAGCAAGAGATTATAGGATTCTTTTACTTCATGAGTCATGTTTACTATTTAAATTTTTCTATATTGTTTAAATCTTTTGAAATAGTATATATTTATATTCGAGAAAAATAATGAAGACTTTAAGATAACAATTTAAATTCTTACTTTGAACAAGCCTCTTGTTAATAATACTTTATTAATACCAGCTAATATTTAGTCATACAAGTTACTTAAGATTTCCATTGAGACTTGGTCTAGTATTTTTGTAAAAGTGTTCTTAGCTCACATGCTCCATGAAATACATATATCTATAAACTCTTTTCTTTTTATAGGAGTTTGCTGTTGATCCAGAGAAAATACAGTTATATTCTTTGTATCATTCACTCCATCATTATAAATATCATGTTTATCTGATATGTAAAGATGAGGTAATTCTCTTTTCATTTATTTAAAAAAGAAATATATGGTTTTCCAAACTTTAAGGAAATTTAATGTTTTAAAGAGAATTATTTAAAAATGTCTGTATTTGCCTGTAAATAATTAGAAAATTTATTAATCTGAGCCTCTCTTTTGTGTTGTGCTCAAACCTTTGAGGCTCACGACCTTTCAGAGCTGTAAGTGGTAATATTTTTAAGCTGTTAGTGCTTGCTTTACAGTGACATAATATGGTACTTACTGTACTTTCTCTCATAATGTATACTGACCCTGTTTTAATTCATTTCAGTCTCTGCTTTGATATCTTGCTGTCTTTCTTATCACTAAAATGGCCCTATCCCATGTAACTGCAGAGAAATGGGGTTCTGGTGTGAAGAAATAATAGTTAAAGTTTAATTGTAGCTTTTAAGTATCATTTAAGTTGCTCAGAAATTATGTATGACAATAATACCACTTTGTAGATGGCATATAAGGATTAATTTCTTCAAAGTTTAAATAGTTGGAGACAGTACTATCTTTTTTTAACTAGCATTATTAGTTTTTTAATTAACAAGAGTTAAAATGATACATCTACCTGATATATTTGAAAATGGTCTGGTATGAAACAATATTCATCAAGCTAACCTCTATTTAGCAAAGAAGAAAGTAAAGATGGTCATGCAAAATATATTGACTTGTTTTTACAATGCTCTGAAATGAAGAATTGAACCCAAATTTTGGCATTCTGCTTTTAACACAATTGAAAGGAATTGAGAATGTTGAACCACTTTTCTTAGCTTTCTTCCCTGCCCCCATGGAGCCACAAAGAATAGGATTAGACTTCACCCAAATTTATATCAAATAATTATTTTCCATGGATGTATTTTTAAAATGATCAGTACTTGGTGAATTACTATATCCTCTTTTCATTCAGGATATAGAAATAGTAAGCCTTCCTGAAGAGCTTATAAAGTGATATAAGCTAATGTGGCGATTCTCTTTATTTTAGATTTCTTCTGTGCAGAAAAAAAATGAAGATTTAGGACAAGAAGAAATCGTTCAACTTTGTATGAAAAATGTGAAATGGGTAGAAGACCTATTTGAAAAATTTGGAGAACTTCTAAATCATGTACAGCAGAAGTGTTCCTAACATTTTCACAAAAATTCCATCTATTTATAGCACTAATGAAATGGTGGAGGGCAGGGGGGTGATCAAAGAGGCTGTAGGGCCTCAGATAATCAAGTGTCAAGCAGTGGTCTCCTGCAGGCAACCCTGCTTTGATTATGGAGGCTGCATCATGACCTCTGCTAAAGGACAGTGGTGCTGCCGAGGAAGTCAGTCCTTCGGAAATGGACCTAAATCCCACCACATTTTTATCCTAATGAATGATTTTTCTATTTTATAAACCATTGGGTAACTGAGTTTTATTTTCAGAAATGTTTTTTGACAAATGATGAAGCATGCACTAAATATAATTTTTCTTTATTGCTAGAGAGATAACACTTAAGTAGCTTGATTATTTTTTCCTGACTCTGACTAAACACCAGAATGAAAGAAAGGTGGCAGAAATCATGTTTGTGTTTATGTCTGGCCACAACACAAAGTATTGTACATTATGTAAACATGTCTGGTGTGCTATGACATTCTGTATGAGAATATCATCAATTTAAAATATGAAATTCAAAAACTACATTCTGCTTTACGAACTCCTTTTACTCTTGACATGTTCAGGAAACTGGATGTGGAATTGGTGCAATTCTATGACTCCTTTTTGTGTCAAATTATATTGTGATAAAAAAACAATGACATACTATTTTCCCTATCTCAAAGAAAAGTATTTTCCTTTATACTGTTTTTCCTTTGGAAAAATTTTCAATTGTACATTTTATTTCACTAATAGTTGTATTTTTCACAAGGAAAATGTGGTTATAATTATGTTTGATGTGTCTGTACTACACTCTTCATTATTTTCAGTAAATCTTATTTAGTTATGTATCGAATTTCTATTGTGAATTCTATCTCGAGGTTACCATTTTTGTTTATACAGATTTGCTTCAGTGTTATCCAGAATATGCATTGAGTGCTAGAATTAGTTTAGCTTTATAAATAGGGTTGTGTGAGACACTGCAGTAATTCTGATTCATGGAAATAAATTTTTTACTAAACTAGCACTTGATTAACTGATTTGTTGAAACAGAAATCCAACCACATATACATTCTAAAGAATAAAATTTACAATTGGACTGCGTGCAGTGTTAAACACAGCTTACCGGACTATTAGAACTGGAAGGGGTAGAGAGCCCTCTTGGTGCCTTTCCAACCTGTACACCTGCTATCGTAGCTCCCTTTGTTTGCTAGCTAGGATGTCAAGTAATTTAGCTGAGACAGTGAATGAATGTATTAGGTTCAACATGACCTTGTGTTTTATTTGTGTTTGCCAACAGGATGCCTTATTTGTTTGAGAAAAAGATTTACTAGTGTCCTTCTAAATAATCTCCTTTTTTAGGATTTTAAAGAAGTTGTTAATCATCATTCTTTTGTTTATTTTACCACCATTTAGTGCCTTAAGTCCTATCAAGAAAGCAGTATTACTGCTCAATGCCCAAATAAGACATGCTTTTGTGGCTATTGCTATTGTCTTGATTTTGAGTTAACAGGCCAACTTCTTATAATAAAAATCCTCAGTAAACTGGCAAGAATTGAAAGTAACATCTGATTTGAGAATAAAATATTGTAGCATTGAGTGAAAAATGAGTATTTGAGTTAAGCTTACATATTTATTTCATAGTTATCTTTTTAAAAGCAATAATCCTTAATTCAACAATCTTTGACCTGCCATTAGACAAGATAATCAGTAATCGAAGTTCCTCTCAAAGGTTAAATGTTCCGTTTCTGAAAGTTTAAAAAAATACTGTTTAGGCAGCTTATTTTGAAAACAAGAGTAACCTATTAGATTCATTTGCCTAACTCAAATAAGAATATCAGCAGTGAGAACATCAAAAAAATTAATTTTGCTAAGTGTAGAAGAGTAGGAAGCAGCCATATCTCTTTCTGATATTGACTCTGGACAGAATTGGTTTCTTTCATTTACAAAGTGCAAAGTAGATAACTACATCTCCTCATATAGTGTTATACGTATACATTTTTACATTATTTCCCCAGCTTACTTGCCTGAATCATTGATGGTTTAAATATTTTTAAGAGCCATCTCACAGGTAACTCTTAAAGTACATGTTTGAAATCACTAGCCACATTTTCTTCAGGATAAGGCCCATGGAAAACAGGGATGTTTTCTGTAGAAAACCACCCATTTCCTTTTCAACTATAGATGTCCTCAAACTGTTTGGAGTTGTATTCATGTTAATAAAACAAGTGTTTTCATGATATCAGAGGCCAAGTCTATGATCCTGCCTGGAGGAGACCCAATTATTTTGTACCATTTTCTCATTTGATCCATATCATATAGGCAAGGACATCAAACTCAGGCTTTAGAGGAAAGTGGGATAATTATGACAACCATACATAAGTCCATCCTTTGAAGTTGAATAAATATTTAGCTGGTTAGCTTTCATATCCCTTGCCAGGGAGTTTGAAATTTATAATATAACAATAACTTTAGGTTGTAGATTGAGTTAAAGTGGTAAAGCACATGTTGCCACAACCCAAGAAAACATTTTTTTTTTTTTTTTTGGTAATAAATTTACTTAAATTAGTTTCAAGTATATAGTACCTTGGTTAGACATCTATATTGTTCATAAAACGATTCCCCCAATTGCCCGTTCCTTCCTCTGGCCCTCCACTTAGCCACCACATTAATGCTAACTGCATTCCCTGTGCCGTGTTCCCCATCCTCATGACCAACTATCAACTACTAATTTGTACTTCTTTAATCCTTCGCCCCATTCTCCCCAAGAAAACATTTTTAAGATTAGATTTTTTTCTACCTACAGATATCTGGAAATAATATAAAAAGTCATGGAGGTGTTTATTTCTAGTTCATATTAGTGGTCAGAGAAGTGGCCTTGTTCTTTGCATGATAACCCAGTTATCTACTTATTTGATCCTCTAAAGAAATCATCAATTTATAATGATTTATACATTATAATAAGTCAACAGTAGAAACTGCCCATCTTCAATTATACTATCAAATAGAAACTGTTAAGATGGGAAAATCTTAATTTAAAATGGCTTAAAAGATGTTCGGATTACCTTTTTAAAGTCTCACTTTCCTTTTACTATACATATTTATTATCATTAGAGCAGCTACTTTCCATCCTATGACTTTGGAGATATACCCATAAACCAACATAGCAGCAGGGTTATTGAATCAGCTTTGGGTCCCCAAAGTTTCTTCAGATGTACAATTTGTGAATTTTATTGTATTTGTAGAATATATTTTTTGTTTTAAACTGTAGTTCCATCTGTTTCTCAAAAATGCTTTTTAAATAGAGTGAAATATCCCAGGATAACTGTTTTTGTGTCAGTTGCACTTGACACAAAAACTGCACAAATGAACAATGTATACTATTGGTTGTGCATTAATTTACATGTGCAACTTTTGGCATCTGTGTTCACAAATGCATGTTTCGCAAATCACCTTTATTTATACGGGACAACAATTGAAGTTAAGAGATACAAAGAAACCTGCATTTGTAGTCCAGAGTTTTAAGTGTTCCATAATACAATGTATGGAAATGTGAAAAGACAATTTTGTATATTTGTTTGTTACTAACTCAGATCATTAAAATGAAAACAATTTTTCAAACAACAAAATCAGAATGTTTTGAGGTTGGGTCTTTTTTTTAAGAATTGAAAACTGAGGTACTGTATTATCTAAAAGCATCATCATGTTATAGATTCCTCATATAACACATCATATTGTAGAGTCCTAAACAGAATTATTAGGTACAGATGGTATAAGGTCCACCCACGATTTTTCCAAATAATTAAGTCAATATTTAATTATTCAGTTTCAGCTAACAATATCAGAAAATAACTGGGTTTCTATGTTAAGAAACAACCCTTTTCCCCCTTTAAAGAAATAAAACTCCATTAAGCCACATTTCTCATTTTTTAATTTGAAAATGGCACAAAGCTACACATGATTGCTAATATCAAGAGATTTTTATTATCTATATCAAAAGGTAAAAAGAGGTTGTCCTAACTGATTCTTTTTCAGAATAAGATTCTGCCTTAATATTCATAATATTTTAAAATGTTAAATATTTTAAGTAAAAATATTTTCAGCATGAGCATGTTTGCTATTTTAGTTAGTTTTGATTGTAAAAGCATTTCTCATTCCTTGATATACAGTTCAAAAATAAACCTTTAATGTAATCAATGATCTCTATCAAAAAATGTTTAAAAATCAAACCCCTGTTTTTGTTCTCATTGGTTGCTGAAATTGTGTTCATTTTATTTTCTCCAAAGTATTTTAGAAGATAGTTGTTATTGAAATCATCCATATGCAAACCTAAATACTACATTGCTTTGTTAATGTTACTCTATGTTCTTTTAATTAATATTTTTTAAAATGCCTTGTTTCTCAGAGAAACTCTCTAAGCTCAATTATTTAACCTGCCTTTTCTCAACATTTGAAAAGATACTGCTACTCTGTTTTCCGTGTGGAAAAGTTTTTCTTATCAGGATAATAAAGATACGTATGCTTGTTTTAAAGAAAAAGTCAGAATACAAAAGAGTGTAAGAAAATTACAAACCACTGTACTAAGACTTGACAGCAGCCTAAAACATGCTTTCAGTTCTCAGTATGGGATGGTTCACAAGATTATGTATTAGGGATTTGCCCTTTTATGCAGTGGCTTTAAGCAAATTCCTAGATTTCAGGGATACCATGTTTAAATGAAAATTAAAAAGCACATTCCAAAGTGAAATAGAAACGATCTGGATTATCAATCACTTTAGGTCCTGCAGCTATCTGTTCTTCAGCTAACATGAATAATTTATAGCTGACTGGTTTCAAATAAAAAAGGAAGATAGAATTACCTGTTAGTCTATTGTTAAAACTTATCTATTTTGTGATGCTAATCAGGAGTCAAGAAATTACTTTGGAAAAATAACATTTTACATACTTGCCTGTGATACATGGAGAGTTTACTGTTTACACAACCAAATCAAACAGATGTTCTTTTAATTTAGCTCCTTAAAGAATTTAGAATAAGGCAACAATGAAACGAGTGTAAGACATAGAATAGAAAATAATGGATGTGATATGTTTTCCTTACATTACCTCAAAATTATCTTGTTCTTTCCCTCCTTCACAAGCTTCTCATGGCTTTTCATTGCTTTTAACGCAAACTCTTTATCACAGTTTACAAAGCCCTTTATAAAATGGTCCCTCCTTCCTTTTCCTGCCCTTCCCCACTGTGGCCCAGTTTTAATGAACCTCGTTAAATCCCTCAAATGTGTATGTTTCTTCTTACTTCCTGTCTTTCATGTTCACTCTGCTGAACTATTCTTCATCTCTTAAATCTACAGATTTCTCTTTAATATAATGCTTCTATTAACCAGATTAGGTTTTAACCCTCTGGACCAGATAAGGTGCCCCGTGACTCCTCTAATGTAGCATTTACCACACTTGGTTGTGGTTGCTTGATTGGTGCTCTTTCATGCTCAACTGTTTTGCTCACCACTGCATTCCCAGTATCTAGTGCAGTATCAATGAATAAATAACTGGATATATGAAAGGAAAGCTACAGAGAGCATTAAAAAGGTGAAAACAAAGGTATTCACTGGGTTTTTGAAATAAAAGAATTAATGAGCTTAGCAATAGTACTTGTAACGTCAGGAGAAAAATGTCAATACCGAGAGTTTATTAATACAAAAATCACTGGTATTTTATGAAAAAGTGAAATGTAGCCATAATTTTTTACACTTATCCTCATGCAGAGATGGCCCAGGGACAAAAACTTCATAGTACTGTCTTTTGGATTTGAGATGCTCCAGATAGAATAATTAAGGAAGACAGTCCTGACAAAAATAAATGAACGTTTCTATTAGGTGCGCTCATTGTAAGCAAATTACTCTGGGGAGAGAGTTCAAGTACTTGGGGAGCGTCAGGAAAGGTTTCATGGAAGCAGTAATGATTATGCTGAGCCTCAGAGGGTTGGGAGGACTTTTAAACAAAGCTGCATGAGGAAGATGGCATAATACTTAGTCTGTATTCGGGACAATGTTGTCTGCTTCAGTTCTACTACTAAACTAGCTCAATTATCAGTCATGTCATACGAAACTTATCTGGATGTTTTCTCATCCTGAAAATAAGGCAAGAAACAAAGTCTTAAGCTATTAATGTTCTTGATCCTAGGTAGACTGGAATGTTAGAAGAAATGCAAAGTGGTTCAGTTCAGCAGCACCAAAAGGTATAGCAGAATAGTAAAAACGGAAAGGCCTTACTACATTATTTACTATCTTTTACCAACTTGCAAGACTTTCTCAACATTATTAAGCAGCTATTTTACATGCACATACCCATTAGTGCTTAGTTCATCTAGTGACAGTAGTAGAAGATTGATTAGAAACATGTCTCTCATATCAACAGTCAGTTATGAAGTGCTTAAGGTCTGTGTCCGCTCTATCTCCAACAGCAGGTCTTTCACACAATGGGCACTTAATAGGGATGTGTTGGATAGACGGTGAATATACAAATGAGAGGTGTTTTTGAAGTCAGTTTAGTGTTTTCAAGGTGGCCTTTAATTAGTTCAAAATGCCAAACTGTCAGTGGTCCATTCACTGCTTTCTCTATCTTTAAAAGACTACACTCTTCCAGTACCCATCTTTTGCATGTCACCCTCTTAGTTGTCATTGTGCTTCTCAACAGATCAGAGTCCATTCCCTTAATTCTTATATTTAATTTCCATTTAATCTGGAAGTGAATGGGCTGTCATCAGAGAGCTGGTGTCTTTAAGCATTGAAGCCAGAGAATTCAAAACTCTAGCAACAGCCCAACAGAAAGAACCTGGCTTTAGAATAAATTCTTTTTAATTAGTCGTGTTTGCATACACTCTTTATCAATGACTTAAAAACTGTTAATAGGCCAATCAGTATAAAGCCTTTTAAATGCCAGTCCTCCATTGAGTTTATTATAAGATAATGTTATTTGACTTAAGTAGATGTTAGGAAGTTAGGGTTTTTCACAGCCAGTGCTAATGCAAATGTATTAACATTATCACAGAAGTTTGCAAACAATTCACTATCAAAAAGCTTATGTATTAAAGCACCGTTCACAAAGCATTGCAAAGCAAACACTTGTCTTTTTAAAAGTATAGCCATACTGCTTATGAACAAAACTCTGCCATCCAAATGAGAAAGCTGCAAAGTCTCTATAACTGTTAGTTGAACACCACCACATTAGCTACTATAACAAAATACAACAGAGTAGGTGGCTGAAATAACAGAAAGTTATTTTCTCACAGTTCTGAAGGCTAGAATTCCCAGTTAAGGTCTAGCAGAGGCAGCTGCTGGTGGCGAGGGCTTTCTTCCCACTTTGTAAATGGGCTGCAGTCTTTCTGTGCCCTCAAGTGGCAGAGAGAGCAAGCACTAAGGTGTTTCTCATAAGGACACTAATCCCAACATGAGAGCCTCACACTCATGACCTCATTTAACTCTAATTATCTCTTGAAGGTTTCATCTCCAAATAGGGCTTGCACATACGAATTTGGAGGAACAAAAATATTCAATCCATAAAAACCAGTGAGATGTCAACTACAGCAAAGAAAAGCTGACAGCCAGCCCTGCAAACACCATAGACTGGCTTAAAATGATCTCTGGTCTATCTGGAAGCAAGAACACATTTTATATTCATACCTCTTTTCTGCTGTAAGATTTTCAGAGTTTCACAATGAAACTCCATTCACACAGGGGTCAAAAAGTTTTCCTACTGCGTCATATTCTTTACATTTCACAAAGCCAATAATATTCTTTCAGTTCCTAAATAAATCTTACCTTTCCCTGCTTCTGTCTTCCAATGTCATTTTATTGGTCTAAAACAGCATCAACTTCCAGGACTACTTATAGTAACCAACAAATTGCTATCTCTCCCTTTCTCATCTTGCTTTCCTTCTGTTCATTCTCCACACTACAGTCAGTGATTTTAAACAACTGATTACTTACCCATTGGAAAGCCTTAAATGCTCTCTGTTGCTCTTTAAAGGCCAAAACCAATGGCAACATCTAGTTTAAGAGGTGAAAACTATAATTTTGAGATGAAAAATACACTGGATGGGATAAAAATCAAACTAGATATTTTAGAAGAAATAATTAGTGAACTTGAAGATGTTGTAATAGAAACTATGAAAATAAAAGCAGAGAAAAAAGACTAAAAAACTAACACTAAAATAATTCCAAGCAGCCTAACATAGAAAAAACAAGAGTCCCTGAGAGGAAGAAGGAGACCAAAAAATAAAAAAATTATATATATAATTTTTTTAAAATAATGGCCAAAATTTTTCTAAATTTAATAAAAACAATAAACCCACAATCAAAAAAGCTCAAAGAATCCCAAAATAAGAAACATAAACTTCAAAAAAAAAAAAACTATGTTAAAGCACATCATAAGCAAATTAACTAATATGTGAATTAACTAATAGAATTCTGCTTAAAGCTTGAGTTTTTGCATGAACAGCCCCTTGTCAGAAGGTGCTTCTCCTGCAGAGGTGAGGAAAATAGGTACAAAATAATGACTGTTTAATGACTGTTTATCAAAGATTTACAAGAGCCTCAAGACTGGACTCAGATCAGCAGGAATGAATGGACTGCGGAACAAGGAGATTTAGAGATTTTGTGCTCTTTCTTGGATCCCTGTTGGCACCTAGATGTCTGTGATCCTCACTCACCTTTTACCTGCCCCTCCTTCCTTTCCTTAACATAAAAGCAGCCTGAATTCTGGGCTCTTTTAAGATGGACTTGAAGAAGCCTTAAGACTCCTCCGCCTTCTCAAGCTGTCGCCTTCTCGATCACTACTAAACCTTTCCTTTCTCTAAACTCTGACGTTTTGAATATTGGCCTTTCGAAGCATTGAGCACGCAAACCTTGAACTGGTAACAGTCATAGTTTGTTAATGTAAGAGCCAGAACTAGAAACAAGTCCTCCTACCTTCAAGTCTTCATACTCCTCTGGCTAGAGAGTGCAGGCTTTTTTTTGGTTGGGGCTTTTCTGTCTGTACCTGGTGGGGTATCCGGGCTACTGGCTTCTTCATCTCTGACTCTGTAATACATGAGGCAAAAGGAGAACTTGTTATCATATCATTTCTGGGTCCCAAGGCCCTTAACCAGCCTGTCTTCTTTTCTCCACCCTTCAGAGTTGTATGAGGTTTGTTTTATACACAGTATTGAGGGTTATTTTGTTTTGAGGAGGAGTGGGCAAATGTACTTGTTTTTCATCTTCTCAGGAAACAGAAGTCTGTACCTAATTTTGAATTTATAGTTTTATATATTCTCATCTTCCTCTTTCTCCTCTTCCTTCTCTTCATTCTTTTCAAAGGAGTCCCACAAATTTGTAGTAAATTTGTAGTAAATATGGATCCAACTCTGGTACCTGGCACATAATAAGAGACCTACACATATTTTCTAAATGGATAAATGATTAGATCCCATAATTAAGATCTAATGATATTATGGTACTTGCAGTGAATCCTATTAAGAATGATTCCCTTGAGACACTGGGAAATCACAAGGAAAAAAAAATCTAATTAGAAATACCCTTTAAGCAGTGATGATAGATAATTGGGTATCTGCAGTATCTTGATACTTTGGCTAATCCTTTAAAAAAAAAAAAAAAACTGCTAGAACAAAAGCTGCCTAACCGTGAGGAGGAGCAGTTTGCCTGCTTAAAAGAATTTAGATACAGACTAAGGGCTTGGTCTCACAAGACTGTCTGTCCTCCACTTCAAATGCCAATTGCAAGTACAGGCTAGCTACAACTTCTGCCTGACTTGGCGTTAAATTGGAGGTTCCTATGGCCACCTCTTTGGGTTTGGTTAATTTGCTAGAGCAGTTCACAGATCTCATAGAGAAACATTTTACTTAAAAATTACTGGTCTATCATATAAGGATATAACTCAGAAACAGCCAGTTGGAAGAGACACATAGGGCAAGGTGTGGGGCAAGAGGCAAAGGGCTTTCATGCTCTCCCCAGGCTCACCACTCTCCCTGAATCTCCACGTTTTCACCAACCTGAAAGCTCACTGAACCCCATCCTTCTAAGTTTTTATGGAGGCTTCATTACAGAGGCATGATTAATTAAATCATTGGCCACAGATTCAACTTCAGCTCCTCTTCCCTCCCCAGAGGTCAGAGTTGGGAGATTGACCAAAAATTCCAACTCTCATCTTTTGGTTGGTTCCCCTGGCAACCAGACCCAGCCTTAGGAGCTTTTCAAAAGTTGCCTTATTAACATAAAAAAGACACCTTTGTTGCTCTCATCACTTAGTTAATTCCAAGGATTTAGGAGCCCTGTAGTGACAAGGAAAAAATTCTGAGATGTCCCAAATTAATGATATCTAGCCAGAGGGTAGAAGGAAAAGACAGGAGAGGTTAATCGGTTAATAACTTCAAGACAAGCAAAAGCAACAAAAGACTGCTCACATTCCTGAGTGTATGTTGAAACTCTGAATTAAATTCCAGGTGGCTACTTCTGAGATTATCTGAAAGAGAACAGCCCGGCGCCGGAGACCACCACCACCAGGCACCTCAGCTTCTTGATTACACATGAGCTTTCTAGAATGCTGCCCACAACCAATCCTAAGAAGCAAACATTTCCTCTTTCCTTACAGGCTCTGCACCTAGCCCAGAACTAGTTCCCCTTCATCTTCTCCCACTCCATCTACAGACGATGTAAATTCTTTCAAAATATCTTACATCTTCCTTCCTCCAGTTGGTGTAAAAAAAAAAAAAAAAAAAAAAGCCCCTCATTTTCTGGACGGCAGACATGTTGCTTTGTCCACCTAGCCCAAGGCTGGTGGTTTACGACTTTGTGGTCCTTTTCTTGACTAGCATATGGCTCAATCGACCCTTTCTTTTAGAAAAGCTTTAGGCCATGGAAGTTTTTTCATTTAACATGGGGATGAAGATCAAATATATATTTTATGTAAATCACAATATCACTGAGGCACTGTTTTTGGTGCTTGGAATATGTCAATGAGTCATGCCCACACAGAGATTTTATTGGAAAGGGGGAGAAAACAGACGATCAATAACAGATAAACAATAGATATTTTTAAAAAGTCAGTATATACGTTAGAAAGGAATAAGAAATTTGGAAAAGAGAAAAAGACCAAGATAAGGAAGACCTGCAGTGCCTGAGGGATAGATGTGAAAGCTGAGGTCATGACCGCAGCAAATAGGATGGTTCAGGAAGTCCTCACTGAGAAGGCGACATTTGAGCCAAACTTAAAAAATATGAGTTTATTTGGGGAAAAAAAAGCATTGCAAGCAGAGTGAATAGCCATGCAGAGACCCTAAAGTAGGAATGTGTCTGATGTTAACGAAACGGCAAGGATGTTACTGTGGCTGGAATGGAAGGATGGAAGAGTAGGGTGTGGGCGGCCTTTGCAGAGTTCACTCTGTGGCATAATCTGAGTTATGTTTTAAGGACTATTCTAGCTGCTTTGTTAGAAGAGTCTGAAAAGTGTGGGGGCAGAGAGAACAGAGAGGCAAATCAGGAAGCTACAGTAATCAGGCTATAACAGATAATAGTAACTCAGGCCAGGTAATGGGACATGTTCAGATTCTGGATATATTTTGAAAATATAGCCAACAGATTTCCTCATGAATTGTGTGTAGGGTGTGTCAACGTAAGAAATATCTAAATCTATAGCAAATGTTTGAGCTTATCTGAGCCAAGCTGATAACAACTGCTAGGAAGCAAAATGTCAATGAATTGAGAAATGACAGTTTTGCAATTTATTTTATACATTAAAATCAAAGGAGGAGATGTCAGGGGGGGGGGGGGTTACACGCAATCCCCTGGTGGTAGATTAAGTGGGTGGAAAAAAGCAAAGGGAGAAACCTCTGGGATTGGATAAAAAGTAAAATGGAGAGACAGACTCCTTTTACACTGGTGGGTATGGGCAGAATAATTAAAATTTACAGGACAGAGATGGTATTCAGGGAACAAGATAACAGTGAGGGGTTTTGTGGTCTCATGCTCTGGTGTATGCTCTGAGGGATCTGGAAAAGGAGATTAGCTGAGCTTTCAAAGCCGCATTATCTTAGATGCAAAAAGACAATAAACAGGCTCACATAAGGTAAAGATCGACCTTTGTCAAGAAAGCGACAGGCTTAGGATGTGACTAATGTGCTCTGACCTGCTTTTAGTTAAGAATTTTTATATTCAGACCATCCTTTAAGGTTACTTTCGATCTCTGAGTTTGTAAGGCTCGCCATGCAGGCTTCCCCTGAGCTTGTCAGGTTTAGTTATGTGACCCCTTTTTGTTCACAGGTGTGAAAGAAAGAAAGACGTTAACGTCAACTCCAAGATTTTCGGCCTAAGCTACTAGAGACTTGGAGTTGCCACTAACTGAGCTGGAGAAAATTTATGTGGAGCAGATCTGGAGGCAAGAGATCAGAAGTTTGGTTTTGGACACATTAAGTTTGAGATGATTACTGAATATCCAAATGAAGATATAAAGTTGGCAACAGGATAAATGAGGCTGAAGTTTTAATGAAATGTTTAGAGTACAGATATAATTTTGGGAGTCCTCAAATAGTCTTTAAAAACAAGACTGGATGAAAGAGTGAATAAATAGAGAAGAGGACGAAGGTCTAAGCCTTGGACACACAAACACAAAGAGGCACAGAAGAGATAAGAATACCATCAGAGGAGAGGAGACTGAGGAATAACACCAGTGAGACAGGAGAAACATTCAGCGTCACTTTCTGGAAAGCCACGTACTTAGTTTTGTATCTTGTGGCTATCGGAAAAGGCTATTTTTGACTAGATGTTGACTCAGGTAATATATGAACAGTAACTTGAATTCTTTTAGAGAAAGTAAATGCTTATAAATTTGGAAATTTTGTAGCTCTAAATATTCAGTGGTAGTATGTATTTTAGACTTTGCACATGTTACTTCGGAAGGAAAATAAAGTTGTATCCATTTTGTGGAGGAAAAAAGAAACTCTGTTTGTAAAAGGGAAAACCATCACTCTAAGCCAAATTCTGGCACCTCAATAAAATTATGACTACAACGGTCATAGTTTATCTTTACTTATTAGTTTACCAGCCCAAAATAGTTACACAACTTTACAGACATTATGTTCTAAATATTGGTCATGCTATATATTAGTTCTTAATTTAATTGAAATTTGTATAGAACAAAAGAATGAAACAACTGTTTAATGTGTTTCACTACTCCATGAGAAAGGGTCATTGTTGATTTATGGTCTATATAAAAAACAAAGGGGGTGGACTATAGATAACTGGAATATTTCTACAAAATACTTATGGTAAACATGATTTATTCTAAGTTAATTAATAAGAAAACGTTAAAAGGCCTTATTTGAAATCACATGAAGGGCAATTCATTATTAATACTAATTTATTCCTCAGCTTTCCATGACTTAAATATGCAAGTAAAATTCTATGAAAGTTTAAACATTTTATGCTTTTTAAAAAAAAAATTTAGGATATATCATCATATTGAGTATACTGTAAATACAGAAAATTATACATTTGAAATGTGCTTTTTTGCTTGATACTTATTGCATCCGGGATATTTTACTTTTCGGGTATTCACAACAATTGTTGAGAGCCAACTATGATCCATCTTCTGAACTAAATACTGATGCTAGAGCAGTGAAAAGACAAAAATTCCTGCTGTTTCGAAATTTAACATTCTATTTTAAAAGTCCTGCCAGGTAAAAGAAATCTTTATGAGGTATATTTTTGAAAATATAGTTCTCTAACATTCCGCATTGTAATTATCAGTGGTGCATGTTTAAAATGATGAAGAAATGTGTATTTTACCACAATTAAAAAAAAAATGATAGAGATTCTCAAAAACACTATCCTGGAAGCAAGAAATCAAAAAGTGGGACAGGGGAAAGGAATCTGCATTTTAAAAATGTGCATAATGGTAGAAGCCATTATTGGTAAATAATTTTTTTTTTTTTTTAAGAATGTGATTTTTAGATTATATTTAAAGTCCTCGTAGACCCAGGGTCTTTGGTCACCTCTAAAACGCCATTATAAGGACATGAACATCTAATTTTTTTCCTCTATGAGCAGATGGATTCAAACCTGTTGAAATACACTCATTTGAATTGACATTAATCTATACCAAATAATGCAAACTACTTCCAAAAAAAATCTTAAGGGACAAAGAGGATCTTTTCAGCTTGGTGTATGTTTAATCTCAAAGCTTTTAAGATCTTGTAATAGCCTAAATATACAAAAATTTAAAAAATAAAGAAATTATAAACTTTTTCCCCCTATAATATCCAATCACCTTAAAAGGTCAGCCTCAAGGCTGCCTCATATTGTTCCTCGGATATATCCATCATGTAATGTACTATTGCTCAAAATTTCTTTAATGGAGGACAATCATGTTGTACTCTGTTAAAAATTAAGATTAAAATGGGAAAAGTAACTTACTTCAGTTCACACCAAATTTATTATGAATCACATCCTTTCCAAAAAACAGGTTTTAATTCTTTCTCTTTCAGCATCCTCCTCCTCATTTTCCGCACTACTTGGCACCAAAGATGGGAATAAATATGAAAGGGATAAATTTCCTCAACACAAATAGTCTCCTTCAGCAATTTCTGGTATGGTGAACCTTGGTTAAGACCTAAGCCTGAGTCTGATTAGCCAGTTTGAAGTAGAAATTTTTGTTTGTTTGTTTTCTTTAATTTTTTAAATTTGAAGTAGAAATTCAAAAATTACATCTTCGATGTTTAATAGTGAAAAGATGGCAGATTGCTACCTTAATAACAAAATTTTCAAAAATCTCCAAAAGATTTTTACAAATCATTGGTTTATATTGCTGAAGAAACTAGAGGTGTTGGTTGTTTTTGGTTACACACACACACACACACACACACACACACACACACATTTTAGGATTGCATCAAAACTAGTGAATCATGAACTTTCTGTTCTGTTTCCTACCTCTTGACTGGCTTAGACAAGTTTAGATCAGGGAAGTTTTCCCATATGCTAAACAAATATCAACTTGCCACACTTATTTGAGAAATAATCAATAAAAGTGATTTTAAAGCACTCTAACTGAAAAAAAAAAAAAACCTGCAAAATTACCACCTGGGTACATGCTGCTGGTAGTTTTATAGTACAGCAAAAGAAAAGAAAAAAGCTCACAGGCTGTGCAGCAATGCACTGAATTGACCAGAAAGGGCTGGAAGAAATTTTCCTACATGTCATAAATTGGTTGTGATGATTGCTAGAGATGAGATGAACTTATTTTTGAGTTATTTTTAATAAAGTTTTCTAAATATTAACCAATAAAAAGAATGAAGCTGATGTTTTTCTAAAGCTCTGTATTTTGATGAGAACAATCAAGACATCTGCTATGTGCCCAATACTACAGATACTCAAAGAAATCTGAACAATTAAAATATGCTCCTTGACCTTGGACAATTTTCCATTTTGCTAGACAATCAAGAGGTGTGTGCTGAAATAATTAGGTAGTATCTATACAAGGGGGTGAGGGGCTAAATAATAATGTACTTGATAAGTGCCATCGGTGACTAGAGAAGGAATTTATCAGGGTAATCTGGAAAAATATGTCCAGTGAAGAAGGTGGGATTTGATTTAAGCCTCCAAGGTACATAGATGTGGTTAAGTAGAGAAGAGGAAATACAGCATTTCAGGTGAGATAGACAAATATAGCACAAGCCGGTAAAAATTCTTTGATATGTTATACAAATTATGAAAATGGTCACTGAGATCACCAGCCTTTTACAAAAAAACCCAATATTAGAGTTTGTCAATATTTGTTTTCAGAAATAGGATCTCAAATAGTGAGGATGAACTTGTGTGCTCATGCAGTTAGTTATGCAACATGGGACAGACTAAAAGGTAACAGGCCTATTAAGTGCCTGAAACTGGTTCTAAATTTTATCTTATCTCTGTGAGCAGTAACCAAGAATTGTAAAGGAAATTCCTCGATCGGAAATAAAGCCAGGCTTTACAACCACCAGGGGGAGAGAGCACATTAAAAAAAGGACAAAGCTGGTAGCAATCTTTTCTAAATCTTAGGAACATCAATTGCCCATGTACCACCCACTAAAATCGGGTCCCTAGGGTCACAGCTTGTTAGTATGTATTCTCTGAAACAACCAAATGTATGTATTTTCCTTAGTATGTAGTTTCTGAAACAATCACATGTAGAGCTTCTTTCAATAAGCTAAGTAATGAACTGCCAGTTAAACACCATTCTCATTTATAACCTGATTACAGTCATCCCCTTTCCAAGAAGTTATTTATTATAGGGACCAAAGGTTTAAAGTGACTGCAAAATTCCCAAATTGGAAAAGCAAACAAACAAAACAACAACAACAAAAAAAAAACGGGCAAATACTGGCAATTGAATTATGGGTCTCTTAGATCACTCACCCTTTGAGGCACCCCAGCATTGGACCCTGGATTTCCTTGTTTCAACTTCCCATCAACTTCCCTCCCCTTTTTCCTGGCCTTCCCTCCCTTTCCACAGAAAACTCTGTCCCTACGCACCTGACCCAGAGTCACTGGAAGTAGCACCCAATGCCTTGGCAGACAGCCCCAAGGACAGCCAGCTGCCCTCCTGACTGTGACCTCTGAACATTGCTCTCCTGGGCCAGGTAAAGATTTGCTTGTTCTTTACAGGGAGGGATGTGTGAAAAACTAAATGCATTTATCGCCACGACCTAATGTAAGCACTTAAGTTCCAGACTCAACAACTAAAACGCCGAACGTGAATTAGTTTGTGTAACCTTCATAAAAAACACCGTGAAGCGGGGACTAATACTACCCCCGCGTCACAGGTGGGGTCACTGAGGCACAGGGCAGGTAAGCAACTTGCCAAGTCCCAGAGGTGATCTACAGTGGGACGGTTTACCCCCAGCTGGTCCGAGTCTGCGGGGCGCTTGGCGCGGCTTGCGCGCGGGCGGTGCTGCGCGGCCACGGGGTGCAGGCCGCTCGGAGGCCGGCGCGGACTCGCGGGGCCGGGCGCACTGGCAGACTTTCTACCTGGCTACCGCTCACGACGGAAGCGGCCCGCGTCGTCCTTGAGGGCTGGGGCCGCACCTTCCCCTCGTGCGCGCGGCGGCCCCTGCCGCGCCGCCCCGGCGCGCACGTGACCGCGGCCAGAGGCGCCCCGCAGGGCGGGGCGGGGCCTGGCTTCGCCGACGAGTTAACTGGCGGCTCCCGCGCTGGCGCTCACTTCGCGGAGCAGCGGTCTGAGGTGGTGGTGACCGCGCAGCTACTGCCATGGCCACCGTGCGGGAGAAGGCAGCGGCGCTGAATCTCTCGGCTCTCCACAGCCCGGCGCACAGGCCACCTGGTAGGTGCTGGGGGCCCCGGTGCAGGGTGGGGGGGGCCAGGGGGTCGGGGGGCGGGGTGGGTCACGGGGTGGTTGCAGGGCTCTAGCTGTTCTCGCACGGGATACTTTCTGGATAAGCAGTATTTCAGTGAATAGAAGTTTTGACTTTTTTTAACGATTATATGACATTAGGAGAGACGGTGAATTCTGCCACCAGCTTAATCATATCTTTGGCTTCTTTAGATGTCCAAATGAACAAATGGGATGATCAGTTATAAAACTCCGATTCTAGCGTATCTACAATTCAGTAAATATAGTAAAGATATCCAGATAACTCTTGGCTTCTCCCCCCACCCCTTTTAGATAAGTTACAACTTTTCCCCCATTTTATATCTGCACTGTGGGGTGTTATAGGAATTGATTTCCTGACAAAAGCCTTTCATTTGTGAAATGCCAACCAGGCGGCAGTGGTCAGTGAATTGACTTAGGTCAAATGGATGCATCTGGGTGCCCAGTCTTGTGTTTGACTTACAATAAGTAATGCTCCTTTTAATCTGCAAAATGCTAATGATAAATTGTGATACAGAAGTACTTCTCATTAGTACTTTTCTAAGAATGGATCGTAATATTGAGCTTATTCTGATCCAGTTTAAAGGATTCAGACCATGATGCCTACATTCAGAATTTCTCCCTGTTTTACGATGTGAGAAGAGGGGAAATACTTCATCATCTGAAAATTTAAAATCAAATGATATCGAAAGTCTTGAGACATCTTTAGGCTCACTTTCTGAGTGAAAGAAATTCCCAAATTTTACATGATTAAAAACATGGCACCCTGTCTTCTCTATCAGTTGAAATACCGCCTGGGCTTTGGGCATTTGCGAATAGGCTCTTAGATGGTGTAAGCCATCTCTTTCACTGTACTGGCTTATGTGTTCAAAAGTAAGGAGATGACTCTCAGAGGGAAGAGTTGAAGCGCTGGTTAACAGACTTGAACCCAAGGAAAAGACACCAGGTGCAGTGGGCAGAGAAGGGCCCACTGCCTTTTCTTATTTGTTTTGTTTGCTACAGCTGGAACCCTACCTGTTAGCGGTTGATAATCCCTCTTCCATCCTTTCATTGCCTTGTCACAGTCCCAGTGAGCACAGTAATAGGAGCCTCCGGTTCTTGGTTCCTTGCCATTTCCTTTCTGTGTGCTCTGCCAAGCAGCTCTGTACTTTTGTTTCTCTACGGGTTAGTAACTCTTCCATACCTTAAAGGAGCTGTAATGACCAGGGACCTGATTTATGTAGGAGAAATAAAGTCTGTGTGTTAACTTTTAGCCATTACTTAGAAGATATTTGTCTTTTAATATAGACAAACAAGAAAGTGGTATGTTATCCTGTTATCCCTTTATACTGTAACCTAATTCTTTGAATTCACCTGGTGTCACTTTTCCAGGGAGCTCAAAGTATTTCCCATATGCTATCTCATTAATCTGTATGAATTAAAGCAGTGGCCAATGCCTACTTTTGCTGATAATTCTTTTTTTAATTATTTATAGTTAGTATATAATTTTATATCGGTTATATTTGTTTCAGGTGTGCAATATAGTGATTCAACATTTTTATACCTTACAATGTGATCACCCCACTAATTCTAATAATCAACTGTCACCATGTAAACTAATCATTATTATTGAGTATAATCCCCTGTCTCTTTCCACCCATCCCCTACTCCCTCCCTTCTGGTAACCATCTTTTTGGTCTCTGTTTCTATGAGTCTATTTTTGTTGTTTGTTTTGTTTTTAGAGTCCACATATATGCGAAGTCATACAGTATTTATCTTTCTCTGCCTGACTTATTTCACTTAGCATAATACCCATCCATGTTGTCACAAATGGCAAGATTTTTTTTATGACTCAATAATACTTCAGTGTGTGTGTGTGTGTGTGTGTGTGTGTGTGTGTACACGTACACACCATATCTTTATCCATTCATCTACCAAAGGACCCCTAGGTTGCTTCCATATCTTGGCTATTGTAAATAATGCTGCAGTGAACATAGGTGTGCATATGTTTTTTCCAATTAGTGTTTTTGTTTTCTTTGTATAAATACCCAGAAGCAGAATTGATGGGTCGGATGGTATATCTTTTAATTGTTTGAGAAATCTCCATACTGTTTTCCATGGGGCTGCACCAGTTTGCAGTCCCACCAACAGTGCACAAGAGTTCCCTTTTCTCCACATCCTCGACAGCACATCTTATTTGCTGACTTTTTTATAATAGCATTCTGGCTGGTGTGAAGTGGTATCTCACTGTGGTTTTGATTTGCATTTCCCTGATGATTAGTGATGTTGAGCATCTTTTCATATGTCTGTTGGCTGTTAACAGTTCTCTTAACATATTTTTAAGTTGTTCCTATTAGTAGAGATTTATTTTACATACTTTACCTGCCTGCAGCTTTCTTTTCAGAGGCAATCTCAGACTTCAGCGTGAGAACGCTAATGTCATATAAGAGCAAAACAGTTGCAGCTGCTTAGTTTAACACCCAAAATGTAGTTCTCTACCTTTATCTATTTTCAGGTTTTGGTTAGTATTCCATAAATGTAGTCCTTTTCTTTTGTCTTGACAATTCTGTGAGTAATGTTTTAAAACCTCTTTTGGGGGGGAAAAAAACTTCTATAAAATTCTTTTAAATCCTAAATGATTAAAAATTTTTATATTTGTTTTTTTTCTGATATGTGTCACATCTTGTCTTTGCATCTGCTAGTAGTCTATTTAATTCAATACTTGTTTAGAGCTTGACATCATCATTCAGGTGATATGAACAGGTAAAGGGTAAACTCTGAGAGGGCGTGGACTGTGTTCTCTTAGTTTTAAGAAAGACATCCTTTTCTTTTTACTCTTTAAATAACTTAAAATCTTAGAATAGATTTAGATGTACAAAAAAGTAATGAAATTTTCTTTATTATTAACATATTAGTATATTACATTTGTCATAATTAATGAACTAACATTGGTATGTTGTTAACTAAAGCTCATACTTTACTCAGATTTCCTCAATTTTTGCCTACTGTCCTTTTGCTATTCCAGGATCCCATGGAGAATATACATTACACTGAGTCCAAGTTTCCTTAGGCTCTTCTAGATTGTGACAGTTTCCTCTTTTGTATTTAGTTAGACATCTGTCAATTGCTACGTACTGTGCTAGCCATTTTACAGATGTTATCTGAAAGAAGTGGGATTAGTTCTGTTTTGCAACAAAAAAAAAAATGCTAGGCAGTTTTCCCAAGATTGCATTATTAGTAAATGACGGAGATAAAAATGGAATCCAGGTTTCTGGGATTCCAGAATCCATGCTCTTGTTTGACTATATTCACAGAATCTAGCACTGTGCCTGTTGCCTTAACACAAGTTTCTATGTCTGAAAATTATTCAAGCAACCCAAGGTTTCTGAACTTTGGCACTATTGACATTTTTTTTGTTGTGGGGGCTGACCCTGTGCATTATGGGATGTTTAGCTGCATCCCTGGCCACTCAACCCATTAGATGCCAGTAATACTGCCCCCTCCTCAGCTTGTGACAGCCAAAAATGTCTCTAGACATTGCCAAATGTCCAGTGGGGAGTAAAATCAGCCACTATGAACCAACTATTTTGTTAATGCTTATTTAAAATTTTTTAGTGGTCGGCAATAATCTACAACTAACAAATATGGAATAACCAAATGTATTATGTGAGGTGTTCTATAAGGCAATTAAATAACTTGGACCTCTGCAAACCATAAGGAAATTTGAAAAAAGTAAAGTACTAGCTCACTGTTCTTCAGGATTTGTGGAAAACTGCCTACCATGGGCTATCTGAATTCTTTTCTTGGCGGGTGGTAGTGGGGAGTTAAATGAGAATGAAAATAAGATTGTTACATGTTCATATTTAGCATGTCTTAGTAATTCTGTTTGTATGTTTACATTACACTGGGATCCATTTTTATAATGTCCATATTGCTCTAAGCAGTTAATATAACCTTACTAGGGATTATGTGTTTTAGCTCTTAAATAGGTTTTCAGAGCAGGAACCTGGTTGATGCTGACTGCACAGATCATGGTTGATGCTATTATCTCCTTGTAGCTCCTGAATAAATGCAATTTCCCGACATGTATACCTATGACTGGTTTTTAAGGAATTAAATAATTTGATTTTTAGTGTGCATTTCAGAAGTGACGATGGTTATTTGTAGTGTTACAAATACATATACATTTTTATTGTTGATGAAGGTTCGATGGTAGACTTTAAATACATACAATGGCAGGTCTTTGCTTTTGAAAAACAAATAAAGGTGAGACTGCTTGAAAAATGAATGTTAACTAGCTTAGATTTCTATAGTATTTAAGGACATGAATACTGTGTTACAGATTTAGTTTAAAACAATTTCCGCATCTCTCATGAGGCCACCTTCCAGAAAGCTTTTTATCTGATTGGGTCAAAATTTTTTAAATGCTTCATTTCTTACCATATTTTGAATTCAATGTCCATCTCTAAATGGAGAGATATAATTTCAGTCTCTAAAATCCTATAATCAGCAGTTTAGACTTGAAACTAGCCTTCACCATAGCATTCAACTCTTGTAGCAGTAAACGAGAAAACCAACCTATAGAGGTTAAATCTCTTATCCAGTGTTATTGCTGCTGGTCTGCAGACTCTTCAGTCCTTTCCTCATGGTGATTTTAGAACACAGTTGACCAAATGTAAATAAGCATCAAAATGTAGGTAGTGTTGAATTTTGAAGAATTTTCTAGCTTACATGCAAGTGAGGTTTGAGGACAAGCTGAAGCTTAAATTCTGATTGCTACACTTACAAAGCATTCATTGTACACTTCTGGTCTCTTGAATCCTATTTAGAAATCACAATAATTCATCTTACTAGCCATGGTCTGCTATACCAACACTCATTTCAGTTATTAGATGATGATAAATAAGTTTCAGTCCAGCATGTGGGGGATCATGTTCAACTGGTGAAGTCAGCATTAAAAAAAAAACAGGTTATCCTAGTGTGGGTTTTGGCACATTTTCTTGTTAAGTCCAGAGTATATAATGTGTTAAAGTATCTGTATGAACATGAGCTAGTTTGGGTCTGTGGGTGGCGACGCTTGGGGGGAAATATCCCAGGATGCAATGTTTTGGAATTAATTGGTCAGTGAGAACAGAGGGTACCTGAAAGGGCTGAACTGTGTCATGCCTGGAGGACTCTGGAAACATTGTGTGGCTCACAGGTGCCTACTGTCTTGCTCCAACCTGTTCTTTAATCTTTTATACTGTGTTATCCAACCTGCAAAAACTTCCTGATTTCCTATATTTAAGCAGCAAGCTAATATGGGGAAATATATTCTTTTCTTTTTCATTCCCATGTGCAGAGTGGCCTTTTTCACGTCACTTGAGGCTGTGTAGTCCCTCCCTCTCACCCACTTCATTTGTCTTATTGATCTCAAATTAATAAGTGACTCAGCCTTATCTTTTAGGGTTTGTATGCTAACCTACTTGTAGTTCAACTGACTTATGTGTTTCATCATTAATATTATCACTAGGCCCAGAAGTCTGTTTCTCTGGTACTTAAAGGCTGTCCGATCTCTCCAAGTTTGAATCTTGCTTGTTTTCCTTTTCTGTCTTACCCTTGTGTACTGTGGATACTATATATTATAGAATTTATGATATCCTGCCTTATTTTAGGAGTATTGACTACTATTACATTGAGAAAAATGCGATAAGAAATATTTGAAAACATGTATTCTTTCTTTTCTGTTTGACTAAAACTCTGCTTTATTTCTCTGCTTTTCTTATCTTTGCAGTAGGCTGCAATAGGCTCCTATTGAGCAGGCACCAAACTGTTTACCTTGCTTCCACAGTACTTAACTCATAAGCCTGCATAATAGGAAGCTGTAAAAATATTACTTTATTCCAACAACCTTGTGTGTGTCTATCAATAACTACACCTCTATCTTGCTTTCTTTCTAGCTATCTGATTGATAAGTGCTTTAAAATTATATAGACCACGAGCCACATCCCAGTACTACCTGTTATAACATAATGTCTGGAATTGCACTTAACCTCCGTGAATCTGTTTTCCATTTCCCAAATAGAGATGCTATCTACCTCCTAGGGCTGCTTATAAAGATTAGATCATTTATGTAAGGCACTTAAGAGACTTCCTTGTATGTAATTGGTAACTGCCACAAGGTCCTACTTGATCTGCACCCTTCAACTCTAAACCCCATCTCCATTCCTCTGATGTCACTTCCTTCTGTTCTCTCCCTTGGTCGCCCACTCAGGCGGTGCTGGCTGGCCTCCTTCCTCTTTTATGGGCTGTTGCTCTTTCTGTTGTCTCTGCTCTTTTTCCAGATATCTGTATAGCTTGCTTCCTGGTTTTACTCAGGCTTCTGCTCAGATATGATATTGTCAGAGAGGTCATTCCTGACATCCCATCTAAAATAGCATTTTTTTTCCTTACCTGGCTTTATTTTTCTTCTCAGCAATGACCTAACATGTATGTATTATCTGTGTCTTCCCACAAAGTGTAAGTCCATGAGAACAGGGACTATTTTGTTCACTATTCTAGCACATACAATAGTGGTTAGCATATAGTAGGCACTAAACTTTTTAATGAATTGCTACAACTAATTTAATATATCAATAATAAACTGCTCTAATTGTTGCTTACTAATAACTTTGGAAATTGCCACTTTTTGCTTAAGGATTGCTTAGACCTTATTACAAACGAACAGGGTTCTTATGTGATTTTTTTTTTTTTCATTCCAGGCTTCAGCGTGGCCCAGAAACCATTTGGAGCCACATATGTCTGGAGCAGCATTATAAATACTCTTCAAACACAAGTGGAGGTGAAAAAACGAAGGCACCACTTGAAGAGACACAATGACTGCTTTGTTGGTTCTGAAGCCGTGGATGTCATTTTTTCTCACCTAATTCAGAATAAATATTTTGGTGATGTAGATATTCCTCGAGCCAAAGTGGTAAGAGTGTGTCAAGCACTTATGGACTATAAAGTATTTGAAGCAGTTCCAACCAAAGTCTTTGGAAAAGACAAAAAACCTACATTCGAAGATAGTAGTTGCAGCCTTTATAGATTCACAACGATACCTAATCAAGACAGTCAGTTTGGCAAAGAGAACAAACAACATTCACCTTCCAGGTTAGTATATAATGTGAGATTATCATGGGGCACTAATTTGAAAAGATACATGCACCCCTATGTTCACTGTAGTATTTTTTTACAATAGTCAAGCTATGGAAGCAACCCTAAGTGCCCATCAATGGAATGACTAGATAAAGAAGTTGTGATACATACATACAATGGAATAAATATACTCAGTCAAAAAAAAAAAATGAAATCTTACCATTTGCAACAATGTGGATGGACCTAGAGGGTATTATGATATGCTAAGGGAAATAAGTTAGACAGAGAAAAACAAATGCCATATGATTTCACTTATATGTAGAATCTAAGGATCAAACAAAACAAAAACAGACTCATAGATACAAAGAAAAAACTGGTGATTGCCAGGTGGGAGGGAGGGTTGGGGGACTGGGTGGAAAAGGTGAACGGATAAAGGAATACAAATTGGTAGTTACAAAATAGTCATGAAGATGTAAAGTACAGCATAGGGAATATAGTCAGTAATAATGAGTGTGTATAGTGCCAGGTGGGTACTAAACTAATTGGGGGGATCATTTCATAAATTATATAAATGTCTAACCACTATGCTATACACCTGAAACACACACACAAAAATACTGAATGTCAATGCTCATTGAAAAATAAAAATTAAAAATTAAAGAAATAAAAAAAATATCAAGGAAATAGTTCAGGAATTTGCCTAGTTTTTAATGAGATGTTGACTGGCTTTATGTTACTTTTGAAACTGTAAAATCTGAGTCTGTGGGTAAACTGATGAAGTACAGTGAACTTACATTTCTTTAGTATCTTCTAGAATTTTTATTTCTTCGTATTCTATATTTAGCAGAAACAAACTTTGAGTTTCCTGCTTCAAGTTACAATTATAGTATAAAAAAAAGTGGTATGAGAACACAGAAAGTGAAGGCAGGCAGGTAGGGTATTACTAGAATCCACAAATGGCAGAAGTTAAGTATGAAAGGCATGTGGGAGCCAGAATGCATAGGGTTTCATATGATAGATTAAGGAGTTTGAGATTGATCATACAGTTTTGGGAGGCCACAGTAAGATTTTAAGCATGATGAGGCTGTATTTTTAGAAAGGTCATCCTGGTAGCTATATGATCACTCTAATAGGGAGAGCTAGTTCGGAATCTATTGCAATATTGCCGTCTACAGATGAGCGCGAAGTAAGCAGCAGTGCTGGAAAAAGAGGGAACCATTTAAGGGGCAACTGGGGGACAGAATTGTAGAAATCAGTGACTGAAATGGATGTAGGTGATAAGTACATAATGAACTGAGTTATTTTTCATGGTGTGTGTGTGTGTGTTGTGGGGGGACTTTTCCCTTTTATTCCCCTCAGCTAAACCGTATAGAGCTAATAGAAGCTCTTATGATTCACATCTGACCCAAAGTCAGAGTTTTAGTGTACTAGCTTTCAAATATTTTAAAACTATTTAAAACATCATAAAATTTACTTTTATATATAGGAAGGAAATACGAGCATGAAGTGGGGCACAGTCAACACTTCCCAGATGCAGGTCCCTTGGTATCTGACTGCTTGCTACATTTAGGAATTGGGGACTTGGGGACTTTGGAGATTTTAGAAAAATAATTCTGTATAATATGTATTAGATAAACACCCCTAGAGGGATCTGGGACAGCATCTGGTAATCAACTACATTAATATTTCTGCAGTAAACAAAATATTCATACTCACTGGGATAAATAAAGGCTATGATAGCCTCAGGATGGGTTCTGTCATGACTTCTGATAAACTTAAGATTTTTCAAAGCTTTTTGGGTTTCAGAATTGTGGATAAAGGATTTTAGGTCTGTATTTGGGAAATGATGAGCACCAGCTACCAAAGAATGCCCCAGAAGTAGAGATAACTTGATAAAAACATTAAGCATAATAAAGTTTGATTGTTTTAAAATTCAAACTAATATGTTAATCATTGAATTACTTAAATCTAAATGTTCAAAGGAGAATTTAGAATATGTATATGTAGGCTTGAGAAAAAAAGGTAGGATATTTTTGTATTCTATTCTTAGAATTTAGATTTGTTTTTGCTCTGATTGCTCTGAAATACATAAACTTTCTAGAAATATTTATCTGGGCTGACTAATAAACATTAATTTATGAAATAAATCCATTTTAGGTGTACAGATGCATTATTTAAGTCATCTGATATCAAATCAGCAAGTCTAGAGGATCTGTGGGAAAATCTGAGTTTAAAGCCTACTAACTCCCCTCATGTAAATATTGCTGCCACTTTGTCTCCACAAGGTAAGTTACAGATGATACAAGTAAGAAATAGAAGACTGACTTCAAATAGTTATTTAAAATGTTTCAATCTTAACCTTTTTTTAGAATTTAAATATTCAAAGCACAAAGAAAGAACATACTGTGTATTAAAGTTTTAACAGAAGTCTATTATCTTTAACAAATAGATCAGTGTTGCAATTCTTGAACACTGACTTTTGTCCTATCAGCTGGCAGAGGTTCAAATCTGAAATGTTTTGCATGCAGATTTTTATTTATTTGAAATATTCTCTCAGATATTTCTTTTCCTAAGATTTTATTAGTTTACATGAAAATGTGAAAATTACTTTAAAACATTAACAGAATTCTTATGTTCTTCTTGTCTGTGGGCAATGGAATATAGTTTAATGACTGATTTCCACCTTCCCTCCCCCACCCCAGTGGTGGAAACCCTGAGTGGAATAATCTGCAGCCAATAAGTTTCAAACTAGTTTTAAGATTGAATGAATCATTCTTTCAAAGTCCTTATTAACATGTTATATGACTTGATCTCTTATCTCTGCCATAATGCTTTTTACAGTACAAGAATGAAAAGAATTCCTGTTGTCTGAAGTCTGTTCTCCTACACTTTAAACAAATCTCGAATTGTTTTACTTTAAGAAACCACTTTATAAGGTTGACTTTCTCCCCCCCTTTTTTTTTTTTTCCATAAACTTATTCGTGTAGACCCGCCTGGACAGATATTGTGGTGAACATTTAGTAACTATTAATTGTTACTTTTCACCTTGTCATTTTTCCCTGTGTAGTTATTAATGAAGTATGGCAAGAAGAAACAATTGGGCGTCTACTACAACTTGTAGACCTTCCACTTCTTGACTCCTTACTCAGACAGCAAGAGGTTGAACCTAAAGTTCCTCAACCTAAGAGGCAGCCTGACTTGGTCAACAACAGTAACTATCTGGATCGAGAGATTCTCAAGGCTTATAGTGACTCTCAGTATGTGGAAATGTATATAATAATTTGAGCATTTTTATAAGATGATTATAGCTAATGATTTTAAGATAATCTTTTGAATTTTCCTGTTCGTAGGATCATATATGCATTGTCAGCTGATAAAAAGTATTTGGGAAAGTGAAGGACAAAATCACCTAGGTCAAAATTAGAAAAAGATTTAAATTTCAGTACTTTTCATATTCATTTTGTTTCACGTGTAACTTGCACATCAAATGAAGAAAATGATTATGCTCACTCAGTCTTCCTATCTGTTGAAATGTAGGTCTGTCTGGTTTCTTAGGGCTATCTGGTCTTCCAAGAAACCTGGAAACAATAAACAGATTTGGCTACATATGATTTGAATCCTTTGACTATATATGCTTTTATACTCCTCTGTAATGCCTATTAAATATGTATTTTTAATTAGTTTTATTAAGGAAATGAAAGTAACTCTCTCATCTCTGACTACCATTAACTGAATATAAATCTTAAGGTTTGAAGGCTTAACTTCAAGTGCTAAGGTAATTATGATTTTTTCCTTAAAGAAGAGTTCTATAATCCTTATAACTTTGAAACTCTTCTCCTAAATAAAATTATTAAAGGTTTAAATCTTGTATTTTTTAGCTTATTTAATTTTTAATTATTTTGCCTTAGTAGACAGTGTTTCAGTACAGTTAGAGAGATGGAAATTTTGGAATACAATTTACATTTTTAGTACTTCACCAACTCTACATTACAATGAACTATTAATAAACAGTTGAATGTCAAAGGGTGGTTTGAAACCTTATATAAAAAAGTTAATCCCAACATACTAGTTATTGAACTCTGCATATAAAAAAGGAAACTTATTATTCTACAAGAATTTAAATGACATATCTCCAATCTAAAGTAATAGGTGAAAACATTTTTACTTTAACATTTAAAGACAGCATCAGAAATGACCTCAAAGATCATCTAGCTGCAGTCTTTTTATAAACTTGATGAAGTTGATGCCCAGAGAGGTGAAGCAGCCTGCTCAAGATAATGCACCTGGGTTGTAGATTATTAGTTGTCTTGAGACTATAGCAATAGAGTCCAAGACTGGTTTTTAAGAAACTATATATATTAACAAATTGAATATCAAGTTATTTTATTTCTTAAAATGTAGCATTTTTCTGAAGTTACCCAGCTGATATTTTATTAGAAATGGCACTTAATATTTAATTATTCTGAAACCTTACCTTATCTTCCTCTTTCCTGGCCAAAGTGAGAGATGATAGATCATACACAGAGCTCTGAAGCAAGCAACATTCCATTAGAAATATAGTGGCTTAGGAGTCATATCTGAGATCTAATTCTGTCTGGGACCCTGAGCAAAGTTACTTAGAGTTTCCAGGCCTTCACTGCAAATGTAAAGAATAGGGTTTGAATTTAGATGTCCTTTTCAGTTCTGTATTATAGTGAGTAGATTGTTTTCACCTAAAAAGCAGCATGAAAAAAGAAGACATGTTAAGATGAACTTTTTACCTGTGATTCATGATCAAGCTATATGTTAAAGAATTAAACATATCTTTAAGTATGTAGAAATTTATCCTGGTGGCAAACTTGAACTAGCTAGTAAATTTGGTACCGTGTGTATATTTGTTATTCTTTGCTTTTTAATATATATATTTTAATGTCCATAGGGAAGATGAATGGCTCTCTGCAGCAGTTGACTGCTTGGAGTACCTTCCAGACCAGATGGTGGTGGACATAAGCAGAAACTTCCCTGAGCAACCAGATAGAATAGACTTAGTGAAAGAACTTCTGTTTAATGCCATTGGCAAATACTATAGTAGTAGGGAGCCTCTGTTAAATCACTTACGTGATGTTCATAATGGAATCGCAGAACTCTTAGGTAAGTAGTATCTTACTGGATTCTAGAATTTGTCTTTTGGAAGAAAAAAAAACTATCCTCAAAATTAATCAAAATGGTACAGCTTCAGGCTAGGAGTAAATCTGGATTGATTCTTGAAAAGCACTTCATTCCAAAACTTTTAGGGATCCTTTGGAAAGAGGTTTTAATAAGGTCTAAAGCTAGCTTTAACTTCTGGTTGTCACAAGAAAGTGCAGAAGCATTCAATGGAAGATTAATAAGCATAGAGTAGCAACTGTTTTCTTTAGAAAGCAATACCAGTACCACCACTATTTCCCCTTCAGTTTCTTCAAAATGGCAGACGCTCTTTGTCCCTCTACCAATGAACCAGACTGTCCCACGTGGTTTGTTGAAAACAAATTGGGGATTTCAGAGAATCCTTTCTATTTTTCTCAGATAGAGTTGGATATATAAGTACTGTTCACCTAGTGTACCCTCAAAATTTATTGAATTAAGGAAAAACAGGCTGGGAATTTATGTACGAAGCCAAGAGTTGACTTAACATCCTAAGATTATTATATGACAAGGACTTAGAGTATCAATTGCCAATTTGAGTAGGCTACCTCAGTTGTATTGGTCATTCACTGTAATTCCTAATCTTTGTTTTGTTTTGCTTTTGAATATTGTATTGAATAAGTTTACTGTTTAGCTTAAGCTTTAACTTGAATTTTGTTCCTTTTAGATGTAGTCATTTGGTCCAAGTTAAAACCACTTTTTTTTCTTTTGGCTAAAGTGAATGGGAAGACTGAAATAGCATTAGAAGCTACTCAGCTCTTTCTAAAGCTTTTGGATTCCCCAAATAGAGAAGAATTTAGAAGACTATTGTATTTCATGGCTGTTGCAGCACATCCTTCTGAATTTAAATTACAAGAAGAAGTAAGTCTTTATCTAAATGTTAATTGTAGTCTGTATCCTTAATAGGACCCACATGTCAGATTCTTCTATCATCAAGTATGCTCAAGTAGATAATTGTTGTTAATATTTAACATTGCCTTTTATATTTAACTCATTCTTTTAAATATATACCATTAGATGTGTTTTGTTTTATTTTTATAGAGCGACAACCGAATGGTTGTGAAAAGGATATTCTCAAAAGCTATTGTCGACAATAAAAATTTATCCAAAGGCAAAACTGATCTTCTGGTACTATTTTTAATGGATCATCAAAAAGATGTTTTTAAGGTAAAACTCTGAAAGTAGTCGAGTTTATGCAATAGATCACTAGATTTAAATGCATTTGAATAATGTCTCGGGTCTCGTCTCTTTTTTTTTAAAGATTCCTGGCACTCTACATAAAATTGTCAGTGTTAAGCTCATGGCCATCCAGAATGGAAGAGATCCAAACAGAAACACAGGTAATCTGAGAAATATTATTTTCATGATCTTCCAAAGATAATTAATTCCTGCTGTTTATTTGAGTGTTTTGCTGTATATAGTTGTACTTTAATTTCTTCTAAACTCAACAACCTTCTCAGAGTTATCTAGACTTAGCAGAGAGCCTCCAAATGCTCAAAACCAGCTTGACCACGTTAGAAAGTCAGCAGCTTCAGTGAATTTTACAAAATAGGGAATAAAGTATATAAATATGATTTTTATAGTTAAATCTGAGGAATAGATTCATTAACTGAACTTTTTACTTTTAAAATTTTAGGATATATTTTTTGCCAGAGAATTGATCAAAATGATTATTCTGACCATACACAGAAGACAACCAAGGATGAGCTACTGAGTTTACTAAAGACGATCGATGAGGATACAAAACTGTCTGCCAAAGAGAAGAAAAAATTGCTAGATCAGTTTTATAAGTGTCACCCAAACATCTTTATTGAGTATTTTGGAGACTGAGTTTTTAATGTCTGTATATAATGTGTGTATTTTAAGAATAAATTATGTATCCTAAAGATCCAATCACATTTGTAATCTTGAATGTTCTTCTAAATATGAAACTGTATTTAATAAAATTTTTTTGTATAACCGTTTGTGTCTGGAACTGAGTTATTAGATGGTGCTTTGCTATTAAGTATTGCCTTCTCTTTGGATGAGTTGATTTACAATTATTGTGCATAATACTTTATATAACATCACAGGAATTTAAATGACACTGCATTGTTTGCATAAGAAAATATTAAACAGGATGTCCATAATTACACTAATAGGTGTGGTTTGTACCTTGAAATGTATTCCTTCAAGATATACCATAAACTAGACAAGTCAGAAATGAACTTTTCTAATGCTTTTGAAAACTTCAACTCTTTTAAAGCTTATTGTGGAAAATTTCAAACACATGCATAAATAGGGAGAACAGAATAATGAACTGCCACATTCTTAACCAGTTGTAGCAGCTGTCAACTCATGGCCAATCTTGTTTCATCTCTGCTCTCACCCATTCCTTGCTCCCACCCCAGCAAATTTTTGAAATCATTTCATCTATAAAATTTCAGCATATATGGCTAAAAAGAACATTAAAAACATAACCACAATGTTATTGCCAGATGTAAACCCACAGTTCCTTAATATCAAATATGCAATGTACAAATTTTCTGATCTTAAATGACTTTGACAGTTTATTCAAATGGAGATCCAAACAGGACCATAAATTACAATTGATTAATGTACTTTTTAAGTCTGTTAATCTATAGGTTCTTTATTTTTTCCTCTCCTCATTCTGTCTCCTCTCCTCCCCTTCCCCTTTTCCTCCTTCTTCCTCCCTCTCGCTTTCTCTGTCTCTTGTTGAATAAACCTTGTCAGTTCTTGAATTCCCTAGTCTGGATTTTGCTGATTGTAAGCCTGTGCTATCCTTTATCATGTTCCTCTCTGTCCAATATTTCTTGTAAATTTGTCATTAGAGCTAAAATTGTCAACTTTTTATCCAAGTTAATGATTATTCCAAGATATATTTGGTAATTAAGCAATATAATACAATTTGATATTGTTCAACCTTGCAATAATAAACCCAGAAGATTAAAATGAGATAAATTGATTTTATCTAAACTTGACTTTTAATGACTAGTAGGTAAAACTAAAATGATGCACCAATATGCTAGCATGTCATTCCTTTATTTTCTAAGATATAATTGGTACTGACTAGTCTTTAAGTGGAAGTTGACGCATATCTTAATATATCCATGATACCTATTCAAATAAAGCAAGAAATAACTTAGATTTTTTTGTCATTTGCACAGGCAAGCAGGGAATGCAACTCTTTACACTGAAGTGAAAGAAGAGAGTTCATGGTTTAAGTGTGAGGAAGTTTTCAGAAACAAATTACTGAAAGTGATGAGACCATAGTTGGCAGAGCAGCTGTGTCTGTACTATCTGATTTGCCACCTTTATTTTGCATATCATCGAAGAGCATGATTATTTAGCAAGGCAGAATTAATTGTCTGGTTATATTCATGGTCCTAGAAGCCGCATCATTTCTAATAGAATTATGGTTTCATGGGAAATCTAGTAAAACCTCAGTTTACCTCAAACTTGATAAGCGAGAATAAAGTTTTAAGAAAAACTGGTCATGTTTACTGTAAGCACTATGAAAGTTTTAAACCACAGGTCCAGTGTTATTCTGAATCCCTGGGGCAACCCTCCTGTATCACTGGAGTTGTCAATTGTTTATTGTGTGCCCTCATTCTCTCATCCATGATGCCTTCTTAGGGACCCATCCCCACTTATACACCTGATGCCTAGGTGGCTGTGAGCCTCACCACTAACCTGGCTGAGGAGACCAGCGCTAAGTGTTGATCCAAGGACAGCCTACCTGTAAGTGAATGAGACTGACTTTGCATAAAAATCAGCTTGGCCAAATTTTATACAGAAAAATTCTAAATTATGAGGCAGTGACAACTAAGAAAATAGAGAAGCCAGTCTGTAGCTTACAACAAGAAGCAGACAAGTGATGAGAGAGATCCTGTGTGACTTGTGGAGATGAAAGATCTCTAGGGCAGCTGCCAGCTTTCTCTTTCCAAGTCTCCTTCCAGACGGAGTGAACTCTCTTTACCTTGAGGTAACTTGAGTTTCCAGTCCTTGCAAGTCAAAAATCAAACTGGAACATGTGTCAACATATCTTTAATAGTCAAAGGAAATAATTCAAATATTTCAGAAGATTACAAGTAGCCATTCCAAGTCAAATAGTGCTTTTGGTATTGTGGCAGAGTCCTTTCCACATGTGAAAATTATTTATATTAATCCAAGGAAGGTAAGAAACTCACTAGAGGCCTGGGAGTACAGGTTGATCTTTTTGCAGAGGTGGTTCTAGTCTGGCTGCATCTTAGAATCACCCGGGAAGCTTAAAAATTATTGTCTGGTATTACTCCCCCCAACTCGAGTTTCAGATGATAGTTGTAGAGACCACCCCCCAGCCCAGGGGATTCTACGGTGTAGTCAAGGTTAAGAACCAGGAATCTAGAGACTCTGTGGTACATCACCCTGGACTCAAAAGTGAGAACTGAATGTTTTCTTTTTGAATCTCAGTTTCAGTTGAGTATCTTAACGTTTCCCCCCACCCCACCCCCCCAAAAAATAAATCATCTGAGGACGTGTGTGTGTATTTAAGGAAAAATCCTTTAATATGCTAGTAAATAGTTTGAAGGTGTTGTGTTGCACTCAACCTTCAGTATTTTAGGAATAACTGCCCACATGTTCTCTATTTAGAAGCAGTGTTTGAAGGCACTAATTCCACCCTATTCTACTTACTTAAATATAAGAAGTATATGAGCTACAAATAGGAGACGATTACTTTCATTTTAAGGTATACATGATTTATGCTCTTCAGCCTTAAAGCATTTTTACAAATGAACGATTTGTTCACGTACCTTTTATTTTTTAAGATTAGACACAGAAACTATTCCTATTCATGTAGTTCGCTATACGGGTTGAAGAAAGCATGGTTTTCTTGGAGCAGCAACTAGTCATCCAGCCCTGAGATAGTCACGGCCCCCCACAACCTGGGACTGAGGGAGATGAGGCTCCAAAATGGGCTTATCTTAACATATAGTTTTCCTTTCTAGAACACAGCCAAAATACTCCGAGAGCTCATTGTGTTTATGAATTACCTAAACCGAGCTGAACCTTCATGGGAACCGTTTTTTCCTCTCGACTTCCGTCATTTCAAAGCTATAGTCTAGCTCCTCCTATGGACAAAGTGAAGCAGCTACTTCATAACTTTAAGGGACGACCCCCAAACCAAACCTAGTCTGTTTGGCTAGGCTATCCGGGTGGTAGGCATGACTTTTTTTAACCACCAAAATGAGGAGAGGGGAATAAACTACGTGCAGCTACGAAACACCAAGTAATATTACAATTTGAAAACCTGGGCGGCCTCTCCTTTTTTTCCCCTTCACTTGCCGGACGCCGCTCGTCCGGCACCTCGCGTGTACCGCTGCCAGCTCTGGGCGAGGCGTCCCAGTGGAAGCGCCCGGCCTCTGTGCCCGCCTTTCCGTACGGGAACATGGCGCCGCCCTGCGCGGGCGCTGCCAGGCGCCGAGCCACCGCCCGCTTGGCCCACTTCGGCGGGCACGGAGCTTCCCCGCCACGCCTCTCCGTAGAGAAACATGGCGCCTCCCAGCTGAGCCACGCCCCCCGCCTTTCCGTACGGAAACATGGCGTCGCCTTCCGTAGGGCGGGCGCCTCCTGGTTAAAAGCTGCCTCCCCATTGCAGACGCGGATGAGCGACTGCGGTGGCCGCTCCCCACCCGACGCGGGCGGGGAGGACAGCGAGGGATGTGGCCTCTCAGGGGCAGAGGCTGAGCCGCCCTGCCCGCCGCGCATCGCTCCCCGCCCGAATCTCCGCCCCAGCAGCAGGAGCGAGAACGCCGACTCCGCGGCAGGTGAGGGATGCGGACGCGGAGGCTGGCAGCCTAGTGGCGCCCGCCCGGGAAGCACGAGGTCAAAGTCACCGGCATTTCTTCGCCTTTTCCCGTCGGGTGGCGGTGATGTCGGGTGCAGGCGAGGAAGAGGCAGGGACAGCGGGCGGGTTAAGGTTTAGTGCGGCCTTTGTCCCAATTCTTGGCCGTTCTCCAGGCGCGCCTCGCGTCCATCGCTTGATCCCGGCTGGGCCACTCCCTCGCCGGCGCAAACAGTTGTTTACAACGGTATCTGGACCCTGGGAATGAGTGGCACTGAGTGCTGGAGAAAGTGATTCCCGGCGTCGGTGGACAGAGCCCCTATTTTTTTGCTCAAAGACCTTTTTTTACTGGGGAATCTCTGGTGTCCAGCTTGGGCCTGGCGTGAAGATCAGACAGACGGTCTCCTAAAGTGCAAGGACCCTCCTACCCTCGGTTCTCTTTTTAGGCATAGCAGGAGTTGGTGATTGTTGAATGAATGAGCACACTGTAAGTAGTTAAATGGTTCCTCGCTGCGTCCTATCGCCTTCTAACTATAGTTACCATTCGTGGGAAGCCTGTTGTGTGCCATCTGTTGTTATGCATGCTCTGTCGTTTAAACTTTCCTCAAACTGAAGAGTGAGGTTAGCTGCATTTGACAGATAAGGAAACCGAAGTTAAACAGGTAGTAAAGAGTCTGAATTCAACCCATGTATGTCTGAGACCAACGCCCATCTCTCCCACATACAACTGACATCAGAGATGACACAGCTATCTACAAATCCTTGGTGGGTATCTGTTTAGAGGATATACTTACACGTATGTGGGAAACATGGTTGGTCTTAGCCCTTAAGCAGTTAAAAATCTAGGTGAGTATTAAAACAATAAAACCCAGCAATTTTACAATCTGGCCCTAACCCATCTTTTCATCTTCATCACCTGCCACTTGTTTTTACTGCTACTCTTTTTCGGTTGCCTTCACTTCTGCTCTTTACTGAAATGCCCCCCTTTTCACCTCCTCTTCCCCTCCAGATATTTTTTTAATTAGGTTAAATCTTACCCTTTTCAAAAAGACCAGCTTAAATGTCACCTCTTCTGGGAAAGTTATCCCAACCTCCTTCCAGGCAGAATTAGTTTCTCCCCTCTGCTACATTTCCCATAGTGATCTCTATTAAGGAGATCATAATGCCGTTAAGGCTTAAGTTTCACTGTTTTCCCTTGTAAACATATCGTATCTCCCTCCTCTAGACCATGCCTTTTCATCTATTCCTGTTTAAAGAAACATATTTTGAATTGGCTTTAAGCAATGGTGAATGGCAGATATCTAGTAATAGGAGTTCAGAGAAAGGTGCAAATACTGGTGAGGTTGGGAGGTGTCCTGGGAGGATCTTGGACTTGAGCCAATCTTAAAAGATGGGTTAGTTTGCTTATTGGCGTATTAGAGACCTGGAAGTCCTGCCTTACCTCTTCACTGCACAGAATGAATTACTTCATCATTTCTGAGCTCATTCCTAGCATGTGAAGAGGATAAAATTAGAAGTGTTTTTGTTTGCCCTTTCTCATCCAATATGCTGGTAATGTTATCTTTTGAATCTTGGAGCATTTGCAGAGCCAAATTTAGGACGGAGAAGAGATGCATGTCTGGACTGTGATGTTGGAATGTGAAAGGGAACAAATTGCATTAAAGCAGCCTTCATGTTAATAACACAGGTCTGAAAATGCCAACTCCATTCACTTCATTCTATTTAATGGAGGTATCTGAAATTTCAGATAATTATATAAAGTGATTCTTCTCCATTGTGTAGGGTTTGCCAGATCTACTGAAAGCAGTTGACATTTCTTTTGATCTTGGATTATCTTCCAGGTGTGTAATAAAGGCTTATTAGTGTTTATGAAAATATTTTATGATCTTAAAGAGCTAATAGTACAAATGCTAATTATCTTCTGTAGTGTAAATGCAGAAACACTGTGTCTTTCTTCTCTCTTAATTGAAAACATCTTAGGAATAGAGAACTCTAATTAAAACTGCTGGGAGTAGGGTGAGTGGACACAACTTGACAAAAACTTTTATAGTAAATCAGAGGTTATTTGCTATTCCAGGCCTTTATTAACTGGCCCAAACCAATTAATAAAGGCCTGAAATAGTAACCTCTTATTTACTGCAAAATAAGTGTTAAGTATTATTCCCGTTCTAATCAGCTACTTAAAACCCCACCCAACCCAATATGGTTATTTGCAACTTCCTGCTTTACTCACCATCATTTCCTGCTGACTAGCAAGGAATTAATAATAAGGGTTTGCCCCACGCATTCTTCTTACATGCTTCATAAAATTCTACCTTCTGTCTTCCCCAGGTATCTTATCCACATAATAGGATTGGGAAACCAACTCTGCAATACAGTAATGTTCACTTGGAAGCTTGATTAAAAGCATTATTTCCAAAGAGGTTTCCTATCAGCTCTCAAGAATGAAAGTAAAATTTTCAGAATTGAAATACTCTTTGATTAAAATAGAAGCAGGCAGTTTATGGTGTTTAATTTTAACAGTTTAAGGCTTCGTGTTCTTGTGATGTACTCAGGATTGGGACAAAAATATTTAAACTTGTTGCTCTCTATCTGAGGTACAGGTCCATAAATTTGATAAATTACAAGTGTCAATTTACAGGTATCTGTTTAATCATTGAAGTAGATTATTATAGCTGGATAAGATTTTAGCAAACCCATTTATTTTACAGATGAGAGAACTGAAACCCAAAGAGATGAAATGATTTGCCCAGTGTCACACTGCTAATTACGGGCCATCTAGTTCTCTAGAGCATTTTGGTTCATTGTTTTTTCTTTTCTAGGAAAGTGAGTAAACTTAATTGAGGATGTCTGACAACTTTGACAAGTCCAATATAAATGAAGCAGAAAAATCAAAATCGAATGACTCTGAGCAAAGCCTTGAAGATGCTGCGGAAGGTTCTGATGAAGCTTTACAGAAAAAAATAAAGTCGGGCTCTCCTAGCACCCAAAGAGTACAAAGACCTCACTGTAAGCAGATTTGACTTTGGTTAGAGGCAATATTATCATTATTTTTGGGTAATATTTTCATTAGGCTTCCTTGTACTTGTGGCCCTGAGCTAGGTTCTAGTAATTGTGATAACATTGCCAGTAATTACCATTTAAGGATAGCAACAGTTTCTCACCTGGCAGCCTAGTCACCTTTGGGTTTTCAACTGCATGGGAATTTAAAATTGTAGAATAATGTCCAAAATGTTCCTATTTCCTCCAGCCTCTGACATTCCAATTTCTCTAAAGTGCTATGAGAAATAAGAGGGTGGAGTGCAAATTGCAGCTTTAATTAAAAGAGTGAAAAGTCTGAGAGGCAGGTTCAAGCCAGGACTGTGCTTTTGCCGGGTAAAAAAAAAATAAGGAGAGTATTTGAATGTGAGTGAGTTCACCACACCCTAACTTCTACCTTACTTCACTGCCTGGGGGCTTAGTTCCCACGAGGTTGAAGGAATTCAGTTTTTTTTTTTTCTGAACACATGTGATGAAGTCACTTCAGATCCCTGGCAGGGAACAGGCCTTGTACATGAAGCAGTGGCAATTTCCACAAGTTCCCAGCAGTTGCCCCAACTCATGTCTTTTATTACGAATGCTTAAGCTTTCTGAAGTGAGTCCAAAAATGAAAAAGTTTGAAGAGGGAGTGTCATAGTCTAAGAATGTCAGTGCCGATGTTATCTCTTTAAAGTAGAGATGATTAGTAATTTTTCATCTTTGGAAGAAGCACAAACATTTTTGCTTTTGAGGTGTGCATATTTTAAAATGATCAAAGAATGCCCTTCCCCAGGTAATTTATTAGTCAGCATACTGTTCTTATAGGAAATATTAGTGAACCTCATTTTATTATCACATAGATTTTGATAGACTACTAGGTCAAATTGTGTTCAGGGAAACATGCTGTTAATATTAGTCTATTATGCGTGTGTTAGGTCTTGTCTCCAATATGTATGGTTAGAAAGCTTCTGTTTTCTCCTTTTTTAAATAAAGAAAATACACTTATCTCTTAGGATGGTTTTAAAGATCAAATGAATTCATGTAAAGCGCTTAGAACAGTGCTTCGCACATAATAAATGCTCAATAAACATTATTTGTTAACACTACTGTTAATACTACTGTAATATTAGTCATTAATGCTACTAACATGCCATCTATTCCATCTAAAGACACGACTGATTGCTGTACTGTAGATGTATATGGCTAATGTGATAGTTTTATCATCTACAGTTGCCGATAAAGGAGGACCTTTCCTTTAGATATTCAGTCTTTCTTTGATTGATGGCCTTGTCTTTGGCACCTGTCAGTCTCAAATGGTATGACTCCAAATTAATGTCCAGCCAACGCAGGATTAAATTATCTGAATTTGTATGCAGTTAAGTCCTTAAGGCAAGAGTACTTATCCTGAGACCCATGATTAAGTATGTCAACATTTGTATGTATATGCATTTTTCTAGGAAGAAAGTCATGGAAGCTTTCATTAAATTCTCATAGCGGTTCAGCCATTTCACCTTGAACACCCCTGATCTCATCTGATCTCAGACGCTAAGCAGGGTCAGGCCTGGTTAGTACTTGGATGGAAGACCACCTAGGAAGACCAGGTGCTGTAGGCTTTAAAAAAAAAATTCTCATGGAGGTTTATACCAAAATGAAGTTTAAAATTAATGCCCTAAAATATTCCTCATGGCTTTCTTTCCCTTTCTCCTTGTGGTAATAGGTAGGTACAGGGCTATGGGCCACAGTGTAAAGACTCCTAGTCTGGGGCTCATCAGGAGGTCAGGAGGCATCACTGGCCACATAGAGCATAAATAAGAATTCACAAAATGTGAAATTAACTGTCTGCAGATATTTATCACAAAACTGTATAAATGTATAGCTGATGAATCTAAAGTAACTCTAAAATCACATCTGGAATTTTACAAATTAAAATGTAAATAGCAAAAAGCCTTTCGCCTTGCACATTATAACAGAGAGTAATATTTATGGGTAGAATTGCTATTGGTAACTATGATAGTGTGATTTATAATAAATATGTATAAAATATATTTGGTCTTTGTCCCATTTCTGGCACAGGGCTCTTAAAACCATTGGAATTTCCTAAGTGATGAGAGCTATAAAGGTGTCTTTTGTCAGTAAGGTGATTTTTGGAAGCATCTAGGGAACCTAAGGATGAGAGCTGGTTGCCAGGGGACCTAACCATGTGAATAGAGAGTTGGAACTTTCAGTCTCACTCATCCCACCACCCACCTCCAGGGAGCAGAGAGGGGCTGGAGGTTTCATCAGTCTCCAACGGCCAGTGATTTAACCAATTATGCCAATGTAATGAAGCCTCCATAAAAACCCGGAAGAGTGGAGCTCAGAGTGCTCCTGGGGTGTTGAATTCATGGAGGTGCTGGGAGAGCGGCACACTGAGAGAATATGGAAGCTCCATGCTCTTTTCTCATGCCTTTCCCTGTGCATCTCTTCCATCTGGCTGTTCTAAAATATATCTTTTTATAATAAATCAGCCATCTAGTATGTAAAATGTTTCGCTGAGTTCTGTGAGCCTCCTTGAACCCAAGAAGCGGGTTGTTGGAACTTCTGATCCATAGCCTGTCAGTCAGAAACAGAGGTGTCAACCTAGACTTGTGGCTGTTATCCAAAAGGGTATGAGAAGTCTTGTAGGACTGAACCCTTAACCTGTGGAATCTGATACTATCTCCAGGTAGATATTAGAATTGAGGTGAATTGTGGGATACCCAGCTGGTGTCTGAGAATTGCATGGTGGTATGGGGGAAACACCCTCCCCCTCCCCACACACACATGTTAGAATTTCACATACAGAACCTTGAGTAAGTGATATAGAATATTAAAAAAAGAAAAATGACTGGCTTGTAAGAATTGGTCAGCACTAATCTGAAGTGGTGATTTGATTCTAAAAGATGATTTGTTCTTTGTGTGCTCCCCTGTGTTTATGACAGCATTATTTACAATAGCCAAGATATGGAAACAACCTAAGTGTTCATCGATGGATGAATGGATAAAGAAGACGTGGTATATATGTATAATGGAATTCAACTCAGTCATAAAAAAGGTGAAATCCTGACATTTGTGACAACATGGATGGACTTTGAAGGTATTATGCTCAATAAAGTGAGTCAGACAGAAGAAAGACAAATACTGTATGATTTCACTGACATGCAGAATGTAAAACAACACCAAAACACATGAACAGACAAAAGACAAAAACGAACCCATATAGGCAGACAGCAGATCGGTGGTTACCCGAGGGGAAAGAGGGGGGACGGAGAGTGGAGCGGGGAAAGGGGGTCAGTTGTATGGTGACAGATGGAAACTAGACTTTTGGTGGTGAGCATGATGAAGTATATACAGATGTCAAATTATAATGTCGCACACCTGCAACTCATATAATGTTATAAACCAATGTTACCTCAAAAACGTTAAAAATAAATAAATAAAAAGTAAAACGCAATCTGTTGTTTAAACAGAGAGAGCTTTAGGGTAAGGATCAGCCAACTAGCTTAATATTTCCTATAAGATCTACTCCCATGTTATTTACATTCTCTGCTCGTGAAGGACCTCTGCTCTAGTGTTTAAAGACCTAGTTGACCAGTAAAAGATGCCATATGTAGATGGAAATTGTTATTCCAGCTGATATTTTCCATTTAGCATTTTGATTTATTAAATCAGGTACTCGTTAGATTAATTAGTAGATCCCAGTCATCCTTAGATAAATTGGTAACACTGAGTTCTTACATTTCTAAAATGTATGACTAGACTTTGAATTCTAGTGTCTCTATATTAATCAGTTAGTGTTTATTGTATGCATGCTGCATATCAGGGATCCAGCTGTGAACTAGACACACACAGTCTCTGTCCTCATGGAGCTCACAGTCTAGCGAGGAAGACAAAGTAACAGGGAATTTCCACAGTGGAAATTGCTTCACTATACTCACTCTATAGTAGCTGTTTGGGTGACGTTTGCCATCTGCCCTTCATAAATGCCTATCTATTTGTGTGACTAGAAGCATCTCTTTAAAGTGCATAGACTCAGATCCCAGAACACCTCAGTAAAGAAATGTAGAGAGTGTGACCATTCTAAGTTGGACTTCATTTTATTTTGGAATCTGTTCTCCAGTCTCCCAAAGGGCGTGTTTAACTTGACGGGGTTTTCAGTTTCTTTAACAGCACCAGTGGACACATGCTGCGACAGAGTTTGGCAACAGCTTTCTGTCTATATTGCATAGTAAAATAAATCCCAGGGTAAAATACATGTAACCTTACCATTTTTCATGGCTCTGAGAATACCTCAGGTTCTCGTCACAAGTTGGGGTGAAGCACATGTTGTCCAACAAATCGTATCTTTTTAAGGTCTCATTTATTAAATTGATAAATTTGAGAACCCTCAAAACAAGAAGAAAAAGTCACCCCACAGCCCTATAATTAGTATGAAATGAATAATTCCTGTGTATACAGATCTGTAACATATACCGATCACATCTTAGAGTTTTAGGTCTACAGCCATGCTACTCTGAACAACCCCGATTCCGTCTGATCTTGGAAGCTAAGCAGGGTCAGGCCTGGTTAGTACTTGGATGGGAGACCACTTAGGAAGACCAGATGCTGTAGGTGTAAAAAATAAAACAAAAATAACAAAAAGTCCTTGCAATCCGTGAGATCAACCAAGAGTTGCCTCGCCTAAAAAAAAAAAAAAAGAATTTTAGCTTTTATCTTTCTTGATCAGCTACCCTCCATTTTTAAGTCTGATTTTAAGTAGTCTAACTTGGACAGCTCCCAAAAAGTCTTTTTTCTGGTTGTCTGATATTCTCAGCACTTGGTGCAAGCTGTTTGGTCCCAGGCATGCCCAAAACACCAAAAACACATGTGCTTAGAATTCAGAAGATTCTCATCTTTCATGGAACATTCTTCAATTTTATCTTCTTTTTGCCTATTAGGAAACAATGACCCTGGAAGATTTAAGTGACTTGTTCAAGGTCAAACTCAACAGAGTCTAGAGGAAGGTGAATTTCTTCTTGATTTGCTCTGTCCATTGTATTTCATGACCAGGCAGCATATAAACCTTGTCTGTTTCTTATTACCCAAATCCCTGAAATTGTTGAAAAATAGTAAATTTACTGAGAGGACTTGGTGTGTTTCTGTTATTTTCATAAAGTCAAAATGATCAGACATTCGAAGATTTTTGCAAAACCAAAGTTAAAACAAACCTTTGGAGCCCTGGTGACGATCTCTGAATTTCTTTTTAAGAGATAAGAACTTGATGGAGTTTAATAACTCCTGATGTTTGATATTGATATAACACAGTGGAAGTTACATTTTCTGATAAATAGTAACAGAACATACTAGTTTGAAGAAATTTAATAATCAGTATGTGTATATAGTAAATTCCTCCTGGGTGCCCTAGAATTTTAAATCAATTTTATTGAGGTTTGCTTTATATATACTGCACCAATTTTACGTGTGCATTTTGATGAGTCTTGACAACTACATTTACAGTTGTGTCGCTAGCTCCACAATCGAGTTGCTAGAACATTTCCATCACCTCCCAGAATTCTCTTGTGCCTCTTGGCAGTGAATCTTCCCCCATCCTCTACCATTCCTTGGCAACCACTGATCTGCTTTCTATCACTACAACATTGCCCATTTTATAATTTTATATAAATGGAATCATAGGATATATAGCCTTTTGTATCTGCTTTTACTTGGGATAATGCTTTTAAGATCCATCCATGTTTTTGCAGGTATCAGTAGTTTGTTCCTTTTTTATTGCTGAGTAGCGATGCCATTATATTGTTATACTACAATTTGTTTTTCCATTCTGCAGTTGATAGACATTTGGATAGTTCTAGGTTTTGACTCTTAGGAATAAAGCTGCTGTTAACATTTGAGTACATGTCTTCCCATGACTGTATGTTTTCAGTTTTTTGGGGTAAAGACCTAGGAATGAGGTTGCCGGTTCATGTGGTAAGTGTATAGTTTACTTTATAAGAAACCAAAAGATGGTTTTTCAAGGTGACTGTACCATTTTGCATTCCCACCACTTATGTATGAGGGTTCCAGATGCCCCACACCTATGCCAGTATTTGGTGGGATCAGTCTCTTTAATTTTGGCCATTGTAGTAGGTGCATAATGGTATCTGGGTGTGGTTTTAATTTGCATTTCCCTGATGATAAAATAAAAAACCTACAGTTTCCCTCCTATGTGGGGAAAAACCCAGTCCTTCCTCCTGTGCTTTCCTCCTGTGTGTCTTTTGTACCAGTCACACAAAAAACTTAACTTTTGGTCACCAAATGTGTGGAGCTTTTTTCCCCCACCAAGCAATTCTCTGTGACACCAGCCGGGTATCCTACAATTCAACCGAATTCTGATATTTTACCTGGAGAGAGCATCAGATTTCAGAGGTTAAGGGAACAGTCCCACAACACTGCCCTACCCCCTTCAGATGCTAGTCGCAAGCCCAAGTTATCACCTTGCTTCTGATCAACCAACTATAGATTGGGGGTTCCAACGACTCTTTCCTTGGATTCAATTAATTTGCTTGAGCATCTCACAGAACTCAGGGAAACACTTACTTACATCTTCCAGTTTATTAAAGGATGTGATGAAGGACACAGAGAACAGCGAGATGAAGAGATATATAGCATAGGGCGAAGTCTGGGAGGGTCCTAAGCCCAGGAGTTTCTTTCCCCATGGAGTTGGATCCAGCATGGATTTGTTGGCCAATCTGAAAGCCCTCTGAACCGTATACCATTGACATTTTATGAATGGTATGATGAATTATTAACTCCATTCTAAGCTGCTCATCATGGGTTGGCCTTTCTAGTGACCAGCCCCTATCTGGGAGCAGTCCAGGAGCCCACTCGGAGTCACCTCAGCAGAACAAAAGATGCTCCAAGGGCTCTTGTACCTTAGGAATTTGCAAGGGTTTTAGGAGCCCTGTGTCAGGGTTGGGGGTCAAAGACCAAATATTAGAATGAGAGGTGCTCGTAATGTTCTTATCATTTAGGAAATTACAAGGATTTTAGAAGTTTCATGCCAGAAACTGGGGGCAGAGACCAATATATATATTTTCTATTATGTCATACTAATAATTAATGATATTAATCATTTTTTCATGCTCTTGCTGGCCATTTGTATATCTACTTTAGAAAAATGTTCATCTTTCACCCATTTCTTATTGATCATCTTCTATTTTTGAGAATTAGTGCTTTATATATTCTGGATGTAAGTCCTTTAGCAGATATATGTTTTGTACATATTTTCTGTCTGTAGCATGCCTTTTCATTTTTGTAATAGAGTCATAACAATTTTTGATAAAGTCCAATTTATCAGTTTTTTTCCTCTTACAATTTGAGCTTTTCGTATCCGATTCAAGAAATTTTGCCTGTTTTCTACTAGAAGTTTTATTGTTTTTGTTCTTATATTTAGATGTGTGGTACATTTTGAGTTAGTTTTTATTTATCATTAAGAGTCAAGAGTCTTTCTTTTACATATAGATATTGACTTATTCTAGCACCATTTGATAAAAAAAAAAAAAACTAATCTTACCTTATTAACCACATGTATACTTATATATATGTGCACATCAGCCTATTTCTGGGTCTGCTGCTCTCTTCAGCTGATCTGTATAGCTATCCTGTGCCAAAAACACAGTCTCAATTATTATAGCTTTATAATGGTATCAAAATCAGTCAGTATGAGTCCTCCAACTTTGTTCTTTTTTTTTTTTTCAAAATTGTTTTGGCTTTTCTAGGTCCTGTGCATTTTTATATAAATTTTAGAATCAGTTTGGCAATTTTAACAAAAAACCTGCTGGAGTTTTGCCTGGGATTGCATTTTATCAATATGTCAATGGAGAAGAAATTCATATCTAAATAATAGAAAATTTGTATCTAAGGTTTTGATTTATTACTTTTATTAATATTCTCTGGAAATGTTTAGAATTTGTTCCATTTTCCTAACTTCCCCATATGTGACCAAAAAAAACTGTTACCAGGCAGGATATGAATAGCTCTTAGTTTCTTTTGTGTGCGTGAGCAAAAGGAAAAAGAAAAAGAGGAAGGAAAATAACTTTTCACTTACCTAAGATCTTTGTAACTATTAAACCCTGTGCAAACCAATGATATTATTTATCTCATTTTTAGCCCTGATCCTATCAACCTGATGTAAAATGAACATTGTCATCTTCTAGGTCAGCGCTTTTCAAAGTATCATCTCTGAGACCATCAGTATCAGCTGGAGACTTGTGAGAAATGCAGGTTCTCAGGCCCCACCCCAGACCTGCTAACTCCGAAACCCTGAGAGGGAGGCCAGCAATCTGTTTTCACAAGTACCCCCCCCCCCCACACACACACACCATGATTCTGTCACAGGCTAAGAAAACTTTCTGGAAGATAAATCTCAAGCTTTATCAAAGGAGAAAGAAGTATGGAGACCAGTTATGAGGCTATTGCAGCAGTTGATACAGAAAGTGAAACCTATAGGATTTATTTATTAGGGCAGTGGAAAGGGAGAAATCAGGACTCAAGGTTTGGATTCTACAAAATTCTTTTATCTCACACTCTCTGATTTCTCCATTTGTCAGCTTTACAACTCTCACATTCAGTCTTGGTGTCCTGTACAGGGTATTGGTTTTAGTGTTGTTTGAACAGCACCTGGCACCCTAAAGTACTTGATAGTCTTTTAATTTGGGGAGATTCATTCACACCACAGTGTTAGTGGTGGAACAAAATGTGAACTCATGGGAGCAAAAGAGGAAATCTTGAATGTGTTGTTCCCCTTTTGTCATTGAGGATCAACGGGAGGCAGAAGAATTAGAAAATAAACCCTCAGTGTATTGGGAAATTGATAGTTTGTAAAAATTGGTGGTCTTAGTAAAAAATTAGGTTTCGAGTATTGGAAATGATCTCTGCTTTTAGGGTTGTAGGTTAAAAGAAAAGTGAATAAGAAATAGGTAAATTTATTATTTGAAATTGGCAGAATATTTTCATAAATAGAGACATAACCAAAACTATTAGCTGGTACCAGAACCACTGCCTTCTCCTTACTTTAATAGAAATTCTAATCTAGAGAAGCAACTCTTACACTGGGTTTTTGTTACAGCTAGTCCTCCTCGTTTTGTGACGGTGGATGAACTTCTAGAGACAGCAAAAGGAGTCACTAACATGGTTCTAGCCCATGAAATTGTAGTAAATGGAGACTTCCGGATTAAACCTGTTGAATTACCAGAAAACAGGTAAAGTGGTTACTGAGTTACTTTGTTTACTAGAATACTGTCATTTCCCAGCGTCAGAAATATTTTCTTTGCTTGATGGCATTCTGTTCACATACACCTCTCTTTTTGTATGTTGTTGCTTAAAAATATTCGTATCCTAGGAATGACTAGAGTTTGAAAGTGGATCGAAGGACCCCTGATCCTTCAAATCTAAAGAAAAGATCTGGAAATTAACTGTGGAAGTCTTTCGTGTTAGCTTCTCCCCACTAGGACCTAACTGCCTCATATTAGGTTGTTATTGCATGGTTTCATTCATTTCTTGTAACTATCAAACTGTACTGTAATTGTTGGTTTACTTGTGTTCTTTGCCAGGTTTTAAACTACATAGACAGGGACTGTGCATTATTCTCTCTCTTTCTAGCACCTGACACATATCATATTGAATCTAAAACTCTATCAAGTGTAAGGTGCGCCTTTTAAAGTGTATTGCCATAGGAAAGGAAAATCATTGCCTATTGTAAAAATGCTGTGAAAAACATTCGTGTTCTGTTAACTGAGGAGGAGGAATGGCTGCTGAATTGGCGAGCTCTAGTGTCTCCAAAATAGGCTTCTAAATATGACTGTACAAACGTTTCTTATATGCTCTGCAAAGATAGCACTTTTTTACATTAATAATGAAGAATTACTTGTTTTGCTCTCATGCTATAATGACTAGTTTTACTAAGATGTTATATACAAGTTGTTACAGTTTGGTGTCTAATTAAGCAGTCGTTTCATATATCAAATGGGAATAAGATATTTTTAGGAAATGAAGTCCTTCAACCTCTATGCATATTGAATTGTTATCTTATGCTGCTTAACCCATAACTGTCTTAGGAAACTTGGTGGTATCAGGGAAGTAAAAATTAACAACTTAGAACTTTCCAATATTCTTTTTATCTATGGCACTATCATATGCTGTTAATTGGACTAATGTCATCTGTCAAATTAGTTGAAAGTTATTCTTTACAATGAGGTACTTATTGAAATAAATCACTAACTGAAAATAAGATATGCGATCCATTGAAGTATGTCTGGTAAGTCTTTTGTTTATCCAATTTACTTTTAAAATTTATCATTGTAAACCCATCGAGTTTGTGCTTTTTAAAGTGATTTGAGGCTTAAATATTGTATTTGTTGTCTCTTCTTTTTTTCTTTTTTCTCATTTGTCTCCAGTTTGGAGAAGAGAGTAAAGGAGATTGTACATAAAGCTTTTTGGGATTGCTTGAGTGTCCAGCTAAGTGAAGATCCCCCAACATACGACCATGCCATTAAACTTGTCGGAGAGATCAAAGAGGTGAATGGAAGAGCAAATTATGGTGCTTTTTTGGTGTGTTAGGAGTATTAAACCTCTTCATGTTATTGTGCCAGAAGATTTAAAAGAAATCGGAGGATCAAGAAGTTAAATTACTTGCCAAAATGTGGTTTAAGAGTATTTTTGGCTTAATACCCTTTCTAAAAATTTCAAACAAGATATGATAAGCTAAAAAGTGTTCCTTTTGTAGATGAAAAAATGTTTATATTTTTGAAGACAATTATTTAAAGAAAACAAAAGTTATGTTATAAAATGTAGGTGATTTTATACATATTTTAATAGGTATGGACATGTTCAGTTTATAATAGCCAAAAAGTGATTCAGCCTGTGGGTTAGAGCAGGCATTAAGTGGAAGGTAGGGCTGTTTTGCAATACGGTTAGCAGCAGTATCAAAGAAGAGATGTATCCGGAAATTGGCATCTGTGGTGGGTTTACAGGCTCATGTTAATTAATGTTTTTCTTTTCTCACTTTTAACAGTGTATTCATGTTGTATCTAGTTGGTTGCTAGAGCTTAAATGGAAACTTAAATAGCTATTCTAAATGATTTGTAAACATGTTTTTCTGTAGATTTGTTAAGAGGTTAAAATACGTACAGCATTATAGGAACAATTGGTAAGCCCTTATTTGTGTAGGTGTAAATTCCTTTACCTATAATCGAAAATGATGTCTGACTAAGAAACAGACTAAACTTAGCTGTTCTCTGTTGTAGACTCTGTTATCCTTCTTGCTGCCTGGTCACACTAGACTCAGAAACCAGATTACAGAAGTCTTGGACCTGGATCTGATAAAGCAGGAAGCAGAGAATGGGGCCCTAGACATTTCCAAGCTGGCAGAATTCATTATTGGCATTATGGGGACACTGTGTGCACCTGCTCGAGATGAGGAAGTTAGGAAACTAAAGGACATTAAAGAAATAGTGTCCCTTTTCAGGTATGGGAATTGTATTGACCACCTTCAGTGTACCTAAAATAGAGAGCCTGTTCTTCACATTTAGACTTCCTCAAGTGTAGATACTTCTGCATTTTAAGACAATATAAAGAGCAAACATTTTATAAAATATAGAAAAGTAGAAAGAAGGAAAAAATTCCCCCCGAATCTTGAATTCGCCACATGCGGAGTTGTGTGCTGTGGCTGATATCATAACTCTTGCTGAAGAGGAATGCCTGGCGCGTCCCTGCTGGCAGGCTGTGTGATAGATGCCACCAGACCTGTGGCTACGGTGGCCCCGTCTGTCTCACTGTTAGCTGAAGCTCAGAAGACCTTCTGGAGGGCGTTGCAAGCCTGACTTTTTCTATTAACATTATACTCTAATCATCTCACTTGTTTTTTAATTGAAAGTGTCATTGAGCGCATCGCATATTTACATGGAATTACGAGAAATAATACAGTAAACTTTATCCAGTTTTCCCCAGTGGTAGCATTTTGTAAAACCGTAGTGTTAAGATCTGACGTCATTTAGCTTTTCTATTTTACTTGTATACGTCAGTGTGTGCATATTAATTTTATATGATTTAATAAAATTTTGCCACCTATGTAAGTTTCTGTATCAGCTACCACAGTCAAGATACTGAACAGTTTTAACACCACAAAGGTCTCTTGTATTATCTTTTTATAACCAATTTATACCAGTTTAAAAAATTCCCCATAAGCATGTTCTATGCCTGCAAAGTATTCATTGGATATAATGAAGTTTTTCTCTGTTAAGATGGACAATTAGATTATGTATAATTATTTACTATTTAACTCTGCAATGAACATCTTTGTGTACAGAACTTTTTTCTGTATTTTAGGTTATTTTCCTAAAGATAGGTTCTTAAAATGAGATGACTATCAAGTCTGCACATTGGGTACATTCAGAGTGTGAAACAGCAATTATGCCACCTGAACTAGAACATAAAACATGCCCTGAAACTAAAAGAGACTCGGTAAGAGGAGAGGTGAAAGGAGAGAGTCATTATTTTTTTCTTTCCTAGGATAGCGAATTGACCTGTGTGAGAGTAGAGACCCAGTGGCGAGCTCTCTGCCCTGAACCTCTCTGGTTTTGGGCTTCTTCCTCTTCTGCGGTCACCGTGAGGGCTGACCCAGAGCTGAGGGATTCATTCCAGTCTAGACAGGCAGTGGGGGTAACTGTGTTTGCTTGGGGGGTCAAGGGTGGAGATGTAGGACAAAAAGCAGCTTAAAATGTGCAGTCTTTTCAAACCATTATTTAAATTTTTATGTTTTCTAAGTATGTTTTTCTTAATTGTCTCATGATTTTACTAACTTTTCTTGCTACTCTTTCTGAGATGAGAAGACTATCTCAAATCTCATCTTTTTTTCTTGTTAAAACAATATTTATTTTACAAGTTCTGAATCTTTTTATCTCTTTTCTTTTAGGGCAATTTTTTCTGTGTTGGACCTAATGAAAGTGGATATGGCAAACTTTGCTGTCAGTAGCATTAGGCCACATCTGATGCAGCAGTCAGTGGACTACGAAAGGAAGAAGTTTCAAGAGCTTTTGGAGAAGCAGCCGAGTATGTTTATGCTTTGTGGTATTCTTTTGTTGTCTGTGATTTTTTTTTTTTTTATTTTAGTTGCTGTAGCTTGTATAACATTATTGTCTTTAAAACAAAACTAAAATCCAATAAGAGGATACTCTAATTTGAACACAGAAAAAAGCACAAGACATTAGGACTTGAAAAGAAAATTTAATTGACAAGTAACAGAAGTATAAGTAGGACATAAAAATAGAAATTTGAAAGAATGAAGAAGTCCTAAATGAAATAGGTTTTTTAATGAAGGCACAAGTTTGAGACAAATTTTATGCTTGACCTTGATTTTAAAAACATGACAAACCTCCTGTGATGATGAATTCGCTTTTCTCCTCCCTGCGAGGTGGTAAATCAAGAAATTTCACTTTGCTTCTCTTTTATATTCATAAATCTTCTCTTTTCAGACCCCAAAAAAGTCTTATTTTTATGAATCTCTCAAATGACAGCAGGAATTTTGCATTTCTAGGGTGCTTTTTTTTGTCTCTGTATTGGCAGCTGATGTTCTGGGTAAATTGCAGTCTTTGTATCCAATTTATTATGAGTTTTGTTTAGCCTCCAACTTTGTTGGTTGTAAGATGAAAATGGCAGTCTCTGGATAGATGGTGTTGCCTGACTAGAATAGTTAATTCAGCCCTGAGCAGTTGTTCATTCAGCCCCAGATGGAGAAGTCTGAGATGGTGCTGGGGGTTAGGAGGAGAAGGAAAGAGCTGGGTAGAAGTAGCAGCATTAGAAAGAAGATTGGATAATGTTTATTACATCACGGGTGTATGCGCATAACCACACAGAGCCCTCACACAGTAAACCTGTGAAGTAGGCCACATTTTTTAACTCCATTTTGCAAATGTGAACATAGATTTTGAGAGATTTTTGACCAGAACTGATTGACTACACAGCTCAGTCCCTCAGCCAGTATCGTATTGCCCCTTAGGAGACATCCAGGATTGCAGTTTGGTAGACCGAAGAGCCTTAGTGTGAGAACCAGAGGCCAGCCCCCCGGGACCAGTGAAGCATACACTGCCGGAGTGGAATGCCGTCCCTGAGCTGGTCAGTCTAGTGCTCATGGCTCACGGCTGCTGAGCTACAGAGTGCTGTCGGCAAAAGCTAAAGGGAGAGTCAAGCTCAAAAATAAGAGCCCGGTGTATTTCTGTCGAGGGGACCAGAGGTGCATCCTCTGGCAGCCATGAAGAGTGAATTCCAGCCGTGGCCTTGGCTGCCCACTGGTTTTAAGGTGGATTCCACTGGCAGAGCTGTAGCATGTTCCAGGGCCTGTTAGAGGTTTTTTTTTGTTTGTTTGTTTTTTTGCTCAGATGATGTGCACAGAAAGCTCATCTTCTTTCTCTTATGTCCCTCAGAGCCTCTCATGCATTACTCAGCCTAGAAAAGTAGAGAGAGCATAATGGTAGATGAAAGACAGCTGAGGTTCCTTTAACAGCGCTCCAAGTGCCGCGTGATAGACATCAAACACATGACAGCTCACCTCCCGGAAGGCTAAAAGTGAACAAGATTGATACAAGGCCAAGATCTGTCAAAGAAAAGCCAGGGTGGGAGAGAAGAGGGCCAAGGTTGGCGGAACATCCTTAGGTGGCAAGGCCTGGCTCCATGCTTCATACTCACTACCTTGTTCAGTCCTCACAACAGACTGTGACGTGAAGTTGTACTTTATCTTAGGAATCTACTGTTCAGACAGATTAGGACTTGCCTAACTAAGATCACTGAGCCAGTAATTGGCAATATTGTGATTTGAAGCGAGATCTGTTGAGTTCTGTTTGATTCCAAAGTCCGTGCTCTATACCATTACCACACCTCCAGAATGAACTTTTCTAAAGTGATTCCGAGAAGCATCTCTCCTGAATGTCATAGTAATGTTCACAGCCTTGTTTTTCATAGATTCCCTGGACTTTGTTACTCAGTGGTTGGAAGAAGCTGCAGATGACCTCATGAAGTATAAAAAAGCCCTTCCGGGTGGAGGAGGGGCTGCTGGCTCTGGGGACGGTCCTGTGCCAAATCCTGTTGCTGTCCAGAATTATGCCTACCTGAAGCTTCTGAAATGGGACCACCTCCAGAGACCTTTCCCTGAGGTAGGTGCTGCAGAGCGGTCTAACTACGTGTGTTCATTTCTTTTCATGCTGCCGAATTAAAAAAAAAAAAAGTTTTATTATAATTCATATGCCAGAAAATTTCTTCGTTTTAAATTGTACAATTTAGTGGTTTTTACTATGTTCACAGAGTTATGTGACCATTACCACTATTTAATTTCAGAATATTTTCATCACCCCAAAAAGAAGCCCTGTACCCATTAGCAATCATTACCCTTTCTCCTCTTCCCCAGCTCCCCGGCGACCACTAATCTGCTTTCTGTCTATGGATTTGCCAATTCTGGACATTTCGTATAAGTGGAAACATACAATTTTGGCCTTTCGTGTCTGGCTTCTTTCACAAAACATAATTTCCATCCATGTTGTAGCATGTATCAGTATGCCATTCTTTTTTTTTTTTTTAATTTCTTTTTTATTTTTTAGTTGTACTTTCCTTATTGTGGTGTTTTTAAGTGTGCAGTTACTGCAAATAAATGCTTTGGTATATAGACTCCCCCCTCTTTTTTGAGGGCAGTAGCCTCAGATACTGCTACTTCTCTCAGTATCTTATATAAGTTCCTTTTTTTTCCCCCCCAGGACATTGTAAACTTAAGACTTCACCTCTTGCCTCTGAGTTCCTTGTTTTGTGCCAGAGGAGGCTCTAAAGAGGATGTTGACTTGGGGCGGGGGGCTCGGGGGTGGTTCCTTTCTGAATAGTGGTATGTATGTTCTTCCCAGAAGGGCAATTCTCAGCCTTTAAAAAATGGCTGTGGGGAGGCTGGTGTTTTCACTGGGGACAGATGTCTACTCTGGGAATTGATCCTTGGGAATCTTTTGCATCCTCAGCTCACATACTGCATACTGTCGGGAGGCATCAGAGTAGGGACACTGCAGTTTAGCAAAGTGAAGTCAAAAAAAAAAGGCTGATGAGACCCCGTTGAAGTATCTGTGTTTGACAATACAGAAGTCTCAGTCTTCAGAGATAGTGTTTACTTCCTGAGAAGAATGCCTGGCTAAGGCCCCACATGGTTACTGTCTTGATTTGGTGTGTCAGTTTCTTATAGTAAGAACAGTCCTTAAAGTTTATTTGATTAACCCATAAAAACTCAGACCAGAAGTCATTTATCTCCTCAGCCTCTCCACTGTTCTTTCCCTCACCCCACACAGTGGGCTTTGTCCTGGTCGGACCTGGGGGTGTCTTTAACACAGGCACACAGTCATGGAAGGTCACTCACTGACTGCTTTCTAGGAGGCTTTTTTGATTGTTGTCTGTCATTACTACTTTTTCTGTTTACTGTTTATTTTTCTCTTTATTCACTTACCAGTTCTTGAGAGCCTCCTTTGTGCTAAGTACTGAGGGTGATAAGTATAAGCTCTCTTGCTTCGTACCTATCTAATGATATAACTTCTATTTATCGAGTGTTGCCTCCGCCAGCCACTTTACACGCATGGTCTCTTTTCATCTCTCTAACAACGCCGTGAAGTAGGAATCCTCATAGGGCTGAGTTGAAAAATCTTGTGTGAGGCTATGCTGCCTTTAAATGACAGAGTCTGGATTCACACCCAGTCTGCCGCAGCCTTTTTAAGGAAGAAAGGGCTCTGAGATGGAAGGATAAATGACACACGACTCCCTTATGGATCTGAAAGGACTAGAAAATCAGAGGTGTGGGGAGAGGGGGCTGCGGCCCCACTGCCCTCTGCTGGCCAGCCCAGATCTGCAGCTTGTAGATGATTTCTGTTGTTTTCGTTACAGACTGTGTTGATGGACCAGTCTCGCTTCCAGGAGCTCCAGCTCCAGCTGGAGCAACTGACCGTCCTGGGAGCCGTGTTGCTGGTTACGTTCAGCATGGCAGCCTCGGGAATTTCCAGCCAGGCTAACTTCGCTGAGAAACTCAAGATGATTGTGAAGATTCTGCTAACGGATATGCATCTGCCGTAAGTGACTAAGGCTTTAATGGGTGGATGAAGGGCAGCGGGGCAGAGAGTATGCTGGAGCAGGGCTCTCCCAGTGTAAGGCGGAATGCAGGGCCACTGTCTCGCAACTGAGAGGAAACCGTGCTCTCCGATGTCCTTCACCCCAGCATAATTTATTCAGGGTCATTCAGGGCCACTAGGATAGTGGCCTTCAAATGTTTGTGAGCAGGATACATAGTAAGAAATTTATTTTCTATGGTGCCCTAGTACACACTTGGATACATATGTAACTGAAATAAAAATTTTACAATGTGAAACTTACCCCAACTATGCTTAATACATCCTGATATTTCAATTTTATTCCATTAAAAAAGTACTGGTTGCTCCCTACTAAATTGCTTTCACAACCAACTAACCATTTGGACAACACAGCCCTAGGGTAAGGTCATATAAGAAATAAGCTATAGTCCTCAGAGTTGCATGTATGCAATCAAGTTTTCTTCCCTTTGTACATTCTTCATAGACATTTCGTGATGGATATAAGTGGATTGTTTTATCAGCCAGCATTAATCCACACTTTTGAGGGCAGCTTCTGTAACTGCTTCTGCAGTTAAGTCAGATTAGGTGATTTATGTGGTTTACAGCATTTAGAATATTTTTGCATGGTTCTAATTAAACACTACACCTGACTAGGTGCACAAAGCATGCATGTGTTAAGTGCAATGAAGGGCATGTCCACATGTTGTGACTGGGGGTTCAAAAGTCTTGGCTTCGGCCAGGAGGGTGTTTGCTGAGCTGAGGCCTGGGCTGAGGCCCTTGCACAGGTGTAACCTTGCGCTGTCACCTAGGACCCCCTCCAGCAGAACTGCTCTGTCAAAGCTGCTGATGAGAGGGGCCCTGCCAGGTGTTCCCTTAGGAGTCCATCCACTGCTGTGTTCACCCTGGCAGGCAGCAGCTGGCACAGACTTGGCAGCAGGAGTGAGTCCTGGGGCTCGCACACTGGCCCCAGTCGTTCTGCTGTACAAAGAATCTAGACCCGGAGCAAAGGCAGTTGCCTTCTTTTGGGATTCCCATCAGCAGGATGCTCTAGGAGAGTCTAGGGGCCCTGGGAAATCCTGGTGCTAATTTTCTTAACTTTTGGATTTCAATATTATTTATTCTTTTAAAGCAGTTAATACGCTTACATGTTTCAAAAATCAAAAAGGAAAAAAGTCATCTAATGAAGTTTCTCTCCCACACCTGTCCCACAGCTACCACATATCTGGATTCTTGTGTATTGCTCCCAAGGGATTCAAGATATTCTTAAGTCAATTTCAGGCTTATTTCACTACACAGATACTAGCAAGAAGTTGGGTTTTGGGTTGTTGGTCCTGATGTAATCCTTTCCCACTGCCTTTTCTAGCAGAGACGGAGACAGAGAGAGAAAGAGGAGAAAGAAAGGAAAAGTAAGTCCCTCAGTCAGGTGTACATGGCCTGAGACATTAGGGACAGGGAAGAGAATCTCACATTCTTCCTTTGACTACACCAGTCCATGATTGGTTATTGTGACTGTTATCAGGATGTTTGAGCTGGGTAGGTGTGCACTTTGTTTATTGGTTTTTTTCTTCCCTGGCTTCTCCTTTCCCTTCTCTGCTCAAGCTCCTTCCATTTGAAGGATGCCCTGACTATGGTCGGGGAGAAAGTCTGTCTAGAGGTGAACAGCTGCCTATCCCTGTGTGGGTTCACCCCCTTTACCACAGACAAGGAGACCGTGCTCAAGGGCCAGATCCAGGCCGTGGCCAGTCCCGACGACCCCATCCGCAGGATCATGGGTATGTTTGGGGGAATGCAGGATGCGGGGATGTGCCCTCGGAGAGGCTGGCAGAGAGGTCCCTCTGAAGGGATCTAAAGGGGTTTTGATGGATTATGAGTGCTGGTGAGTGAGGAGAGAGTAATTAATCACCATAGTGCCATTAGGGGGACCCAGAGTTTTGGACAAGTGACTTGTCAGCCATCATTACTCTGAAGGCTCTGACTGGAATCACAGGCCATGGTTCAAAATCCTGCTCTAGCATTGTAAAATATTAGAAAATATGTATATTGGTCTTTCCCCCAGGTTCCTGGCCCAGAGCTCAGAAAACCCTTGTAATTTCCTAAGTGTTAAGAGCACTAGGAGCATCTTGTGATCTAATATTTGGTCTTTGACCCTGGTTCCCAGCTAGAGCTCCTAAATCATTCAGAATTTCCTGGGTGGTAGGAGTGTCTTTTCTAGTCAGAGAACTTGATGCGCTCCTGGATGGAGCTGGTCACCAGAAAGACCAAGCCATGATTAGAAGCTGGGAATTTCTGGCCCTTCCCCCATCCTCCAGAGAGAGGAGAGGGCCTGGAAATGCCTACCCTTGAAGCCTCCATAGAGAGGACTAGGGGATAAGGTATATTAAGTGCCCACCATAGTAGCTAGCAGCACATAGTAAGTAGTCAATAAAGAGCTGTTATTAAAAAAAAATATATTACTGTTGTATTCGCTGTTACTTTTCCTCATCACAGCAGTGGCACTGTGAAAAATTCTGTTCACTGGTGGATCAAGGAATGCAATGTTTAGCTAAGTAAAAAAATTCAGATATATCTTTAACGTAATTTAATTTTTAAGTCCTTCCTCACCTCCTTTGTGATACATATTCAATATATAAATAATGAAAAATGAGCAGGCTTCAGGCAAAAGCTGAATAATCCATGGTTATCAGACTTCAGGTGGGAGTAGAAGGTTCAACCAGAGACATGGGCCTACTTCCAATACTATGAGCGCTTTGATTTTTTAAATTCTTAACTAATATTTTATGAAAATATTAGATCCATTACATGGATCGATGGCTTTTAAATTAGGTTGTTTTATCTCAGCTCAGCATGGGTCACGGTTTCCTTTGTGGATCACTCAGGAGGAGCCTCTTGAAGACACAGCAGGGCCCTCGGTGTGATTGCCCTGCAACTGACCAAGGGCTGGTGAGCTGCTCCGTGTCCTGCCATCTGGTGGTTTAGTCATAGCCAGTTATAGACGTGGGCATAAAAACCAGCCCTCGGGTAGCACTGAGACAAGGATCTCTATTTCTGGGTGAGGCTCCCAGCTCTGGGAACCTTAAAAAAAAACAAACTCACTTTGGAACAGGAATGATCAGACTCTTCGGTCAGCAGTTTCTGTCAGTGGGTTACTGGGTTCCGAAGGGTGAGAATTATTTGCAATTGAGAGGGTTCCCCAGCACAGCGTGTGGGTGTGTAGTTTGAAAAAGCCCATTCAATATAAAGGTCCCTATTGCTTTTGTAATCAAAGCTACAAGAAGTGTGGCACACACTCTTTTTTGGCTGATGAAAATACACAGGAGAGTGCAGAAGCGTCATAGGGGGGAGTGGGCTAAAACAGCATCAACCGGAATTATTTCTCAGAGCGGGACAAGCCAACAGATGCCGACAGCCCCACGGCCCTCCATGGCAGGCATTACGGAAGGAAGCGCACGCTTCTTACATGTGGGCTTCGTGGGAAAAGACAGATCACAAGCCCACAGCGCTGGAATCTGTGATCAGCCGTGCTGGTGTTGGTCTCAGTGCCTTACTTCTCTGAGAGCAGAACCTGTCACCACCGTAGTCTCCCTTTATGCGTTCACACATTTATTCTTGCTTTCCAAATGTATTCTGAGTTGTGACCGGGCCCAGGTTTCATGCCAGACACTGTGCTGGATGCTGGGGAGAGCATGATGAATAAGACAAGCGTGGTTCCTGCCCTCACGAAACTAACCATTAGAGGGGGAGGGGAAACTACACTGTTCGGAAGTACAAGGTGCAGTGGGTGCCTGGTCCAGGCAGTGGTCAGGAAAGACTCTCCTGAAAAGGTGATTTTTAAGCTAAAAACTGAAGCATAATGAGAAGTTTGTAAAGTCGCCCTAAACAAGAAACAACCAACTGCTTTTTTTTCCTATCACAGATGCCCGAATCCTGACCTTCTTAGAAACCTACCTTGCCTCAGGTCATCAGAAGTCATTGCCCGCAGTACCCGGGGGATTGGGTCCAGTCCAAAAAGAGCTAGAGGAAGTTGCTGTTAAATTTGTTCGCCTGGTCAACTACAACAAGATGGTCTTTAGTCCCTACTACGATGCAATCCTCAGTAAGATCCTTGTCAGAGCCTAGCACGTATGCTCCTACAGCAGCCGTGTGATCGATCAATCTACTCAACTCAGAATATGTGTTCTCAACTATGATAGTGCTTTGGAAAATGGCTATTTAGTACATTTCTATTTAATAGTATTGATTACAAAAGGAAGAATATTATATATCACTGTTGAAAAGACTTGTTGAAAAATGCACTGAATTCTATTTTGAGGGTTTATATTTATGAGTGCAAGTTTACAAATCAAAGAAGCGTTTTCTTTGCGTTTCATAGGTAGCATTCAGCTTTTAAACAGTTGACTGCCGTGTGTCTCCTCCCTTACCCCTGGCATCCTGATTGTATCTGCCTCTCCCTAAAGGCTGGGACCTCCCTTTTGCCATCTGGGTAATTTTTCTTTCAAACACTCAAGAGTACCTGACAGCCAGCCAAGGACAAAAGAAACAGCCGTGGCCGTGTTTAGATTCTTGCCGCCCTCGCACAGCCTCCCACCTGTCATCCCGCCAGGTTATTCCGCGTTAGCAGGACAACGTGCAGTCTCACGGCCTTTTCCCACCCCATTTATTGCTTTCTCCCTGTCTGACCTAGCCGGAGCCCCAGAGCCTTTTTGTTGTAGAGGAGTTACTTGACTTTAAAAAGCTTATTCTTTTATACAGAATTATTCCTGAGCCTTGATGATAGCAGTTATGACTCATGGGATCTAGAGAAAGGAAACTCTTTAACTTTCAAGTGTTGAAAGTCGAGAAGGAAATACATACATATATATATATATATATTTTTTTTCTTTAAATATATGTCAGTATAATATAAAAGAAGTAAATGTCTGGAGTTTTTATGGAAAAATTCACTCTGACACAATACATAGATATTGGTTGGATAACAATCCCAGAATTAGAGTTACATGTTTTCAGATAAAATAGGATAAGTTTACTTACTTCTTTGATAAGGAAGTCATAGATAATCCTGTTTCGAGCAGTATTTTTTGAGGAACTTCAGTGACCAGAATTCCTGACGTATCCTATGACTGAAAGGGAAGTTTGGATCTTACAGATGACCTGGTCTATTAAAAAAATAAACGTGTGCATATGTATATTTCAGACAGAGACATAATATTAGAAGCAGAGCCATGAAGTTGCTGGAGGGATCCCCAATTGCCAAAACAGCAGAGGGTGAAGTACTGCAAGGAATCCCTTTATTAAAGGCAATGAGGGGTGGGGTGCAGTGAGGGACAAGGTTGGAGGCAACCTGAGAAACATTTACCATGTAGACCGTCCAGCGATACCAGGCTTCCGAGGAGTGAATGGTCATACTAGGGGGAATGTGATTTCTCCAAATACATGTTACATGTTTTTTTTACTTGCAGTCAGAACTATATGCTGCATTATGTGGTCAGAAATCATATTATTAAAGTTTTGACTCAAGGACCAATCTTCCCTGGTTTCATTGGAAAGGGATAAAAAGTTCAGTACCTAGGAGTTTTAAAGAACAAAATCGTATCTTTTATAGTGTGCTCAATGAGGCCACTCTTGGAATCGCTTCTGGCGGTAGGTTGCTCTGTGGCAATGTGCTCATGGGCTGCGTGATACCAGGTTCCGGGCTGAGAAGCATCCGGGCAGCACTCGGCCTGCCACAGCCTTGGCGTGTTTGGGATACTTTCTCCCTCTCCCTCCAAGGACGAAGGAGAGGAGCTTTACCCCCAAACACACCGGGTAGAGCACCACCTCCTGCAGTTATTCTTCCTAAATCTCAAAAATGCTTGTTTTTGCTTTCTGTTGTAAGAGTTACCTCTCACACAATTTTTTTTTCCCGCTAACAAGTTCCTAAATTGACAAAGTTTGGACAGTTTGAAATCTTAGCGCATATAGTATAACAGAGTTTCACAGACTCTCAGGACGCCCCCACCTTAGTTTCCACTGGTGGAGTTGTGTGGCCAAAGTCAAAAATGAAGGAGGCAAAGTTCACAATCAAAATATTCATATTGAATTGTTTTGTTGTTGCTCTTTGAAGATAAGTGAGCTAATTTTCTTCCTGGAATCTCATAGGATTATCACTAAGGGCCAGGAAAATTCACTTAGTTCATTTAGTCACTCAGGAAATGTTTATTAATTAAGCATCTACTTATAACTCCTTCCTACAGCTCTCTGGCTCCTCCTCCAAGACAAAATATCCTTATGGCATATAAATTATCCTGCATTGAATTGGTTCTATATCCTGCATATGGATTGGATTTAACATGATTTCCTGCCTAACAGGTTTGTGTAAACAAGTGTCTTTTACAAAAACGCTGAGTTTATTTGGATAGAACTGACAGCCTTGAGAGGAGGTCAATATCAACGTCTCAGATTTATTCGATAGTCTCCTGAATGGATGGATGAATGAATGAATGAATGTCTGGAGCAGTAATTACTGCTTTGTCCGCATTCAGTTGGGTAGACGGGTAAAAGGATTATCAGTCTAGGTGTTTTTTTTTTTTTAAATGTCATTACTTTTAAAGCTAGCTGTGAAATGTGATTGTTTATATAACCATGTAACCCAACTATGTTTCAGGTAAGAACCACACTGCTAGGATGTCTTGTCAATTAAATGCAGTAGACAGATGTATGAGGACTTTTTTCTCTGTGAAGAAAAGTTATTAATCAGTTTGACACAATAAGCATATCAGGTAGACATACAGGCTGACTATTGTAAACGGGTTATTCAGCAGTTGTTTTGGGAGCAGTACTTGTTTTCATTTCTCCAAGGCCTTGAAATTCCTGGGAATAAAGGGGTGTCGTTGCCACCAGCTTTTCTGGTGATTTCCAAAGGGAATAGGTGTTTACTGTTTGATTTCCAGTGACCTTTTGGCATGCCCTGATTTGTATATATAACATTTGTCTCTTTTCATTTTGAGGCATGCAGGTAGAGTGGAAAGATGGGGAGCTGTCAAAGAGTTCTGATCCCATTTCTGTTACTTACTAGCTGGGGCAAATCAGGACCTTTTACTAACACCTATAAAACGAAAGAACTCGACCTTTAAGCGCCTTTCCAGCTCTGAAGTTCTGTGATAAATCTGACTGGAATAACTTCATTAGACTGCAGTAGGATTGTACACGAACTCCTGATTTAGAGGAAGGTCTGAGTTTGAGTCCTCTGTTGCCTTCTTTACTGGTTTTATGATATTGGCTAGTCAGTCTCTCTAGGGCCTCAATGTTTTCTTCTGTAGAATGGGAACACTACTAACTCAAACTACTTGTATTAAATTTGATAATGGATATTAGAATTTTTGTACATGGGCAAGGATTATAAATTGCTTTATTAACAACCAAGGAGAGCACATAACCCTCTACTTGTCCATCTGTTATCAACTGTCGGTGTCCTGCCTCCCTTTAGTCACGCACATTTCACAGGACTGTAGGGACAGTTTTCTTCCTATCCTGCTTCCAAACTTATTTTCTTTCATCATCTCTTCTGTGCTAGAGCTGCAATTTCACCTGATCTCCCAACATCCACCCCACCCCAGTGATTTCTCCTTATCTCCACCTGTTATTATTTGAACTAAATGAATGCATGAAACGAACAAAGGAATGGATGGCTGAATAGTATTGGATGATGGGCTATAATACATATGTAAAAGCATTGTCTCATTGGAAACATAATCTAAATAAAGAACTATAATGTTTGCAATTGTGTATTTAAATTGGAGTTTGATTAAATAACTATTTTAATGGATTAGCCTTTTTTTTCATAGTATGCAAAGCAACTTGATGGGATGAGGGGAGGGGAAAGCCTTTAAGCCCAATAAGTTCTTTTACCCCATCAAGTGTTCACTGATGCTTTCAGAAATAGCTAGAGCCCCCAAAAGTTACTCTCGGAAACTTAAATAGGGCAGAATTCTACTTAAAACTGCCCCACTATGGGTTTCTGTCATACGTGACTGTATTGCCTTCCGAAATGAAGAACCAGAACTAACTTATAGGCCCAGTTTGATGGAGCATCGCTTATTTATTGGAGTTAGTGGCAATAGGCGATGTCACCATTTTTAGGTTTGTCTTATATGAACTAAACACTGAGAACCTTTAAGTACAACATCTAAAAAGCAAACTTACAATTGAAGTAACAGTTTTTTTCTGTCTTTCTCATTCATGTTGCCTCTGCTTTTTAAAGCACTGTCTTCCTTATGCTCACAGCAGAACTTTAGTCAGGGCTCAGGCAGGGAAGAAAATTTAGTAAAGTGCCAAGTTGTTTTTCTTGACTTTTATGTCCAAAGCTTGGTAAGCTGACACTGCTGTTGAGTATTTTAGATCAGTAAAATAGTTTTGAAGTTTTGTTACTTAGTATGAATTATCTTTTAAGATGTATGAATTTTTTATTAAAGAAAATATTTCACTTGCCAAATGTTACAAGGAAAAACTACAAACTTCATCAAGTTTGTTTTGGGAATTGAAATGTAAAAACCCAAAATTTGTTAACATGGCAATTTTACTTTTACTATTATGTAAATGAATTCTTAGTTTTACATATTAAGTATTGGCCAATAAAGGGTTTTAAATTAGAAAAAAAAAATTCATAGTTATTGACCAAGGCCAGTATGTTGACACAAGTGCATTTTTTTTTCATTCTTTTCCAGTGGTACAATTCGGTTGTTCAGTTTTACATTTACTAGGTAGCTACGACCTTTTACTTTACTAGGTGTGGCAATATAGATATAACCTCTTGTTTGAAATTTAGTTCTAAAGGCCAGAGTTTGATTGATTTTTGTGTAGGACACACTTACAGTCCTTAAATTTCATCCAGTTCTAGAATTGCGGAGGAGACTCTGTCATTGTCTTTATAAAAAGGAAAAACATAGGGAGGTGTATTTTTTGGAAATTTCTCTGGGTCTGGCAATACAGAAATGAAGAGTCCTCGGACATATAAGATCGGCTACACCAACAGCCTGCGTATTAGGTTTCCAAAAGTTAGTTCAGATTTCTAACTTTATGCTTCTTATTCAACTATGTTTACAAAAGGAATTATCAAATATTCAGACAGGATCATATTAAAAACTAAAAGTTTATATGTATCTACAGCAGTTAAAATATTAGAAGATGTTTTCTTCTAATGAGAAGTAATCCTTATGTTTAAAGGTCAGAGAATTTCTAGGGGAAAAATATTAGAAATAAATGCAGTAGGAGCAATTATAGTAGATGTGATGGCCTTAACGGTGCTTTGTGGCGCTTTTCAGCAAGGTAGGGGTGTGTGTGTGTGTGTGTGTGTGTGTGTGTGTGTTACAATGCTCAAATAAAGATCATTTCTCATGTGCATTCATGTAGTTTTGTTGTTTATAGGAACACTACTATAGACATTTTAGGTATTTGAAACCATTTTGTCTTCTTCAAAACACTATCCAAAGGTAGCACCTCAGGAAAAATGCTGTACCTCTATATTCTCTATGTTTTAAAACCTATCCTACATGGTACTACTTGTGCCTCTTAGATGGTTTTGTTGATAACCGTAATATTTAAAATAACCCTACACAGCTTGAAAATGATACTTGAGAGGATTAAAAAATCTGAATTCAAGCCAGCTGACTTTAAGGAAATTTTAGCTTCGGTGGGAAAAAACAGGAAACACATACTTGTGACCAACCTAGGTAAATATAACCTTGCTACATATAAGTTTATATAAGAAAATGATTCATGATAACCCTTTTTTCATTACGAGTTTTAAAGAAATATTTGAAGCTGATTTTAAAATATAAGATTAATATTTACTCACATTTGAATTCAAATTCTAAATTGTGTACCCAAAATTGTAAGATAGTTTCTTTATAACCATAATACTATTCCTCATTTTTTTCGTTCCTGATTTTTAGCTTTTCTGAATCACAACCCTTAGCCTCGACTAGATTTCTTTTTAGACTTTCTAGAAATGAGTCAAAAGGAGGCAATGTTGGTAACAGAGCAAAAGGTAATTCTTTGAACTTAATTTGCATGACAACTTTGTGCTCACTGTAATTAAATTTGGTTAATCAACTAGTTTTCTTTAGTGCTATCTATGTTTAGCTCATAAAAAAGTGTTCTTGAGCCCTGGACTCCTTCTGAAATATATTTATGTTAGAACAGGACAGTGGGTGGTTAAAGGAATTCCCACGCACATTTGAGGATTTCTAAAATGTTTCATTTGCCTCTTAAAAATGGATCCCTCATGTTTGCAATTAGTCCCCCAAAAGACCAGAGAGGACATGTAGTTAAGTCTATGTACTGGGATGGCTCTTGTATTGTTGACATTTTTTTTGAAATGGTATTGGCTGAATAACATAAAATTAAGTACCTATTTTAAATAAATTCTGAATGAAAGTAGCAGATGGAGGCATGTTTTTTGATATCCTTTTATTTTTTAAAGGATTGTTTTAAAATTTTAAACTACAAAACAGATTCCATACATTCTGCCATAAATAAAAACAAACAATAAGGCAGGACTCTACATAAGCAAACCAAGAACAACTGTTTTCAGAAAATGTGATAAAATGCTTTACAATCATAAGCCATCCAGTTTTTAAAATAAAACTGTTGAAAACTCACAAGTCTTCAAGCGGCACATACAAGACACCCTTGAAGAGGGAACAAAATGTGGTTCTGCCATTTTGTACTGTTCTCACATTTTTGAAAAACTAATTTTGCTTAGAGCATAGGCCTGTTCCATATTCTAAAATTCACACAGGTTGGTTGGTTTATTCCTCAAGAACCGTATGATAGAGGCACCAATGACAATACAACTTTGTTTCCAAGAACCAAATGCTTGTAACAAAGCACTGTCTCTTTCAAACATATGACTTAAGAGGCAAAAAGGGAATCCTGGATAAGAGTTTTCTTTCAGAGGCAGGTTTTGAGCCTGCTTCACCGAATTCGCTTCTGCTGCCGTGCCCTGTAAATGTCGTGAACTGGGGGGACGACAGCCCCCTTTTCCTCATCCTCATCTGAATCCTCGTTGGGCCTTTTGACGGCCTTGGTGAGTACTGCATTACTCTCCACCGGGCCATTGCCTTCTACAGCCAGCTCCGGGGCTCCGCCAGTAATGATCCTCACAGCTTCCTCCACGGCTATTGAAACGAAACAGAAAGGGCTGTTGGAAGGTGCTGAAAATTACATTGCTATGAAAGAACATGCACACACACCTTCAGATACTTTATAGTTAATCTCAAGCCTACTGTTGCACAGCATGGATGGTACTGCTGGCACAACATAATTAACAGAAAAGACAAAATCTGCTGTTAAAATTAACAAAATTATTTTCATAAGCCGAGTCTGATAGTGCATGAATGGAAACGATAAGCTTTTAGGACGTTTTACTTAATGGAATCAGAATATGAACAAGTATCTGTGCTAAAGAGAGTCTGGATCACTCCTAGGTTTCTTTGTACTTCTACAAGGTAGCTAGCTGGTTTTGGAAATTTCTGTGGCAAAGAATAACAATCTTTCCTGAATAGTAGACAACAAAGTGAATTCCACTCTAAGAAAAGGTGCTTTATCTCTTACTATTTGGTATCTTGCATCTTCGGAAAATTTCCATCAGTTCATCCACTTGTACAAAGGGACCCTATTTTGACACAAATAAAATTTAATTTTCTTAAATTGTTTATTTTTCAATTATAGTTGACATTCAATATTGTATTAGTTTCAAGTATATAGCACAGTGGTTAGACATATATATAACTTATGCGATGATCTCCCCAAAAGACTAGTACCCACCTGACATCATACATTGTTATAATACTACTGCCTATATTCCCTATGCTGCTGTACTTTACATCCCCATGATTATTTTGTAATTGTCAGTTTGTACTTCTTAATCTGTTCACCTTTTTCACCCATCTCTCCTTTCCCCCTCAGGCCTGGCAACTATTACTTTGTTCTCTGTATCTCTGAGTTTCCTTCTGTTTTGTTTGTTCATTTATTTTGTTCTTTAGATTCTACACATGAGTGAAATCATGCGGTATTCGTCTTTCTCTGTCTGACTTACTTCACTTAGCATAATACCCTCTAGGGCCATTCATATTGTCACAAACTGTAAGATTTCATTCTTTTTTATGGCCAAGTAATATGTATGCCGCCTCTTTTTTATCCAGTCCTCTGTTGATGGACACAGGTTGCTTCTATATCTTGGCTATTGTCAATAATGCTGCAGTGAACATAGGGATATATGTATCTTTTTCAAATAAGTGTTTTGGATTTCTTCAGATAAATACCCAGAAGTGGCACTGCTGGGTCCCATGGTAGTTCTATTTTTAATTTTTTTGAGGAACCTCCACACTGTTTTCCATAGTGGCTGCACCAATTTGCAGTCCCATCAATAGTGCATGAAGGTTCTCTTTTCTCCACATCCTCGCCAGCATTTGTTTGTCGATTTACTGTTACTAGCCATTCTGACAGGTGTGAGGTGATAGCTCACTGTGGTTTTAATTTACACTTCTCTAATGATTAGTCATGTTGGCACAAATTTTAATACCCAATAATCTAACAAATTAAAACAGCACTACTTTATATTTCTCACAATACAAGAGGAAAAGCAGTCAGTTACTATAATCTATAGACCAAGTATCTACCGTGAACATAGTCAACAAACCTGAAAACAGATAGGAGGAGGGAGAAGTTTCATTAAAACAACAGCTGCAGGTGGTACTGGGAATACTCCACCAGGGACAGGGTGTAAGCCTGGAGCTGTAAGAGAAAGAAAAGTAGGGGTCAGATGGAATGGCAGAATTTCTATACATTTAAGAGCTAAAATAAACAATTTGTGCATAAAGATGTCCTATGTCCGTGTTACTTTGTTCTGGACATTTTAAATTGCTTTCAGTGCTTTACATGTTTGACCAAACTCAAGTGGGTGACACACTGAGAGCAGTCTCAACCCCACGGCCAATGGGAGGCGAGTGTAAACAACAACAACAAACAAGTGACCTTGCATGACACAACCCAGGGGCTGAACTAAAATCTATTTTTGTCAGAGACCATTCCTAAGCCTCATGAGTCATTTGTTCAGCAATCCTGTTTAAAGTTAGTTATTTGACAACATACTTAATCATTAAGAGCCTGGTTCAAATAGGATCTAGAGGGTTTATTACCCATTAGTAAGTATAAGTAATTCCAAATAACATCAGTGAAATAAGTTTCCAGCTTGATAGGTAATCTGTATATAGCAGCATGTCTGAAAACCATCCCAGTATCATTGCCAAAATGGGTTACTGAAATCTGGATCAGTGAGGTTTTTTTTTTTTTTTTTTTTTTTTTTGATATTTTTAATGTGGATCAAAGATTATAGTCAAGTCACTTGTCATAGTGACCCTAGTCTGATAATTAACCTACAATGGAAAAGACACATTACTCTGCCCTCCGCCCCACCTCTGGATTTAAATCAATAAACAAACTGAGGTCTCAGTACTGGATCTAAAGTCATGGCTTACGTGCTAAGTGTCGTGGCTGAAATGGAATCATCTGCTGAGTATCTGGTTTAGGGTATTCTGGTTTTCTATCCACTTCATCTTTCAGAACAGGCACTATAGAAGGAGCTACAACTGGGTCTGGAATTATAGCTGCTAGTTTAGCACGGGAGACATCCTGAAAATGTAGAACACAAGAATCCTAAACCCAAAAAAGGGACTCAGAGTATAATTGTGCAATTCTACAATTTTGAGGCTACACTGAATAATTGGGTTAAAACCACAGAAAGAGAGAATGAAGAGGAATGCACAAGAACTTGATAATAGTAATGATTGTTAAATACTTAACAAGGAAAGGTAAAAGACTCAAAAGATTTGGTGTTTTATAACATTACTGGACCCCAGTTAAAAATGATTTAGACACAGTGTTGCCACATAGAACATTTGTCAGATAGATAAAAGCTTTGTGGGTAAATACATAAGATTGGGCACCAATTAGAGAGTAGGGTGATTTGGAAGAAAATCTGCAATATTAGATATTTTTCCAACACCTGCCCCCCTCCACTGCATTGAACATCTATCAGTTTAAGTGAAGCACTGAATTGAAGTCCTGCTGAAAGCTGAAATCAAGTTTATCATCACTTACACTAGTTAATAAGATTTTGCTAATGAAATAAAAAATTATTCCCAACATACTATTACAGGGAGAAGGAACACTTATTGAGTAGCCATTATTTGTAAGACAATTTTAACCATTTATTCCCTCTTTGATGAGGCAAATAACGACATCTCCACATTAGAGAAGGAACTGAAACTCGAAAAGGTTCTGATATTTCCAAGATTATACAGCCAAGAAGTAGAGAGAGGACTGGGAGCACAGGCCTCTGTACCCTCAAACCCATCCACTGTCATTTTAGTACAGCAATGCCCTGCCAGGGCTGGGAATGACTCTCCAAAGGCAGCAATACGGCCACCTATTAGCAGAGATCCTACCCCCAAAGAAGTTCTTCTGCTATAGGCCAACCTGTGTCAACCTGTCTGTCTAGAACCAAAAGGGCCCTTTTTGCCTTCAAGAGATACAAGGATATTTCACTGTTTCAAAATTAGCTTATATGCAATTGGTGACAACAAATGCAGTTAGTGGCTAATCTAAATGAGTAGGCCCATTGGGAATCACTTTTTCCTCACTTTCCTTCTCTCACTAACATGTTATACACAAAGAAGCATAAAAGAGTAGAAATAGAAATAGAAGATGGAAAACTCATATTCAAGAAGTAGTTCTACTCTGAAATAGTAAGCTTTTTATTTTCCTTAATTTCCATTTTTATCGCAGCAAAGTCGAAGCAGTCTTTTCTAATAAATTCACACGGCCTAAAATGTCTGGCCTTTTGTTGAGAAACAGTTAAACTAGAAGCAAAAGCTGCTCAGCCCTGAGCAGTAACCCGTAGCTCAGAATAGGAATCCAGGACTGGGGCAGAACTGGAGCTTCGATTAATAAAAAGGTCCAAAGTCTAATTACGAGTAATTTTTCTCGAACATTTTAATCTGGGTTGGACACCAGACCAGTGAGACCCAGGCCAAAAGAGGGCAGTGAGGACTGGAGAATGACAGTAAGGGACACCCTAATGCTGGCTGGGTGAAGGGGACCCAGGACTCTCGTGGACTTAACTTCCCTTTGGATTTCCATCTTAGTCTTAGTTAACATGACACAGAAAAATCAGGAAATGATAGAACAATGGTTTTCTCAACAAGGCCTATTTTGGGGCTGTATAAAGATTAATCCTTCCCCCTGGTCTGAACAGATTCAGGTAGCCAGACTTGTCTCCCTACGACTCAGTGGCCTACACGGAGGAGTTCCATTCCTAGATAAGCTGATTTCCTCCAGGGCCCCACTGAAGGAGTGCCACTTTAAAGGCAGAGTTCTCTCAAAGAAATTTGTGGATTTAACAAGCTGTAATGCTCCTTCATTATACCTACAAATATGTAACAGGAACTACATTTTACGATCTCCTGTCAAAATACGTTCATCAGTTTTAAGAACTATTAGGAAAAAATGCAATATCTAAGATGACATTCAGATTTCCTTTTGTTTTCCTCCCCTCCACAATACCTCCATCTATCTGCCTACCAGATATACGGCATTTACAATTTCAGGGAAAGAATTGAAAGCATTTGTTAAATCTTATTTTAATTTTCATTTTGTTCAGTACTTTTGATACCCAATGTTTCATAAACCCAAGGAAAATTTCTGAATTTTTTTTCTTGTTTTCTGCAAATCCACTCTAAAACTAGATTAATCTCTACTTCAGAATTTACTTTAGAGTGAGGTTTATCCATGAACTAGTCTAAAACAATGGAAAAGGACACTACACACATCTTGATCTTAAGTACATACCTTATAACCAAGTGCTTTTAATTCACTTGCAGAGCAAGGATACAAATCCATGAACTTGTATCTATCTACTAGTAAAGCTGTTTCTTTGCCTTCATACTCTTCTTTGAATGCTGTAAACCGTCTTTTCTCCACTTTGAGTATACTGGCTAGATCACCAATATTACTTTCAAAAGCTAGAAATCGGGCCCAGATTTCTCTGTAAGAAAATAAATACAATCAATACTCAATTATTCTGGGTTTGGGGCAGGGGGTCCATTTATAAAAAAAGCCTTAAGTTTCCCCTCTTCCTTTTTTTAAATTATAAAAGTCTCTTTTTGATTATAAGGATTTCCAAACTATAGAAAAATAGAATAGTATAACAAATACCTACCTATATATATCATTACCTAGATTTAATCATTGTTAATATTTTGCCATATTTGCTTCATCTTATTTTTGCTTAAGTATCTGAAAGTAAATTATAGACATCGTAACATTTCATTCTAAATACTTCTGTCCTAATGCCCTTTCAGTTTTTACTTATTTAGCATATCTCCTTATCATTTGTGGTCAATAAGAGAGATATTTATCCTAGAAAGGGTAAACTCTAGGTGGAAGAGCTAAAAAAGGAACCTGGACAGATTTCCAATTTCTCCTGAATTTCCAATTTCTCCTGAATTAATGTGGCTTTACCATTTTGTTGAGTGATATGAATTAAAATGTAGAATACATTCTTTGTCCAATGTATGGATAAAAATATAAACGCTCTCTATTTTTAACCATTGATATGGATTACTGGGGATAAATCTGTGTCTCACTGCTATTTTAATAGCCAAACTCTACTTAAGTGTCATTAAGCACCTTTGTGTACCAAAGTAATATACTGAGGATCTGTTACATACCACTTATGAGACTATCACAAAAATCCTACATTTGCAGATACTATTGTTATTTGATGAGAAAGTAAGAGTTGGCAAGGATTTGAGATCTGGCTAAGCTGGAATTGGAACCCACCCCAAGACCCCAGAGCCTTACTATCCCACTGTACCACTATTCCACGTTGTTCCTGTTTGAAAGACAGTCAAAACCATAAATCAGGGATATAATGTGTCAAAGAAACCTTTAATAGTCTTTGCTCTAGAGTAAGGGAGGTAAACATCTCAGTACACTCCTTAATGTGTCCATATCAATTTCTAGGAATATAGTAAATTAGTAAAATATATTAAAATAAATGATAAATTCCTACAGTATCTCTCAAAACAATTCTAATCAGTATGCAAAAACAAAAAAAAATTAAACAGGTAGGAAAATATTGCAGGTAAAAATCTATTAAGTTAAGCTTCGAGAGAGAAGGAGAGAAGTTTCTTCTGAAACTTATACTCAACCAACAAACATTCATCCCATAGATCACAATTTAAGTATTCAAGCCACCATTAGAACCTGATTGACAAATTTTCACAATGGCTTACCCTGACTTTTCAGGAGGAAGGCTTCCAGATGTTAAAACACGTTCAAATAAAACTCGGGTATTATTGTCCTCTAGGATAATAAAGTTTTTAAATATTAAAAAATTCAGTTGTACAATTCAACAGTATATTTTCACAGGCATTATCTTATTTAATCCTATGTAGAAAGGTAACTATTATTACACCCAATTTTTATAGATGAGAAAACCTGAGGTTCAAAAAAGTTAAGTTTACCTGACTTGCTGTTACTGAGAACAGAGCTACAACTAGAAGCCAGGTAGTTCAGCCCACCTGAGTATATTGTAGCTATGATATCAAACAATTTATAACAGTGTGATATCTGAACCAGGCATCCCATTTTTCTTTTAAAAATAATGAAAGTTACATATCTGCTGCCATTATAAGTGTCAGACGATTAATATTTTTTAAATACACTGACTGTGAAGCATGGCAAGCTCAAATTTAGACATAGTTATGTTTCTTATTTTACATCACCAGGACTACGTTATATTTAGCTTTAAATTCTCGTATAGGTATGATAGATCTAGACTGGCAGATAACTATGCAAATGAAAAGTGAATTAATAATGGTCACTAAAGATAGATTAAAACTTGAGTGTTGGAAGGTCCTCTGTAGCTTGAAGTGGGAAAATGATACTTTTTGCTAAGTTCTAAGGGATCTATTAAAATTTAAGAATACAGTGGTAAATTTACTAACAATAATGCAATAGTATATTTAAAATGAGTGCATTTATGGTATATAAATTACACCTCAATCAAGTTTTTAAAAAAAATCCAGCAGAGCGGTTGCATTTATTGCTTCAGGGCAGTTATCCAATTTTACTATATGTCCACATAAAAGGAAAACCAAGAGATTAAAATGGTACTTAATATATATTTAAAATGTACTGAATGTATTCTGTATTACTCCAAAGAAGATGGCACCATATTCATGGTTTTCATCTTAAACTTTAAGATACTGATTTAAAAAATAAGTAAATCTTGCATTTTATTCTTTTGCTTTGTTCCAAGCTTTGCTCCAGACACACTTTTTACCATTCCACATAACTGCTTATTACATTGTGTTCTCTGCTGGAATAATATATTTTCCTATATCTTTACCTGGCTAACCAATGCTCATCCTTCATCTCATGTCCCTTCTCTATGACACCCTCTAGAAAAGCGCTATCCAAAAAAAATATAATGCAAGCAATATATGTAATTTAAATTTTTTGCTAGCCACATTTAAAAGAGTAAAAACAGGCAAAATTAGCTTAAATTATTTTATTTAATTCGGTAGATCTAAATTATTATCATTTCAACATGTAATCAATATGAAAAATTAAGATACTTTATATTCTTTTTTTATACTAACTCTGAAATCTGTTATGTATTTCACACTGTACCACATTTCATTTTGGCCTAGCCACCTTTCAAGTGCTCAGTAGTCACTAGTCTACTGGCTGCCATAACTGCACGGCACCACTCTAAAACTTAAACTCTCCTCTCTGTGCTTCCAAAGTACTTCATTCAGGACTCTGTTACAGTGTTTAGCTTTTTTTTTCATGACTGCTACAATCACCATAAATGGTTAACATTTATAGTATGCTTACCATATTCCACATATAAGTCAAACACATGCAAAAACTTATATAATCCTCTCAACAACTATATGAAAGGTAGTCTTTCTATGACTATTCTGCTGATGAGAAACCTGAAACAAGTTTATACACCTAACTTCAGAACTCTAGCTGCAATGAAGTACCAAATGATGATGTAATTATGTTTACACATTTGATTCCCTCATGAGAATGCTCTAAGGGGAAGAATGAGGTTCTATTCACATTTGTATTCTCAAACTCTAGTAACCAGAAGGTACTGAATAAATGTTGGATAGATGAGTAGATGTATAAATGAATGAATGAACTAAGACACTGATTTTCGACAATAATGCTGACATCAGATATCATCCTCATTTTTAGAATAGCAAATATTATACATGCTAGTAACTATTCTAAAAAACCAGCAAAATAAAATTGGTGAGGAACATTAATTTCATATAAGAAAAAAATGTTTAATTAAGTGCTCCACTGTCTCACTTTTTGGAGTTAAGTCCTTTTCCAGAGTGTAGAATCACTAAGCTGAAATACAAAATCATATTTAAGCTTTATTCTTTTCTACTATTTGGGTATACATAACACTATACATATTTTTTAAATATCATTAAAACCATTGATATATATTTGTGATATTTAATTCTATAATCATTTACATGGCACATAATTATAAATTTCTTTCTTAAACCAGTTTTTATAACAGACCATTTTAGGCAAGAAATCACATCTCCTGAGCTGTGGATAACGAGCCTAAATGAGATATATACATGTATATATGAATCCCTTAGCACAGTGCCTAGTATACAGTAGGAACTCAATAAAGGATGGCCATTATTATTATCACAACAGGATAAGGAAATAAAAATAAAGATGGTAATAAACATAATTTTTGTTTTTGAAATCTCTTCCCCTGTAGCCTCACTTCATTTTATTTTACTACTTGGGCATCTTTGAGTTTTGGTGGCTAGAGACTTTTTTTGTTTGTCCTGTCCTATTATCCCTTGCCATTTCCTCCAGGCTGTACACAAGAGATGATTTGCCCAGAGTCATCAGAGGTGAGCATCAACAACTCTGTGTTCCCGACTCTAAATCTGTGGCTTTATCCTACTACTGATGAGATTTTACTGATGATGCATTAACCATTCTGCAGAGTCAAAAGGCATCTACCATTACCCAATAAATATAAGTTCATGGTTGATAGGCCACAAATATTTCTTGAGTGCCTATCAAGTACCTGGTTCTGGTATGATAACATAATGATAATATATTCAAGAAGGAAAAAAACCACCAACATAATTTCAGAGAATGATACTGATGATTTAATATTAAGTAACCATTATAGATCTAGAATCTACTTACCATTGAGGTGAGAAAGATAGTCAATGTAGGCCAGAACATATTCTGGAATGTCTCCATATTTCTTTAGCCCCAGTTCAAAAATCTTAAAGGCAACAGATTTGTCCTAGAAGTAGAGAGAGGAAAATACTAATTTCCATGAAATATCAGACAAGATATTCAGAAAGATATTAAAACTATAACACCTAAATATGACGAGGTACATTAAGAATGAAAATGGAAATTAAAAACATGCTAAATAAAAATTGTGGAGCTAAAAATCATTCAAGGAGGTTCAGATTCAGAAATATGGAGTTTAATAAAGCATAAATTAGAATTAGCAGGCAGTGGGGATTTAGATAATGTTCCATGTAACTGTACACAGATACACTTAGACTTCCCTTATGACATGAACAATTAAAGCTTAATGACAGAAACTAGGACTACCTTTCTTTTAATGAATGTATGTCAGATGAAGGAAATTATTTTACCTTTGTAATTTATTACAGTACTTACCTTACTACAGTAATATTCCATAAGTGCTGCAGTAACATAGACATGGTGGCGGGTTCTGGTATCTTCTCTTGCTTTTTTAAATATCATTCTTCCAGATTTGATACCTTCTGCTCTTCTTGCAAATTTCATGTACTGGATATATACCTACACACAAAAAAGCATTTGTTTTTGATAACTTAGCAGAATTTGATCCTTGCAGCATCTAATGCAGGCTCACCTTATTCCTATACAAATAGGTTTTCTGTATAAAAATTAAGCAATCTTGATTACCCAAAAAATCAGAAATTTAAGATTATAGATATTACGCTACTTAAATCCACAAGCAAATTTTTTTCTGGTATTAAACAGGCATGCCAATTAATTTTTAAAAATTGAGATATAATTCACATATCACAAAATTTGCCATTTAAAGTATACAATTTGTTAAATGTTTTTTAAGTATATTTACAAGGTTGTACAATCAACACTACTTTTTAATTCCAGATCATACAAATTAAATTTTAAGGAGGAAATAAAAGTGCAACTACTGAAAAACACTCCACTAATGAATGCTAACACCTAGAAAACTCAAATTTTTATCTAATACAAGCATGTTTAACAACATATGTTTAACTTCACATTTTCTTGGTTTATTGCTTTAAAAGCCCACTACTCTATTTTCCAGAGACCATATAACCTTATCAATAGACTATGAGCCATTTTATACTCAGCTCAACACAAATGAATATGCAATATTTGTTCAACGAACAGATGTTTCTGGATGATAAGTAGGGTGATTAGGAGTAGGGTCCTGATTTGCCTGGCTTTGATGATATCAAACTATGTTGCCCAATTCTGATAAATGAATGGATAAATGAACTATGAGTTCCTAGAGGAAAGAAATTTTAACTAATATATCACTACGCTACTAGAATCTATAAATGCTATTAATAAGAGCAGCATTAATAAATGCCAGCAATTAGGGCAGTGGAATGCCACTATAAACAAGCAAGAAGGCAGTATACTTGTAGCTGCCTTGAAGCAAAGGGTCTAGATTCCCATGCATTTGCCCATCCCTCTCCCCTTCTAATAAAATATCCACTTTAGTTTTACAGAAACTCAGGTCTTTAAAAAGCACTATTACAGAGCAGAATTTAGGACAAATTGAGTTCCTGTCCAATCCCTTTCAGGATATTGGTTTCTACTGCCTCCATTTATTCAATAAGAAATATTTATAAGCAACAATTATGTGGCATAAATGGCTTCAAACCATGATCACAAGGAAGGTGTTAGGTAGAGAAAACCCCGCTGCAGCTATTTCATATTGCTGCATTGAAAAAAAAAAATTAAGCAGATAACAGGTCAGTGATTGCCAGGGGTTAGGAGAGAGGAAGGGTTGACTACAAAGCGGTCACATGAAGGAATTTTGGGGGTGATTAAAGTGTTTCATATCTTAATTGATGGTGGTCCCATGACTCGATGTTATTGGTTAAGACATAAAACTATACAATAAGAACAGTGAATTTTATTGCATGTAAATAATTTTTTGTTGTTATTAAAGCAGACTGCAAATGTGGGAAAGAGATTCATAGAGTTACTCACCAAGGTGGGGTCAATATCCTCAATGGCCAGAAGTCTGTTATATATACTGTGAACTTTCTCATACTTCATGCGACTCTAAGGTGGTAGAGAAGAAGTGGATATAAATATATACTCTAAACAAGCAGGATTTGAGCTCTGAGGAATCCAGAGGCTGCGCCCCCAACAGCACCTGCTTTGAGCATAAACATAATGAGCCGAGGCCTAAGAAACATTCGTTTTGCATCATCTCAGTCTACCAAAAGCAATATGCTCAGCAAGATGCAGCCAGCAAAAAAAAAAAAAAAAAAAATCAGTGCTGCAGTAAAAAATCCGATTATAAGAAAGTTCTAAATATTTTTACTCACCTCTTCATAATCTGCATATGCAAAATAAAGAAGCATATTCTTCTTTAATAAAGTGCTTATGGCTCTTTCATATATATTAGCAGCTTCATCACTAAATAATTTGGCATTATTCATATCCTAGAAAAAAAAAGGAAAAGCTCACTCTCAATAACTTTAATTAACTCAGAGAATAAAATACACACTAATTATATACATATATATGAACACATATACATTTCTGGATTCTAAAAATATTTCAGAGACTTCTTCCATTATTTTAACAGACGAATCATAAAGTACTCTAAATGATTCATCACTTTAATACATTAAAAACAGCCACTGTATTTTAATTCTAACTAAGGAAGTCTAATCATGTAAGAGTGTCACTAAGATTCATATTGACATAAATTAAAGTTTTTAACACTCACCCTTTATTATCAAAATTCAGAGTTCTATATTTAACAAATTATTACTATACCAAAACCATGAAAAGACTAAAAGGAAGCCAAAGGAATACTTACCCCTTTCTCTGCGAGCAGTTTACTTGATTGCTCAAGATACTGGGCGGCTTCATACCAAATATCAGGGTGATGGCCCAGCACGAGCAGGCACTGTTCATAAGCAAACATAACTAAGGAAGACAGTCACAAAATTCAATTAAAATAAATATTATATATGAAATTATCAATGTAAGCATCACAACTAAATTATTAGGCTAAGATAGGGCCCACAATAATGAATAATAATTAGAAATAAAAAGCTTTAGTGATTTCTTACACTGTCATCCACCCAAGCCCCTTCCATCCATCATTTATTAAGTTAATATATATTGAGCACTAACTATATGCTAGGAATGTGAAAGACACTACGAATACAACAATGAATAAAACTTCCTACACTCAAGAAGTCTGCAGTATATTGAAAAGATCAACATTAAGAAAGCAATTATAAAAAGTAATAAGTATTGTGATGAGGAAAGTACAGCGTACTCTTGAAACTTACAGCAGCAGGACTTAACATAGTTTAGGGACTCAAGAAAGGCTTCACTAAGGAACTGACATCTAAAGCGAAACCTGAAGAAGGGATAGAAGCTGGTCAGATGAAAGAGTAAGTGGAGTGTAGGAAGGACAGGAGTAGATACAAAAATGGTGTGGGAAAAAAACAAACAAAAAAGCAACCAAACCAAACAAACTAACAAAAAACCAGTATTTCTGAAGGCCTATAGGTGAGTGAGCAAGGCAAGATTGAGGAATTTTTAAAAGTTCCAAATTGTAGTTCTGGCAGTGGCAGAGTAGTTTATATCAGATTAAATCTCCTGAAAATAAAAATCATAAACTGAAAAACACAAAAAAGGAACTATTTAAAGCCAGTGGAGAATGACCAAAAGATACAGAAACGAGGGATGATTCAGCCTTTAAAAAATCGGAACCACACTGGATGAAAGCCATACTTAATGTGGCTTTTCCCCTCAAGGGCACACCATGTATGTACAGTTCTGGGATAACTAGACTCAAGTCTTACTGGCTAGAGGTAAGTACCATAGAGTTCTGAGTTACAGGAGCAGCAGGAAATTAAGGGGAACCCCCCAAAAGAGAGAGCCACAGAAGGTGGAATGTAAAAATCTGGGCATAAACACCCTCAAATCTTTAGTTGACACCTAGAATATCTGTATGTACATGGGAAAGATTACAAAGAGCCCAAGCAGAAAGCAAAGCAGGAAGGCTGAAAGAGCTGAACAGATATCTCAGTAGCTGCCCACTGTAATGGAGACCAAGTTTGGAATCTCAGTCTCATCAAGTTAGAGGGTCTAGGTAAATACTCTGTACTTTCCATTATGCCTTAGGAGTAAAGACTATGTCCCAGACTAAGAGATTTACCCTGAGATTAAGGGTAAAACTAAAACCCATCTTAAAAGTATAAAACCAGGTGATCTGCCAATAATTTAACTGCCTGCTAAAATAAAACTCAATATTTTTCAGAGGAAGATAACAAAATCAAGTCTTAACAATGTATCATTTGTGTATCTGATGTCCAAAAGAAAAATTTAAATGGCAAGATTTGTGACAAAACAGGAAAATGTGACCCATAGTCAAGAGAAAAAGAAACCAACCCCATGATGGCCCAGATGTTGAAATTAGTATGTGAGGATTTTATAACTACTGTTATAAATATGTTTGAGGATTTAAGAAAAAGATAGTAATGGACATGGAATTGCAAAAGAGAAAAGGAAACTATAAAAAAAGAACTATAAAAAATACAAATATTTCTAGAATGAAAATTTATAGGACTAAAAAGTAAAATATCTGAAATGAAGAACTCACTAGATGGGTTTAACAACAGATTGGATATATAAAATAAAGGTCAGTGAACATGGAGATAGATCTATAGAAATTACTCAATCTGAAGAGCATAGAAGAAAAAAAGATTAGGGTTAAAAAACAATTTTGCTAACTTATGGGATAATATCAAGTGGCCTAACATACATGTAATTGGAGTTCCAAGAGAGTTAATCTTATTACCTCTTTTTGTTATAAGGGTCTGATCTTCTGTACGAAGAGGGTTGCTCTTTTCCCACTGTATGTATTTCTTCCACATGTCCACCTGCTGAGCTTCTTGAGGAGTATTCTGAGGAGGCACCGAGGGAGCATTGCGGTCCAAACCTTTCATTACCGTCTCATATTCCTAAAAAACAAGCATTTAGAATTCTGTGGTGAGCATGAGAATTCAGATATACAGGACAAAGTTGATCAGTTTGGAATACTTTGTTTCTTCCAAATACCATTTTGTTAATAATCTAAAAAATATTTAAGAGATGGGAGAAAGATAACAGAGGATTACTTACCTAAGAACAGGTTATAAAGACTATGTGAACAGAACATCCCTGGGCCCTCGCTACCAGTGATCTATGAGGTCACTCTCCAGTGATCTAGGAGGTCACTCTCCAGGACAGACAAACATGACAGATGGTCTTGTGCCATCATGACTGCCGTCTTTGGAGAAACTATCTGTCTTTCTAAATTTAAATAGTTTATATTACTAGATTATTTTCCCTAAATTCACACAGTGTCAGTGAATAAAAAGGAATGCACATGAGATAAAAATCTGTCCCTGAGAGCTATGTTATTAGACAACAGAGTTGTATAGCATTCAGATATGTATAAGCAAATAGGAGGGAAGGATAAAAACTACTTTATCAATTCTAATTAGAACCTTGTCCCTGTGACGTTTCTATATTTTAAAAAATAATTTCTTCCAAACTCAATTTATTCTATTTTGTCCTTTAACATGTCTGTAAAGACGTATTTCATTTAAAAAATATTATCCACTCAGACAATGTAACTGTCATTAGTTAAAATTGCTCATGATTGAAAATATTGACTAATACCTTACATAGAAAGCTTTTATGTAAACGACACATTCATAACGATCATTAAAATATGTGGCCTAATAGAATTTCATACCTTTGCTACACGCCTAGCATTCATATAATCTCTACTCCGATCTTCAATCATTTTTTTAGCTAAATGAATATTGATACCCTAAAAAAAAGAGAAAAATATATATTATTTTAAAACTAAGTATATTTTAATATTACCACAATAGAATTAATTTAATCATTTATGAAAGTACTTTAAATTCTTTATTTTAAATGATTTTTTTGGTTAGTAAAATACAGGCTCAATCACACTATGTTTCAGAGATCAAGGAAGGTGTGCTTATGTCTGTTATGAACTGGCAGTGAATTTCCACATACCAGGAATTTCTAAAGATAAGGAATGATTTGGAAAGGATCAATTATTTCATATAAAATTCTACTAATAAAGAATGATGTACAGCTTCATCTAGTGAATAGTCATAGCTTATCTCTAAAAGTTCTTTTTTAGCTAGGTCTGCATAACTTGAAAAATAAATGCAGAGGTAGTAACAAGACATAAACAATATCATTCCTGTCTAGCAGTTTTCTAACAGTAGTCCAAGGATTACTGATCCCCAAGACCCTTTCGTGGGAAGGGGTGTCAATAAGATGAAAATGATTTTCATATAGTACTAAAACATGATTTGCCTCTCTTACAAATATCTAGTGAAGTTTTTCAGAGGCTACATGATTTTCAATATCATAACCGATGGAATTTAGAAGCAGATATAAAAATCTAGCTACCCTCTATTAAGCTAGATATTAAAGAAATTTGTAAAAATACAAAACAATGCCACTCTTCTCACTAAGTTTTTTCTTCTTTTGACAAATACAGTTTGTTTTAATGCTTTTTAAGTTAAAATGTAAGAGTTTATTATTGTAAACTTTAAATGAATTAGCAAATATCTTAAAAATTAATCAGTTTTAACTCTAATATGTTAAATTTGTGGTCTTCAAAAATGTTTTAAATCCCAAGACCAAAATGTAAGAGAATCACTGCTATGCCTATGAGGGGATGGTTTCAATACTCTACATAGTTCTTCCAAATAACAGTGGACATATGAGGAACTTTCTTTTAATGATGGAGTTTATTTGGCATGCATGTTTACGTATTAGCTCAGTTGGTTAAAGCATATATTAATGAGGCAAAAATCTTGGATTGCAGCTCCAATAGTCACAAACGCAAGCCAATAATCATTGTAACTAGGTGAAAGAGGTATATTGCAACTGATTGTTACTACTGGAAAAACAATCCTCAAAAGGTACCATTTCATAAGAGATCTACGGCAACATATGTGTATGATTGTGTGTGTATAGTTTAGCATTGAATAAAATTGGTTTTGTAAGAATTATAATCCTCCCAGAATATTCTCTAAAAAATAACTCAACAGTAAAATCAGACTCTCAAAACCTTGCAGAAATATCAGTAGTTCTTTCACTACAATCAATGTAAAAACAGACATGTGCATCACTGATACCCAGGTACCTGATACAAGAAAGGCTAGAATCCACAACTCCACAATGCATAAAAATTAAAATGCCTTGGTTATAATAACTACTCTGGCCTGATTTACCTCTTCATACTTATTATAGTCTCTCCAGAGTTGTTCAATGTTGATCATTGGATTAACACAACCCCGCTGATAAACTCTTCGGACAGCTGTGATTCTCTGATTTTCTGCATAAGATCCAACAGCTTCCCTGGTGTTCAATAAAAAATGCCATCAATTACATTATAGCTAAATCAACTCTGCACACTGGAAAAAAAAAAACTATAAAAATACTTACACGCCTTTTAAGAAATTGATGTAATCCACCCAAATCTAAAAAATAAAATGAAATATTAGCATTTTTCTTGATATTTTCAAATTTATTTAGTGTATATATTCAAAATTTTTTAACTCTACCTGATAAGACATAATTTCCATTCCAATTTTATCCAATGCGAAGTCATATGCTTGAGCCATTTTTTCCCTGAAATAAATGAGATATTTTTTTAAAATTACTTTTGTTATCAAAATATATCTACAACTATACTTATCATCATAACTTCTCATCATATGATCAGAACAGCATTTGAACCTTTTGCATATATAAACAAGAATGTTAAGACATCTTCTTTTGTTTAACTTGTCAGTGTCATTAATTTATATACTTTCTTTTACTGCTTGTGAGCTTATTAACAATAAAGCCCAGATTTTAACTTATCTTTATATCCTTAAAATTGCCTAATCTTATATGTAGCAGAGTAATACATGAAAATATCTGATTTTAAAGAGATAAGTTATATCTTAAGATCTATTAGCTCTGAACTAAAATTTAGAAAGAACTTCTCTAATAAACAATAATGAAGAAAAGGTAGAATTCTATTTATAGAAATACTTGCCTCTTTGTTATATATAAAAATAGCATTTGAGAAGGGCCATTATTTAGAGTCAGCAAAGATAGATGTGCAGGTGTAACTCATAGCAGGGAGATTACATAACAGAATTATCAAAGATGCCTTGGAATACTTAGGTAGCACATTGCATGGTAACCTGCTAAGAGTGGTGCCACGACAAGTAATAAGATGCTTTTTATTAAGTCTGACAAGCCTGTCAATGAAGTGAGTTGGTGTGGCAAATGTTCAATGTTTGAATATAGAAGAGGAGCTTAGATGATTCAGTTCTCCAGAATAAGACCAATATTTTAAAAATATTTCTTTAAAAAATATTTTTCCTAAAGTTTACTTACATCTCAAAGAATATCGACTTTTTGACCCTAAAGTCTCTTTCACCGTCGAGTTAAGAGAAGGTGTGAGTTACCGAGGGATTAACTGTGTGCCCAGGGAGACCTGCATTCTTAAGATCCTGATTTAACTTACTTGTAACTTGGAAGTTTGCCCTTGGTTTCTCGAACATATGAAAGATAACACTTCCATAAATCAATGTGCAAAACCTTCATAAGGCATCTCTGAAATAGCTATAAGTACAAGAAAATATCAAAACCCACAGGTTAAATTTCACATGTACATGGGTGAAATGGAATGTTAAAAAAATAAGTTCAGCTCCATTCATGAATTTATCTTACAAATAAAAGACAAATAACAACTCCTTCCTCTTTCCTAATTTTAGATAATCAAAATCATTCTCATTATTTTGGTCAGTAGACTATAATCACTTTTTCTTTTCCAAAATTTTTATTATAAATATTTTCGGGCATACAAAAAAGTTGAATAAGTACAATGAACTATATAATTGCTATCTAGATTCAAAAAATTATTAATATTTTATTATAGTTGCCTTATATATGATAAGTTTCAAGTTAAACTTCAGCATAATATTCAAAGTATATTTTAATAAGACTCACCTTTTCAACCTTGTCATAATTTTTAGCTTTAATCTAAAGGGAAACAGAAAAATATAGGATTAACATTCTTTTCTGACTAATCTTGTAAATTCATCTCTATACCTTCCTATTAATTCTACTAGAAGTTTGAACCCAACATGGACATATGCATTGTAAATATAACTTATGTAAACCAGTCTTATATTAATAGATTTTCATATATTATGTTGAAATTTTGTGAATTTAAAATTTTGTAAAATAGTCAACAAGATGAATACAGATAAATATATAAGGCGTAGTAGGGCAGGAGGAAACTGCTAATTTTGACTACACAAAAATGTTTGTCACTCAGGCAAACTACTATATTCTAGGCACTGGGGTGACCAGTGAACAAAACATGCATAGTTTGCCCATGTTCTCGTTGAGCTTACAATGTTATGGGGAAAATAAGTGCCAAGGTGGGGGGGAAGTACAGGGAGCACTTAGGAGCATAAAACTCAGACTTGAAGATTTGCAAAAGATTTCCTGAAAAACGTTAAGATGTTAAGGATGAGGTGTTGTACTGGTAACGAAGGGGAGTATTCTGGACAGGAAGACTGGCATGTACAGAAACCAAGGTTAAATACTATTAGATTTCCTTTTCTCCTGAGTATTTTCATCAGATGGTAGGTGGAATTAGTTGCTCAATTGTGATATGTTAGCATATCTTTGTTTCACCCTGATAGATGAATAATCTGATTGATTAGAAAAATCTTGGCTTATGGTCCTTTTCTCTCAGTAGCATATATAAATGTGTCCATTGTTTACTGGCTTAAGATGCTACAGAAGAGCTCCGACGAGAGTCACTTTTGCTGATAGTCTGTTTACTCTTTGTCTTGGGAATTTGTAAGATTTACCCTTGGTCTTCAGTTCGTACACTTTCACGGGAAATAACTAAATATAAGTCTTGGTCCTTTGAGGCAGTTTAGTCAAGGCTCTAGAGTCAGACCCCTTGGGTTCACATTCTGACTAATCAGTCATTCAACCTTTTCCCTCATCTACATAAGGAGGAAAATAGTACCTATTTTGTAGGGCTGTTGTTAGGACTCAAGTTAATAAAGGTGAAGTCATTAGGACACTGCTTGGTAGAGTGAGGACTTATAATTGTCATTTATTATTATTACCACAAATTCTTCCTGTAACTCACCATGCCCTTTGAAGCTAAACTCAGGTCTTTTTCAGCCCAAGAATTTTCTTTTAAAAATTATTGCCTCTCTTCCACCAGTCCCCCACTTTTTTCCTTTTAAAACTCCTATTACACACATTAGGTCTCCTTATTCTATCCTCAAACTCTATTAATTTTTACATTTTCTTTGAATTTTGCTCTAGGTTCAAAAATAGTTGTTTAGCTAAATTTTTCAAGACGCTTAATTTAAGTCTCCATGTCACCATTCTCTTTAATTTGACCTATTGCTGTGATTGGTTTAAAAATAATGGTTTTTGGTTTGAGTGTTTTTTAATACTGCACTTCCAATCTCACTATGTTCATACTATCTTGTTCAAGTTATTGTCTCTCTCCTGCAGCAGCTCCATTTTGTTGGAGGCCTATCCCAACGATTTTATATTCCTTTCTTATTGCTAGATCTTTAGCTGTGCAGTTATTTTTTTCTGTCTATTCGCTGAAACTCATTACTGGCAGTCTTAGAGTAGCAGTTGATACCTTCTCTCCCATGGCAGCTATGTAGCAGGTATAGACAGAAAATTGGCTATTGGTAGTCCTCTGACAAAGAGCAAGAAAGAAATCTTTGCTCACAGGGAGGGAGGACTCAGCCTGCCTGATGTCACATTCCTCTGAGGGAGAAAGGCAGCTAAGAGGTTCCAAGTATTTCTGTAGGTCGGTTTCTTATACCTTGTCTTAGGCTCTCCACCAGCACTATTCTTTGAGACAGCCATACACCTGAGGTTTCCTTGCATCCATTTGGTTGGCTGAATACAAGTAAATAGGTTGAGAGTGGGAATGAAGTAAGATGAGTTCGAGCAACTAGCTTCCCAAAACCAATGACAGGTTACATATAGTTCTTAAAATAGACCAGGAAAACCAAAACTACTCACTGGGAAAATTGGCAAAGAATATGAATAGGCAATTTCCAGGAGACAAAATGGAAATAAATGGTTAAAAATAATATGGCAACATGTGCAAACTTATAAAATGGGAAAAACAAATTAAAATAATAGATCACAATACCAATCGGAATGGTAAAAGCTTAAAAGTGTGTTAACACTACTGAAGCAAAACGAGTAAAAGGAATTTCACACATTGCTGTAAGAAATATGAATAATTTTGGCCTTTAAGGAAAGTCATTGGCAAAAGTTACTCAAATGAAAAATACACATCTTTTAACCTAGCAATTCCCCTTGGAATCTACCACAAAGAAATAAAAGCACTAGGATATAAAGGTGTTTGTACAAAGTTATTTACTGCAAATTTTCTAGCAGCAAAAAGTTCACAAAGTAAATGCCCACCAATAGAAGAATGGTTTGGTAAATTATGGTGCATCCACATCATGGAATAGTATCTACCCATGTAAAATTAATTATAACTACAAGGGGTAGTTTGGGGAAATTCCTACTTTATTAAATGAAAGATAAAAATGTGTATAATATAATCCATTTCTGTAAAATGATGATCAAAAATGAATCTTATTTATATATGCTTATATATGATTTTGTGAGCATGGAGAAAATATGGATGACACACTAAGTTGTTAATATAGTTATGATGGGCAGAGTTCCATGGGTGGAAGACAAAATAGAGACAACAGACTGTACTTCATCTGATTTCATTTATATATTTCAGTAAAAATTATGTCTATATATAAGAAATATAAACCAAAAAAACTTTCTTTCCTACACAAAATGGTCCTATATCTTGGATTCATCAATTATTTATTACTTCAATTGTTATTGGTTCAACACATACATGTAGAAAGACACTTTTGACTAACACAAGAGCAATGTTATTATAATTTACCCCATGAGAGAAAAGCAAAGGTTATGATGCAGATTATATTCAAATTCCATTATTGTGAAACAAGAACCTGTGAACACCCTTCCTTTGGTTATCCGACTACTACTGCATTTTCTTCTTTAAAAGAGTATTATTCTAGGTATTGTTTACTAGTATTTATGTAAAAATATCTTAACCTATAAATGTTCTTAAATATATTTAGCATAGCTATGTACATTTGTACAGGAATTACTTGATAACTAAAGCTTGCTTTAAATTTTAAAAATAAAGAAAAATTCTTGATACTGCTTTAATTTTATTTTGACAGAGATTCTCAAGTCTATCCTTAACCAAAGTCTCAATTTAAAGCCCTTTATATACATAAACATAATTTTGCAAAGCATACTAGAAATTGCTCATAGCTATTAAAAGTAATGTTATGCAACTCTAAATAATGGGGGCTCTTATGTTTAGTTTTCAGTTCTCACACTTTAATGTGCGAAAAATTGTCTCAGGTGATTGTTAAAAGTGTGGGATTCTGTTTTTTTAATAGGAGTCTAAAGTTATTCTAATGTGAAAATTTTTTTAAATGGTTGGACATATACCAAAATACGAACAATTTATATGTTAGTGTGATAGAAGTCTATGGCCATGCCACTCTGAACAAGCCCAATCTTGTCTGAACTCAGAAACTAGGTAGGGTTGGGCCTGGTTAGTACTTGGATGGGAGATCACCTAGGAAGACCAGGTGGGGTAGGTATAAAAAATAAAAAATAAGGGATTGTAAACTGACAAGGTCCTCTCAATCTGTGAGGTCAACCAAGGCTTGTCTCACCTAGTAAACCTTTGACTAACTGTGGTAACATCTATTTTAACAGTTTACATTAGCTGCGCCCTTTACCTGGAACATTTTTGTATGGAGATTCAAAGATGTCACAATATTTAACTGTTCAAAAATAGTTTTTTCTAACCAAACTAAGAATAGTTTTCATATTTCATTGAGAATTTTATAAAATGTTAGTGTAAAAGCCTATAAAGCTAACATTTTTCTTATCAGAGAAAGAAACTTCTACATGTAAATAATGTTTTGGCTGATTTCCTCGAATTCTATATATTTTTTTCTTAAAATACATCTTGAGGAAAAAAACGAATCCTATAATATCAGAATTTTTTTAATGTTATTTTTTAAATGGTCAATTATAATAATCATCAGCAACTGTACAATTAATTATAACTGATTCAAAAACATTTTTGACAAGTGAACCCAAATGATATAATTCTATATAGGAAAGTAAACAAGCGAAACAATCTAAAGGAAAAAGTAAGTCTCTATATATTTTGTTTAGGTTTTCATATAATAACCATTTGGAACAAGTCATGCTTATGTTTTAAGACACTACTGGGGGGGGGGTGGCTAGGGCACATCTCAAGTGAGTTTACATGGCAGATGCTTAAAATAAATGTGATAAATAAATGAATTAATTGCAAACTCATGTTCCTAATTTGTTCCCTAGATCTTTTCTAAAGAATAGCCTACACACTTTTGTAGAATTTAAGACAATGAATTTAAATTGAATCTGAGCTGCAGGAGCTGCCTGATTTAAAAACCTTATTCCCCATCCTGAAACATGAAAGCCAATGGAATCCTTAAAACAAACTGCACCTTCTATTTACTCCTTTTCACTTTTTTCTGCTGCTCTCCAATCTTATGCCCTGAAAAATATTGAATATTATAGAACTGACAGAGTTTTAAAGAATCTGGGAAATGTTGAATGGCACTTTCAGATCTACCAACAAATTTTTAAGTTGCTGAAGTAACTGCAGATTATTCTCTTTTCCACCAGCCAGGCACAATTTTCAAGTAAAGTTATTAAAGGAATGTCTGCAAACAAATTCATTTCATTCAACAAATAATTGTGTGCCTATGCGGCAGTCTCTTTTTTAGCAGTGAAGATACAGTAGTGGAATAAAATAAGTTTTATGACTCATGGAGTTATATTTTAGTAAGGGAGTCAAGAAAATAAAGTGAGTAGTTTAAAACTTTTGCTTATCTGTACTACCTAACTTTTCTACAATCTATTGTATTCTGTTATAATTTTCCTATTAAATGTACCTACAAATATATGCCTACATATACACAGATTTAGATTTAACAGACTGGCCAAAACTTGATGTCCCATAAAAAATCATAGTTCTTTTGGGCATTTAAAATGTGTCACAGAAACAACATATTTGTTAAACATGAATGTAAAGTATGTCTCATTCATGACTGAAATAAAAATTTGTTAACCAAAATACTATCTTTAATTCTAAATTAAATTTATGTTCATTTTGATTCTTTGTACTAACCACATTAGGTATTAATTAATCTACTTTTCTGAACTAACTGAAAAATATTTGTAATATGTGCTTACGATTTGTCAGGTGGTATAGGATATATGGACCTGAATTTTATTAAAGATCTTATAATCTAGTTGAAAATAAAATTATTGGAAATATAGGACTATAATTTTATTTTATATATGCTCCATGTCCTATAAAATTCAAAGGAAAAGGAGTTCCATACAAACTAGTTACCAAAGAAAGTTTCACTGAGCAGTTGGAATCCAGGCCATTAACGAAAAAGTTTAAATCAATGAAATAATATGAGTTTCTGAATAATGAAGATATCCACATAAGAATATTTACTAGGAAAATAGGTTGGCTAATTGTAATGGCGGTCCATTACAGAGGGTCCCAAAAAGCTAAGCAGAGTTTAAATCTGATACACAAAAAATTGGGTGTCACCCAACAATGAACGTATGGAAACTATGGCTAATCAGTACGGTCAGTGGGTGGAAGACAGAGGTGGTTTTCAGTGCCATGGGATAAGGCAAGCAGGCATTAACTGGGAGAACAGCTAAGAAGCTGTTGCTATCATTCTTAACTGGGGTAATAGTTACCTAGGGGAAATGGGGTAACAGGGAAGAAAAAACAATCATATAGAGGAAAAACAATATATTTTTCATGGGGGAAAAATAAAAAATGTTATGGTAATTGCTGTAAAATTTACTTTTTATTAGATTATATGAGGTGACCATAAATAAGTCAGGTAGAAATTGTTTAAAATTAGGAGATAAAGATTGGTTTTCAAATAAGATGGTGGAATTAAAGATGTGTATTTGAGTCATTGTTTTAATTTCTCAAAAATGTCCATTACCAGGCAGAGGAAAGGAACAGAACTGAGTGCTTGAGATAAAAGAAAAAGGATAAAACTATGTCTATGAAGTTAAAGAACATATAAGAGACCTAATGGATGGTGGGATATGCCACAGGTCAAACGGAATGAGGGTATAGAAAAGATTAGTGGATCTGGGTATAAGAAAGTTACTGCTTATCTATTACAAATTTAAATTTAAAAGTTGAAATCAATTACAAAGTACTAATGGTAACATTTATTAAATATTTAATGTATGCAAGCACTACTCCAGGAGTTTATATGTAACTAAGGATTAATTCATTCAATCCTTAAAACACTCAAGTAAAGTACTATTATTTACTACTTAAAATGAGAAAACTGAGGTGCAGAACAGATTCATAACTTGGTCAAGTTCTTAGCCACAACACTGTACTGTTCTGTAGCAAGATATATGTATAAGGATGTTCAACAAGAGTCCTTCTAATCAGAAAATTTAGAAACCTAAATGACTTAAGGGCAGAATAACTGAATAAATTATGCTTTGTCCAAACAATGGAATGGGTTATACATATATACACTTTAAAAGCAATGATATATATTTATAATACTGAATGAAAATATGTCCATGTTATTTTTAAAAGTGGAAATTCAAAAAATATATACATCATTGGTATGTTTATCTATACATCTACCTATTTCCCCCCCTTCTACATGTCTCTATTATCTATAGTGACGAACTCGAGAAATACACACAAAACTGTTAGACAAAACTGATATCACTAGAAGTGAAATAATTTTTGGTACATATTTCCATTATACATTTAAATAAATTTCTATAACAATTTCACAGCAATAGAGTTGGGTTTTTGTTTTATAAGAGAAAAGAAAAAAATATAGCTGATTTGGGAGAGTAAATTCCTCTTCTGAGTAATTAACTGACATTTTTCTCTGGTTATAAACATTTCCATTTTAAATTCATTTTGAAATGCTCTCAAATTCTTAGGCCTACAAAGCTAAAAAAGTTAAATGATTGCTAGGTAAATTAGGTAAAACTGACTTTCACCAAGACTGTTAAAAGTAAACTAAATTTGATTTTGGTCCAATTTATACGGCTTTTGTCAACAACCATCACTTAACATTTACAGACTCAGCCTGTTTTACTTAAAAAATGTCTACTTTTTATTCATCGCCATGACAAAGTAAGTACTTTGTCAACACCATGCCAAATATTAGTTTTCAAAAATAACTAATTTGCAAATTTTGAATTAAGGAAAATAGAGCAGGATATTTTACTTGAGAAAAGTGAGTGATTTGGTCTGAAGTATCAAAGTCACTAATTTTTATAGCTCAATTGGTTTTGCTACTGTAACCCTACTATGCCACCTCCCTCATCACTCCTTTGAAATTGATGTATGGCATAAATCTAAATGGTAAACTAAAATCAAGAATGAGAAATGTGTACAATTGTGAGATCCTCGAATTACCAGGAGTGTCAGAGAACCAAGTTTATAAGCCACTGATGTCAAAAATGGTATCCATTCTGTACTGCACAGCCAGAGTAGTGCTCAAGTAGATGTGCTGATTCACTTCTCTTGAAGGTCTAATATCAGTTTCTTTCTTTCACATTAACTTAGTTTTTTCTATCTTTCTACCTTAATTTTCGGCTTTTATGAATTGTCCTCAATAAAGTGAAAATCCTTCCAGGCAAATTAAAAATATCATACAATAATATAATTTCTCTAGAATTACTATATGAACTTTTATACATCACCTTAGAAAATATCTCACCCCACTCTCATTTGCTGAGTTAACTTCTCCTTAGTAAGTATAAGTCTTTACAATTCTTTCATCACTCACTATACTTCTCACTGCATAAAACTCAGAATTGCTATTTTCAAAAAATAACAATTGAATTATTGGACAAAAGCTTTATTTTACTCACTCCTCTACTACAGATCATTTTACTTTCACTAATTAACAATTTCCTTCCCCTTTTTTGATATCCAAATTTTTAAATTTATTTTTTCCTCCCCATTTTAACAGATTCCTATTAGGATACCATTTTGCTTGCTTAATTTTAAGTAGCATTAGATGGCATCAAATTTTCCAATGTACTTCCTTGTTACTAATTCTACATACACTTTAATACTGCTGAATCAGGTATAACATTTATAGAGGTCTCTAGTATCATGGGTAATGCTTCATCTAGCCTTTCTTAAAATCACTTTTCAAAAACAGGATTTTCAAAAAGTGGATACAAATTCAGTGAAATACATTTCTCCACTTTTTGAGCAACTTGCCTTCCAGTATTTCTCTATCAATATAGATTTATGAAGATGGAAAAAACCTATTTTCCTCATTCTGTAAAACTTATAACGTATTCATCAGACTAAAATATTACATAATTACATAATAAAATACTACAATATAAAAAATCAGTGCTATTTGAACTCTTAACTTTAGATCCGGAGTTATAATTACATCCTGTAACTAACTTGGCTACCTTTTATCATTTTATCCAATAGAATCAACATTTGTATTATGACCCAATTCTAGTTTTCTCAATCCTGTTTGCAGTTTATTTCTATTTAATTGAAATGACGTAATTTCACAACTTCTTTCAAATGTTTATCAAATAATCTCCAAATTATCCTTTTCACAAAAAGCTGTACATTTAATCTTTTTATCTTGGACAAACTATACATTGTCCATTTTTACTAAAATTCTAAAGCAATTAAAAGAAATTACCTAGGCTTACTTTAAAAGGGCATGCTGGCAAACTTTAGTAGTGAAATACCAATTCTAAATGGTCAGTCTAAAATGATTGTAAAAATGAAAGCTATTTAAGTAAAATTATATTTGTTAGTTTCTTATTAAGCAAAAACTTGAAAGCTATTTTGTACATGGATGTACAAAATAAAGGACTGATTAAATAGCATTTATCTAGAACAGACTACTGTAGCATAGTTAAGTGATTCTGTATCATAAATAACAAAATATGCTACTATGTGAAAAAATGTTACAAAAAAGTTTCAAGTTTTTACTTTATAAATACCCACATCTAAAAAAGCTAACAGTGAAAGGTAGTGGAAATATAAATTTTTTTCCCCATTATGCTTATACTCTTCTAATTTCCCTGCAATAAACACATTTTACTCATTTTAAATATTTAAAATTTTTATTTTCCTTTTTAAACAATCATGACAAGTTGTTTTTCCTTCCTCATTATCTTTTCTTTCAACTACCATTCGATACCACATCATTATGCTTGTCTTTTAAAATTGAACTATTCAATTCCAAAATCTTCATTCATCTACATAGTCACAACTGTTTATGAAAGCCTATGATAATGACTACTTGTTCAGCATTCCATCTAGGTATTATTCCATTGACGAATTTGAAAACGAGTCATCATCATAATAAAATCCCACAGGACATATTAGCCTTTTCCAGCTAGTTCTGCTGCTGGTAAGACTGCATGTTCCAGGGCTGGATCCTTTTCGAGCTCAATAAACCCTTTCTTTCAGAAAATAAAAACCCACGAAGGCACTGATTTTTATCAGTTTATTTCACAGCACCCAGAATAGTGCTTAACATTTAGTATTCAATAAATAGTTGCTAAAAAAAACATGGATATAAATCTATTGCTGACTGCATATTCACTCAAAATTAACTTGTGGAATATTATACTATCTTAACTATCAATGGAAATGTAAAAATAAAAATGTACAACTTTTATAGAAAGCTGATTATGAGTTCTGTGATTCTTGTTAAAACATTAAAAAACTTCACTTAAATAAAGGGGTTTATTCTTAAAGTATTAACCAAAAAAAAACACTTCAATAAAAATGTTTAGAAAGAGTGCTACATTTTATACTGTCAGTCAATTCAGAATTAACAATTTTAAAAAGTGGGCAAGGACTAATCAAAACTCTAATATGGATTTTGAAAAATTTTCACATGGTTTAGATAATTCCATGTAAATACCCTAATCGATTTTATTTCATTCTTTTGAATAAAAACATGGTTTTTGTTATGTAACTGCTTCTAATAAGCAACGTAAAAGATGAGAAATTGGGATTTTAAAAATGGAAGTTTAAACAGGTAGATATAGCTAACAAATTATTGTTATGAAAAACAAAAAAAAAGGGTCAGGTAAAAAAAAAAAACATTAAATTCCAGAAGAATCAAGTTTATGAATTTTCTTCCTCTATGAAAGACGTTTCCAAGTTGAAATTTTGGGTCTATTTTAATGGGTTAAGTCATATTTTGAAATTTTAGTGTTTATCTCCAGAATGTTTACAAAACAATCTAATAGGTACTTAAATTTTAAACTTATTTTTTCCTTATTTCATAAGGTCCTAAGTGTGTTTCTCCAAATAGGCTATATTTAACGGCTTAATAAAAGCATATATTATCTTGTCTGGAATTGGATTTATATGGTTTGAAATGTTTGGTTTGTATTTTCCAAAGTGATATCATCGAAAGTAAAGAATTAAGTGCAAATCCTATATGGAATATCCATTAAGATTTTAGTAGGCAAGAATGAAATAAAGATCATACTGGAATTCCTGTCATAAAAAGGAGGTCCTCTTTGTGCTATCACTGAAATGTAAAGAAAGTTGAAGAGACGAAAACCTGAATAATAAGCTCTGAGTCAAGATGAAATTTTATTCTGTAAATCAGTAATCCCCAACCTTTTGGCACCAGGGACTGGTGCTCCTAGCGCTGGGGAGCGGCTGCAAATACAGATAAAGCTTTGCTCACTAGCCCGCCACTAATCTCCTGCTATGCAGCCAATGGATGGGGGGCAGGGGGGTGGAGTTGGAGACCTCTGCCATAAATGAAGTACAGAAGGAAGGCTCCTGTAATCTACCAAACGCATGGTCATTTTTTCTTTCTAGTAGATTCTAATATACAGGTCTAATTTTGTCCAAGTTTATGTAGTGGAGCTGGCAGCTTATAAAAAGCTGTGACATATAAAAAGTAATAGGAAAACATTTTCTTAATGCTGTTTCTCAAAAAAACCTGAGCTCTTCACAGCCCTTTCCCAATCACTACCTAAACCTGAGGAAGGAAAACAGGGGAACTGGAACAAGACCATTGTTCTGTTCCCTTCCTGTATCCCCTCAGCATCCCACAATATGCACAAAAATAATCTTAGGATGGGCTTTCAAATTGCTACAGCTGAAATACATTGTTGGCTAGGAAGGCATGCATGCTGGAAAACCAGATTTTATTAAGAGTTTGCCTTACACTTGGGAAAACTAGTTTACTACACAAAATTCATGTTAACGTGCTCTATATGATTGTTAAAAAGATGCCTTCATTATTCCTATGTCTACTATTTTCAATGACCTTATTGAATAGCTCAAGAAAGTGTGTACTGTGAATCAATATTTTAAAGGTAAATGAATTTAAGAGAAAAAATGAATGTAACTCCCCACAGAAATATACTGTTATAAAATCTACTTAAAACTATTATCATTACATATTGGTAACTCAAGCTTTCACTCATGTCTAATGTTGAGTTGCAAGACTATAAAAAGCTCAAGATATGTATGAGAAAAATAATTTGCAAAGATTTAAATGGCAAATCATTGTTTTCATCAACTAAATGAAACTCTATGCACAAAATATGTATTTTAAAGAAAAAAATATTTGTAGCAAGTCAAAAACACCAAAATAACAAAAAAAAATTGGTCTTTCATCTCAGCATATTTATCATTCCTTCCAATCTGACATTGAGGAAAAAAAACATAAGCAAGATAACATACTATTTAATTATAAAAAAATTGCTCGAACTTCTAAATAGCAAACTGTGATAAAGTTTCTCTTAACTCCACTATAGTGTTCCTGAAAATAAGAAAAAACAAAACAAAAATGGTGTAGGATATCAGGTTTCAGAAAAATAAATTCAGTCTTTAAAAATGAAATACTCAATCTCGCTCATAAGAGAAATGCAAATAAAAACCACACTAAGTTCACAATTTTTTACCTATGAATATTGGCAAAAATTAAAATGTAATAACATTGCAGTAAGAGGATGCGAAGAAGTTGGCTCTATCAAAGTTTATCAATAAGATTTTTAAATTGTTACAATCTCCGTGGAAGGCAATTTGAATTTAGAAAATTAAAAAACCCCACATACTCTTTGATTCAGAAATTCCCATAGATACAAGAATTAAATATACAGACATATTCACACAAGTGGAAATGATATGTACGCAGATATTCAATGCAGTAATGTTTGTAATAAGACAAGTTTGGGAAGAACTTCAATGTCCTTCAGAAGACAGGTTAAACAAAATACAGAGAATTATGTACTTGTTTAAAAAAAATCTAGTCCATGGCCATGCTATCCTGAACAAACTAACCCCATCTGATCTCAGAAGCTAAGCCAGGTTGGGCCTGGTTAGTACTTGGATGGGAGACCACCTAGGAAGGCCAGGTGCTGTAGGTGTAAAAAATAAAAAAATAAGTGATTGTAAGCTGACAAGGTCCTTGCAATCTGTGAAGTCAACCAAGGGTTGGTTGCCTTGCCTAAAAATAATAATAATAAAATAAAGTAAAATAAAAAAAGCTCTAAATTTTACTTTGTTGAGCAAAAAAAAAATTTTTTAAATAGTAAGGTGAAAACAATCTAAGATCGTGTAATTATTCATGCAAAAAGAGCAGAAAAAAATAAGCTGAACATTTGTCACTAGGCAGGGAAACTGAGACAAAAGCCTTCTGTAGGTCCCTTTTGTATCTTAGACTTTTTAACTATATTTTTTCAAAAACAGATGTATTTTAAAACTCTTCAGATGATACATAACCTTTTGTGGTATCTTTTATGTTTAAACATATTTCTGTATTTCACCATCAATTCTCAAAACAAAGATTCCTAATACTCTAAATGTACAAGAAATAGAATTTGTATTATGCACACAGAGATTAAATGTAAAATGTTGTTAAATTATCTAGCTACTTTTAAGATAAGGGGTTACTTTTGTAGTTTCTAAATACCTAACAACAGATTTAAAGCATTTTTAATGAAAACAACCAACTGTAACACAAACTGAGGGCCGAGGCACACACTACCATAAAAATTTAACTCATTTAGTCATATAATTTTCAAACCTAAAAATGGATATTAACTAATTAACACTGTCACCCAATTACAGTGTTTTATAAAGTAATTATAACATTTAATAATGAGAGTATTAGTGATATACATGGGTAAAAATTTACTTTAAGAAACTGTTAGAGGCCACAAATTTTATAAATTTCTGACACTAAACAAATTAAACTACATATACCAAATTTATAAGCATAAAATTCAGTCATTTTCCTCTTAAAAATGAAGCTAAAAATACCATTATTACAATTCTAATAAAAGTCCTTTCATTTATAAGAACCTTCATTAGAACAGATTGACTTTGGGGGAGAAAATAAGAGTAACTTGATGGATATTAACTAAACGAATAAAAATATTCTTTAAAGTACATATATTTTTTAGTTTGAAGAAGTTATAATCACAAATGTCCAAAAATACACAGGTAACTTTGACAATATTCTACTAACTGTGCCTATATCTTTCTTCACCCAATAAAATTTTTTCCCCTGGGTACAGAACTTTTATAGCTATTTTTTTCAATTACAGCTGACATTCAGTATTAACAACAGCGACTTTCTTTGACCAAACTGAAGAGGCAATTCCAATCTTCTGACTTCATTGTTGCTACTGGGAAGTTGTCAAGTAACTGCCAGGCTTTTGAAGGACATTTGCCTTTATGTAGCCAGCTTCTTTTGTGATGCTTTTTGTCTTCAGTTTTCTAGTTTTATTCTCATGTATCTAGGTAATTCTTTTTTTAACTCTGGTATTCATTGAACATCCTTAATCTGTTGAGTTCTTTAACCATTCTGGAAAATTCTTAGTATTTATCTCTTTGAATTGTGCTTGTGCCCAATACCTCTCTCTTCTACTTCTGGAAATTCAATTACACATTTTCACTGTATTCTTTGTGGCTGTTAATCTTCAATTTAAAAATTTCCCTGTCTTTTTAAGTACCAATCTGAATTTCTTCAATTCTCCAATTCTCTCTTCACCTCTAGTGAGTTATTAACCTATTGCCACCTTAATTTTAGTTATTGAAGTCTTTGCAGATATGTTTCTGCTGTGTGTTTTCCTTATGTACTTCATTTTAAATAATTAAACTCCTTTTCTTGGAAAAATATTTGTGGAGATTCCTTTGTAGCTCAAGATGAAGGTGCATTCCTCAAAAGGTTTTGAGTAAGCTCAGTTACCTAAGAGCATGAGCATAAACCAGATTGAGTCCACCTTACATTCATGGTTCAAACTCTTTTTAAACCACCCAAGTGATATTTATCTGGACCACAAATCCACGCGAGGGCCAGCTTATTGTTCTAACACCTCAGGATTTCCCCATTCCGTGTTGCTCAGGATCACAGCAATTTTCCTTGGTCTCCTAAGGTTGAGAAGATGGCATACCTTCTGGTTCATGGTCACAATAGAGAATTGCTTGCACACAGCTTTGAAGGGAGAGAATGTCCTGTTGGGCAAAACTTAGGCTTTGACTTTTGCTGCCAAAGCGTCTAGAAGCCTTCAAAATCACAGCTTAAGTTATCCCAGTTTGACAAAGGCTTTCACAATAAGAACGGTTCAGGTAATCTGCTTATCTCCATATATACATATACATATATACACATATATATATATGTGTATATATATATATATAATTTTTTTTTTCTTTTTTCCAATTTTTTTGGTGTTTTCCAATTAGGTTTTGGCCTGGTAATTCCTTATAACATCATCAGTTCTTCAATGCTTTTAAGATTTTTTACATTGTGTCCAGCAGTCTTAGTTGTTTTCAGTGAGGGCTGATCTGAGTAACTGAACGCACCATATTATCCAAATCTTCAAAATATTTTAACATCTAGCTTTCCAAAAAATAAGGAAAATTTTTGTATGCAAACTATCGTGAAAAGCAACTAAAAACTTTAAAATCCAATATTAATTGAAACACTAAATTTCCAAAGGTTAAGTTACAGAATTCAATTAACCAAATATATTTCCATAATATTTTATAGAATTCCCAAATAAATGTAATTTAGTTCTATGAAACACTTTATGAATCCAGCAATTTGAGTTTACCTTTAATATGCGCTATGCTTAAGTAAGTGAATTTTGGGTAAAAGCCACAAGAACGAAAAGGAAAGTAATAAATATGTAAGAGAATCCTGTTTTAAAAAATATTATTTAAAAATCTATATTGTTTATAAATTGTTAAAATAGGAATTTATATATATATCAACATCTAGATATCTTAATGAATGCCCACCCACTCATCAACCAGATGTTCGCACTGTGCACATACAAACATTAGTCAAAGTTGAGAAAAGAGGTGAAGAGGTAGAATGTTTATGCTTTACTAATTTGACAAAACCACCTATGAAAACTCTAGTTTTTATCTCATATAATGCACATACAAACATCTCAGAAATTTTACTCCAACATATGTGGCTAAAACTTTATTGTAACCAGTCAGTCATTCATCTTCTATATCAGATTTTTAAGTTTTATCTGAAAACATTTTAGAATCACAAGCAAATTTTATAAAATGGTAGGTAAATTAGTAATATCCTTTACATTGGGTGATTCTTTAAAAACCTTTTTGTGACACATCAAGATAATTTTAAATATAAATAAAACTTTTTCTAAGATACTCAAATATTTGAGGATATTAGACAATTTATATATTTTTATAAAAACTGGAAAGATGGGTCTTTTTATTAACTTGTTAAGAGCAAAGGTATTGGCCACTTAAAATTTTATAAAAAAGTTATAAATTGATATAATCTAATTCTTAGAAATTAAAATTCAAATTTTAAAATATGATAAACTCAATTTTATTTCCCACTGTGGATTTTTAATCCAACAAATATTTAGAGCACCACTATATGCCCAGCATTGTTCTAGGTTCCTAAGAAATAGCAATGTACAGAAGACAAACTCTAAGCACAAGTAAACTGTTTAGTGTATTAGGAGAGAATTATAGATGAAAAAAGAAAGGAAGTTTTGAAGTATTGAAAATAGACGTGACAATTTTAAACAGGACGGCCATAGCAGATCTCACTGAGAAGATAACACTTTTGCAAGAATTTGAAAAAGGATTTTGTCAAGCTGCTATCTGGGCAAATTTCTTGAGAGCAGATAAAAGAGCTAACTAATGTAAAGAAAAGCCTCGTGTGAATTATTGAGAATGTTTAAGAAGGCCAACGTGACTGAAGAGACTATTATGTGAATTACCATGAAGCTATCAAGCACAAAACTATATTTCAGTTGGTATTCTATTTACTCCTTACACTAATTTTCTAATTTAAAAAATTTATTCAACCCATCTGAATCTAATAACTGATTATTAAACACATAAAAGTTAGACTTTATAGATAAAAATTCATTAAAAATGTATGAATTTTTTTTTACAATATCCAATTTCTACTTGGAATAGAACCCTGCTTATTCTATGGTCTTTGAAGATTCTCGAACGTAGCCAAACCCAATCAAGAACCAGAACTAATTCGGTGATCAAATTTCCACTATAATACTGAATTACTTACTGCTATAAAAAAATTTCGCATGTAATAAATACAATTGCCTAAAAAATTAACAATAAATCACTATCACATCAACATAATTCTTATTAATACTTCTCTTATTAATCTAACATATTGCCATAGATAAACAATATTTTCTCCTTAATTGATTTTTGGACTTTATAAAAATTTGAAAATTTAGAGACTGATAGTGATTTACCAATTTATCAGACATTTGAAAAGTTTTTGTGTTTTCAACATTTTTAAAATTTTAGCCAGTCTTTAAGTATTCCAATAACATCAGGACATTAGCTTCAGGGTTTTGTTCAAAACTAAGTTTCAATCTTTGATACTAGAATAAATGTATTGATACTAGAATAAATGTATAAGTGGCATTTTTAAATCTTGGTTATCAATTCTGTCATTTTGGTATAACTGTCCCTTTTGTGTATACTTGCACATTAATGTATTTAATGAAATAAGGAGATAAAAGTCTCAACATTTTTTCATTAATAAAATTCATATAAAATGAGCAATCATTTTTCTGTGCCTACATTAATTTGGAAATTGTATGTTATTGGATAAATACCAGCAATGTGCTATCCTAGAACTGGCATTTAGTAAAAACAGATTTTACTCATGGTGAAAATTTTTCTAGCAGTCAAATTGCTTGATGCAACTGCTCAAGTTTTATCTATAAAAAATAACTAATTTTCTCCCTCAGAAAAGATTTTCTCCCCCAAAATGAATATTTTGGTCAATTAATGTTACGTTTCTCAAATGCTATGAAGACTATTAAAGGGAATAAAAGGTCTTATAGCTTCTTAATTCCTAGTTTCTTAAGACTCAAATACAACGTAAAAATTAACAAAATCAAAGAGAATTTCTAACCAACGTGCAATTTTTCTTTGAATAGGAAACTTCCAGTCAGGTAACGTCTAAATTTATGTAGGCATTTGAATTCAAACAAGGGCCCAGAATTATATAAATATCTCAATTTAAGATTTTCCTAGAGAAAAATTACATTCATCTTGTTATTTTAGCCAAAGTTTCAGATGTGTACGCCAGTTATTTCCTAACAGCTTAGCAGCAATTCTAGATTACCTATCAAGCTCATGTTTTTGTAACTAAGAAAAAATTCATGTAATAGTCATTAGTATGTTTAAAATACTAGAAGCAAAATTCAGCTTACAAACTACCAAGCTGTTGTAACAGCTCGAATAAAGCATTTTTTTCCCTCCCCTTTGTTGAGACTTCAGCAAATACTTTTCTATCAAAGATAGGTATTTTTTTCTATCGAAACATCCTCTAATTGTTTTAACTGTCTCATATACCAAACTGTAAATTTTGTCACTGAGGTGTCCATTGTATCTGCGTCTACCATGTGTTCATTCAGTAGATACTTTAAAGTTATTTCCCCATCTTCTTGATATATAAAGTGAAAGAAACAAACATTTTCATGTACTTTTCTGCCTACAGTCATGTAAAAATCTATGAAAATACATGGATAGCATGGGGTCTGAAAATGTACCACATTGACTTTGAGAATCTATAAATTCAATAGTTAATTGTACTACTGAAAAAACAGTATTAACACTTAGAGCAATTTTATGTGAACAGGACCCAGGCAAATATGTCAACTGGATTCTGTTCGTCTTCTTTCTACTAAATAACAACTGTGTCAGGGTAATTTTAAGGATTCCACATGCAAAATAACTTGCCAAAAGGGTTTGCTAAAAAAAATTCTGCATATTTTAATCTGCACAGAATCTCCTAAAAATTAAACTACAGCTTATACTTTTCTTCCTATCCAAAAAGTATCTTAGAATAAGCACCATTGAATACACTAAATTTCTACAGTTCAATTGTGGGAAACTTAGAATTACAAAACTGTTTTACAGATAAAAAATTTCAAATTTTAACATAACATTGTAATTGTTTTTTTTAAGAATCTACTGAGAGTGTCAGGAAGCTGCATGAAAATAGTTCGGTTTTCAGTGACTTTGGAAACGTGCTCAAAAACTATTTCTTGAATTTCTGATAAATTACAAATTAACAAAAAACTGGGAACGTTGGTTAATGTGATTTTCCCATTAATTATAGAAGTCAAGATCCTCCATGGTTTTTTTAAACGAAAGCTAGATATTGTGCCTAACGCCAATCTTTCACTTCTTTCATGGTTTCCTAATTTCAAGTATTTTAAAGATCCCCTCTAAAAACAAAAAAATCACAATAGTTTATCAAATCAGAACTTATTTTGCAAGACTTCTCTATACTCCAATGGAAATAAGTGTTAAGAAAATGGTTTAGTAAGCAGTTATTCAAAGGTTAACATACTTTTCCTAATTGCTACTTCACAAAATTTTTCTCACCTTAATGTTGAATGTAAATAAGTATTTGAAGCTGTAAAAAAAATGTGTTCTTAGAAATTAAAATTCCAGAGTTACTAAAATCTGTGGCTTTTGTGTTCAGAATCCCTTTCTATTTGATATTAGACTCCAGTACATACAAGTTAAAAATTTTAAAATAGTGAAGAGTAAAACTACACAGAATAGCAAAGGAGAATTTTAGAGTTAGAGCTAAGATTGTACATAAACCATAAGGTGAATTTGCATAGAAGTTACTATACAATGATATCATCTAAAAGATTTTAAGAAATTTTATGTGGCTGAGTAACTATGATCTATTTTTTAACAGCTAAAATAAAATGCGAGAAACTCTTGAGCAAATAAAAAGGAGTCAGTTATGAACCTACTATAGCTAGCTGTTTGTGCGACATACTGAAGTCTAGGTCCCTAAGGTTAGGATAGTGGTTTATAGTGGTTAGTAACTAGGAGCCCAAACCCAGGAATTAGAATATAAGCCCCCAGCTTTCCTACTATGTCTCAGTAGCTTAGCCTTTAATTCTGTTGATCTGAGGAAAGTAATTTAAGTCTTCTAAATCCCAGAAAATCTAGACATCTGGAAAAAATGGAGGATAACACATATCTACCTCAAAAGGTAAAATGCTATTAATCAGATATTCCATATAAAGTACTCAGAATATATTAAAGGTCTAACAAATTTTAGTTATTACTGCTGAGGCAATTAATCAGAATAAAGGAAAAAAAAATACTATCGACAAGATACAACTGAAAATCAGCAATGAATTTTTTAAATGTAAACTTCATCTTTTTACTTCTAAACATCTATTTCAGAATATATTTCATTCCCCCAATCTTCCTCCATTTTCCTTATATGTCCACATACAATAGTTTTCCATAAAATTTAGTTTTGTAGATCTATACCCAAAATTTAACAATTGAAAAACACCTGCTTACTTTTAAGAGCTCCATTACAATTCCACACATATTTTATGTAAGATCCACAAAAATTTTAGCTCATTGTAAATATATTTAAATTCAGAATAAGCTGCCTCTTAGTAAAAATACAAAAAATTCCCACTCTCCAGGATGATGGCAGTCCAAAAAACAATTCTTGTTTGGAACAGTTATGGGACTTTTCCATTTATGCTGCAATTCAGAGATCATTGGAAACAACACTTGCATTCACACAAGTTTTCCTATTCATATGGGAAGGGGATGAGAATGAGATATGTGTGGTAAACTGATACATAGATGGAACAACAGAAAAAGGACCATTATAAGAACATAAAATTCAAATAATTTCATTGATCACAGAAATAGAGAACTTTAAAAACAACAAATCTGGAACAGTAAACATGAAGTGGATATTACATTGTTAGAACACCACTCACTGTTCCCTTTCAGTGCAATAATGGCATTGCAGTTATACAGGACAATACCCTCTATGTAATAAAGATAAAGAAGTATGTATGGTAAAACCTAACACTGTGTCAAGGTGGAAGATGTACAAGTATCTATGATAATTAACTATTCTTTCGATTTTTCTATTTTGTTTCATAGTAAGGTATTAGGATGGGAAGAAAAGATTAAATGGCTTGCCTAACATAGCGATTCAGTACAAGAGCTGAAAGTATAAATCCTAGGTCATGTAATACGAATTGTGTCATTCCTATTTCTCCATAGTATCCTTTAGACTGCCCTATAAATTGCCTCCACTTCTTTAAATGAACAATTCTTTAAACGTATCTTTTCCACACTACCAAAAATGATCAACCCACTGTTTAACATAGATAAAAGCCAGAATTTTGACCCTGCAGTTTAGGCACATGGCAAATAATCACTAACTCTAAAAAGATTAAATCATAGACATCTATCTATATTAGTTCTTTAGATTTGGTGTCTCTCTTCATTCGATGTAAATCTCACTACTGTTTTGTGAACTCAGGAAACTGAAATTTACCATCTAACAACTTTGCTTTTTAGAGAATACCACTTCCATGGTTTAAGCAATCTTTAATTGCTAACCGAAAAATTACTTTCTTTAAAGTGGCACCTTTCTAATTTGTGCCTAAAACCACCAAGAAATTTTTTACAATAATCTTAAAAATTAAAAAAATTTGCAAATGCAATCAAATATTTATCTAGATCTTTTTGACTCATTTTCTAATGTGTTTTAAAGCCAAAGAGCTCATGATTTAAAAAAAAAAATTCTTATTTGAAATAATTTGCCATTTGATCAAGTATATCAATAAAGACATTTATTTTCCATAACCTACAGTAGTTCTCATATAAACATTTTTCTAGTCTTATGAGGTAGCAATTTTTTATCTTCCCCATATAATTTATGACAGAATTTAAAGGCATTACTGACAGTATGATTTTATATTTGGAAAACTTGATACAATCATAACCTACTGACATCCTGTAAGTCATCTTTTCTAACTGTACTAATCTATTTAAAAGAAAAATGTGGGAGCAGGGTCAGAGAAGCTAGTACAAGTTTTAAAATATAAATAAGCTGGAAGTTTGAGTCATTAACAGAAGAGTACATATTTATGCTCGACAATAAACAGAAGAAAAAATAATAATTTGTCGGGAATATATCACTGATTCTTGGAAGATCGTTAACAGATTAAAAATGAACAGGGCAGTTGTCAAATGAGAAATATTTTTTATAGTCTCAAAATATCTATTTTATTAATACAAAAAAAACAAAAACAAAAACCCAGTAACTATACAGTGGAGAAAATGGTCAATGACAACATCACCAATAAGTAGTAAAGGAGCATTATGCGCCTCTGGATGAGACACAGTAAGGACACACGGCATTTGTAGCCTTTCAGCTAAAATGTATTTAAACTGAATTTAGTGAGAAAACATCAAACTTGAAGTTTAAATCAACATGAAGGAGACTAAGGAGGAATGATAACTATATGTTATCATCTTGGATTAGAAACTAATTTAAAAGAAAATTGCTATAAAGGGCATCAATTAGAGTAGAGCTTGGACTGCAGATTCAAAGTCTATTAATGTTTCCTAAATTTCACTAAGAGATCATTTATATATGAGAGTGTTTTTGTTTTGTTGTTAGGAAATGCACTCAAATATTAAAGGTCATGATGTATGCAACCCAATCTCTTATGGTTCAGGGGGGGGTGGGAAACAGAATAAAACATGACAAATGTTAAAAATTGTCCCAGGGTTAAGTATATGAGACTTATCTGCACTATTCTTGTAACTTTTTTGTAATTTTAAAATATTTTTAAAAGAAAAAAGTTTAAATGCATTATAGAAATTGCTTAAATTATAAAAATGTCAAGTCTATAGCCAAAACAATGCCTGCTTGCTATTTGACCCATAACAGACTAAACCATGTAATCCCTAGTGATTGGCATACGATTTGAATCTTCAACTCTAATAATGTAAATAATGTTTTAAGCATTTTCTCACCTAACATATCCTAATCAAAAAATCCACAAAATCTTTAAAAATTCACCTATTACAGCAGTTAAAACCGATAAAGGAAAAGGCGGATGAGGGAATTAAATACACAAATACAAGTATTTTGTTGGCAATCTTCCTCGAATACTTTTAAGCTCCCTCCTACAACATAGTCTACCCTTTCACAAGATATTTTAATATCATTTTTGGCACATACATTTTACAAAATTAGGTATTACTCAAGTAATTCTACAAATATCACTGAAATTTTCAATTATAGCTGAAGCCAACTCTCTTTAGAATAGACATTAACTGGAAATACTAAAATTATTTTATTAAAAGCCACTAAGGAAAAAAAATTATTTTTAAGAAGGGGACATGAGTTAATGATTGAAAAACACTGCACTCATCTGTGTATGAAAAATTCAGAAATGGACAGAAACTTGACTACAGAAACACCTACAAATGACTGGTTCTTTGTGAAAACACTCCATTCCCCACTTCCAAAAGAATGAGTAGTACTTATACTCAAGAACTAATTAAATGATGTTAGCTAGTAATCTGAACTTTTGTGGTATTCACAGTTTAAAAACTTTCTCAAGGGCAATAGTAAGCTATCAAAAAAAGTACAGTAATTCTTTAAAGCCACATCCTTCAGCTTAAGCGGCCCTCTCTTAACACATGGGACTTCCTTAAAAGTTGTCTGAGTCTTAAAAGTTTGGCGCTTAGGTGATTGATCATATAGTTTATGGAGCCAGAAAATCAGGTTTCAAACCCAGGAATAAAATAAGCAAATAAAAAACGGTCAGTTCAATAACACAACCCTAATCCTGCTGTTGTCAGAAATAGCTACACTGTCAAGAACACTCTCAAGCACACGGTATATACCTTTATTATTATTGATTGATTATACACTAATAACTCCTAACATGGTATGTTCAAAAGTGCTAGAGCTAGCCAGATTTTAATTGCGTTATAGTCTAACAAGTATGGGCAGTATTCTGCAAGGTATGAAATACATTCACAGCAAAATTCAATTGCGGCTCTTTAAAACCTCAATTCTCAAAACTGGCTGCCAGAAACACCTAACAGTAAGAGTCCACAGATTCATTCTTTGGAAATTGAGTCAGCAATACTGATACACTAATGGCGAAGCTTGTACATTTTAAATGCTTCCCAATGCTCCTAAAGCATTGTTTTGTAAGCTTTGGCTTTAAAGGACAACAATCTCTTGATTGATTTTACGTACATATAAAATAAGGAAGATAAACTAATCGTATCTTCCGGTTCTAAATTTCTGATTTAATGTCCGCTTTGGCTTTAAATATATAATACTTGTGTATTAATGGTTTGAGTAGAAAGTTTTCAAGAAAACCACCATCATGAAATGGTCAACATTTTTTCTTCAAATTCGATATGAAAAGTTACAGAAAATGTCACCGTAACAGATTATTTCCCTTTTACTATGTGAGGTGATGGACATTAACTAAACACTGCGGTAATTATTTTGCAATATATATATACACACACCAAATTGCATGCTGTATACCTTGAATTTATACAATGTTTTATTTCAATAGAACTGGAATATAGGAAAGACCATTTCCGATAAGAATCTTTGGACAAAGACTTAAAATTGTGTTATATGTACATGTTAGAGCTAAAATCTTGCATTTCAAAAAAAGGTTGTAATTGAACATGTTCTATCACATGAAAAAAAGTATTAGAAAGATTAAAAACAGTTTTGGGACTTTATTAATTTAAAAGTATTACTCTAGTCTACAGCCATGCCACCCTGAATGTGCCCAATCTTGTCTGATCTCATAAGCTAAGTAGGGTCAGGCCTGGTTAGTACTTCGATGGGAAACCACATAGGAAGATCAGGTGCTGTTAAGTGTTAAAAAAATAAAATAATAAAATAAAAATAATTATTCCGAAAATATATTTCAATACTGTCTTTATATCAAATTCTTTGCTTTTATAACTTTCACTTAGTATTTCCAAATGAAAATTTTTCTTTGGAGGTCTCCTAGCATACAAAATGATAAAACTTACCCCAGGTTATGCTTCCCTGAGCCTTAAAAAAGGTGTTTAGTTTCTCAACAAGTCATATTCAAAACAAACATTCACAATTTTGTTGAAATTTCTGTGGACTGAATATGTGGGGAAAAAAATTTATAAACTTCAATTTATTACACCATTATACTGACCATGTTTTGTGCTCCAAAGAGCAAAACTGTTTAGTAATAAAAAGTTTAAAAAGTAAATTATTTATAAGCATGTAAGTGCATTCTTGCACACATTCAGAAGTACAGCTTTTAATAGACATAACTAGTTTTTTAGACATCATTTCTTGGAAGTGCCTTGAACCATTCATTCAAAAGGAACAGTTGTTTATAAATTACAAGCACACAAAAAAAACCAAAAAACCCACAATGAACCCATTAGAAAATAGAAGAGCCTTTGACTTTAAGAGGTCTTTTTTGTTTTTTAAAAGAAAGTCAATTAATTGCCACCTGGTTCCCTTATGTTCAAATTAGAACCAAAAATGCAACGCACCATAAAAGGATTTTTTTTTTCTGTGATAGGATTAGCTACTTTTCAAAATGGAGGTTTCTAATGCTGTAATATTATGAATGGGTTAGTGTGTTTTTGTTTATTCATGGATGCCATGTTGGAGCTTATAATAAATACAAACCTCCTGGGATAAAGGAGGTCATATACCAAAATTATATAATCCCTAAAATCTTGATGATGTCTGATTTTTAAAAACTATTAAGTATTATATATTAAGTGTTACGTTATTACGTAAATGACCGAGAAATTCAGGCTAAAACACTACACAATGAGATACTTTGAATTGCATGATCAAATAGCCTTTTATGTTTCACAACAAACTTTAGATTGTACTTTTTATTAAAATCTGTTTCGAGATGCCTTTCCCATATTTTTAGAATATACCATAACTTATTGCGCATACGGAAATAGAATATAAAGAAACTGGCTTAAAATTTTAAGTCTTTGATGAGGAAAAAAGCCTTTTTTCCCCATTTTTATCAGTGACTGCAAAGATTATAATTTTGCTATCGAAAGTTGAAAAATATAAAGGCAATCAGGTTAAGAAATACAAAGTTTTGCTTAAAAACACCTACATTTCACATAAAATAAATTATTAATAAGACATATAGAAAGCAAGATTTTTAAAAAAGAAATTGTTATCTAAATAAACTATGTCCTTTTGCAAATCAACTACGTCCTTTTATTATACAGTGTCTTGGGCGAAAAGAAAAGGCCCCCAAGGAAAAAAATGGATAGACCATGTTAGAAATGACAACACCTAAATATCTCTGCTACAATAGAAGGAAAGATGGATAAGACAATTCAATAAAACCTAACATAGGAGTTTACTTACAATAGTAAAAATGTGAAAATATTTCCTTTGTTTTTAAAATAGCATGTAATTATTCAAAGCACTTTCAGGTATTTGATTACTCAGTTCTGTGTTTGCAAATAATTCCTGTTTTGTTTTACACCCCTATACTACATTATACATGCATTTAAGGAACTACAGATTAAAAAGCAGCAAATTGCATCTTAGAATACATTCTGAATAATCACACAGACATAGACCAACATTTATTACAAACAGGAAAAGAGCAGATCTATAAGAATACAGATTTTTTTTTAAAAAAAGATTGCAAGTGAAGTATAGAAAATATAATCTATATAACGAATAATTTTACCTGCATTTAAAAAGCACATTGCTCAATATATACAAAACATTATTATAATACAGTAGTTTAGACTGCTACTTAGAGGCATTAAAACAGTAGAGACAGTGGAGAAGTTTATGTCAATTTAGGTCACTCATGTTCCATCCTGAGTTCACTTTCATTTTCCAAGAAGAAAGGTATTTTTAAAAGTCAATATTCCCAAGGAGAAAGCTTATTTTGAAAACTGAAATGTATACTTTATAATCCATTATTTGTAAGTATTCATGTTTTTTAATTTTTTAAAATAAAAAGGAAGCAATCTCTATATACTTTTATTAAAGTTACAGCTTTCACAGACAGCAAGATACATCATTGCTATTACCAACAGTATTACCGTCTTCATTTCTCCTTCAGCTACCAATAACATCATCCTTTTGTATGAAATGTGGCCCCAATTCAAAACAAATTACTTCTAACAATAAGATAACATAACTTAGATGCTGTCACATTGACTGCCTAGCTAAATGAAAAGCTGAAGAAACCAGAGGAGAAAAACTTAAGTTTCTCAATTTTGTGATATTTAGTGACCCTTCTGACCACTCTATACAGTGGTTCTTTAAAGAGCATTGAGGCTGATTAAACAGTCCACTTAACTAAAAAATAAACTATGCTGCAGATTTAAGACATCCATATAATCACTAAATGGCTATAGATGTATTAAACAGGGGTCCCCAATCTCCAGGCTGGAGATCGGTACCGCTCCATAGCCTGTTAGGAACCGGGCCACATGGCAGGAGGTGAGCAGTGGGCGAGCAAAGCTTCATCTGTATCTGCAGCCGCCCCCCAGTGCTAGCATCACCGCCTCAGCTCCACCTCAGATCATCAGGCATTAGATTCTCAAAGGAGCACAGGTCCCTGGTGCCAAAAAGGATGGGGACTGCTGTAATGTTTACTTTAAAACTAAACAGTAGCAAAAGAATTTTTATATCATAACAATTATATTTAGATTCTATGTTTGAGAACTGTAACTTTAAGAGTAATCATACAATTATTTCCTCTTATGATATTGTTAAATCATGTAAAGAAGCAGTTTTGGAATTCAAGAGTGAAACAATACATTTCACATACCTGAGGCAAAATGTGATTGCCTATACAGTCATGTGTTGCCTAACGACAGGGATACATTCTGAGAAATGCATCTTTAGGTGATTTTATCATTGTGTGAACAACATAGAGTGCACTTACACAAGCCTAGATAGTATAGCCTTCTTCACAGGTAAGCTATATGGTATACTACCATTACATATTTGGTCCGTTGTTGACTGAAATGTCATTATGCAGCACATGACTACATAATACATGCAACACTAATTTGAACTAATTTTGAAATTACATCATAATATTCTAAATAGAGATATTGATCCTAAATGTCCTTTTATAAAACAAAACGTTTTATCCAATAATTTCTATGCTTTACAAAAAAATAGAAGTGGATAATGAAATTAAGGACATTTTAAAGCCCAAATTTTATAAAAGTAGCTAGCTACTGCTAAATATTCACTGACATGAGAAATGCTGAAATACTGGGAAATATTAGAAACATCAGACTAGTGTCATTAACTTCTTTACTAAAAACTATGCTATAACATGCAATTGATGTCTCATATTTAAAAGCAAAAAAAAAAAACAAACAAAAAAAACCCTTTATTGCCACTTTGATCTTAAATAGGATTCATAAGAAATTTCTTTTGGAAAGCAAATTATCTCTTGTTATTAAAGATGTACCTATTTTGTTAGAAAAGAACTAAATGTATTTGGACTCATCCAAGTTAATTTAACTGAACGTAAATAAATGTAACATTACAATTTTCCCACCATGAAGTACTTTGTTACAACAAATGTATCAACAAAACTTTATTTTCTTGAGAATGCATACAGGATGTTATCTAAACACTGTGAGAACTACCTTTAATGTAAAGACATTTTTATCATTACTTTAGATTTTAATGTACTATAAATAGGTTATGTATCTTCTCCAGAAATACTAAAGGCCACATTGGGTGACATAGCCAAAGAAAATTTTAGTCTCTCTCAGGCTAACCAAAATACAAAATGTGAAAATTTAAAAAATGAAGAGCAAATCAGGAAAGAGAAAAACACAGATCAGGATATACAATTCTGAAGTCAGCATTCAATTTAACATCTTAAACTCTAAACCATTAATTTTACAAAATTAACACATATGTTCTTTACCACTTTTTCTCAAAAGATGTTTTATACTTACATTCACACTTGTGTATGTATGTGTTTAAAATAACTGCAGACATTACCAACTATATAAATCAGACAACTGCTAGCAGCTATGAAATATTATGAAATGAGCTGGATATTGAGACAACTTTCAGCCCTTTGGAATAACATCTGGTCTTTAGAATGCAGTTCATACTTTCAGTTAGGAAATGGGAGAAACAGACTGATTGAATTAATACTTATAGAATGGAGTACCTAACTGCCAAGTTCAGTTTAACTTATGCTGTAATAAAAATGCATAAATAATGCCTAGATATTTGAGAAACTGAAAGAAATTTCTAAAACTCAAAAGTATTATTTCATTATACAAAAACTGTTACATACCAATTACGTTCATTTCTGATGAGTTTGCATATAAGTTAATGTGTTTGTAAAGTCAAACTGGAATGCAGACCAAGTACAGGGAATCCAGGTTCCTTGCTTTAATGAGTATTACAAAGCAGCACTGTGGCTTCAGCATACTTCAGACAGACCTATTCACTTACCTGGTGAATTCTGTGCCAGTCTACTCTGATGATTAAATATATTGAGGAAAGAAATGGTCCCAAAGGAAAACTGATGAAACTTTAAGGATATGGTCTTGGGCCAAAACCACAACCAGACTTCACATAAGGTACAATCTCTCTCATACATACACACAAACACACATGCCACATATACAACCACACACAAAAACTTTAACACACAATGTTCCTGCTATTGTCCAGTAATTCCCCCCTCCCAAATACAATATAAGTTATAGCACAAATACAATGAGTACACTGTAGCCTCAATTTAAAACTGCTGTTGATCGAGTCCACTGAGGGACACATCACAGGTAACACTGTGTTGTGTTGAAGTCTGTTCAGTATTGCTGATGACTAAAGCCCTTTGAATAGGTCCAAAAAAGACCCACATATTATCAAATTTCAGCTATTGTGGAAAATGTTATGACGAGGCTGCAGTGTACTTGAATATGTTGAGAATTTATATTACAAAATTAATATTCAAAATAAAAATACTTCATAAGTAAAATAAGTTATTAAAAGAAATGGATATCATTTTCAACTTAATGTGGATACCAATTATTCCCATCTCACCTCTTTCACTCCATTACTTTATAACCTGAGAAATGATTACTTGGTGCCAACTGTTATTGATATATTAACGCTTTATTATCATCTTGATTTCTACTTCCAGTCTTCAAAAATGAACATTTCCCTTCTAATCAAATGAGGCCCTTTCTCTTTAAAAAGCCTGACTTCATATATCAAGACAGTTAGAAAGCAATAAAAAAATAGTATCATGGGGTAAATTATGATTATATAGGTTTGAGTCACATTAGCTTATTCCTGTATAATGTAAACTTTATCCTACAGAAAAAAATTTCTTTAAATTATTGAAGTGCTTACATTTATTGACAAACCATGTATTTTCACAAAATTAAAATCTGAAATAAATTTTCCATCTAAATGTTTCATTTCACCAGAGACATTCAAAACACCTATGAAACTAAATTAACATTTCTGTATTTTCTTATAACCAGTAGTTCACATTAGTTTGTAAGTAGGAATAAAAAGAAAAATGAGTTCTAAATAAATGACACAGGAGGCAATAAATTGACACATGACAAGTAAATAAAAGGCTAAAGCACTCCAATACCATTGAAACTGTTTTAATGTTGTTGCAACTCCAAAATGCAACAATCATCAGCTTGTAAAGACCCAAATTTCAAAATTTCATTTTAATTACTCCTTTATACCTATTTTACAAAATAAAGGCAAGAAACATTTAAATCCTCCTTGTCCTAGTTGTGCTATCTAGGTTCCTAACTTGTTTTCTACCACTATAGTGTATGCTACAATTCCCATCAGATGCTATATAAGAAAAGTAAAATAAAATATTAACCTCTGCTTCAATGTACAGTTTCCAGAATCTGCCAGAACTGGGGAACTGGGCAACAAGGCGTTCATAAGTCTTCCGTGCTTTGTCTATAGGTTGATTCTAAAATTGAAAACCAATAAACAGCATTTACAATGTTAGGATTATGAAAATATTTACTGCAGAACCAAGTAGTGTGATTGGACCCATAGAGAAGGAAATGTAATCCTATATCACTAAACCTGTGCCTCTCGAATGAGAATGCTCCAAGCGTCAAGGTCATATGGATTCTCTTCTAATTTCTTTTCGGCTTTCTTCACCTTCTCTGGGACATACTCAGCTGCCTGGGAAGAAAAAACAATGAACTGAAGTTATTGTTTTAAAAATCTCAGGCTTAATTTAATTCAAAGCACTATATATCATTGCCTGGATACAATATCACAGTACAAAGCATAAAAATGTCCTCTTATAAAAGAGGCCTGCATTTTCTGTAATCTATATGTGTTATCTTAAGTCAACTGCATAAAAACGATTACATACTTTTAAAAGACATTTTAAAATTTAAATAAACTCATATTTTATATTAAATACTACAGAACAGCATTTCTCAAACTTTGTGGTCTCAGGACCCTTTTTAGATTTCGAAAACTTACTGAGCATGCCAAAGAGCTTTTGTTTATGTGAGTTATTTCAAATTTACCATATTAGAAATTAAATAGACAAAAACATTAAATATTCGTTTGTGTTCAAGTAAAATTTACATATTAACATAAATAACATCTTAATGAAAAATAACTATTAAAGATTCAATGTGAATACCCTTGTTTCATACATGAGTATTTGTTTAAATGTCTGACTTTAAAAAAATGTAGTTAAGATTTTCTACTTTTGTATTTGATCTGTTGTGATATCACATCCTGTAAAAATTCCACTGTACACTCACGAGAGATTAAGAGTGACAAAGGCAAACAATATCTTAAATTTATGATAAAACAGTTTGAACTCAGAGATCCTCTGAAAGTCGTAGGAACCTCCAGGGTCCCTGGACCAACTTTGAGAAACACTGCTATAGTGCATTTATCCCAAGCCACAAAGAAAAAGTACAGAATAACATAAACATTTTATAAAAAAGCTTTAAAAACAGGATTCACAAATTGCATATATACCATAATGAAAACTATAAAAGAAATCTGAAATAAAAGAGGTTAAAAAGATTGTACTAAAATGTTTAGTGGTCATGTGGATGACAGATGATGGAAATACAGGTGATTTTTCCCCCTTCCTATCTTTTGATATATTCCAACCTATTTAATAAGGTAGTTTTATTTTTATTATATGAATATAATCTTAATGGTTAGCTAGCATCTGAGGCATAAATACTAGTATTACTTCTCAAATTGCTATACAGACTACTACGGTGTAACATAAAAAGAAAGTGATATGCAAGTAAGTCAGATAAATGTTAATTTACTCAAAGTTTTACTTTGCCTTTTTGCAGGACTCCTGGGAATCTATAATATGGCAATACACATTAATCACATTCAAGGAGAGAGAGAACCACTGTTCCTAACATCTTTTTACTTCTCCTTTTTTTTTAAGTGGCAATTAATATTTCAGAACAATTCTGTCCAAATTCAAGTTAGGAAATTTGTTTAAGTCATCTGCTTAGAAAAAAAAAAATTACCTAGGAGAAATAGAATCTTTTCTTTAAAATAAATTAGTTTCTACCACTGATACATATAATTTATTTAGAAAGAAAACATGTTTTAAAAGACTAATGTAATTTTGCATCAAAATTGTGTTTTACTAATATGCAAGAGCTTTATAAGTAGATTCCTCAAGAAACTAAAACTGGAAAAGTTTAATAAAGGAGGACTATTGGCCCCACCCACATATTAAAACATAAAATAACAGAACAGTTTGGTAATGGTGATGAACCAATCACTGAATCGGGTTGGTTCATAAAGAGAATACATGGAAAAAATCAGCAAATAATAAAGATTGCATTTCAAGTTAGAATGGTGGATTATTCAAAGTATTGTGTTAGACTAACTGCAAAGTCAACTTTATCAAAATAAAGCTGAATTCCTATTTGCCCATTAAAAAACAAAACAAAACAAAACAAAAAACAACAAGAACTAGAGGAAAACATATTGAAACATATTATCTTTGCATGGGAAAGGCTCATCAGAAGGCCTTTGAAGAGAGTGAGCTTCATTCATGAAGTTTAAATTTGTGAATTAGAAAATATAATCATAGTCAAAAAACAAACTTAAAAATATCCCCAACAAATATGGTAAAGTACTAAATTTATTAACAAAGTCCAGTCAATAGAAGACCAGCAACAAAAAAAGGAAGAAAAAAAAAAGGCAAAGTACTCAAATAGTTCCTAGAAAAAGTAACAATGAAGTTTAAACATTCAAAAGAAACGTAAACGTAAAACATGACTGAGATCAACCTGTTTTATAATTCGCATTGCACTGGTAAGGGTGTGTAGAAACATTTTCTCACTGTTGGCAGGGGCAAGCAGTAATACTGATCAAAACTAAATATGAATATCTGACCCCGAATCCCACTCCGGCAACATATCCTAGGCACATGTGCACAAAGATGTATATTGAAGAATAGTCAGCTACTAGACTGTTTTGTTGTTGCATAAGACTGGAAGTAATTTAAATAATCATGTACAAAAGAACTGGTTACATATATTATGAAACTTGTAGTTAGTATTTAAAAAAAAAAAAAAGGCAAGGCAGCAACATAGAACAACCTCTATAATATTAGGTTAAAAAAGGGGGTGCTTGGGGGACACATGCTACATACACTTATGTTACACTACATACTCTTCTGCTGTTTGAATTTTTACTATTCACTGAGAAATATTTGCTCAGTGCCTAGTTATGTGCTAGACATTGTTGAAGGGGCATCTGGAATACAACAAAATAACTACTTTCGAAGGGATACTTCTCAAAAAAATAAACCTTAAAAATATTTTCAAATAAACTAGATCTTAATTCATAAGATACCAACTACAAATGTTAATGATAAAACAAGAAGTAAATCTGATACAAGAAGTTTAAATCAGGAACTAAAAAACAGTTAATCTATACTTGAATTGCTTTAGTCAAAGTTAATTAGCGTTTCAAAGTAGCCCGATGGGAGACCAAAGCTCTCAACAACCACTTGCTGAAAATTAACCTACCAAATTAATGTATACCATAATTTGTTAAAAAACAAAAACAAAAAAACCTGACAAGATAGCATCTAATTTTTGACCAACATAATTGCAGCAAGAAGTATAAATGTCTCCTTACCAAAATAAAGCCATTACTTTAGTGATTCTTAACCCAGGCAGCATATTAGAATCAACTGGGATAAAGGGGATTTAAAAAGATGCTCAAGCCCCACTTTCCATCAATTAAATAAGAATTCTTAAGAACAGGCTTGGAAGATCACTTAAAAACAAAAACTCTCCAGGTGGTTGCAACTTGCAGCCTCAGTTGAAAACCATGGCTTTCCAGGGGTCCCTAACCTTCTTTTGTGCCACAGAACCTTCCTGTGGTCTAGTGAAACCTATGGGCCCTTTCTTAGAATAATGTTCTTACATACACAAACTATGAGGGTTTTTAAAGGAAACCAATTTTACTGAAATATGATTATTAAAATATTTTTAACAGTTTTATATAACATGATCCAGTGGTGAGTCTAGAGATATGTGCAACAATATTTTGAATATGTATGTCCCACTCAACGGTTGTTGCTAAGACTAGTAGTTTGGTTTACCTATACTCATAATAAAAGGAAAGGATCTTCCCCATTCAAGTTTATGGAACCCCTAAAATTCTGTCCACAGACACCTGAAGAAAGGGGTTACCATGGATCTAAGAACCATGCAAAGGATGTTGGCGATTAGATATAAAAAAAAATTTGTTGAGCATCTACACTGTCAAGCATTAATCATCATTCCTTGTTAAGTAACTAGTAACCCCATTTCATAATAACTATAATTAAATTACATTAAACAACCCAAATTCCAGTTAGAATCTGACAGTACCATGCATGCATGGCTCAGCTCTTTTCAGAATCTGTCACACCCCTAAATATTTTCCACTGGCCAAGGACGTCGTTAAATGTTCATAAAACAAACATATAGATAGTTCTCAATCAATTAACCATAGAAGCTAACCAAAATGACCAAGAGTACTCTGGTCGTTGTGGACACATTTAATTTCCACAATAAAAAGTCATTCATTGTCATGGCTATGAACCAATTGGATAGCCAACAGCACAACATTTTTCTTTTCTAGCCTGGTTACCATATTGATATAGGCAAAGGAAAACTGAAGTTTTCTAGTATCTATCAGGAGACAATGCCTCCATGAGGAATTGAGTTGTATTATTATTTCCTGAATCTGTTGAGGGATCGAGGAATAGGTCACTCTAAGAAAACTTTGGGCACATTTCTAGTGCCCATTTATAATGGAATGAAGTCAGAACTCTGCTTACTATAGCAAAAAAACCTGCTATCCCATGATCACATGTCCCAAAAGTTATTACTATAAGAAACTATCAAAATTCAGCTTTTGCCTTTGAAATAAACTATAATCCCATTATCATTCTCTAGATGTTATTAGTGAATAGGATGGGCCCCCAAATCAAATGAGAACAAAAGCTGGACAAGTTTCCAAGGCATGCACAGTACCAATGATATTAGCAGAACTTTGGGAACATCTTTGATTCGTGCCAATTTTAAAAACCAGAAAAATAGTACAACTACATGAACTATACAGAGATACACAGCAACATATACAATTTTGAATGGGTACAAAATCAGGAAAAAAATGGTGATTTAATGATGTACTTTTTTTGCATAAGGAGAAAAAACTACTGAAGAATTCTCCAGCATCTGTTCTATGAACTGCTTTTTTAGTAGTAGCCTATTGCTTAAAAACTACTATATTTTCTCTGTAACAACACATGTACAACTGACTAAAATCTTGGAGGTCTGGTAAATCCATAACATGTTTTATCTTTATTTTTAAAGTATGGCTTTACTGAGACATAATTATACTATGCAATTCATCCATTTAAAGTATAAAATTCAATGTATTTTTACTAATATTCAGAAATGTCTAACCACTCTGAATATCAAAATTAAAAAAAAATTTATCACCCTAAAGAGAAAACTGTACCCATAACAGCCATTCCCAATTCCCAGTCCCCTATCCCAGGGGTGCCCAAAGCATAGACTGCAGACAGGTACTGGCCTGTGGCCTGTAAGGAACCAGGTCGCACTGCAGGAGGTGAGTGGCTGGCCAGCGAGGGAAGTTTTACCTGTGTGTGCAGATGCTCCCCAGTGCTAGCTAGCATCACCCTCAGCTCCACCTCAGATCCTCAGGCATTAGATTCTCATAGGAGCACTGGTCCTTGGTACCAAAAGGTTGGGGACTGCCACCTAGCCCCCAGGCAACCACCAATCTATTTTCGGTCTCCACAGATGTGCAGGTATTTCACGTAAACGGTATCATGACACGTATTCTTATGTTTTTGGTTTCATGTTTTCAAGGTTATATTTTATCACTTATCAGTACTTTCTATTGCCAAATAATATTCCATTGTATGGCTAGCCTACGTTTTATTAATTCATCAGCTGATGGAATTTGAATTGTTTCAGTTTTTGGGTGTGTTCATTTTGAGTTTTCTTTTTTCTTACATATATACCAAAAAGTGAAATTGCTAAGTCCTACGGTAATTGTTTTAACATTTTGAAGAACTGCCAGACTGTTTTCCAAAATGACTGAACCAGTTTATATTCCCATCAGCAGTGTTATGAGGGTTCCAATTTCTCCACCTCTTCACCAACACTTGTTATTGTCATTTTGATGATTATGACCGTCTTAGTGCTTGTGAAATGGCATCTCATGGTTTTGATCCACATTTCCCTGATTGCTAATAAAGTTCAGCATTTTCCCATGTTCTCACTGACGACTTGTATGTATGACTATTCAGAATTCTCGCTCGATTTTACTTGGGTTATCTTTATCAGTGAATTGCAAGAGTCCTTTAAACATTATAGAGAGAGGTCCTTTATTAGATATGATTTATAAAAATTTTATCCCATTTGATTGTCTTTTCACTTTCCATGCTTAAATCAATATTTTGTTTGTTATATCAAGCTAACTCCGAGAGACTGAACTCAGGACAGCGACTTCATGGGCACCATGTAGTTATTTCCATAACCCTCAAACTCTCAAAGTAAAGAATCACTTTGCACACTTAAATACTGAGGAACCAAAGAGTTGTTTTTTTTTTTTAATGTGGGTTATTTCTATCAATATTATTATATTAAAACTAAAAAAGTTTAAATCCTCTTAAAACAAACTCATTTTATTTAAAAATATTTTCCAAAACAAAACATCAGTGAAAACAGTAGTACTGTTTTACATTTCTTGTAATTTATTGTCAGGCTGAAATGAAGACATTGCTTCCACTTGCAGTTTATGGCAATATATTATTCTGGATGAAGTATATGTAGTGGGAAAAGAGAGAAGCATTTTTAAGTCTTTTTATATAATTGTGGTTATGTCATGTAGCCTCTGGAAAAACTATGAGTTAATAAGCTTTATTGAAACCACACAACACTTTCTATATGGCAGCGTAACTTATAATTGGGAGTAGTTAACTGGGCAGAGGGAAATGGAGAAGTGACATTCCCATTCCCACTTGGAAAGTACAACTTGGGACAGAAAAAGGGTAGTTCTCTAACAAGCTATTTTTGTGGTAAATGGGGAAGGTGTTATGCTAGAGGTCGTACTAAAATTAACCTAAAATACAGATCAATGAAAGTTTAATCTGAGCAATAAATGTCAAAAGTATGGGGGAGAGGGAGATGGTCAGTTTAAGGACTGAACCCCATATAAGCTCTTGATCTTGACCAAACTTAACAGAGATCAGTCTCAAACCTGGTTTTATGAGTATTTTCCATTATTAAGGGTAATAACTAAATATAGTAGGCAAGAGAAAATCAGTAAACTACTATCAAAAGCCAAATCATCATCAAATAATCTGCAGTTCTTTTCTCCATTTATTTTATTAAGAATGTATTCGAAAATGACTTTTAAGGTCCAAGTACCTTCAACCCCTGTGTAAGTGGTTTTCAAACTTCAATTTACATAAAATCGTCAGTGGTATTGATTTCAAAGAAAATTCTCCGCCTCAGAGGCTGTTACAGAACATCTGAAATTGGGGTGTAAACACTTATACTTTTATAAAGCACCTACGGGATTATGATGCAATGAACCATAGACTCCATTTTGAGAAGCACTAACCTACCTGGTTCTATAAATATATCTTTTCAAATGCTGTGTTTCCTTAAAAATAAAGTGGCATCAGACCTAAATCAATCCAATTTTTTTTCTAAAGCATTAAGAAAAGTGCATATACTACTTATACTATGTATCTGAAGTCTTAAGTCTCTCTTGATAGCTAACCTCTCAAAATTAAAAGACTGGGATAGCACTATGCAAGACTATCTGCACGTATTGTTGTAACTGAGCCAATTCATATGCCTAGATAATAAAGTACTTTATGTGACAGGTGACATTAGGACTGTATGCCAACAATAAATTGAGAAAGGAATTGCAGAACTCTGTAATATGATTTTTTGTGTATGAGCCTGAATACATGCCCTTTATACAATCTCCTGAATCCTTCCAAAGACTAAAAATCTACTAAGCATGCAAACAACCCAAAAAACTGGAGGGGGGGGGGGGAGGCTAAAGGTTATTGGCCCAAATAATTATACTTATTATATTTGCTTATTAAATTTGCTTATACATCCCCTAGGAAACAAATAGCTACAAATCATAAATAGAAAACCTTTTAGAATTTGAAAAATGTGGCCTCTTTAGACCAAGAATAGCCAATATATTAATTCCCTAGATAAACTAAGTGAAATGTCAATTAGTACATAGTTTTGTCCTTCTGGTTTTCTCAACACTTAGTACTTATTAAAGTATCCATTAATCCAAAAATAGTTTTAACATTGCCCAACTCAAATTCCTTTTAAGATCATTTCTCACATCATTTATTACCGACTATTCAGCAAAACCAAGACTCAAATGGCAATTATCCACTTAATAGGTACAAACATCTGAATACAGAGCTTGCTGTTCTAGGTCTATCCAGAAAGGCAACTCCTGTATCCCCTGAAAAACTCTTGTAATCCTAATACTGAAAGAATACAATCTCTCCAAACACAGTACCTTTCTGATGTACCTCTAAGGAAAACCAACAGATCAGTAATCAGACCAATCTCTCTTAGGAACAATCATTGCCAAATATTTTATACTCCACCCAGTTTTCTCAATAAATATTAGAAATAAAGATCAAATCAAATTTGCCTGCCACTTAAAAATAGTAGGGGGGGGAGAGGAGGAAAAGCTATTATTGAAAGATTTTGTTAAAAACAGAAACAATTGGGCCCAAGGAAAGCATCCTCCAACATCCATTTTGGCTTTAAAACTGGTGCTGTTGTTTTCTCTCTTAACTGCTAGTAAGCACTCATAATTACCCAACAAAATAAATCAGGCTTCAGATTTCAATAGCTGGTGTTTCATCTTTCTTCATTAACAAGTACATAAGAAAACATAGTTTTCGTATTTTCGATTCTTCTCAAACTTACTTTTCACCAAAAGTACAAACTGATTTATGGCCCTGAATCCCCCGCCCCACCCCGCCCTGTCTTTGTTTAAGGACTATTGGCAATTTATTTGTGCTTCTTCAAGTCATGAAATTTTTCCAAAGTGAGGATGGAAATTTGTTTATATTTTGGGCCTTCCTAATTTTAGGATAGGCTATATGTTGTTTAAAAAGTGAAGTCTTATTTCTAAAAGACAAGAGTGTAAATATTTTAGAAAGGACTTAAAGGTTCATATGAATTGATCTGGCCCAGCACATTTTTCTCCCTCCTTTTATCCCACAAAACTTAAGAAGCCATACACTTTTATGCCCTAAATATTTTATATTGTATTATTTATGCACCTGTTTTCCCAAAAGATTACATTCTCTGAGACTTCGTAACATATCACATATAACCTTGGTGCAAAATTCATCCATTCATTTACTGAATGCCTTTAAGTATCAAAACAGTATTTTTTAAAGATGCAACCATGAATAAATAAGGCAGGCTCTTCAACCCAAGCTCATCCTCAGCAGAGGAACTATAAACAATAGCCTACTAAATGCTGTAGAGTAGTGCACAAGGTAAAATAGACCTAAGGAAGAATGGATTAAAATTTGAATCTAGCAGCTAAAAAAATACCTACAAGATAAAAATATAGCCATGATTCCACATAGGAACCAGATGTTTTTTCATTGTGGGGTAGATTGGGGAGATCTATGTGTACGCGGTCACCATTAAACTGGAAAAAACTATAAACATGAAGCTTCATGAGAATACCCCCAAACACTGCAAAATAATTTAAATATCCTGTAAATGCAAAGTGGAACTTACTCACAGGAGTAAAAAAAATTTACAATAAACCTTATTAGTGATTTTGATTGCCTACAACTGTTTTCCTCTTTCAAAGAACACAAATCCAGATATTCGGGACCAAGAAAAAAATGACCATCCGTATTTTTGAGTAACAATCTAAGATATTGGATTTATTAAAAAAAATTTTTTTTGAGCTTCAATGCTAAAAGCTTAAAGAAATCCACATTCCATGTTGCAGGATTTTGTCTATTCCATCCATCCCTTGGCATCTTTCCAAAGCAAATCTGAGTAACTTTGATTTTTTTTCTTGATTTTTCACTTTTGTTTAATCTCTCTTTCTTGTCTATTATCTGAGGTCATTTTAGGCACTCTTCTTTTGCTCTAAATTTTCACTGACTCATACATAAAGCAAACTAACTGATTCATATTTTTAATTATGTCACTCTTTAAGGTATTTTTAAATTGCCATTTTGTTTAAAGCTGAATAATACAATACCTGGGATTTGCTTTAAATAATAGGTGAGAAGAGCAAGTGAAAGTATAGAGAAAAGAAGATTTGCCATGGATTGAAGCTCTATGATAGGAACATTAGACTATTCTTTTTTTTGCATGTTTGAAATGTGTCATTAAAAGTTAAAAACTATATAAGGATGACTGCTGGTAATCAAATGTCAAAAAAAAATGTCTTCCCATGAATCCAGTGATACTCGACCTTTGAAAAGGACAAAGAAAAAAAAGGAAGTTTTTCTTTACAGAAAAATGAGCCAGCAAGTAGAGACAGACTAACAGAAGTTTTAAAAAACCACCATTTGCCACCTACAATGTAATAACTGATTTATTCAAAGATTACCAATTAATAACTAGGTAAAAGGTTATTGAGGAACACAGTATCAATCCACAGATTACTAAATGCAAAGGGGAAAATAATCCTTCATAATAAGGGATACAGCAGTCATCACCCCAACCAAGTGATCAAACTTCAAACATCACTAATTAGCAGGACAACCTAGTATGAAGTATCTTCTGATGTAGTGTTATAAAGCATTCTACCCAAAAATATTTAACCTAAATATTATCAAAGCTGAGTTTAGTTTTCAGGAAATATAGAAGATGAAGGGACAAGTTAAATGACACTTGCACACACAAAAATCAAATCTAGAAAAATGAGAAGTTCTAAAGCTGTCTGGATTCTTCAAAAAGACAATATCCTAGGGGAGAAATAAACAGGGGACTATTCAAGAGACATAGCCAAATGATGCAATGTGAACCTAGATTAGATTCTGATTTTTAAAAAAAACCTATGAATAACATTCTTGGGACAACTGGGCAAATCTGAACATAGAATGGATTTTAGAAATTAATTTTCTTAGGTGGGAAAATGATATGATGGTTATATAAGGGCATTACTGCTGAATTATGTGGAGATGATGCTGAATAATGAGCATGCTGAAATACGTGGGGCTGAAATATGTGTTGACTTACTTTCGACTAAATATGTATGGAAATAAAGCAAGTACAGCAAATCGTTTAACAATCATTGATTCTTATTGAAGAATTGTACAATGGGTGTTCATTGCACTTTTAACTTATTTCTATGTTCTAAACTTTGCACAATAAAATTTGGGGTAAGAATTTCTTTCTGTAAAATTTCACCAACATCTCTCCCATTTAAAACACCAGAGTTCTGAAATATTCAAAGTCATGGCAAAATTTCGGTGTCTTTACAATTTTAGGTAAATTTAAGAATTAACAATGTTCTGGGAATTTTCAATAAAATTTCAGTCATTATTCCTCCTTGACCTTCACATGACGAAATATGAGTCCAGAAAACGGGTAGGTAGGTGTAAACTGACCTTATATAATTTTAAGACTTGCAGTCTTGGGCATCAGATACTATGCCAACACTGCAAAGATTTCAGGGTTGCAATCAGTCGACAAGCAAATACAAACTTCAGTTAGGCAAAATTGCCTGACAAAATGAAATTTACAGTCACCAAGACTATTCAATAGGAACGCTCCAATTTTGCTTCATCTCTGTCAACCTCTGGGTTATAAGCTGGGGACTTGAAAAAACGAAAACCTAAGTGTATTTCGTTGCTATGGCAATGAAAATTTTCAGGAAATTGAGACTGTAGGCTAGCTAGCCTCCATTTAAAAAACTATTTACCTAAATATACCAGAAAAACAAACTGAATAACATCTTTCATAAAATATCAGTTTCATCTTTCAAACTAAAAGATAAACATCATCCTACAAAATTCTAAATAAAGGGCAAAAAAAAAAAAAACACCCCAAATTATTTACCTAAAATGTGAATTTCGAAATATTTAAACGTCACTTATATTCGGTATGAAAACAGATGCTTTTATCTACAGTGGCCAAAACGGACTTCTCATTTCCGATTTACCGGATTCTGCAATACTTGTCTTGCTGGAAAACGATGATGAAATGTAGGAGAGGGAAAACAAGGAAGCAGGAGAAACCACAAAATTCCTAAATCTCACTCAGTATAACCATGCCCTACTCCCAGACTGTTTTTTCGTTCGCTTTGGCAAGTCTATTTCCCCAGATTAGTTTAACCTCAAATTATTTCTGAAGCTAGTAACCTATTTGAGTACTGTACATATAGGTGAAGGGGCGAAAAGAGTATTGTCGAATTTTGGGTAAACAGCGAGTACACGTTAAAATAATCAATTCCTAACCACCCAAACATCATAATGGTATCAAACGAAGGCATTCAACCAGAGTAGTCCCATGAACCTAAACTGAACGAAACAGCTCCCCAGCTATTGTCTAAATCAAGTATTTGTTCATATTAACGCGTAAAACAGAGAAGCCAAAAAGAATTTTAAAGCTCAGATATTGCTCCCCATTCCCACCACTTTTTTGTACCCGGTTCTCTGGGTTTATTAAACCCCTGATCTCTCCCTCAAGCGAACATGGCTGGAGTACTAAGACGAACAGAGACGTGGAGAAAAGAGGTCGCCACGAGGCCCCACCACTCTCCTTCCTCACCTGCTCTGTGGCTCCGTCTCCTGACATGGCCTCAGATGACTAGAACGTGCGAACTGGCCCGCGATGCGAAGCTAGAAAAGAAAAATTAAACTAAAAACCACCCCCAAACCAACAAAGTTAACCCCTGCCCAGCGGAGCCAGACAGCCAACAAGAAACGCCGCCGCCCACTCAGATATGAATTAAAATGGCTGCGCCCCTGCCGGCCGAGGAGAGAGGTGTGGCTTCTGTATTAACTTCCGGGGCAGTGGGTGGAGCTAAGAGCGCTACTCGCCGGTTACTCGGCCGCGCAGAAGCAGAGAGATTCTAGAGGGACGGGCCAGTCCCTGTGATGACGTCACGGCCCTGGGCTGGAAAGCTGTTGCTAAACTGGCAGCAACCGGCTGGGAGGCGGAAAACTTTTGTCTTGGAGGCTCGCGGGCCTTTTGGAATTTCATTATCGAGGTGTGGATCCTGGTTCTTCTCTGTTGAAGCCTGACTGCCAGTTAGTTAAGTTCAGGCGTACTGACTGTCTTAGGGAGCAATGTTAAGTGTTAAATGCCTCGTATATTTTGGAAATATGGAATCTTTCGAGGTTTTCTGTCGTCTAAGTTAATGCATTTTACGCTTTTTGGGATGAGGGAAAGAATATTAAGTTATACTGTGACCATTTACTATAGTGTCTAAGGCTTCGAAATCAGTAAGACCCAGGTTTTAGGCTCCACATCTGCAAAGTGAAGTTAATAGCGGTCAGTCTGGAGCCAGGCTGCATTCATTTGAATCCTGGCTTCATGTTCCACTAGATGGGTAATCTTGGGCAATTTAACTTCCTGTGCCACAGTTCCCTTGCCTTTAGATAGGAATGACAATAGTTCCTGTAGTTTTAGAAAGTCACACAACTTTCTCATACAGTAAGTTAAAGTGTTCCAAACAGTACCTGACATAGCCCAAGGTTAAGTGAGAGCAAGTCTTCTCAAACTCATTTCCATTCACAGATTATCATAAGATGTCTCCTTTCACCTTCCACGCCTTTAGTGGCCTATACCCCAAAGTAAACTGTTGAACTTTTCCTATATACCCCTATTTTCAATCTCCTACCTCTGCTCATATTTCCACTTCTGCCCTTTGCACAGCCTGAATCTTACCCTTCCAAGTAATCAGACACATGAGTAAAAAGATGTATATCAACAGATGTTTATTGCAACAACAGAGTACTAGTTAAATATATCACAAGGCATCTCTACAATGGTATGTCATGCGGCCAGTAAACTGATGCTAAGGTACAAATATATACTGACAGACATCCATAATATTAAGTGAAAAATCAGAATATAAAAAGTACATTATATAGAATGTACAGGTTATGTACATCTAGATTGTGTCACATTTTTCTGTTTTCTGAGTTTGTCTATGATGAACTAATGTAAGAACAATATTCTTTAAGAATAGGATTCACATTCCATTCGTTGAAGTTTGACTTAAATGCCATTTTTTTCTCAATATTTTTAATGAAAAACTTTAAAAAAATAAAAGTTCAAAGAATAATATGAATACCTACCCATATAACCACTATCTTGATCTAGTAACTAACATTTTGGCATGTTTGCTTTATATGTATGTATTTATATAGTTTGTTGTTTTGCAAAATAATTTGAAAGTCCAGCAGTCTGGGCCTAGCTTAGCTGCATGCATCTCCCTTAAGTTCTTACATGAGGTGACCCCTAAACTGTCTGTGGGTCTGAGGCCTCATCTGAAAACCTGACTAGAACAAGATTTGCTTTCAAACTCACTCATGTGGGCTTCTGTACTTAAGACTGTTAGATCGAGGGCCTTGTTTTTTTTGCTGACTCTTGACCAGGGTCCTCTTTCAGTTTCTTTTCACGTGAACCTTGCCACAGGGCTGCCTGATGATATAGCAGTCCAAAAGAGAGAGAGAGAGAGAGAGAGAGAGAGAGAGAGAGAGAATGCACAACAGAAACCACTGTCTTTTTATAACCTAATATCAGAAGTGACATCCTATAACTTATGCCACATTTGATTCATTAAGGAAGTGTCGGTCATTAAGGGTCGTCTTAGCGGCTATGTACCTTATCATCAAGCCAAACACAGTGCAGGTTCTTATGGATATTAGCTATGTTAATAATTCACTTTCCAAGTGGGTTGAATCCAGTGGGTACTTTTGAGTGAATTAAAAAGCAATCAAAAATTTACCATCAACAAAATGAAAAGACAATCTACTAAATGGGAGAAGCCATTTGTCAATGATACATCTGATAAGGGGTTAATATCCAAAATTTATAAAGACTTCATATAATGCAACACCAAAAAACCCAAACAATCCAATTAAAAAATGGGCTGAAGACATGAATAGACATTTCTGCAAGGAAGATGACATACAGATGGCCAATAGACATATGAAAAAATGCTCAACACTAATCATCAGAGACATGCTAATTAAAACCACAATTGAGATATCACCTCACACTTATCAGAATGGCTCTTACCAGTAATCGAAAAATCAAGCATCGGCAAGGATGTGGAGGAAAGGGAACCAACATGCACAGTTGGTGGGATTACAAATTGGTACAACCACTATGAGAAACAATTTGGAGGTTCCTCAAAAAATTAAAAATAGAACTACCTTATGACCCAGCAATTCCACTTCTGGGTATTTACCCAAAGAAAACCAAAACACCCCTATGTTCACTGCAGCTCTATGTACAATAGACGATGTGGAAGCAACCTAAGTCTCATCAATAGACTATTGGATAAAGAAGTTGTAATATATATAATAGAATATTGCTCAGCCATAAAAAAAAAAAAATCTTAACCATTTGCAACAATATGGATGGACCTAGAGGGTATTGTGCTAAGTGAAATAAGTCAGACAGGGAAAGAGAAATATATGATTTCACTTATATGTGGAATCTAAGAAACAAACAAAAACAGACTCATAGATACAGAGAACTAACTGGTGATTGCAGATGGGAGGAGGGTTAGGGAGCTGGGTGAAAAAGGTGAAGGATTAAGTAGTACAAAGTAGTAATTACAAAATAGTCACAAGGATGTCAAGTACAGCATAGGGAATATAGTCAATAATATTGTAATAACCATGTAGTGCCAGGTGGGTACTAGACTTTTTGGGGGAATCACTTTGTAAGTTATATAAATGTCTAACCACTATACTATACACCTGAAACTAATAGAAAATAATATTGAATGTCAACTCTAATTGAAAAATAAAAATTAAAAAACAATCAAGATTTTGTTTTAGCTGTCACTTGAAATGTGTAAATCATCACTAGAGCTTGGGAATTTGTCCTGTATTATAATTGTTATTTAACATTTTTAGAATTTATTTAGTTCATTTCTTCCATTAAATTCTAACATCATTTTAGAGCTGAAAATCATTCTATACCAAAATTGTACAAGGTTGGCATTTTGTAATTAATTCTCAGGCCAGTTGTACTAATGAACAAAATTGGAAGAGCCCAAAACCAAAATCAACAAATCAAAAACAACACCAAGCTATAAAATACAGGATAGTTAGATTTATCCATAAGGATGAATTAACATTAGGATATCTATTAAATACATTGTCATATTAGCAATTAAAGAAAATTTATCATCTGATATTTATTTAAAGTATTTGATAAAATTCTACACATATTTATGATTTAAGAAAAGGAAGATAACTAGGAATAAAAGGAAAATTCCCTGCTAAAAAATTATTTCCCAGAAATCCACAGCAAATCAGTTTAAATTACAGTAATGGCCACTTTCACTTCAACTACTACACTGCACTGGAGGTCTCAGCTAAAGCCCAATGAAGTACAAATATTGGGAAGTAAGACAAATCTGTCAGTGGTTTCAAAAACATGATTTTTTAAAACAATATGATTTTCTACCTAGAATAATACAAGTAAACCAATTGACAAACTATTAGAAATAATAGTAAAATCCGGTAATGTGACCAAATAAAAAATCCATTTATAAAAAGTTTTAGTTCCCTCTGCTCTAGCAATAATAAATTAGAAAAATTTCATAAATGAAAAGATATGCTCATAACAATCAAAACCATAAAACATCCAGAAGCAGCTCTTTTTCTGGTTGCCTATGACCTTTCAGTTGTCAAATGCAATGGTCGGTCCTCCAGTCCTCTTCATCTTATTTGATCTACCAGCAGTGATAAAGTTGATCATTCCCTTCTTCTGGAAATATTTTTGTTACTTGACATCCAGAATACACATTTCTTGATTTGTCACCACCTCATTGGCCACAATTTTATATATATGATATATATGGTTATAATATATACATCAGCCAACATCACTCAAAAGACAAATATAATACTATTAACAAGTACATTGTAACATTACTATGAATTTTGCCACTTGCAATGTTCCCATGAATCCCCCAGGTGGCAGACAAATACAATTTCCACTTGATAAAAAAAACTTGACTAAGAACATCACTTCCTTATTGCAAATCACTAGAAATATTCGTCAGAATTTTAGAGTACAGTCTAAGTATATTTACTATATGATTAAAGAACTAACTTTTTTGTTGCTTACATTACCCTTTTATTAGAAACATAAATGGCAATTATTAAATTGCCGAGCGATCATAATTAGTCACTCTGATAAATATATATTTCACCTGATCCATTATTCTAAGCACTTAGAAATGTATCTGCGGACGATAAATGCTAGTATTGGTCCTTTGGAATGTGAAAAAATAAATTAATCATCACTGGTGATAAAGCAAAAGCTCTGTAAACAAACTGACTGAGTTTTTAGAAATTCTTTGGAGGTTTCTGTAGTTATTTCTGATTTTAAACTCATGAAAGTTAAAATTGGGCATAAGAGGCTGAGTGTATGTAATGCTCGATATGGTGTGCCCACTTGCTATAAATACGTTAAGTATGTGTGACCTCCTCACCTGCACAGCTATATTTTCCAAATATTTCAGTCTGTTTTTTATATTTTGACCTATTTTACAAAAAAGTTAATAGGCACACGACTACAGCTATTTAAAAGGATGGGCAAATATTTTGAAATCTTATGTGAACAGGACACCAATATATCTGTGATTTAGTTTTTAAAGTATATAAAATAGTTCAAAGTAATGAATTGTCCATGTTCCACATGATGGAACTACCTGGAATGACCACTGACTCATCTTGAATTCGAATGTGAATTAAACACATTTTTTAATACATTTCTTAAATTTAATATGACTACTGATTGAGTTGAAAATGATCAGTTTTAAAAAATCTGGACATTGTTAAATTATAGTCATTGTTCTAAATATTTTAAAATTTTCTTAAATTAGTCAAAGCACTAGAACAATATTGGTGAAAAGGGAGAGAAAAAGAAAAGCAATTATAATCCCACCACTTTGAAAAAGTTTTTATTTTACATAGTTCCTTTTATGTTCAATCATACGCATATATTTTTCCCATTGTAATAAACATTGGGTATGTATAATTTTGATTTCTGAAGGGGGCTATTTTTTTCATTTTTAAAAAATGTGAGCCCTGTACTAATTGATATGGCATAGAGTTTATACTGCTTCCTCGTGCCTAATAAGAATTTAAATGCTTTTGTCAGGGATGAGCACTGGAATCAGTTTACGCAATAGATAAGACTCACACATGAATTAAACTATCCAATCACATGTATGCTATTTGAAAAGTTGAAGCTGAAAGAAGAGAGACACTGGGGTTGGGGGAAGAGAGAGAAAGAGAAAGAAAGGGAGAAAGAGAAACCGAGTGGATATCGGTCCTAAAATCATCTCAGTTATGAAATGGTTTAAAAATTTAAAACTAAACATGTCCTTATAGTTAACTCTTTGTCACAAGACTGAATGGAGCTCTGTGACACAACTGCAATTTGATAAATTATCCATTTATTTCCTCTTTCTCCTTCTTTTTCTGTTCCCTTACCTTTTATGAGAGGTTGTTCACCAAATGATTCATTTGAAATAGAAATAATTTTTAAAAACGGATTTTACCAACTTTGAAAACTCGATGTTGCATAAAAATAATGACTACTTTAGAACTTTGCTTCCACAGTTTCATCATTATCCTTTATCCTAGAAATTGTATAAAAGATGTATTCATTTTCTAGGGGAAAAATCTACGATCTCCATAAATTTACATTATCTAAAATGCCAAGTCTGTTTTCAGGACATGAATTTGGCCCACAAAAGACAGTCAGTAAATTATGTATGCCTCATAATCTTTGGTGTAATAATATTCTGCACAGTGATATAATACTACCACTATACTCTGTGTGGTGATTTTCATCCAAAGACTTCTAAATTCCTTTTATGAGGCAACAAATACTTAGACTCTGCGATGGTCATTAGCTGTTTACTGGTAATAGTACACAGAAGGATGGAATGTGCTACCCCTGGCACAAAGAGTTCTGCTGGAAGTTTAGAGAATAAAATGTCTCCATACTTCAGGGACTACAGAGAAAACACTTGTGGAAAAGAGAGAAAGCAAAGTTCCAAGAAGTATGTATTTATTATCTCTATGCTTGTTAGTTGGAATGCTTTGTCAATGAAGTCATAGTTTTCATCCCAATGTGGCTCATTTATCTTTGCTAGCTTCCTTAATCATGGCATGTACCCCTAACCCCAGCCAACTGCTTGATAAATGTCTCTTCTTGGTCCAAAGGAGGCCTGAAAAGAGAATAAAATAATGTGAAAATTCACCATTATTATTGGAAAAATAATTTAAAATGCTCATCCAATTGGCAATAGATTAATAAAATTACCATTTTCCTTTAGAGACTGGTTAATAGTCATATGGAAAGGCACAACCTATATATATACATATACAATTCCTAAATGATCCTAGATGACAAGCTATTGATCCATCTTAAGGGTGATGAATTTCCCAAATACGTTTCACTGTGTGTCAGTCAATGTACAGAAGGAGCCTTATTTATTATTTTTTTCATTTTATAACTGGAAGTGTATACCTTTTGACTGCCTTCACCCATTTCGCACATCCCTCAACCCCCACGCCTGGCAACCACCAACAACCTGTTCTCTCTATGAGGTTTTTTGTTTTGTTTTAGATTTCACAAAAAAGTAAGATCATATTGTATTTGTCTCTCTTTGACTTATTTCATTTAGCATACTTAAAGTCCATCTGTGTTGTCACAAATGGCAGGATTTCCTTTTTTTTAGAAGAAATTTTGTTTGTAGAATCGAAGAATTGATATTTTAATTATTCTTTAATAATACGATTGTTAAATTCATTTTTAATTTAGAAAATTATATAATTATAGAAATGTAGTTAATACATAAATGTAAAAGGAAAGAGAAAATAACCCATTTTAAAGAACACTTAAAAAAAAAAAGACACTATTAACATTCTGCTGTTTTACTACATCCTCACCGACACTTGTTATGTATTGTCTTGTTGATAATAGCCATTCTAACAGGTGATATCTGATTGTGGTTTTGATGTGCACTTCCTTGATGTTTAGTGATACTGAGCACCTTTTCATGTATCTGTTGGCCCTCTGTACGTCTTCTATGGAATACCGTCTATTTAGATCCTCTGCCCATTTTTAAATTGGATTGTTCATTTTTTTGCTATTGAGTTGTATGAGTTCTTTATATATATTTTTGATACTAACTCCTGTCATATATATCATTTGTAAATATTTTCTCTCATTCATTTTGTCGATAGTTTCCTTTGCTGTGCAGAAGCTTTTTAGTTTGATGTAGTTCCATTTGTTTATTTTTGCTTTTGTTGTTAATCAAGCCTTATTAAAATGAAGGAAACTGAAGGTTTTGAAAGAGTCAAAATCTGAGCATTCTAGTTTTACATCAAAAACATTTGTTTGAAGCACACCAAATCGAATAGTAGCTGAGAAAAAAGAGTGAGGTTTTTTTTTTTTTAAGTAAAATGCTTAAGCATGCAATAAATTTTCTTCTAAAGTGAAATCCTAAAAAAAGAAATCCACTATGGCCTCCTTCCCCAAAATACAGAATTTTCATAAACGACCAAAATAAACCTAATCACTTCTAACAGAAGCTTCTCATTTTTGGATCAAAATTTTGTATAAGTGTATATTGACATATGAGAAGTTAGGTAGAACATGTGACTATGAGTCTTACCTATAAAATAATTTGCCTTGACATTTTTGGAATCTAAGTCTTGTGATGGGTGAAAATTTGGGAGACAGTTTATTTTCCTCTCTTCAACTTTCATCAGGGACCACCACTGTGGTTCTTTTTAAAAAGGAGAAGTAATTTTTTTCTCTTGCGTTATAGAAGTTCCATATGCCCTTTCTCTCATTACGTTTGAAGATACTGGAATTGTTTAAAAGTCTCAGATTGAGATATTTAATTCACAAACCTTTACTGAAGTCCTATTCCATACTTTGAATCTTTTGTAACTGTAATTCAAACATAAGTAGGATAAAGTCTCTGTCTTCCAGAAACTCAATATGGATTTCAATGCTTAATTACTAACTTCCCTTAAAAAGGATAAGCAAATTCTAGACTTCATTTTAGTAAAGGTATTTAAACATTAGAATGCAACTATGGAAAAGAGCATAAGGCAAAGCATAAGGGAGGAAACTCACTGACAATGTTAGGTTTATTAAATACGAAGCTGTCAATTGATGTATAGCTTCAAAACTATTCTAACGAAAATATAAACAGGATTTTTTGAAAATATTAGTGAGCCAATTCTAAAATTTATACAGCAAAAGAAGAACAAGGTTAGATCTTATACTACGTGATTTTAAGACTTCTCAAGACCATCTGATATAGACAAAGACACAGACACATAGACCAATGGAACAAAATAGAGTCCAGAAATTTATCCATACAGCCAACTGATTTTTGACCAAGTGTAAAGGTAATTCAACAGAGAAAGGATAGCCTTTTCGGCATATGGTACTAGAATTATTGGACATACATATGCAAAAAATTAAATCCTGACCTATACTTCACAGTTATATAAAATTAACTCAAAATAGATTATAGACCTAAGTAAAACTATAAAAACTGTAGGAAAAAACAAAGGAGAAAAAGTATTTTTTTACTTTGATCACATTCAGTTCCATGGCTTCAAATACTAGTTATTTGCTAACACCCAATTTATATCTTCAACTATTACCTCTATTCTGCACTCTAGACTTATTAAACTAATTGCCTATGACATTTGAACTTGGGAATACAATAGTATTTCAAACTGAACATGTCTCAAATAAAGCTTCTGATCTTATTTCCCAAACCTGCTCTTCTCGTAGGCTTTACCATCTCAGAAAATGGCAACTACATCTTTGCCCAGGCCAAAAGCAATGCAGTCATCCTTGACCTCTCGCTTTCTCTCACACCCTATCCTAGTAGCAATTCTAGTAAATCCTACCTTTATTTAATCCTACCTATATGTATAATCACGTCTCTCCACTCCTACGACCCTCACCATGCTCCATGATAAAATAATTTCTCACCTGGATTATCGTGATTGCCTTCTAACTGGTTTCGCTGCTTCTGCCCTTAATCCCTATGTTAGTTTAGATGCCAAAACAGTATTAAATGTACAATAAATTTATTATGGGAAACCCCTATGGGAGAAGATGAGGAGGGAATTAGGAGAGGCTAGGAGAGCTGTCAGACTGTGATGCAAGTTTGACCCCAAAAGGAGAGAAGGAAGGTTTGGTGAAACAGTTTTGGGTCACTGTGCAGTTAAGAAAAGTCATCTGTCAGAAGAGTCCTGTGATTCCTGGCCTGCTGTGCTCAGTCATTGGCTGAGAGAGCAGCCGGCGTAAAACATGGCCTCCAAGCGCTGAAGCGAGGGCCCTCAACCAATTATTCTTCCTGCAGTGATTTCCAGTAGCTTCCATATCTCCTTCAGTCTGTTCTTGTCAGAGTGATCTGCTAAAATGTAGACAGGTCATGTCACGCTACTGCTCATAACCCTCCAATCAGTTTTCATTTGATTCAGAGTTAAACCAAACTCCAAACATGGGCTGATCCACTATTATAAAGAGGTGAGATAAAGAGGTCCTCAACCCCTGAACTGAAACATGTATGGTAGATGTGGGATAGTCTGACCTGATAGTCAGCTCTGACCAGATCTGGAAGGTCAAAAGATGTTGGCTTCTTAGTAAACGTACAGTTTAACTTCTCTGAAATCTTTTTACACGTTAGAACTTTCTCAGGTTATTAGGTCTTAGGATACAGAGAGGATTGTATAGATATATGACACATTTACTTTCCCAATGAGAGAATAAGGAATGTATGCATACTTGAGGTTTTCTTGAAGAAGTATACAAAGATTCTATAATCAGGGACTCTTAAGGTTATTTAAGTAGATTGGAATTTTTCTCTTATTCTCCTAGTAGACTAATTTGACTCTGTTTTCTATTCATCATTCCTAGAGGCTGTAGAAGACTCTTTTTGAAATAAATATTCAAGAAAAGTAAAAAGAACAAGGGTTACTTGGAGAAGCAGTTGACTTCAAGAACCGAGCAGGGAAAGACAAGGTGAGTTCAGAACATCTTAACATATCAGAAAGTAAGGAAGTGCTGAAAAACTGATGAGGACACAGAAACCAGCTTGAAGGGGGTACAACTGGTCAAATATTGGTCAATTTGAGCATCAAAATATATTAACAAGAACGGATTATAGCTCACCGATTAACAAAAAAGGACAGGAGTCCATGTTATTACCAAAAAATACCACTATTGTATAGCTCCCACAGTAATAATTGATTCATATAAGAATCATCAATAAATACTATTATGTGAAAGATTAGTGGGGAACGGGCTACTCATATAGTTTCAAAGTATCACTCTACAGAATACTTCCTAATTACAAAAGGAAAATATATTTTTGTATTAGAGAAATTCAGGAGATACTTAGCAAAATGAACAAAGTTAACACGAATGAAGCAAACCAGTATTAAGAGTCCCTCAGGCTTGATGATTCACTGAAAGGGCTCACAAAACTCAAAAAAGCTGTTATTCTCACAGTTAGAGTTCATTATAGTAAAAGGATATAGATTGAAATCAGCAGAGTGAAAGGAGCATAATGCAAAGTCTAGGAGAAAAAAGGAGTAAACTTGTAGTTGTCCTCTCTGTGGGGTCATATGGACAGTACTTAATTTTCCCAGCAATTATGTACGATGTGTTGTCATCTAAAGAAGCTGACCCAAGTCTTGGTGTTCAGGGTTTTTTTGGGGGGTCACTAGCATAGGCATGTAGCACTATGTGACTGGCCTTAGGTATCCTGTCTCAAGACCTCAGAGGTCAAATGGATATAGCATGGTCCAGGACCTTAGGTTTATAAGAACAGGTATTTACCATAAATTGAATTATTAGCAGAAATTATCTTGTTGGACTGATACAGGATGTCCCAAGACCGAAGGAGTGCCAAAACACTCTTTTTGGGCTGGATATTCCAAGGGCTGAGAGGTTATTTCCCAGGAGCAGATCAAGGTCCAATCCTTTCTTAGGAACACAGCAGAGTTTGAGCAATCAAACCTGCTGAGTTAACCCTTAATGGTATAACAACTGATAAGAAAAGGACACAAATCAGCAATATAGCATCCTGGCAAATTTTTAACCTGGATTTATCGAGTCATGAGAAACCATCAGAGATATTCAGATCGATTGACGTTTGGCAAAACAATTGTCCTAACTCTTAAAAAATGTCAATATTATTAAAGATGAAAATTAAAAAGGCGGATAACTATCCTGGATTAAAAGAGACTAAAGAGATATCACAACTAACCACTACATGTGATTCTTCATTGGATGTCTATGATCAAAACAAAAACAAAATACAAGTATAAAAGATATTGGAACAATTGGGGACATTTAAATATATATAGTAGATAATAATACAGGTATTCCCTGCTTTTCAAAAGTTTACTTTAAACTACTTAACTTTTACAAAACACCTATATCGTTAGTAACGGTTCCCACTAACCAAAAGAAATCCAAAGAGGATTTTCACTTTTACGAAAATGGCAAAAATGGAAAATAGCTTCAGTGTTTGTTTTGTGGTGCTCATTATATGACCAGTGTGCACCCATCCCCACCACCGAGCAGCCAGGTGGCCCTGCCAACCTCTTTCCCCAGGAACTACACTCAGTATCTCAGCATCAAGTTGTCATCGCTTTGGACTGTGTCTGTGAGCATCTGTATTTTAACCCATTTATTCTGTGCAAGATGTGTCCAAAGGTATCAAAAAGCCTAAGAGAGCTCCTAAGGGTGTTACACTTAGCATAAAACTGGACATAATTACATGTTTATATCATGATAAATGAAATGAAGACATTGTGTATGCATGTGTCCACCATCCATACTATTTGCATGAAAAGAGAAAGAGTCTTGAAAGCTACTAAAGCTTCTTTTGGTTCTGTTAGTAGCGAAGTGCTCTTTTTTAGTTGGCATTCAGTAATGTTTCAAGTGAAAGTCTATTTCTTGAGTGGATTGATGGGTGTACAAAGTGCGGTGTGTATTTATCATATCATTCTTGCTTTTACTATATGTTAGTGTTATTTTAGGTTTCATGTATTATTTAGTATGATTTGGTAGGTTATTTGGGGGTTATGGGAATACTAAGCATTTTTTCTATATAAATTAATGGTAATTGCTCTTTCGCTTTACACCATTTGGCTTAAGAAAGATTTTATAGAAACACTGTCAGATAGCAGGGTAACCCCTTGCATCCATGTTAAATTTCCCTAATATGACAAAAAACTCTCTCTTTTGACTAAACTTGAGTCAGGCTCCTCTGAGTCTTCTTTCTGACTATCCCCCTGACCTTGGGTTCTATCCTTGGCCCATTTAGTACAATTTTAAGAAAAATCCTGTTGGGTGAGTTTATGGAAAATCTCCTACCCTTAGTATCTGACCACTCTTGGTATCTGATCAAATTTCTCATCCCTTACCCTCCATATCTTATCAACCTGGCCTGGCCTTCAGCAAGAATCCTGCCAAGTAAGTATAGCCAGGATCTCCCTATCCCCGAAGTCTCTTCTTAGTAATTTTCTATCTGCTGATCCTCACCTAGCTTCTTTCTTGTAAATTTCCACATGTCTTTGTTGGAGTTGGAGTTGAGCTCAATCTACCTCCCATGCTATAAAACCCCATTATAGTAGTTCTCTGTGAATAAAGTCTGACCTACAGTCTTGAACAGGTGTCATGAATAATTTTTTTCTTTAACAAGTATAATAATTATATTATGATTATGTAGGTGAACATTCTTGTTTTTAGGAGATACAGGTTGAAATACTTAGGAGTAAAGTGTCATGATGTCTGCTACTAATCTGTAAATAATTTAGCGAAATCATTCTATATGTGTACATATGTGTGTATATATATGTATACATACATATATATGTTATATGAATATGTATATGAACGTATAGATAGGGGGAAAGAGAGAGAGCAAAAGCACATTGGCAAATGTTGACAATTAAATGAGTCTAGAATGAGTATTCCATTTATAGTTTTTATAAGTTTTCTGGTTTTTAAATTTTGCAAAATAAAATGATGTAAAAAAATAAGTATAAATTTCGGAGGGGCAAGGAGGAGAAAAGTATTAGAGATAGGATTTTGGCAGAAAGGCAGATACTGGGAACTCCCCCTTAATTTAATTATTTATTTGATTTATTTATTTTTATTGTGGTAAAAAACTTGCAACATTAAATTTACCATCTAAACTATTTTTAAATGTACAACTCTATAGCGTTAAATATAGTCACGTTGTTGTGCAACAGATTTTTTATAGAACTTTTGCAACTTGCAAAGCTGAAACTTTATACCCATTAAACATTCATTTCCCCCTTTCATTTTCCGTAGACCTTGACAATTCTCTTTCTATTTTCTGTTTCTATGATTTCGAGTACCTTAGATACCTCATATGAGTGGAATCATACAGTATTTGTCCTTCTCATGACTAGCCTTTTTCTTAGCATAATGTCCTCGAGGTTCATCCATGTTGTAGCATATAACAGAATTTCCTTCTTTTTTAAATCAGTATAATATTCCATTGTGTATATATACATATATATACACACCACATTTTCTTTTCTTTTTTTTTTTCTTTTTCTTTTTTAATTGCGGTAACACTGGGATACAGGATTATATATATTTCAGGTGTACAACATTATAATTCAATATTTGATACACTACCTAGTGTTCACTGCTGTAAGTCTGGTTACCATTCATCACCATACAATTGATTCTCTTCACCTCTTTTGCCCTCCCCCAACCTCCTTCCCCTCTGGTAACTACCAATCTGTTCTCGGTATCTATGAGTTTGTTTTATTTTATTTGTGTATATATTTTGTTTTGTTTTGATTCCACATGTATGTGAAATCATATGGTATTTGTCTTTCTCTGTCTGACTTATTTCACTTAGCTTGATACCTTCATTGTCCATTCATGTTGTTACATGCCAAGAGTTCCTTCTTTTTTATGGCTGAGTAGTATTCCATTGTATATATACACCACATCTTCTTTCTCCATTTACTCATCAGTGGAGATTTAGGTTGTTTCCATATCTTGTCTATTGTAAATATGCTGCAGTGAACACAGGGGTGTGAGGGTACATATATCTTTTCGAATTAGTCATTTCATGTTTTTCAGATAAATACCCAGAAGTGAAATAGCTGGGTCACATGTATACCACACTTTTTTTATTTAGCCATCAGTGGATGTTTGGATTGCTTTAACCTTTTGGCTGCTATGAATAATGCTGAAGTGAAAATGAATGTGCAACTATCTCTTCGAGATCCTGCTCTGCATTCTTTTGGAAACATACCCAGAAATGGGATTGCTGGATCGTATGCTACTTCTATTTTTATTTTTTTTTTGAGGAAACTCCATAGAGTTTTCCATAATGGCTATATCATTTTACATTCCCATCCACAGTGTCAAGGGTTCAAATTTATCTGTATCCTCACCAATACGTTATTTTTAATTTTTTTTAGTAGTGGTTATCCTAATAGGCGTGAGGTGATATCTCATTATGGTTTTTATTTGCATGTCTCTTATGATTTATAATGTTAAGTATCTTTTTATGTGTTTGCTGGCCATTTGTATATCTTTTTTGGAGAAATGTCTATTCAAGTTCTTTGCCCATTTTTTAAATGAGTTACCTGTTTTTATCATTGTTGAATTGTAAGAGTTTCTTTAAATATATTCTGAATATTAACCTCTTACCGGACATATGAGTTGCAAATATTTTCTTTCATTCTATAGGTTGATTTTCACTGTTAATTGTTTCCTTTGATGTACAGAAGTTTTAAAGTGTGATGTAGTCCTTTTTGTCTACTTTTGTTTTTGTATTCTGTGCTTTCGGTATCATATCCAAGAAACGACTGCTAAATCCAATGTCCTGAAACTTTTACCCTGTGTTTTCTTCTAGGAGTTTTAAATTTTTAGGTCTTACATTTAGATTTTTTATCCATTTTGAGTTAATATTCTTTACATAGTATAAAGTAAGGGTCCAAATTCATTATTTTGCATGTGGATATCCAGGCAACTATTGGTTTTTAAATTTCCTTTCCTGCATGTCTGGAAAAGATATTATGATAGTATCATTATATATTGATTATTGAAGATATGGTAGTAGTCTTTTTTGTTTTTCAATTTAACTTGGTAGGAAAAGTTCTCAGTTTGATTATATAAAAGTTATGTGTGAATTTTCTCTGTAAATATATATGAATACATAAGCAACAAGTGCATTCTTATATATCTTATAAACGTGTAAAAGGAAAAAAGTTTGAGCAACTGTAGTGGTACTCAGTAAGTGCTAATATAGAAAAGTTATTTGGATGGGAAGAGTGATAGCATTAAGAAAAAGTAATTTATTAGTTAATTTGCTCTTCAAAACTTAGCCTGTAATAATAGGGATCTTGCTTAGAAAAGCAACACTGAAAAAGAACTCACATGCCTGCCACACATTATACTAAGTATTTCTCTGAAATGAAATAGAGGACCGTCTTAGGTAATATGATAGTGGAAGATGGGACAAAACAAGAGGCATCTGATTAATTTAATTAGCGTCCTGTTGAATTTAAGAATATAGTGTCCTACACATGCACAAACATAGATCAGCAGCAGATTTAGGAAAGCACTATTAGACTGCACCTGTTGGAGTCCTCAGTGATTCCAGTCCTTGTTTAAGGCTCCCAGTTGGAGCTGGCAGTTGTTGTAGGGATTAAATTATTTAAAGCCTTCAGCTGGTGAGTGTAGGCAAGCAGTAGCTTAGAAAACACTTAATCTATTTTTTAAAATCTGTTCCTAAGTTTGCTCGCTTAGGCTATACGATTATATGCACCACCCACCTGCCATATTCTGGAATCTTTTTGTTAGAGAGGGTAAATTTGTCCAAGAAAAAAAGATTTTTAAAGGAATATCTATATTTTAATACATATTTGAGCACAATTTTTCATAATAAATATTTTGCTAAGCAACTAAAAAGGCATTGTTTAAATTTGTTTTCAAAAGGCAATTGCCAAATTACTTATTTCAACAGTTCTCTTTTAAAGTTGTATTTTAAATTATAGTTAGAGAGGCTTTTGTAACAATATGTGGACCTTTTCAACAGGAACATTTCAAAAATACAACTCCATGTGTTTTAAGCAATTTGGTAGCCCATTACAATATATTTAACTTATTTTTAGAAAACAGTGTTACTTAATAAACCATACTCTGCCTCGAAGTGACCTAACAAAGAGTTTGGATAAAACCTTACAGAGACTCTGAAGCAGAGGATTTACTAGGCAAATCTACTTATGTGTAATTACCCATGAGTTAGAGGCCCAGTATATTTTTTCACCAATGAAACCTGCAAATATCTTCTTTCTAACTAGAAATTTTTAGTCTACTTTAAGTCTCTATCATTTAAATTTGTTAGATGCATGATAAATTAAATTAATACATTTCAAAAATAAAGAACTATGTTTTTAACATCATTCACTGATGTTCTTTTTTAGCTGCCTCTGAAATAATAAATCTATTATTTTTCTAAATTGTGGAATATGGAATACGATAACTATGGTGGTCATGTACTCTTATTGTCCTAAAATTGATATGTAGAATTTTTTCGAAAGAACCAAAACCCAATGAAATAAAAATAAATTGTTAAATGTGGAAGTCTAAACTTGTTAGATTATAGGTCTCACTATCTCTTATTTGTAAAGCCAACAAATTTCATCATCTCTTTCTTTTCCTCCTTAAGAGTTTTCTTTATTTCGTTTTTAGAAGCTTATTTTGGGCATGATAAGATGAAGACAAAAATTTCAGATATGTAGGAGAAGAAGAAAATCAATTTAGGACAACTCTTTCTTAAATAGACAAAATAATGGTTGAGCTATTCTAGTGTGCTTTCTTACTTGAGGCAAGTAACCCCCCACCCCAATAAAGAGGAATATGATTTTATGCTAAATGGTGGCAGCTTCAGAGAGCAGCTTGTGTAAATAAAACCAATTGACCTAAACATTTATACCAGCTACATTATCATGATTTTTATTTAACTAATTTTATTCTATCGGGAAGAATTTCATAGTTTCTTCAGTTTGGTTGCTTTAAAAATGTGTTCATTGGGCACTATCCCAGAACCCCATGGGCAAGGCTGTTAAGAAGTGCCAGCTCTATTCCCACTTCTAGGCCACCTTCCTCCAAGTCTCTTGCTTGCTTTCTCTGAACTCGGCACTCATTCCTGTACTCCTCGTAGCTGCCACCACCTGCTCTATTCCCTAGGGTTCCTCCCCTATCCGTCCCACCTGAGACTGATTGTGGTCTGACCCAATTTCTTTAGCTTCCCTTCTTCCTTTCTCTTTCCAAAAATAAGTATGAAGCCTGTTTATACACTAAGAAAACAAAGTTTGGATATAATGATGAGGTTTCATACTTTTTTCCTTAGAATACTGTTTCTGGTAATTTTCTTTGACCTACCAAGAAAATTATATTAAATACTTTTGAGAGCAGGAGCCATGTTATATCTCTTTTAAGCACAATGCCAGAATGGTGTGCTTTGTGTAGTGCGTAGTCATCATCAAATTTTGTTGCTAATGATGATGGTTTTGAAGATTATAGCTTCACTAACTAGTTCTGCTTTAAGAAAGCACTCTCCATAAGTCTTCATCTTTGCAGTAATGCGATAGACTTATAGTCAACTGTAGGGAGATAGGATGGTGTAGTGATGACGATCATGAACTCTGGAGCAGACTTCCTGTCTTCAAATCCCTGCTCTGTTGCTTTCTAGCTACGTGACTTTAGTTTCTCTAGGCTTCAGTTTCCTCATCTGTACACTGGGGATAATGACAATACTTCCTAGGGTTGTTATGAGGATTTAATGAGTTGACATTAGTAATAAACTTAGAACAGCATCCAACACAATAAGCACAAAACTCTTTGTTAGACAAAAAGTGATTTTTAAAATAACTGATTTACTTTTATCCTCTTAGCTAGTATTAAAATATTGTAATTTGGAACAGGTAGGAAATATTTTTATGCAACTCAGCCAAGTTCCAGAATGAACTTAATTATAATTGCTTTTCATAATATTAAATGCTTTTGGTTTCAGCTTTCAATCTCTGTAGACAATGGATAATTAAGTGTGATGTAGATTACTCTGAAGCTTAGCAATGAGTGTCTTTTTTACAAAATTCCTCTAAAATGGAAATACTTTTCACACAAAATAGATACTTAGAAAGCGTGTGCTTATTTAAGTACAGTACAAGCATTAAAGTGTTTGTTTTAAATTCCTTTGGACATTTTTTTAACAGATTAAGACTTACTAATATATTGACAATGCTCTAAAGGAGAACAAATGAAATAAATCATTGTACATCCTTGCAATGGTCTACAATGCAGCTGTTTAAAAGAATGCAGTAAATCTATATATACCAATGTGGAACAGCCACCCAGCTATATTATGACAAAAAAAGAAAGTGTAGAACAGAATGTCTGGTATGCACATATATGCAATTATAACAATCCTATTAAATGGTCACACTCAAAATAAGATATAAGTAAAACACAACTTTATTCTCTCCCTTCACTGTCCCTTTAAACCTTGGAGGAAATCTTGTGCAAGATCATAACTTCCGTGGTCACTTCTAGGAAATTAAAAGTCCCTGGAGCAGTTTTATTTACAATAATAGTTTCACTTCTATAATTAAATTGGTTAACCAGTAAAATAATTGAAATTCCAAGCCCCTGTGTAAATTACAGCTTATTCTTTCTCTAGCTCAGCTCCACTTTAAGCATGGGAAGGGGATAGGCTGGGGGACTTCTCAACTTCTCAGCCTTGGCCTTCTTTCTACTGCCTCTTTTCTGCTTCTCTACACTTGTCTGGCTCCTCCAGTGTTGAAAGAAGAAGTACAGGACAGGAAAGGTCACACTGGACTGACAAAAATGTAATTCTAGCTGGGGACTTCTATGAGTAGCAGATTCTGGTTCTGATACTTGATAACTGGTATGATTTTTCTCAGAGATCCCCCAAATATGAACCTCCGATTGCAATTCTTGGGATGTGATTGATGCTTTTCTCTGGCAAGCCACTCCCATTCCTAATCCATGGCCCTTCGTCCTCCTCGCATAGTCTCTCTCTTTCTCTCTCTCCTCCCCTCCCTCTCTCTATCTCTCTCTCTCTTTGTTGCTCTCCGTCTCTCAATTTATCCCTCTCTCTTTTGGGGTCTCATTCCCCTCTGGGCAGCCCAATTGCGCAAAGTTGTTTTTAAGCCAATTTAAACCTGTTTTTTTTTTTTTTTTTGCCCATGAATCTACTTGGCCTTCACATAAATGCAACTCGCTCCCAGGGAAGTTTGGCCTCTTCATTCTCTGCCTCTTTAGGCCTAAAGCCATAGCTTTTCACCTTAGATTTCCCAGGCAAGCATCAGACACCATTCCGCCATGTCCCCCAAACCCTGAGGGACACTATTCAGCTCAGCCCTGAGAGTGGTCTATTTGAGGGCTTCTTCTTGGTTTAAGGTAAGGGAAACACCACCCTCCTGAGTCCCATGGGCATGAGGAAAATACACAAGAATAACATAGTCCTCTCCAAAGAAAATCCCACTTTCTGGCCACTTCATCTTTAAGCCTTTAATATCCTCTAGATTGGCTAAGGTTTACAAAGCCAGTTTTTTGTCTTTTTTTTTTTTTTTTTTTTTTTTTGCCTTGGTAAGTCCTGTTTGGAAGGTAGCCACTCTCTTTAAAATACAAGTATCTGTGGCATATACTGTTTTATCCCAACCATTGAGGCTGCAGCTAAAACTAGGACAGAAAGAGGTCTCACTCTAACATCCTACTTAACAAGTATGCAGAGAATACTTCTTCAAGGAGAGGCAGGAAACAGGTGCTTGCCGCCAAAGGACCGAGGGAGAGCAGGAGAGGTTTACAGAGGGAGATACTTCACTGTGTAGCCTTTTGTGCTTAAAAATTTTTATACCGTGTGCTTTTGTTATCTATTCCATATATATAATAATCTTGTCCTAAGATGCTTCTTCTTGTGAAGTCAGAGCAAAAACACACTAAAGAATGGTTTGTTTTTTAAAAAACAAAATGATAACTCAAGGCACAAATTGAAGAATTGATGCAATTACATTGCTTTCCAAGCCAAGAAAAGCAGTATATCTTTAATTCTCCATATATCTGACTTCTGTGTTTTATTTTACTTGCACTAAATTATATTGTCTCAATTCTTCACTTCTTATTTTTGCCTTCCTGATATTACCAAACCGATAAATTGTGGTTGACTCAGTTTTACTTAGATTCTGTTTAACGACTGATTTGAGTCATAGAAATGTAAAGTTGGAAAGAAACTTAAAAATTATTATTCAACTGTTCCTTAGGTCATGTGTGAAGAAGCTGAGGCACTCATAGTAAGTCATTATGGCAGAAACATATACTCCATTAAGCCTTTAAGAGTTCAGTGGAAACTGCTTGTTTTTTGAGGTGTGTGTGTGTGTGTGTGTGTGTGTGTGTGTGTGTGTTTTGTTCTGTTTTGAAAGCAAATGTCAAAGATAAATGAGAGTACCCACTGCATTATATAACCAGTGACAGCCATCGTTCCTTGTACTAGCCTTAGGGTAGGACTCAGTACATCTCTTTACATCTTGGAAGAAAATCCATTCTACAAGGCACAAGAGGGAAGATTTTGTTGAGAAGATGGATTGGAGGGTTATGTTATAAACTATGCAGTGAAATTTAATAAAAATCCCCACTAACCAGTTGTGTTCTCTCCCCAAGTTCACCTCTGGATACCAGATACTTTCCGTTTCTTCTAACCCTTTTTTCAGCCAGCCTTGTCAAACCCTTCTGGTTATAGTCAGCTTGATAGCTTCAGGGATTTTCCTTTCAAACTCCTAAATTTCCCTTCTTGAGCAATTCAGCTCTCTTGGTTTCTTCAGTTTTGTATCTTCACACCTGAATTCCTGTTAATTTAATAATGCATTTTTAATAGCAGATAGCAAGTAATAAACAAAATATAAAGTCTTTTTTTATTTCAAAACAAATTTTGTTCCTGTCACATTATAAAAAAGCAACAATAGGTAAACACAGAATCCAGGTTTATGCAGTTGAGGACATTTGGTGTCACAAAACCCCAGAATATTAGAGCTATAAAGGCCCTGAATCAACAGAAAAAAAAAAAAATGAGACCTAGAATAAGATCCATAGAAGACTGTTCTCTTTCGAAATCTGTTTCCCCATCTTCCACAGTAAAAGATTTATAGCTTGGTGTGACCACATGACTAAATCTTTAACAATGGAATGGGAACATAGGTGATTTCTGCAACTTCCAAATCACTTGCTTGAAAGGAAATTGGTTGTTTTTTTACTCTCTCTCTCTTTTTCCTTTCTCTTGAGCTGAAAATTAGACTTGATAGTGACACAACTTGGACCATTTAGACAAAAATAATGCCCTAGCATCTTGCTGCTGTGGGTGTGGTCCATGGGCCAGTAGCATCAGCATCAGAACTTGTTAGAAAGCACTTGTTAAAATAAGTCCCACTCCAGACTTGGAGTCTGCAGTTTAACAATATACCCAGGTGATTTGCAGTTATATCAAAGTTTGGAAGAACTACCTAGAAGACAGTGGATTAATGAGATGGGAGGAATTGGGGTGGAATTAAGGTCCTTGATTGTCAGGAGCTGAGCTACCCTAACAGCTACCTACTTTCCCTCCCATCTTAACTATTTTTAAGTGAACACCGCAGTGATATTAAGTACATTTGTATTGTTACACAACCATCACCACCATCAATTTCAGAACTCTTTTCATCTTGCAAAACAGAATCTCTATACCCATTAAACACTTCCCCATTATCTCCTCCCAGCTCCCGGTAACCATCATTCTACTTTCTGCTGGACCCACCTACTTTTGGGGCTGTTGAGAGAGAGAGAAACAAACCTCTAACTTATTTAGGCTACTGTGTTTGGGGGTGGACTGCTCAGAATCCCCTTCTTTACTACTAAAACACTCATTTTCTCAACAGCTAAGATTTTTGGCAGATGACAGCCTTTGCTGAGCCTCTCTTCAGAAACTGCCCTTGACTGAGGGAGGTACCTCACCCAAAGTCTTCCCAGGGTCAGCCATTCCATATTCCAATGGATGCAGAGGTCAATGTAAGTACCCTTACCCCAATTTGGGATAACTCTAAAGAATCATTCTAACTACCAAGCTTTCCTAGAGATACTGTGATTGTATCACAGTTCAAGTTTTCCCTCTGCCTAATTTTGCCTCCTTTACTCCCCCACAAGGTTAATCTCTTGACTACTCCTCAGTAAACCCTCATTTGGTATTGTCTGCCTAGGTATAAGAGCTGTCATGGTGGGGAAGGCCTTGCCTCTGAAACTACCAGCCAAGATGGTAATAACAAACACTATCACATTCTGGGGATAACGATAGAGATTGTTAGCCTCATAAGGCCACTCTTATGAGACCTAAAAGGAGCAGTGGTCGTGATCCCCACTATATATCCATTTCTAAGAGCTGCCAAAACATCTTCCAAAGTGTCTCTGCCATTTTGCATTCCCACAGGCCATATTGAAGAGTTCCAGCTTATCACGTGTTTTTGTTTTTTAGCTATTCTAATAGGAGTATAATTGTATCTCATTGTGGTTTTAAATTGCATTTCCTTAATGGCTAATGATGTTGAGCATCTTTTCATATGCTTATTTTCTATCTGTATATCTTCTTTGGTAAAGTGTCTATTCAACTCTTTTGCCTTTTTTTAAAAATCGAATTTGTGTTTTTTATTGTTAAGTTTTAAAAGTTCTTCGTGTCTTTTGGATACAAGTTTGCTATCAGCTTTATGGTTTGCAAATATTTTCTCCAAATCTGTGACCTGCCTTGGTAGTTAGAATATGTGTCTTTTGCAGAGCAGAAGTTTTTAACTTTAATAAAATCCAACTTTCATGGATCGTGCTTTTGGTATCTAAAAACTCATTGCCAAACCAAGGTCACCTAGAAAATAAGAATGTTTTCTTCTGGAGCTTGTATAGTTTTGTATTTTACGTTTAGTTCTGTGATCCATTTTGAGTTAATTTTTATGAAATGTGTAAGGTCTGTGTCTGTATTCATTTTTATTTATTTATTTATTTATTTATTTATTTATTTATTTATTTATGTATTTATTTATTTATTGCAAATGGACACCCAGTTGCCTCAGCACAATTTGTTCAAAGAACAATTCTTTCTCTATTGAATTGCTTTTGCTCCTTTGCCAATAGTCAATTGGCTTTTTTTGTGTGGGCCTATTCTTGGCTCTCTATTCTGTTCCATTGACCTATGTGTCACCGGGCCTCTTGTTAGTTAGCCAGCCCTAGTTAACATTGTAGCTAATATTAAATGTTTACAACATGGTTGAAACTTTTCCATATTCTGTATATTACAAGTGAGGAAACCGAGGCAGAGAATGGTTGATAAATTGTCCAAGGTTACACAGCGAGTGACAGAGCTGAGCTTCGAACCCATACGGCCTGCTTCCTAGAGCCCACACTCATAACTCATTGTGCGATATCGCCTCTCAATATCCAAGTTCGAGTCAGTGGCATAAGCCAAGCCTGAGACTTGGGTTTCCTGAAGGCCAGTTTAGTGCTCTTTTCACTTCTCCCTCGTCACTGCATTTCCCTAGTTCTGGGTAAAGTTTTTCATATTCTCCTATTTAGGTAGTGTTCTCCATTTAATGTAGCGGTTAGCAGTTTGGGCTGTGGTATCAGATAGAACTGGGTCTCTGCCACTTAGTTGTGTGTCACTAAGGGTATTACACTCTTTGAATTTTAGTTTCTTTACATGTAAATAGGGGTAATAATACTACCTGTTTCATAAGATTGATAGAAAGATTAAATGATATAGTATTTAAAATGTGAGGTAAAACCCTGGCACATAACAAGCCTTAATAATGTTAACTGACATTATCATTATTTTTGCCTGGCTTCTGTATATCTCAGGAGTCTTCCTCTTTGCCTCACCCTATCCTTAGCTTTGGCTTCCCATTCAAAGTGAGGAACCCTGATTCTTGAGAGTTCATTTTAATCTGATTACTTAAGCTCAAAATATTGACTGGCAAATGGGAGGGAGAACACAGGGATTTCCTTGAATCTCTTAAGTATTCAGCATGTTTACACAGCATAAAATGAAGGACTGTTCACTTGTACCTCAAGTATCATTATTACTATGTTTTCGAGAAGACAGCATTTCTCCAAAGGCAGTCGTTCCAAATACAAATACTTCATAACATCTCCTTTATTATCCTGAAATAAAATTCATTGATATAATAACCGATTCACACACAAAATAATAATTTTAAAAACTATGAAGGTCCTACTTGAATATAAAAGACAAACGAAGGGAGAGTATTTTATAATAAAATTTGCATTTCAATATATTGATGTTCAGGCATAACTATTATGAGACAATAAAGTAGTTGGGTATTTGTGACTGTGTCTAGAATCATGCATGTAATAGCTATAAATGCAGACTGCTACAATTGTGTTGTAGTGAGTTGATGTTATGAGAACTGTGGCTGCCAGGGATTTTTCCTTCTGAGATGGTGAAAAATTCTTTGTAAAATTCCATATAAAACAAAATATAGCTTTCCCTCATTTTACCTAAATGGTGTGTTTCTAGAATATCCAATGTGTATTAGAATTTGTGTTTATGTAAAAAAATGAAGGTAGGTTGTAGGCTCAAGTAATTATAAACAAGTTTTATAATTAAAAGTTGTGAGAGACTCAGGATAATTCTTTGGAGTGAATAACATTCCTGGCAACTGTCCATTAAATCCTTGCAGTTCTTCTAATCATATGACATCTAAAAATGCTCCCACAGAAGCCAAAATGCCCCTGGAGAAATTCCACCTGTTTTGAGAACCACAGTTTTAAAGAAAATGTTATTTATGATTTTTATTATATCAGGGCAGGGGCACTTAAAACCTCCCAGAAATATTTTTTCAATATAATAATTATTTTATACACCTATCACTATTTTACAAATTAAGAAACAGGTTTATTGAGATTAAGGCCCTTGCTTTAGGTCAAAGAACCGTAAGTGTCAAATTTGAACTGTTCCAGCTCTTGGCCTTACCCGACCCTACGCAGGGATGGAAGAGCAGCAGGCCTATATTCATAGTCAGACTGCGCATTGGTTCTGCATTGCTTAAGGGCAATTTGGCAACATGTGCCAATAATATTGTCACGCTCTTTACTCAACAATTTATCCTAGGGAAATTATGAGCTATATGTAAAAAGCTTTGTTGACGACAGAATTATTTATAATGAGGAAACAGAAATAATCAGATATGCAAAACATAGTACTTGTTAAATTAATTATGACATATCCACACAATGGGTTATTAAAGAATAATAAAATAATATCTTCAAAGAATATTTAATAACATGGAAAAATTCCATAATTGTGAAATAAGATAGTAACTACAAAACATTGCTGAGAGAAAGTTTAAAAGACACAAGTAAGTAGAAAAACATCCCGTAGTTGTGGATTAGAAGACATAATATTGTTAAGATGTCAACACTACCAAAATTGATCTGCAGATTTAACGCAATCTCTATCAAAATCTCAATGCCATTTTTCTTGTGGAAATAGAAAAATCACTCCAAAATTTATGTAGAATTTCAATGGACTCCAAGCTAAAATATCTTGAAAAACGAAATAAAAAGTTGGAAATCTCACATTTCTTGACTTCAAAATGTATTACAAAGCTACAGTTATCAAAACAGTGTGGTACTGGCATAAAGGCAGACACATAGACCAATGAAATAGAATTGAGAGCCCAGAAATAAACTCTATCATATGGTAAAATAATTTTCAACAAGGATACTAACACCATTAAATGAAGAAAAGACAGTTTTTTCAACAGATGCCATTGGGAAAATTGGATATGCATCCACACACACACACACAAAAAAAAGTTAAGTTGGGTCTATACCTCACACCATATACAAAAATCAACCCCCAAAGAATCAAAGACCTGAATGAAGAGCTGAAACTATTAAACTTTTAGAAGAAAACATAGGTGAAAATCTTCATATCATTGGATTTGGCAATGACTTTGTTGTGTATGAAACCAAAAGTACAGGCAATGAAAATAAAAATAGATAAATCGGATTACATCAAAATTAAAAACTTCTATGCATCAAAGTACACAGTCAACAAAGTATTCTGTGTGTGCATGTGTGTATCTCCTACAACTCAACAACAACCAGAAAACCAAATAACCCAATTAAAAAATGGGCAAAGGACCTGAATAGGCATTCCTCCAAAGAAGATATACAAATAGCCAGCAAGCACATGAACAGATGTGTAACATCACTAATAATTAAGAAAATGCAAATCAAAGCCCCAGTGAGTAGCACCTTGCACTTACCGGCATGGGTATAATTTTAAAGAAAGAAAAGAAAAGAAGTGCCAGCAAGGATGTGGAGAGATTGGAACCCTTGTTCATTTTACATAGCTGGTGGGAATGTAAAATGGTGTGGCTGCTATTAAAAACAGTGTAATAGTTCCTCGAAAAATTTAAAGTTAGAATTACTACATGATCCAGCAATTCCATTTTCTGGTATATACAGAGAATTGAAAGCAAGATCTTAAAGAGATACATGCACACTCATATTCATAGCTACATTATTTGCAACAGCCAAAAGGTGGAAGCAACCCTGGTGTCCACCATTGGAAGAATGAATAAAGAAAAAATGTGGACTATACATATGATAAAATATTATTCAGCTTTATAAAGGAAGGAAATTCTGATACATACTGCAACATGGATGAAGCTTAAAGATATTATAAATGAAATATGCCAGTCACAAAAAAGGACAAATACTGAACGATATCACTAATAGAGATACCCAGAGTAGCAAACTTATTGAATAAATTGAAAGTATGACGAGGACTGAGACATTTACACAGTATCCACAGTATCCACAAAATACATTGGTATTCTAATGTCTTCAGACCTCCTGACTGAAAAGAAAGACAGAATTGTCTTCCTAGTCAAGGAGGTCTTTGTGATCTAGAAAAGACTGAAGTTCCAATGACTTACTGCTTTTTCTCTTAGTTCCTCATACTCCATTTCCATTTAAAAAAAATTAATTGTGTTCAACAAGAACTTCAGAAGGAAATAGCATGCAGACTAAATGACTGAGACCCCTGCAGGCCACACTCAAGACAGCAAAGATTAATGTCTGCGGCTCATGCTTGTTGTATCTGCCTTTGCTTTACTTTTTCCCCTGGGGGGCCTGAGCTGGAGTAGTTGTAGTAGTGTGCATAGTGGCTCTGAATTATGCCTTCTGGAAAATCCCCAGCTCTGCCAAATGGCAGCCATTTGGTTAAGTTTCTTCTTTTATAGGTACTGAAATAACCAAATATCTCTACCCTCATGGAGCTTACATTTTAACAGAGGGATATAAGCAATATACAACAGTCTTAAAGTATGTAGCATACTAAAAGGTGATTGCTACAGAAAAAATAGAGTAGGGTGAATCTGATATATTGGGAGGGTAAGGGCAGGCTGCAGTCTTGCAGGGTGATAGGGGTATTCATATTGAGAATGTGACATGTGAGCAAAGATTCGAAGGAAGTGAAAGCATGAGCCATGTGGACCTATCAGTGAAGGGTATTCCAAGCAGAGGAATGGCTGGGTCTTAAGGCAAAGGTAGTAGGGCAGGAGAATGACTGGTATTTGCATGAACATCAAGAATGTTAATGTGCTGTGGCTGGGTGAAGTGAGGGGAAGGAAGAATAGTAGAAGATAAGGTCAGAAAGTGAGGGGAGTGTAGATGGTATAAAGAGCCTTGTTGGCTGTTGTTAGGGCTTTGGCTTTTATTTTGAGTGTGATGGGGAGACACTGGAGGGTTTTGAGCAGAGAAGAGGCATGGTCGGACAGGTTTTAAAAGGGTGCCTCGGAATGTTTCTCACTGTTGAGAATAGACTAGAGGAGGGGCAAGGGTGGAAGCAGCAACACCAGTTAGGTGCCTCCCGTCATCATCTGGGAGTGACAAGTCGGTTTGAACCAGGTGCTAGCCGTGAAGTCGTGGAGAAGTGGTCGAACATTGAACATATTGTGAAGGTAGAATTGTCAAGACATCCTGATAGACCACATGTATAACTCCCAGGGTTTTGTTCTAAGCAATTGGAAGGATGGAGTGGCTATCAACAAAGACAGGTAAGACTTTGGATAGAGCAGGTTTGGGAAGGAATGCCAAGTTTCATTTTAGACACTTTAATTGAGATGAGAGGTTCAAGAAGAGATATCAACTAGGTCGTTGGCTATACGATTCTATAGTTTTATAGATCTCAACTAGAGATACAAATTGCATATAAAAGTCTTTAATTCAGTGCCTAGAAAAATGGTGAATGTTCAATAATGGTAGTTACAATGATGATGATGATAATTTTCATTACTTACCATGGAGGGCACTCTGACTCCCTATTTAACCATTCTATCCTTTTAATTCAGTTAAAATAAAGATGAGTTTTCCACTACTTCTCCTTGATTTTTATGTACGGCACAAACAAAATAGTATAACAATAGAGCAAAATTTAGAAAGCAATAAAAGCCTTGTAATTTCACCATCTAATCATATTGTTTTTATTTCTTCATGTGTTTCCCTTTTGTCTCATTTTGAAAACATAATTTAAAATAGTTGAATCATGGTGTATATATACATACACATCCTGGTTACTTCAAGTAACATTATCCCATAAACTGTTTCCCGAGGTGCTACATGAATTTCCAGACTTATAATATTTAGTGGTTACAAAATAATCCATATTTACTTGTGCCTTTTGCTATGGTTACTCATATACACTGTTTATTATCCTAGCACTCTTATAAATAGGGCTGCAATCTCATGCATTTATGATTTTTTTTCTTCTAGGATACATTGCCAACAGCAGAATTACTGGGTCAAAGGGTATGGACATTTAAAAAAACTCTCCACAAATAATGCCAAATTGTAAAAGAGTTGTACCAATTTACAATACCAAAGGTTGATTTTTTTCAAAAGAAAAAAGAAAACAAAGAATAAAATCAAACACATGAAATTAGAGTCATTTACAAATAGATTTCCCAATTCCATTTTAATAAAACTCTTCCTATTGATGTTTTTAGCTAGGCTACACAGCCTCTGCACAGTTTTCTAGCCTAGTTGATCTCTATGGTGCACTTAAATTTTAGCCTGAGTTAGGACTTGCTTACTGCTAAATATGGTGAATGCTCTGATATATTCTTATTGTTATTTATATTGAGAATTGATTTTCAAAATTATAATTAAAGGGCTCATATTTTTCTCTTTATGTTATTATATCTTTACTCTCTATAATGTTCTAGTTTTAGATATGACTCCAGCCCTTTTAATGTGCCAGGGGGATAATCAATGATTTAATTTGGCCCCGCCCCCATGCTTGGATTAGCTATTCAAAGATATTTAAGAGGTAAAATTAACTGACCTTGGAGATTAACTGAATATCTAATCTCCCTCCTCTTTAATGGTGAAGAGAGGCAGGTCTGAAGTTAAATACTGAAGTAAAAATCCAGACAAGCTGGTTCAGACTGGGTCAGTTGGCCTCAAGGTAATGCTACAAGAACAGGAGCAGTAAAAGCCAGAATATCAAGCTACGATAATGTTACTTAACAAACAGCCTCAAAAATTCAGTGGTTAATTCCCCAGTCATCACTCTTTCTCCTCCCTTCTCTTCTTTTCTCTCCTCTTCCTGAAGCTATGAGGTAGGGCTGAGCAAGGCGACACATATTCCTGGCTGATCTAGGAAGCCATGCTGCAAGAACAGGGTCTGACCAAGGTGGGTGCAGAAGCCTGAGTAGGGTGAAGAATGTGATTGCTTGATGTGCGGCCTAGCTGGGGAGTCAAAGCCTGAACAGGGTGAGAGAGTTTCTGCATGGGGGAGGGGGTTGGTGGCAGAGATGGGGGATAAATTACATACAGGGGGTTTATAGAATAATAATAGTAAAAATAATGAAAGAATAGTTTGTTGCTGTTGGAAAGGAGAGGTACAAATATAAAAAGGAAGAAAACTAGAATAAATCCCCAGTTATTGGATTGAAGTTAGAAGTAGCAATGTGAACTCATAGTTTTTAACATATTACGTATTATATACATAATTGAATTATATTCTGTTTTATATATATGTTATACATATAGAAATACAAATGATATTGAAATATATATCCATATACGTATATTGTATATATGTTCTAGAATTAGATTAGATACTGGTAATGGTACCACTGAATTTTATGTTATATGTTTTATGTCTCAATAAAATGTTACAGATGTATATGAGATAGATAAATATAGATATAAATGCATATATATACATACACACATATATTCATGCATACATATATTAGCCAGCTCTGTCCACTGAGAGAACCTAGGAGCAGTGATACCCAATAGCAATGAGCATGCCTAGTGACCAGATGCTGATTTTTAAATACCATTCTCCATTAAAAAGAATCAGGGCTCCTCATAGAAATGGCTTTTTCTATGTCTGGCGCAAGGAAAGTACGAGATGATCTTGGGATAGCTTATTGTGTCTAAAAGTAAGGAAGTAGTCTAAGAATGCTGAGGATATGTCAAAGGATGTAGAGGCCAGTTTGAGGGGCTCCCATTGGTCAAGTTTGGAGGGAAATGAGCATCAAAATAATGAACATTAACAGATTACAACCCATTGAATAAAATATAAAACCATAAGTCTATACTGATATAAATCATTGAATAAATCGAATGTTTGATGAGTAATGAGACATTAAATAGCATCCACAAAATATTATTAGTTATTTAGAGAAAAAGAGTAAATTTAGAGTGGAGAAGCCTAACAGACACCATGATCGGAAATGGGACAAATTGAAATCAGGTGCCACTGGACAGGCTGAGGTAGGAAGAAAACGACATCATGTCTGTGATGTTCCTGCCAGAGGGGAGGAGGGAATCTACATCGAAATGTGGCTGGTGGGGAGTACTGAAGCCCTGAGTGTGGTGAAGAAGGTGTCTCAACAGAGGGAGGCCTGGTGCAAGGTGTCGGTAGCCAACTGAGCGCGGAGAGTATCTTGTTTTTGGGAGTGGCCTGGTGTGGGGCATCAGAACTCGATGAAGATGCAGAGGATCAGGCTAAAGTGGAATTCTGGAGCCCAAGTGGGCTGAGGAGGTTATCTGTACAGGTCAAGCAGCAAATCTGTGGGGAGGCAGGGCTTGACTAGGTGAGGAGGGCTTCAGTGTTTGGTAATGACTGAGCGCAAGGTGTCAGAGCCCAAGCTGACATTTCCAAAGTGTCTATGGGGAGGAGGCCTGGTGCCAGGTGTTGGAATCAAATAGGAGAAGCAAAAACCATGCCTAGGCATTTTATATTCAAAATGCAGAAAACCAAAGACAAAGAGAAAATCTTGAAAGAAGCCAGAATGGGGAGGGGGTAGCTGGGAAATCACCCCACCTACAGAAATACAGTGGACTTTTCATCAGAAACCATGTAAGAAAGAATAGAGTGGAGTGAAACGTTTAAAATGTTGAAATTAAAAAGCAAAAACAACCATGAACTTAAGGAATATAATGAAAAATATAGTGATAATATTCAGTGAAAATATTCTTTAAAAGTAATGGAGAAGTAGTCATGCCCCAGGCATATAACTTTTAGTAAAAGGTTTATCTTTGCCTTAAGCAAGCGATGTTTCCTTATTTTGATGTTGGGTTGTGGTTATTTAGAATGTCCTTGTTAGTAAAAAAAAAGACGTTTGAGTTTTGGGGGTTGAGGATGGTGCATTATGTTAGCTTCTTACCCTCTATTGATTTTGGGGAAAACTTGCAAAATTCCCATAAGTTTCAAATTGTTTAAAAGTACAAGAACATATGAAGAAAAAAACAAGTAAAAAAAAGTTCACGTGTATATGTATAAATAGAGAAGGAACTGTAAAGATACATATTAAAATATTAACTGTAGTTAATTTTGAGGAGGAAATTACGAACTAGAGTAGGAGTGAGGAGGGACCTTAAGATGTTACTCTATAAACTTCTGTATTGTTTGAAACTTGAAAAAAAAAAAAAAGTCAAGTTGTGCCTCTGAAGAAAAGGGACCTAATTTGAAACGACTGACCTTTAAAGAGCTGCTAGTCATAAACAATACTTAATGGCATTCTGAGGCACAAAGATTGCTAGTTTATTTTAAAGAATAATTTTATGTATTAGCTCCCACTGTAGAACTATATTGCATCTGTCTGTGGAAAGAGTCAGTCAACCTTATCATAGCTAAGCTTAGCTACCAATCTCGTTTTCTTTTGCTTACTTTCTCTAACCTTTCTTTCATAGGTGTTTGGAAATTTTTAAGAACTTGATTGAACAGTACTTTCTTGTAAGTATGTCCTGAGTTAACTTTGTCAATAGGTTCTGAGACTTTAAACAAAATGCTGCATAATGAAACCAATTTTTCTGTAGGTTAATTTATATAAACAATAGTTAAGTTCTCATGTCATCTTATTAACATTATAGTGAAGGTGAATAAAACTGTTATATTGTGTTTATATAACCAGAGGCATAAAGAAATCAGTAAATGTTTAACAAACAAATAAATGAGTACACTATTGGGAGAAGCTTTTGTTGTAAATACTAAGTTTAAATAAAAATCTGAACTCTTCCCATAAGTCCACAAGAGTAAAAATTGTTTGAAGGAAGGGTTTTACATTGAACTGTGCAATAATGATAGAATAGAATTTAAGTTGCCCTCAGTTTTACTGAGTATATATTATAAATGTAAAGAAAAGGGAAAAAAAGGAAGGAAAGAAGAAGAGGGAATTTTAAAACCATGTTTTCTATGAAACCACAAAGTTGTGCAACTACCTTTTTGTTTTTGTTTTTGTTTTTGTTTTTTTCTGGAAAAAGTGTTGAGGACTGAAAGGTAGTATGTAGTCACAGTCACTTAAGTTCTTGAGTAACATATTTAGTGGAATTTGTTCTCTGAAGTGTTTTAAAGTCAAATGCTGTATATATTTAAATTTTAGGTGACTCTCATACTAGTTAGAATCACAGCTCTCTAAGCCATCGCAGACCTCATTTCTGGCCTTACTTTTTCACTGACCTGTAGTGACTGCCACACAAGGTTACATAATATTTCTCATTAATAAATACTGTAACAAATATATACATTTAAGGAAACTAGAACATGAGAGACACTTAATGAAAAAGGAACTTGGGTTTTGGGAACCATTAAGTTTCTGCTTTTTTTTTTTTAAACACAAAATTAGGTTTGTTTTTTTGTTGTTGTTTTTTTGTTTGTTTTTGCAATGCCTAAAGTGCCTAGTACAGCGCTTGGCTTACAAAAGACTCAATAAGTACTTGTTGACTTTAGAAAAACTTACTCCGATATGTGTCCTTAGAGACATATTTCCTGGTCCTGATTCCCTGAGGTTAGTATAAAAATAGAACATAGCCGAAATGTGTTGCAGAAACCAACTCCTGGAAATATGCAACACTGAGTTATGCTTCTTTTTACCCTTTTCACCAATAACCTCAGTATAACTACATACATGGAATTGCAATTTCACCTTATTTAAGTTTTCACTAACACTTGAAACAAAGATCTGTTTAGGCATTTTGTTTTACAGTATTTGAGCATAAGAATTAGTTCTCTCTCACTTAGTACTGCTTTCTCATAAAAATATAGTTAAGAGAGTTCAGGATTCAACTTTTAACCTCTACTAATATTAATTTTCAAAAGACTTATTTAGGTATAGTTTTTTATGTTTTTTATGTTCTCTCCAATTACATTTTATTTAATAGTCATACATTGATTTAGAGCATTTTTTATTTGTATTCATTCTTTAAAGATCTGATTCTTTAAAGGTTTCTAGTTTGAGTAAACATAACTATCATTTAAAATAGAACAAAGCACTGTATATTTTTCTTTCGAAGCCACCGTTTATTTATTTTTCTTATATTTTTATAGCACTGTAGTTAAGAGACTGCACTCTGGCTTCTGACGGCCCCGTTTGAAGCCCTGGCTCACTACTTGCTCACTGTGTTGTAAATTCAACTCTGTGCCTCGGTTTCCTTATTGCTAAAAAGGGGATAGTTATAAATCCTTGGAAAGTGATTGTGAGGATCATATTATACAATGCTTAGCACAATGTCTCTGACACAAAGTAAATCCTATGAAAATGTGCTCGACATTGTATTAAGCTTTGACTGAGGAGCAGAGAAAAATGGTTTCAGTTTTCAAATAGTTTGAAATCTTAAACCAACTTGCAGTAGGGCAATTAGGTACTAAGCTAAAATGAATGAATTCAGAGGAGGGAGAAATCTTTGCTGTTGAAGTCTGAGGAGAGAATTCTATGGGGGAGTAGAACCTATACTGGGCTTTGAAGAATGAGTGGTGACAATAACTTGGGATCTTTTATAAAACAGAAGCAACTTTGAACAAACATTTTTTTATCTGAGGATTTCTAGGGAGTCATTCACGTAACACTATTTTGATTATTTTGTTTATACAAAATATTTGTATTTATTTAAAATGCTTAGTTTCTTTGTAAATGATAACACAATCTAATTAGAGAAGATCTAATTAAATGGTTAAGTATTTAATTACTGTTCTCCACATCTGAAGAACAAACTAATTTACTACCTACTAATGATTTCTCAATGTGGATATGCCTTTCTTCATTCATCATTATGTAAAATAAGTATCTGTTACACACATGAAGAAAGTATAATGGATCTGTTAGTACCAGGCTTCACATCAGAATTACAGATGTTCAAAATCAATAAAGGTTTTGTTAGAAAGTTCTGCTTAGTGTTCAGTAGACAACGACATACTATGAACCTTCATAATATGTTGTAATTTCACAGAGACAGAGGAACTCTAAGCTGAAAAAGACCTCTTACAAGCATTCTGGCTGACTTCAACCTTCTCTGTGTGTTTAAATTAGGAAATTACATGAGATTCTCTCAAAGACCTAAGTAATCCAGGAAGGCATTAATTCTTCTAGCCCCTGCCCTGGGGTACCATTTGATGCCATTGTCTTCTCCATCAATAAATCATGTGTCCTCAATTTGATTCCTAGGATCAGGCCCACACAAGTTGAGAAACAGAGAAAGCATGTTGCTACAACCTCTGACAAAAAAGCTCCAGATTTTTAAAAATGCATTTTGCCCTATTTAAGTTCCCCAGTGAGTTCATACGGCTTCCAGAACCATCCCACATCCCAAGCTTTTCTGCCACTGTGGGCACTACTCACCCTTGTGATTCCTTCCCTCTCCAAGTGGTGCTCCACGCTCATACTTTCTGCTCATCAAAACTTACCTGTCCCTTGTCCTATTGCTTTAGTGTCTTGCTACACAACAGTAACCCAATTTAATAAAATAATTGTAATAGGGAATCAACAATTGCTTCCCTTTGATATCTTGCTGGAAAAACTGTCCATTGGTAGGAGTATTGAAAACATTGAAAACCAAGAGTACTTTGTTGTTCTTGGAAAATTCTTTTCCAAATTTTGACTCGGATAAGTCACTTTACCCCCAGTGAATCATGGGAGTAACAATCGCTTTTTAAAACACCTATACTGAGATGAGGAAAAGAACAACTTAGGCAAAATTTGGATCTTTTAAAATGTATTTTCAGCTTAGAAATTTATTATTAATTTGTACAACATGTTCTGATGGCAGAATGACTTCCTAAATTTGAACTTGAAGTTGACACAGAGAGAAGCAATCTGACACCTGTGTTGCAATCAGCCTATTTTCAACAGTCAGGAAAACAAACTCAAATAAAACTTATCTCTGAGTTTTTGGTAGGATACCACTGAAAGGATGATGTAACTTTTCCTTTCCTGTGCTTTTAAGCCCTGTGAGGCCATTTTCTGGGAGATGTGTACTTTAGTCGTAATAAACATGATGGGGTAGATGGATCTCGTGGTGATGCCTCAGTGTCAGAAAATTTGCAGTTTCTGATAAGAACTGGAAATTTCTATTTTAAGTGGAGGCTTGGTAAGCAGTCCTGATAAATGTTTACTTAATTGATATAATTACTGCTGATTTTCACATTCTTCCTTTGATTTGAATGTTAAATATTTGACAGTTTTAGAATGTGGAATTCACGATCAACAAATAAAAAAGCCATCTTTGCAAACTTCTCCAACATTTTAAAAAACAGTAATAAATGTTTTGAATTTACAGTAAGCACTTGTTTCAACAAATTGGGCTGTTGTCTCAAATGGGAAGAAGCTTTTGCTAATTGGATATCTTAGCTGTATCGCTTTTATGATAAAAAATGGTATAATGTTTTAGGTATCTTTTGCCAAGAAAAGAACTACAGAGTAATGGTAAGATGGAATGAACTATTTGAGAAACGATTCTTCAAATTCAAATGCTTACAGGTAGAATCCTTTTAATAAACTAAGTGGCAAAAAGAGAACAAATGTGTCAGTGTGGTTATATAAGTTGTGTTATATGCAAGTGTCAAACAAGAAAATAAAAAAAAGAGGTGAGTGAAGATCATATGTTTGATATTTGTGAATTAAAATGTGTTATAAAGATAGTGAATATATTTTTAACATACATATGTCAGTTTATGTCCCCTGAGAAGCAGACATCAAGACAGATTAGAAGTGCACGAGTGTTATTAGGGATAAGGCTTGTGAAAGATAAAAGGGAGAGAACAGGAGATGTCGGTCTGTGATGAAGGTCTGACACCTGTAAGAGGAGCAAAGGAAGAACTGAGAATTGAATAGAAAGGGCTTTGGGCAATGATGCAGCTCTGAGAAAGTCTTGGCCCTTCCAACAAAGAGTTGCAATGCAAAGATAGCCAATACAGGAGTTCTATGTTGGGCAGAAGTGGCCAAGCCTTCAGCCAAAAGCATCCATGCTCAGTCATTGGCCAAGAGCTGCTTGGGGAGAGTGTCCCCTGGGTTTGGAGGCCGTGACAGATCCTGAGGCACTGAAGCTGAAGGCTATCAGCTGCTCATACTTTTTTAGCAAGTTCTCTCTTGAAAGGATCTCTGAGCAGTGTGCCTCGATGGGGGACACAATATGCATTATATTAAACATGGTGATGAAAATAGAATTCCATCTGAGTAAAGTATCTTCTGTCGACTAATAAGACACCAATATTATTTTACTAAATTTACAATTTTTCTTTGCCAAAAGATATGTGACTTATAAGCCAATGGACTACTCTTTGATTCAGGACCTGTTTTGTGCTTTCTGACTTTGGTTCTAGTTTTCCATTTGCATTGGACAAAAATTAATTTGTACTGCATAGCATCGATTGTCATCTCATGATATTTTATCATAGATTGATTCCATGATTATTGTAAATTTGGGGTATTTCTCATTTGATTTCTATAAGATAGAACAATTATTATGTGTTATTAATAACACCATTTTGAAACAAACTTCTTATCACAAATCTTTGTATTTCTGAATGAGCTTAATTAAAGAGAAACTTGAAGCTCCAAGGTATGCTGTTTTAAAAAAAATACCTATTAGTCCTTGTAACTATGTATTTGTGTGATGAGTATTGTAATACTATACAACCAAAACAAAGCATGAAAATGAATTGGAGACAGAAGCAGTTATAAGATAGGTATTATACATAACTTCTGATTTCTATTTTCTACCTTTATCAAAATGGCTTTATTGTTCTCCTTGATTCACTTGACAAAAGTGAATATAAATGTTGATGAACTTATAAAACAAATGTGTGTTGAAAACCAAATTCATTCTGCATGAAATATTGACTTAAAATGGGTTTCACAATTTTAAAATTTAGAAATCCCCTCTTTTATATTACAAATTTAAGGGATACATTTCTTGGAATGGGACAAAAGGTAGAAGCTTTTTTAGGAATTAAAAGATATTAAAAAATAAAAGAGGAGAGCTCCATAAAGGTGAAATGGAAATTGATCAGTTTCTTGAAGACTTGCCTGGTCTCTCCAAGCCATCGGCTGCTGCCACACCCCATCTTTGCAATTCAGTGAGATTCTCATGTCGGTGGGAATCATAGCTGGCCGTCTCCTCTGCAGTCCTTAAGTTAATGCCACCAATCTTTTGGAAATCAAAGGCATATCCTTCAGAGCAAGTGCTTTCAAAGATGGAGAATATATAGTAAAAAGGAAATCTTCCTTTTTCCTCTGGTTTCTACTTACCCAGGTCATTTCTTGGAGAGAACACTGTTATTAGTTCCTTATTTATTCTTTCAGAGGTATTTTATGTTTTTGAATATATACATATATCCATAAATCTTTGACTTCCACATTAATGGGAGCATGTTAACCATGTTCTAGACATTGCTTTTTTTTCTTCACAATATAGTTTGGTGATTCTTCCATATTAATACATAGAAATCTGCTTAATATTTATTTTAACGGCTGCACAGTATTCCATTGTATTGATATACCATAATTTATTTAACTGGGTTTCTATTGACAGATATTTAGATTGTTTCTTATCTTTTGGTATTATAAATGGTGATGCGAATAATATATTTTTACATACATTATTTCACAAATATATGAGCATATCTGTAGGATAAATACCTTTGTCTTCTTTTTTTGGATCAAGTTGGTCTTTTTCTTAATAATTTGTCAGATTATATAAAGAAAGCTAACTTTTTATGTATGAGTTCTTAATTTTTAAAAGTTTATGTTAAAAATGGGTTGAAATCTTTCTACATTAGGTTTTTAATTTCTTATGAATGTTTATAGTATAAGAGAAAGAAGGTATTGTATAAATCTCAGGTAAGAATTCAGTTGAAGATTCTTTATCTAATGTATCTTTTTTAAAATAGAGTGAATTAGTTATCTGTAAAGATGTATTTAAATTTTTACAGTGTTGGTCTTATGAAATAAAATAATCCTTTTATATTTGTCCGCTACAGGAGTCCACTTCTTTTCTACTTGATACTTTGTCATTTTCAGTAATTTATCTTTTTCCTGAATGCCAACCTTAACAGCATGTTACATTAAGTACTTGAAAACTGAGAAGCAGAGAGAAACATAAGCAAAATTGGGCCTTTTGTAACATAATTCCTAAAAACAGATGCAAAGCTGTAATTCCACCCCATATTTCAGCAACAAATAGAACCATTCTGTAACATTTAATAAGAAGTTAAACTCTACTGAACTACATAGATACTTTTGTTGACATTACAGCAGTTGTGGTCTGCAAAACGTTAAAGCAAATTTTTGTTGTAGCAAATTAAATAAAACTAAAGAATTAGTTTATTTTTGATCCTGTGACTCAGGATTAAAAAAATATTAAAACCATACTACACTCAATGTTTACAAATTAATTTCCTTTACTTTTCAAAATATTTTTTATGTTCACAAAAAAAATAACAAAAATTTCACGTATTAAATGGTGCCATCTTCCTATGATGCCAGTTTTGGAGGACTCTTTAAAGTAGACTAACGTTCAGAAAGATGTTTATGTACTTGCAAGGAACACAACCCCCCAGAGATTTTATGAACTCTTCCCTGATTTGTTGGATTTTTACCCAATTTCCTGCATGTGCTCATGCACTCACACTTAATTAGTCATAATTCTTCTTTAGAAAAGTCTTGTTTTAAAGAGAAGCACAACTGTGATTTCTCTGGAACTTAAAAATATCAGGATTTCCTGAAGCTTGTCATCTGTTTCCTCATTTCAAAAGTTGAAACAGTGTTAGGTTGTATTTTAAAAATGTTGCATTTGTTTTGCAAATACAGGAAAAGCAACACTTCCTAATTTGCTTAGATTGGTGCTTACATAATTTGGAATTATGTCAACTGTAGATAAGTACTGTTGTAACAATGGGAATGAACAGGTCCTACATGTGTGCATAAATGTAGATGCCTCTGTGGTTTGAGTATGTATAAGTAACATGATAGAGGATTTAATTTTTTTTTTTTGTCAAATTAGCTATAGTTCATTCCTTTTAAAAAAGATTTTTATTAAAATATAACTAATATGAAATATTAGTTTCAGGTGTACACTAAAGTTATTCAACATTTATATACCAAAAGAAGTGATCACCACAATAAGTCCAGCAACCATCTGACACTGTACAACGCTATCACAATTTTATTGACTATGTTCCTGATGCTGTATATTATTTCTCCATGACTTATTTGTTTTATACCTGGAAATTCAAACCTCTCGTTCTCCTTCACCTTCCTTCCCTTTTTAAATTTCTTTCATTTACAGTTGACATTTAATATTATTTTATATTAGTTCCACATATATAGCATAGTGGTTAGATATTTACATAACTTACAAAGTAATCCCCCTGATGAGTCTAGTACCTACTTAGCACTATGTGATAGAGGATTTTAGCAAAACAGTATGAAAGTCAGTTCATTCTTTAAACATTTGTGACCAACAGAGATAGACTGAACTAAGATGAACATACCTGGTTCTATTAAGTACGTTTCCTCTTCTTTCAGTCATTGATTAACTTATTTCCCTTAAATAAAAAAGCGGTGGTATTTCTCTATTCTTAAAATCTTTGAGTTGGGATACATTACTAAGTATATTTTTAATAGGAGCATGGTATTTCCTAAAATGGTGTTTTAAAATGAGCCATACATTAGTACGGTCTTTTAGATACTTAATAGTTGCTTATCATTATATCACGACAGTACTAAAAATAATTGTATAGATCTACCTAAAAATTCTATTCTATGTGGGAACTTTCTTTATAATATCTATGGTAAGTGGGTAATCAATTTTGTTGTTGTTATTGTTGTTATTAAGAGAATGTATGGAAAAACGCCTAGAACTGTTTCAGGTACAGTTAACTTTTTTGCTTAAAAACAGTCTTTAAATGAAGACATTTTTACCAGTGGATAATTATTAACATTATTTAAAGATCTACCATAAGGTTCTGTTATCCTGATTATTTATATATTTTACTGATTATGTGAGTAAAATGATTAAATCCAAACAAAATGAAGTTAATCCCACTTCTCAGTAATAGTTACTATTAACAATTATATAGATATATTAGAGTACATATAAAAATTAACATTTTATTTTTATTTTACAGAAGTAAATCATATGTAATTTAACATTCTTAAACAATGTGTCTTAGATATCTTTCTCAGTAAATAAAAATAGATTTGTCTTATTCCTTTTAATCTTGCAATGTATTCCATTATGTCTATCCTACAGTTGCTTATTTAAACTCTCTAGGACATATATTTCTTTTTCACATTCTAACATTTCTAGAATCAGGATTCTCCTTATATTTTTTATAATCCGTGACATTTTAGAATTTCTGTCTGCCAGGCAGCATATGTTACCTGGTTGTCATTGCCTATTTGTCTTTGTGAGCTTGGTCATAATTGTTCAAATTGTCATCACATTAATTTTTTAAAAAATTTTTATTAAAGTGTAGTTGACATACAATGTTATATTAGTTTAAGATGTACAACATAATGATACTGTATTTATATAGCTTGCAATGTTTTTCAATAAAACAAAAATTTATTGTTTATGCAGAATGGCACAGACAGAGCAGCAGAGCATAAATTTGATAATTTGTGAAGTGGAAATTTGTCATTCAGGGAATAACTAATTCCATATATTTTTGTTGCAAAGGAAATGATCAAATCCCTTATGAGGGAAAGAAAGTAGGATACTCATAAACAATGAAGTTACGCTTTAATTTATTACCAAGACATAGGCAGAGAATTGCCTATTATAAGCCAAGCAATGCAAGTGAGAACTAGAGAACATGCCAATCTTAAAAATTACTCAAAGTTGGTAAAATATATTTCAAAGCAGTGGGAGGTTGGCGTGACCAATTCGTAGTTCTCACAGGACCATTCTTAAGGCATTGTATCATAGTTTAATTGGCAGATTTTCTTTCTTACTGGCCCATAACATAATGATTGTCTTACTATCAATGATGGCTAAGATTAGATAAACTAGAAGATCTACAATGAATAGTAGGTACCATGTTGAAGACTTTCTAAAAACTTCCTACATTTATTTTCTAATTGAATTTTTAAAAAATAGATTTTATTTTTTTAGAACCATCTTCGAGTTACGGAAAAATTAAAATGCAGTATGGAAAGTTCCCATATATCCTATATCCAGTTTCCCTTATTAATTAATCCTTTATATTAGTATGGTACATTTGTCACAATTAATGAACGAGTATTAATATATCATTATTAACTAAAGTCCAGGGTTTATTCAGATTTCCTTGGTTTTTACCTAAATGTCTTTCTCAGTTCCAGGATCCCATCTAGGAAGCCACAGTACATTTACTTATCATGTCGTCTTAGGCTCTTCGTGGTTGTGGTCATTTCTTAGATGACTTTGAAAGTTCTGAGGAGTACTGGTTTATTTTGTAGGATGCACCTCTATTAGAAATTATCTACTGTTTTTCTCATGATTAGATGGGAGTTATGAATTCGTGGGAGGAAAACCATAGAGGTAAACTGCCATTTCCATCATTATCATATCAAGGTTATGTGATATCACATGCTTTATCACTGTTGATATTCACCTTGTTCACTGGCTGAGATACTGTTTTGTAATTTCTCTACTGTAAAGTTACTCTCCTCCCTACTCTCTACCTTGATTCTGCCCTCTTTGGAAGGAAGTTACTGTGTGCAACCCATGCCTGAACAGTGGGGTTTTATTGTCCTCCATGATGCTCTCATATCTACATATATTATCTTAAATTTTATGTCTCTTCCCTCTCATTTATCTATTTCCTCAATGACTTATTTATGTCCATATAGACTCATGGATGTTTATTTTATACTTTAGGGTATAGTCCAACGCTATTTTGTTGCTTAGAATGTTCCAGATTTGGCCATTGGGAGCTCTCACGTGTTTTTTTTGGCATACTCCCATCCATATAGGTTTTGTTTGTTTGTTTTTAGCACTTTATTACTTCCTAGCATCTAATCGAATTCTCCCAACAATTCAATGAAGTAGGCATTCTTATCTCCTCATTTACAGAGAAAAAAAAATTGAGGTCTAATGAAATTAAGTACCTTGCTCAAGTTCACATGGGAAGCAGATGATAGGATTTGAATTTTTCTCTGTCTGAGGCTTTCGATCACCTTTAATATATTATGCCAATATTTAAAATATAATAAAATACATATCCTTTTAAGAAAAATAATTCTGTAATCATAATATGATGGATTTGTGCATTTCAATCTTTATTTTGGACTAAGAGAGAAAAAATATATCTGCTTAGAGCCAAAAATATGTAACTTTTGGAATCCCATGAGTCTATGGGTGTCCCAGTGCCAGTTATCTATGGCTCACAATTGGCCCGCTGTCCTACAGGAGTTGCTTTGCTCTTTTGTGCCAAGGTTAGTTACTGCAAGCCCTTGTAGTAGAGTATGCCAGGCCGTAATTGTTGCCAGTGTCTTAAAGGAAGACATTCTTTTCTTTCATTCAGCAAGGTTTTAGGAGTCTACTGCTCTGGTGTCACTTACATTCTAATAGAAAGAGACAAAAATAAATATGTAAGCCAATGAACAAGATATTTTTGGAGGGTGATAAATCCTAGCCAAAGGCCAGTGTGACCAGGATGCACTAATTGAGAGGTACCTAGGGGATGAGGTCAGAGAGGCAGGCCTTGTGGCCCACAGAAGGAGTATGGTGTTTTTCCCATTTCAGTTGTTGGCTTTGGGCGTGTTCAGGCAGGGGAGCTTACATGGTGTCCCTGGTTACTCACCGGCCTTACTGCATGCACACCACTCTTTCCCTGGTTCCTCCTCCTTGGCTACACGGGCCTCTGGCTCTTCTTGGAATATGTCAAACTCTTTTCTGCCTTTCTTATTTGATCAGCCTGGAAAAAAAAAAAAAAACCCAAATACTATTTCTCCGCTTAATGATGTAGCTCCATCCTTCATATCATTTGGATTTCTGCTTAAAGCCATCTCCTTGTAGAGCTGATCTAATAATGCTTCTTTCCCCCACCCCCCATCATGTTTCCTCGTCAATCCCCAAGGATGCACTATACCTTTCTTTTGCTTTGTTTTTCCTTTAGAGTATTTATGGTGACCTGACTTTTATTATTATTTTTTACTTTTTAATGTTCTGTCAGCCCCACTAGAATGCAAATGCCACATGAGGACATGGATTTTGTCTGCACTATACATCATTGTCTCCTCAGTGCCTAGGACATTGTCTAGGACATAGTGAGTGATTTTATTAGTTATCTATTTCATGGAACATGTTATTCACAACTTAGTGGCTTAAAACAACAAGCATTTATTATCTCACAGTTTCAATGGATCAGGAATTCAGGAGGGGCTAGGCTGGGTGATTGTGGCTCAGGGCCTTTAGGGGTTTGCAGTCATTGTTGGCCAGGGCTGCAGTCATCTGAAAGCTTAACTGAAGCTGGAGGGTCCGTTTCCAAGCTTTTTCATATGGCTGTTGGCCAGAGGCCTCAATTTCTTCATTTCTCCTAAGGCTACTCTCAATATAGCAGCTGGAAAATGATGAGAGAGGTCAAAGCGGAAGCCACAATACCTTTTTATGACCTAGTGTCTGAAGTTATACACTATCATTTCTGCTTCATCCTATTTGTTAAAAATAAGTCAATAAGTTCAGCCCACACTCAAAGGAGGAGAACTAGGTTCCACCTCTTAAAGAGAATAGTATCCAAGAATTTGTCAGCATATTTTAAAAACTAGCACAATGATCAATTAACATTTGTTGAATGGAGAAATCCATAAGTTGGGTTATATCTTTGTACAATCTTTTTTGGCTACTGCGTGGAAAATGAACTATAGGGGGCAAGAACAGAAGCAATGAGATTGATGATGATGAGGATGCGGATGATGATGGTGGTAGTGGTGGTGGTGATGATAGCCAACATTTAACTCATTTTCTGTGCCAGGGGCTGGTCCAAGTGCTTTGTAGCCATTAACTCATTAATCCTCAGAACAACCATATGAGATATGTATCATTCTATTGTCTACATTTTACAGATGAGGAAACCAAGGCATGGAAACTTTCAGGAACAGCAATATAGGTAAAAGATGATCTGATGCTATAGGTAACACCAGCTCTGACTGGTAAGATTGCAAATGCCTCTATGTTCTATAATGTATGATCCAAACTCATAAAAACCCTGACCACAAGATATTATGGGAATCTCCAAATTAGTTGAATACCACAGATATATAAGAAAATATACTTGTTAATATGTACTATGGATTCTAAGTTTTGCTCCAGTGGTATTATAATAGTCCATGATTTATTTCTCTTTTTTTCAATAATAGAAGTACACTGGTATTATGACGATAAAACTGAGCATTTTAAAAATTTTATTTCAAATGTTTTTAGAGCAAGATATGTATTTATAAACACAAGAACAGTCATGAGTGTGTTTATCTTTTTGTAGATTTTATAGAACAAACTTATTTGATTTTCTAGATATTCGAATAAGTATATCTTCAGCCTCAGAACTTAGTATATAATTGTCAAGTAACTAAATTGTATTTTTTTTCCAAATCTAGGTGGTTCATGTATGGCATATGATTTCCTATGATGTAAATTATGTAAGAACTACATTAATATACCCTTATTTTAGTTAATTATGTAATTTATACTTTAAATAAAATAAACTATATGTAAACAAATTAGATTTTCTTTTACACAGTTTGAAATATTCTACTGCTTGTAATGCAAAAATGAACAAATTGTCTTCTTCATTTAAAATGAAATTCTGTAGTCTGATTGCAGATCAAAAATGACCTTTACACTGCAATTCTCAGTATGCTGATTAAAAAAAGAATGCTTATTTAGGATTTGTTGCACATTTCATTTAGTTTTAATTATATTCCACGTGGAGAAATATATCATTTCTATTTTTTGCTTTTACATTTGATCGATGTCTTAATGTCATAAGACCTTTAATGTTCCCCCCTTTTCTTCCTCTTTTTTTTCTTTCTATAAATGTTTTTCTCTACTAGAAAAATGTGCAGCTGTATTAATCTCAATAGCAATTTTAGGATAATGTTTCTTCTATTATTTATTTCAAAGATGTGAGCAGGTGCCTGTAGTGTATTAAACTATGAAGACTGAAAATACTTGAACAGGGTTCTGTGTCTTAAGAAACAAACAAGATGCACCACAGCATTAATCTCATGCATATTTAATAACATACATTATCACTGTGCTACCTATAATTTAGACATATAGGTAGTGAGCAGGTGACATAAATAACTATGCTTATCGTGTACTGAAGGCAATTCTGGCATTTTGGGGGGTCATTTGGAGATAGGAGAAATGTGAACTAGGTCTGAGCAGAAAATTCAGCTGATATTTGATAACTGACCTGGAGGAATCCATAGGGTTGGGATTTGGAATTTCCTGGTTGGGGCATACCCTCAGGGTAGACTTTGGCATTTTGCATTTATGGCAAGGCAGTTCTCTTCTTTCAGGAAAAATGGCCCCTTTCAAAGTAGAATACAACTAAAAAGGATAGTCCAGACATTAAATTGAGTATAGTAAAAAGTAAGAAGGGAGGTTTAAGTTTGAGAGTGACTAATTCCTCCTTTCAGTATAAAAGGAGAAGAGAAAGGGAAGCGGAGAAGGGAAATCTTGAGGAAAGGCAAATGTTTCCTTTTGTAGCTCAAACTTTCCCCTTTCTTTCTTTGTCTTCTGGGACTGATCTCAAAGGGAATGGAGACCGAGCAATGCGACCTTAAAATCTTCTCCAATAAGTTTGAAATTTTACTAATTAGATATGCTTAAACATTTAGATTCACCTAATTTACATTAAGGCTACCAGGTATTGGGTTTGCATCAACTATCTCATTTAATTCTCAGCTTCTTTGCAAGGTAGGCATTACATCAAATTCAAAGACGGGGAAAAAGACTTAGGGAGGTATGAAATATGCTCAAAGTCATACCGAGTTAATTGAGCAGTTTCCTGATTTCTCTCTTGTCCTGTCTCCTTTCACCACTTCCTGGGAAGGTCAAAGGACAGAAAATAAAAAAGAAAAGAAGCCCATGACTATATTAACAGGGCTGCTGCACCAAGGCAGCATGAGTCACACTGCAGACATCACAGATTTGTATGTTTATTGTGACATTTTTCAGACATATGGCTGAAAATTGTGTTGACTTAACAAAATTGATATATTAAGAGTATATTCTGACAGTCGGAAGCAAAGCATCATGAGAAGTGCTTTTTCTAATTCCAACAAAGACTTTGGGCTATTGCCCACTTTGGCTATTTTGAAACATAAAAGTGTTAAAGTGTGTTTTAAAGAGCATGTTTTCATAAGATTAAACTTGAATTTACTTGGGGAATGGGTATTTTGATCAAAGAAAGAAGCAAATTTGAGGTTAAAGATCTCTGGATGTTAGGTGGGAATAGGAGTGTTATAGGGTGGGCACTTTGGGTAGCCAGAGCATAATCTGAGGCAGTTCTAAGGAGTGTCATTGAACAGAGGGAGACTAGATGTGTAGGGAAACGTAATATGAGGGGCAGCACAGGTACGAATAAAGTACCAAGGAAGAAAGGAATTTCGATGTAAGAAAGCCCAAACCTGCAGAAAAATTTTATGAGTTGATTAGCGTTCATTATTTATATGTTTGCTTACTTATTTTCTACACCTACAGTACCTGGTCTTCCTAGGTAGTCTCCCATTCAAGTACTAACCAGGCGTGACCCTGCTTTGCTTCCAAGATCAGATAAGATCTGGCATGTTCAGGGTGGCGTGGCTGTAGGCCTAGAGTTCATTCGAACCAATCAAAAGACACGCGTAGAAGCAAGATTACAACAGACTGGGAAAAATGCTTCCCAGAATGACAGTTTGTAGTTCCTTTTATACATTTGCAATTAAGGAGAGAACACAGCAAGATTACAGGAAAGTGGGAGAAAGCAAGGCAGGAAAATCTCTATGATTGGATTACAGTACAGTTAACAAAATTATGTGCTCTCTTGGGAGTGGCATTTCAAAGGTGTGTTAATTTATATGCACAAAAACAATGGGCAGGGTTGCTTCAGGTAAAGATAACCTTCTGCTAGGGAAGTTATATAGGCCTGAGGTGTGACTACCCACCATTACCTGGCCAGTTAGGGATTTATAATCAGATCACCTTGGGAAGTTACTTTGGCTAGATTTATTATAGAGCCCCTTTTCATCCACAGGAGAGTACCAATCCAAACTTCACAACTTTACCTAGACCCACTCTGTTGTCTGTTCTGAAAGTCTTAAAGGCACAGCTGTCCTCAGGTTCTTCCCCTGCCTCTTCCACACTAGGACCCTGGGAACAGTTCCCTATCTCCAGTCCTCTAGAAGAGTGGGATTGACACATATGCAGAGAAGTTTGTGATGTGATAAGATTACAGGGAATTTTCCCTTAAATGCCTGAAATTTCATTAACCCAGAGGAAGCTATGTTAACAGGCAGGGTTTTTGTTATAATCGTTTCATGGCTATGCATGACTGAACATCCCACTTTTGTTAGGTGAGTACAGTTTCTCCTGGATAAGCCTCGTGTAGTTCCTCATACATGCCACTGTGACAGGTGAGCTCAGAGAGGAGGGATGGGTAATTTACTACCTAAAGGCAGGCAGTCAATATTGAATATAGAGGGACTGGGCTGTTTCCCTAGTTTAAGTACAAAGAAAGGAAAGAAGGAATTTGGGGATAAATTAGGGAGTTCCTATTTTGGAAATACAGTCATTTTGATGAATCATGTGGGATGGCTGAGGCAAGAGGAGTAAACCAGTATGGTCTTGGGTAAAGAATGAAACCTGTCTGAGCTTCTTTCTCTCTTACTTGAATCTCTATTCCTTCATCCATAAAAGGAGACGGTGAAACCTTATGAGCTTGGATGACTCTTCTCCATATACCATTTTAGAGGATTTTCTTGTAGAGCTTAATATTTGTCATATCCATGATTTGACATTGAAAACTGTCAGGAAAACAATCCTCTATTTAAACTCTTCCCAAGGGGAATTATAATCTCCTTTATGAATACATGTTTGATAAAAAGCATTTTCAAGAATGCATTTAGTGAAAATCTTTGATTTAGAGGTAGATGCCTTAAGGCCATGCAATTTGGTCACAGATCCAGTTTCATCATTTACTGTGTAGCCTTGAACAAAGTTCTTAATTTCTTCGTGCATCAATCCCCTCGCCTCTAACATGAGGATGGTAAGAGTCATCCTTGAGTTATTAAATACAAACATTCAGAGCAGTGCCTGGCATACACTAGGACCTAAATATCTGTGGGGTGCATGAATATCACTTAGGGATGGTATGCTCAATAAAAACTTTTTGGAGGCGTGAACATTTACTTTGCAAGAGGGGTGGGATTTCGATGAGGGAGGGCAATATTGATGACAGAAATGGCGTGACCATGAAAAAATAAAGGTTATCATTGGAGAAAGAGAAAAGCATACTTTAGTGGGTTAATAGGGTGTACAGAAAAAATGGTTTAAAAGGTTTTATGGAGTCCAACTGTAATGTGCCTTTACAGCCAAACTAAGAAATATAGATATTTTTAATAGGGGAAACAGTCTGAAGGTTTGTGGGCAGGGAAATGTCAAGATGGATGGTTTATTTGCCTGTTTTGCATTTCCTTAAACATTCTTTTTCTTGTATAAAAATTATTCTGGTCTGTTATATTGCATTTTAAGTACATTTAACATCTGAGAATTAAAAGTCCAGAAGCTCTGGAGAAGGAGAACCACATAAACAGTGAAGGTGCCGGCAGGCCTCTTCACTCCATGAACTGATGCCTGTGGGCAATGGTTCCAATCAAACCTGAAAGAGCTTTGCATTTTGGCAAAACCTATGGAAATAATGTGGCAAGGATTTTAAGGATTCTTCAATCATGAAGACATTATTTAGGTGTTAGATGGGTGGGTCTTCAACTCCTTGAGGAAGAATTTAAAGATTTAACTGAGGGCTTTAGAAAAATTGTAACAAAGAGAGCGGTTACTAGATTCCATCTTAAGATGATGAATCTGGAAAAGCCAACAAGTTATAATCTCCATACATTTTCTGAAGTGCCCTAAGAGATGAAACATGTGAAAAATCTACTTTATGACTACCGGCAAGTAGCAGATCATTTATATATACATATTATTGTACAAGGTTATATATGCAAAACAATGCACACTATATTTTATGGGCAACTTGGATAATTTTCAAGAATGACTTTTACTATATAACATTTCACTTTCTGCTGAAATTCCAAACTCTTAGATTAAGATAAGATTTGTGAATTTCCGATTAAGATGAGATTATTTTTACCTACATGAATTTATAGGGAACAGTTTCTGTTTTTTAAAGAAAGAGAAAGAGATCTTTGGGCTGCAAAGAGTTATGTGAGTGGGCCTTTCAGTTATGCAAATATAGGTAAGAGTGAGACACTCCTGAACGTTTTTTCCATTCCAGTTGCCCCTCCCTGAGGCCCAGGTATACAAAGCTGATCTCCAGGGAGAAAGTAAATTATTTGCATAAGGAGGTCAAGACCTCCTGCGAGGAAGGAAACAGAAGCCCCTTGCTGAACCGCTCCTGCTGGTGATTGTAGGTAGGCAATTCTTTTTGGCTGACTAGGTCCTCCCCAACACCAGCACTCTTTGGCTAGAAAAGATACCTAGGAATTGAAGGAAAACAACAACAAACCTCCGACTTCCTTGAGGAAGGGGAGTGTGGTGTCAGACAGACTCTGCGACAAAATTCCAAGGTTTTTCTTTGGAGATGCATCAGCATCATCTGCTAAGGCCGTGAAGGGCCATTTCTCTATATTGACACCTATATATGGTACAACAAGGAACAATGGCAGAATGAACACAAGGTAAGTGCCAGGAGGACTGACCTCCTAGGGACAGAGTAATTTTGAGGTGTGAGGGTTGGGCAAAGACTCAAGAGGTCTTGGATTTCACATGTGGGTGATCTCTAGTAGCTATGACTGTTTGCAGTCTGAGTTTATGAAGGGTTTTATACGGCTTACATAGAAAATTCAATCATTTTATAAATATTTATTGAGTTCTTTTGTCTGCCAGGCAGTGAACCAGGCTTTAAGGACAGAGCAGCTAACAGAACAGACAAAAATTTCTGACTTCAAGGAGCTTACCTTCTAGAGGGTAGAGGGGACAGGAAATCTATACCATAGTATCTTAGATGATGCTAAACCTTAAGGATAAAAAATAAAAATAAAGAGTTTATGCGTATGTATAGGTGGTTATTGCTGAGGAAATTGTCACTGAGAAGGTAACATCTGAGTAAAGATCTGCAAAGGAGGAAGGTGGATACTTGGGTGTTTCAGACAGAGGTGATCCGGGTACCTGAGGATTGAGAGTGACTGGAGTCTGAGGAAAGGTGTGGAGTAAGGAGACAAAGAGTAAGAGGTGAGTTCTTTTTAAACTAGAGCTGTACGGGGTCTCATAGGCCATTTTAACTCCATTGTAAGGCTTTTAGCTTTCATTCTGAATGATATTGGAAGTTACTGAAAGGAAAAAATTTAAAATACAGAAAAGTGAAAGAAAAAGTAGATGGTTCCTACACCCAAAGCCAAAGGTCCTTTGATCATATTGTGACCCTCCTTAAATCCTTTAATAGCTTCCTTTGCTGGTAGAATAAATTCCTAAATCCCAATCTGTCCTTTGCATCTCTCTATACTATCATCTGCTTTGATTTATCCACTCACTCTGACTAAAAACTGTTTTCCGATTTCTCAAAATTTATACTTTCTATTGCCTTTTTTTCCTACATGGCTTTTGCATCTTGCATTTTAAAAAAAGAACGCTATATTTTTCCATTTTTTTTTTTTACAAACTTCACAAAATGGCTAAATCAGGGGCTTTACAATTTTTCTGGATGTTGGTGTTCAGAATGCAGTAAGGAGAGACTGGACGTAAAGAGATTAAGTTAGACAATAGGTACAAAGTAGAGTAAGACTTGAATTAATAGTGTTCATTTACTTAGTAACATTTACTAGAGACACTTATATATCAATCCTCGTGGAATTTATGGTTTAGTGAGTACCAATGTCAAGGATAAAAAGGAAAAAAATCCTTCCCTTTTCAGCTTCATAGATGTAGCAATGCCACAAAATGGGGGGAATGGAAGCTTTCCTTAGAGGTGATCTAGAGAAATGTTTGGCAAAAATTCTGAAAATTTGAAATTTCGGTGGAATATTTTTCCTGTTTAACCAAATTTTCTATTATTGTAACTTTCTGCTTCGAGTAATGTTTTTATCTATTTTGGGTTCTTTTAACTATTGTTTTAAAAACCATCCAAAGTAACTAAATACTAAGTAAAAAGGAATGGCTAATATGCTGCTCGCTCTCTGAGAGACACTCATTGTTTTTCCTATTTGGAAGACTTTCAACTGGTTATCCTCCCTACTTTGAAGAAAACACCTCATTCAAAAAAATATTATTTCCAACTGCCTCAGGGCATAGTATCCTTTTCTCTTTTCAAAGGAATCCTCCAAAATGCTATTCTCTATTTGAAAAGCAGCAGAAAATAAATGTGTAGTATTAAAACGTAGCAATTTGCCACTCCCTTTGACCTGCCCCAGTTACTGCAATAGAGAACGTCTGGGGATAAATACAAATGTGGCAGATTCAGTATTCCTAGTGAAGTTTATGAACGTGGCCCGAGCTGACAGGGCATTTCCGCTCTCCAAAAGTTAAACGTTAACATAAGAAAACAAAGTATTAAAAAAATAACTCAGAATAATAGATACTTAGAAGGTCGGTTGTTTCCTAAGGAAAGGGGAGTGCAGACCAGGGCTTTGCTGTATAACCTTGGGCAGGTTATATAAACGTCTTTGAAACTGTCCTAGATCTTTGGACCAAAGATCTCTAAGGTTCCTTCGTCTCTAAAATTCTATAGTTCTACGATTACGTTGTTTGACACGGGCCATTCTGTTGACTTCCTAGTCTCCAGGAGAGAGGTTAACTAATCCTTACGAGTGGAACTGACTAACTTCATGGCGAATTATCAACGCAGAGGTGGGTGTACTTCACATTTCCAAGGGTTTGGACACTAGAGATGTTCTTGGAAAACTTCCAAGAGAGCCTTTTCCCCGTTCTTTAACTTGGTTTTACAATTCTCTTGACTCTTTGGGATAGGCGAGCAGGAAGGATCTACGTTAGATTGGGATCGTTTACGTCACTAAACATTTCCCCTTTCCTTATTTTTGGACCAAAAAAAAAAAAAAAAGCCAAGAAACAAATCCTAAAGGGATGGAAGGGGAAACTATGATTTTGATATCTCGAAAGGCCTGTAAAATCCTGCTTCTGCATTTTCATCCTTTCTTTGGGGGTTAGGATCTTTTTTTAAACATGTCTTTTTGGCAGAGTGGACCTAGAGTGAGGCTCAGAACAGCAGAGGGGGCGCTGACGGATGCTTTTGCGCGAGGGCCGGCGTGAGGGATCTTCGGGTCGATCTCCGCCCGCGCCAGGCGGGCTCGGAGCTCCAAGGGCGCGGCTGCGGGCGGGCGGGCCCGGGGAGGGGCTTCGGGAGGGCGCCGCGGCCCGAGCTGAGCGGGGCCGCCCGGGCTCGGCGCGCTGCGCGGTCGGGCGGGCGGTGGCGCTGCGGAGGCGGCGGCCAAGGCCGGCGAGCGCGGAGGAGGGGCCCGAGACTGGGGCGGCCGGCGGCAGCTGCCTCCGTGACGACTGCTGGCAGCGCGGCGACCCGAGCAGACCGAGCCGCGGGCCCGCCGTCGTCGCCGCTCTCGGCTGCCTCCCTTCCCCTCCTCGCCCGGCGGGAGCCGCGGAATGGGCCGCAAGCGCCGCGGGCCCCGCGCCGCGCGCCGCCCGTAGGCCCCAGCAGTCGGAGGCCGGCCGGCCGGCCTCTCCGCCCTCCTCGCCGCAGCCGGGCCGTCCCCACCCCAGCTCCCCGGGAGGAAGATGAGGGAGACGGGCCCGGCGCTCAGCAGCCAGAGCAGCAGCAGCAGCGGTCGGGGGAGGGTGTCTCGCCGTTTCCTCTCAGCCGCCAGGACAAGATGGCAGCGGCCGCGGAGAGGGGCTGAGCCCGGGCTGGGTGGTGCCGCCTGCTGAAGCGCCTGGCTCCCCGTCCCCCGCACGGCCCCGCACCCCACCCCGGACATGCTCAGGGCTGCGGCCGCCCGAAGAGGGGAGAGCGCAGGCCTCTAGGAAGGTAAGGGAGCAGGGCCAGGGGCGCCCCCACCCCGGGGCGGGGCGACAGCTCCATTCGCGGGGCCTGCGGCCGGGGCCAGTTGGCTCCTCGGGGTCCCCGCCTGGCCCGACCTCCCCGGGGCGGCCCGCACTCGTCGCGCGCTCTGTACCCCCATCCGCATCCCCCGCGCGCTCGAGCTCCGAGTGTCCGTGCGGGCCCCGATCGGGCGACGGGTCCAGGCGTCGCCCCCAAGGCTGGGTCCGCTCCAGGCCCGCAGCCGCGGGACGCGGGGCCGCGCGCGGCTGCTGCGCGCGGTGGCGCAGCCTCCGGGAAGCCGCGCTTGGGCCGGGCCGCCCCTAGCCGAGGTTGCGCAACGGCTCTTCCCGGCAACCGAAGTTTTGTTTAGTCCCACGGGGTGCCTGTTCCCTACCGCAGTCCTGGGCCGTCACTACGGAGACCTCTTGTCTTTCATTAAAGGGAACAAACACAAACACACGCACGCACGCAACTTGAGCGCGCCAGCCGATGGCTGCGTCCCTGGCTTTGTGGCCCAGTCACCAGCGTCGCCGAGCGGCGGGTTTGGAGGGTGCCAACTCTGGGGACGTGAGTGCGTGTGATTGTTGGGGAGGGGAAATGTGATCCACGGCTCCGCGTCCCCTGCCGCGGCCAGAGGAAGGCGTGGCGGCCGCGCGGCGGGGCTGTTGCCGGCTTCTCTCGTTACGGTGGCGGCCGCCCGCTTCCCTTCGCCACGCTGGGAGAGCTCACGGAAGGACTTGGGATGAGAATGCCTGTTTTCCTGTCGGGAGGGTGAAGGCTGTTTTAAAATGGTATGTGGCTCTCAGAGAAGCCTGTTCTTTTCCAGTCTTGATTTCTGCTTGAGGAATCGTGCTGAAGGGTGTGTGTGTGAATTACCTTGGACCTGTTACAAAGTAGTCATAACATGTTCAGTCCTTGAACCGTGTTTTCACAACCTCTTGCTACCCCGATAGAATTTATTTTTCCACCTGTCATATTTCGTTGCTTCTAATTATAAAGAGCTGCTATTAGCAACAGTGAAGCTTTTCAGATTATCGTCGTTTACAGGACAATCTCATGGTTAATTCTGTTGTCAACTTTGATGTTTCTCTGGTACAGTGCCGGAAGAGTAAGCTGGTAAGCCAGTATGCGCTTGTGCTTATGTGAACCTTTTAGTTAGTAGTTTGGAGATAGGCTGTTTTTTTTTTTTTTTTTTTTTAATTTTTAGGTACTTTCTTGTTATCTGTAGCTTTTGAAGTGGAAGTACTGTATTTATATTCAAACCATTTTAGATTATTTCGAAGTTGTAATTACTGGGCGCTTTATACTTTTAAGGGGCTCTCTTTTTGATCTAATTTTTGATGAAAACTTTTGTGTGGTAACGGTAGGTTTTGTTTGTTTCCAACTAAAACATTTTCATCCTGCATTCTCGTTTAATTTTTTCAGAAGCTGGGCAAGCCTCACCATATGTTTGATAAGTCTAGATTCTGCTTATGTTTGCAAGTGCAGTGCTAATTTTATACAATGAGCCATGGTAAGGTTTTGATAAGTCATGATTAAACTTAGTATTTAAGTAAACAAAGTATGATTGGCCTTTTAGAAAAATAATTTTTATAGTTTTATGTGTAATCTTATGCCTTCATGCCACTTAACAGTAATTGAAATGTAACCAACCAAATGAAGTTATTTACTTTTAAATCAACAAGGTATTTCTTGGTATATTTATGGATTCATAAAGTGTAGGGAACTGTTATTTATGAAATATAATGCTTAACCTGTTTGAGTTTTTTTTAATTTTTGAAATTTGTTTTTAATTTGTGTTAAGGTAGAGGTGTGTTGAAATATTTGAGATTTTTTTTTTTGTAATGGGAAAATTGAATAACAATTTGTTCCTTAATCTTTTTTTACTGCTCTAAGGAAAATATTTCCTAAAAAAATAATCTTAGGTTTAAACTGTTTTAAAAAAGTAAGATGAGCTTGAAATCTAGAACAGAACCAGCCATTAAATGTTTCAAATTTATATTTGGAGATTGCTGACTACAGTAGCTAAACATACATATTAGGCAAGCAGATCATAACATGGTGAGCCAGTCTTAGTTTATTGTCATAATACCTTTTCCATTGAACTAGTCATTATCTTGCTTGTAAACCAGTCATTGGCTTCTGGGCATGTAGTTTTCGAGTCACATAAAAGTGGATGGTTTTTATGAGATAATTCTTTTTGTAAACATGCTTGAAAAGAAGCTTCAGATCAAACTATTTTAATTTTTTGGATACCCTGTCATGGGATACCATAAAATAAGGTGCAAATTACAGAGGTAGCTAGTATGGTAGGGCACATAAGTGTTTAATGCAAGGTATCGAAAGCCTTTTTTTTCCCTCTTGCAACTTAAAATAGCAACAGCTGTCAAATCAACAACTGTCAAGGTTTTTTTGGTTGAGATTTTGTTTTCAATATTTGATACATGAGCAATGAAGGCATATGTATATGGAAGGGAATAAAGGGGAAACGAATTTCAGAATGCTGAAATACTGTTTCCCAAACCTGTTTCACATTCATGTTTGTTTGCACATTATTTTCTGTTTGAATGTTAGAATGATTGATTCTGGTAACTTTTGACGTTAACTTTATTTTGTTAGGTAAGAAGAGTTAACTTCATAATGCTGTTCCCATTGCAGCAGTTCATCAAGGGTAATGTTATGGTAGGTTAGAACTGCATTATTGGTGGTTAATTCAAAGGCATGAGAAATGTAGTTTCCATTGCAACTTAACATTTGAGTTTGGAGATGAAAGGATGTCATAGCAATATTTAGATTTAAGGGTGTTCTAAGGAACTTTGAAATTCTCTATATTTAAAATAATCTCTATATTTAAAATTCTCTATATTTAAAATAATCCTGCCAGAGTTATTCTTAACTATTAGAGGACACAGAATAACTTGCTATATGATTATATTGCTACCAAAAGAACTGTTCATGTAAGATTTCTGGGTTTGCAGCTGTTCTAATTAGTGTCTGAAGTTGAGACTTCAGTGTAGTATGTTTAAATTCAGTGCAGAAGTTATTTCTAGACAAGCTACTAGAACTCTGTTAAAATGGAGGATTCTATCATTGTATTTTCTTGCTTTTTTAAAGTTGCCTCTTTTGCTGAAAGCTTTGTCTTACGTAACCCTTTCTATATGCTGTAAATGTAAGCCTAAAGAAATTATTTTAAATGTCTTTACTTGTTCTGGATCCAGGTGCTTAAAAAGCATATTTTGTGTAGTACCGTTAAGTGCTTAACATAAGTTTAATAGGGATATGTATATGGAGTAGAAGTTTCGAATCAATAATTTTTAGGATAGCCAGAGCACCTATATGTGCCTGATAAGGAAATACAGGTCACTTCTCTTGGTTGGCTTGGTGGAATTAAGAGTGATTCGGGGGGAAATACCTTAATATTAATTTACAGCTTCTGTAGTTTTGTCATAGCTGTCGTTTTGGACCACATCTGAGTCACTGTTAGGACCAAGCTAGAATAGATATGGAGGATGTATGTTATACATTTTACTTAAATGTTTGTCACATTAGACCTTGACCTATTTATTTAGCAGTTTGGCCTGTTCTCCTCAGTTGATACTTGAGCCATATGTCACTACACAAAGGCAAACATATTGCCTTGATTCTGAGGCACACCACTGTTATGCTAGGGACCTAGAGCCTCTGCTCTTAATGCTTGTGTGGAAATTAAAAGAATTGGACGAATATTGAAAATACTGTGTTTTTAATTTTTAGGGCGGTGTTTGTAGTTTGAGATAGTTAAGTCATTAAAACTGATTCACTTTTTCTTTTATATTTAGTAGGTAATGTGAAATCAGTACTTTAGAAAGCTTTTTCCAACAGAAGGGCTTTGAAATGAAACAAACCAAGGACAATATTTTTTTTTCCCTTAAATGGATGTTGGTACTTTGACCCAAACAACGTCTCTAATTTTTTTAACAGTGAGAATTTTTTCTTCCTTTGATAGTGGGTCAGGTTAGGTAGAGGAAGCTGGGTCACAATGGGGGAAGGGCAGAGAGATTGGTTTAATTAAACTTGGGAGGCTTAGAAATCTGTTTTGACTTGAATGTTGCAGGTTGTTAGAGACCAGAACCCAAGTTCACTTAGTTATAAAGTCAATTAAATATTGTGCTAGCTTGGGGATTAAGAATATGCTGTGATGCCTGCTAAATGATAAGTCTTTTTCTTATTTTTTTTTCTTTTAATTTAATCTTTTTTCTTTAAATGATAAGTCTTGTGAAATGCCTGTCATCATTGATCAGTTTTTAAAAATCGTCTCCTCCCTTGTCTCCCTTACTCTTTGTGTTTTTTTCAATCTAAAAGACTTTTTTTTTTTCTTGATGTAGAATTTATGGAAGATAAACTTTCTATCCAATTAAAAATAAATCGTATGTTATAGGCCTAACTTGAAATCAGAAGTGTGAAAGGCATAGCACATATTTTTGCCATTAATATGAGTTTGGTTTATAGGAATAATTTTTTTGTTTGTTTTTTGGAGATCCTTAATAAAACTAAGGTGAACATAAGTCAATCTAGGTTTTTAAAACTGAATTAAACTGAATTAAAACCTAGACTTTTCTGATATTGATCACATAGTCCATTTTTACCTTCTGAGATAAACATCTCCTTTTAAAGATTAAATTTACATATACACTTACAGTTGCATTTTCTGTGCTGCTTTGTCATTTTTTTTAAACAAAAAGATTACACCTAGAAGAAGTAGAGATTTAGAGAAGAATAATAAAGGGAAATGTAATACTTCGCTCCTTTGAGCTGTACTTTTTTCTTTAGGTAAGGATCTAAATCGTGAAAGACCTTTTAAGTCTTGGGTCACATTGAGAAAGGATTGACAGAGTGGTCAGATAAATTCTTTATTTTGCTTAATTGTTAATGCTGAAGCACCTTTTTCTAATTGAAAAAAATTATTTAGATTTGCTAGATATTGAAATAATCAGATGAACAGAATGAGTCACTCCCACTCCCTTTAAAATTTTGTAGCCATTTATTTTAAATTATATTTGATTACCTATAGTTTACCAAGAAAATTGTCTTTAAGATTTGATAGAAAATATGAAACATGGCTATATTTGACTAGCCAGTTATTCCAGCTTAGTTTTTAAGAAAGTATTTAATTTTCTAAAAACCATTTATATTAAGTTCAAATTCCTCAGCTTCCCCTTACTTAGTTGCAGATTATTCATAAAGTATTTTATAGTTGTAAAAAAATAAAATAGTAACAATTGCAGAAAATAATTGACTTAGAAAATGTTTCCTAACCTATAAAACAGTTATTTAAAGGCTAAAAACTTCATTTGCATGTATTTTGACTGTGTTATCTGTTTAATAATACAAGAGTCCTGTGGGTTTGGTAAACTATACGACTTTAGATATAATGCTACAGTCTTAAATAGTTAATAAGTTAGATAGAGTGATAACATATTGAAAATTGAGCCTGACTTTCTAGAGATGCTTCTTGTAACAAAATTTAAACTAATACTTCTGAGGGGTTAAATATGTAATTTATTACAACTTCTATTGAGGTTACCTAGGGTATAATGACAAAATCACAATGAAAATTACAGTTTATATGTTTATATAACCTATAGCTAAGATGCTCTGCTACATTATATTCTCAAAACAAAAACATGTTTTTGGGGAACTTATAATCAGTTTCAGTGGAGACAATAGAAATATCTGTAGCATATTAGTTGTAGTTTTGTATTTTTTAGGTAAGAATAGTATTGGCTTAAAAATATTAGATTTTTAATCTGTTTAGCATTAAAATTTTTTTTTTTTGTAGCTGAATCACAGACTGACAATAAATAAATGAAAAATTTCTACAACAGGTAAAACAATGATAAAATATTTATATGAAAACTTTTATCTAATACATATTTGAATGTCCACCAAGTGCAAAGTTCTGTGCTGTGAATGAAGAGAACCAGACATGGTCCCCGCTTTGAGCAAGTCAAGTAGTAGGTGAAATTAACCAAGTACTGTAAATGTTCTTTTATATTTGTGTATGTATTTCTGACTTGGAAAATGCTCCTTGAGAAAAGCAATGATTTAAATATAGCACATTCACATTTCTTGAGACCGTTCATTTCATTTTGTCAAATATGACATATTTATATGATATTAAAACTATTAGAAACAGTTCAGCTTCTTAAGTTGTGTTAACATTCCCTGCTCTTTCGAAGCCCCCCCAAATCATTTAAAAATATGAACAACAATTCTATGAATTTTATTTTGGTGATAAGCCTTTCCATCAAGTTTAATAGTCTGATGGCCTTATAAAGACTTAGGTTGTATGTTAATTTAAATCAAGGAGATGATATTTCTCATATGTAGTTAGTAATTCAGTTCTCTTGGTTTTCCTTTTGCATAGACGCATTATTTGCGTTGAAAAAATCTACATTGGTTTGCCTTTTTAAACTATATTATTACTTTTCTTCTAAATTTGGGATGCAGAGCTCTCCAAACCTAATTCCTTGAAAAATTTTTTTTTTTTAAATGCCTACAGCACCTGGTATTCCTAGGTGGTCTCCCATCCAAGTACTAACCAGGCCTGACCCTTCTTAGCTTTCAAGATCAGACAGGATCGGGCTTGTTTGGGGTGGCATGTCCATAGACTCTAAACCCAATTCCTATGCCAACTTGTGGAAAGAAAATAGAAAGGAAAAAAATTGGTTATAGAGAGAATTCAATTTTAAGGTATTTTTAAGAATATTAAAATTGCTAGCTGTAACTTATTTGAAACCACTATACAGAAGGGATATTGTTTGTATGTTTCATTTATGTAAATCAGAAGTACACTTAATTTTGAGTTCTTAAAGGAGAGTCATTCAAAGGACAAATACAGTATTGCATTGCCCCTGTTATAATTGTATATGATATATTCTTAATGAAATCTGACAATTTGGTAACATTTCAATGTTTTATACATGTGTATTTAAAATTGAATTCTGTTTGGAAATTTACTTAGGGTGTTAGGGACTATAACAATTGGTTTGCCAATAGCTTTTGAATAGAAAATAGTTGAATTTGCCTTGTGACTTGCACTGTCTAAGTCTAGCCTGGCATTTCCGAATGTATTTCTAGTGGCTACTTTGTAACTTATAAAATCTCTTTAAAGTATCTCATATCTGAATATATATCCAGGTTGAACTTGTTTATCTTTAATCTGATTGGCAGAAGATGACATCCCTCAATTTATAACCTTTTAGAAGGTAACTTCATATATTACATTTTAAGAAAAGGTTACATTTAAAGATATAAAATAGTAGCTAACCTTTTTCTGCAGGTCAATCCATATCTTAAAGGTTTTTGTATCCCCTAAAGTGCCTCATAGACATTGAGGAATCTACTACAAGCATGCTATACTCTACCTCTATCCCTTAATCAAAATATAGCATCTTTATTGAGTAGCATGACAGGTCCCTTACCAAGCACTTGTGAAACCTTCTCTACCCCTCACCTGTTTTGTTTCTAGCAGATGAGTCTGTTTCCTACAATAGAGATCAGAGGGCATGAACTTCCTTCAGATTGCCAACTCTCTACCTCTGAATATAACTTCTACCAGTACATACTGTTTTCACTGCTCTCAAGGAAAGAAACATCTCCTTCCCTCTAGAATTATTCCCCTATTCTCTGCTGTGGATTTCATCCTCAAGTGTATATTTTAGTATCTTGAGCCTGTCCAATAACTTCGAGTTTCCTTTTTATCATGGCCCTTTTTCCCTCCAACTTTTTAAAATAGGTATCTGGGATCTTAAGGGGCCATCTTTTATTGTGCCTCTTCAAGTCTATGGACCTATCTTTCCTTTTCTATTTCTTCCAAACTTCTTTTTTTTTTTTTTTTTTAAGCAGTGTAGATTTTTATTCTGGATCAGTATTCAGCAGAAAGAGTTCACTTATATTGGTGAAGAAACTAAAGTGTAGTCTCGGTCTCTACATGTAGTCTTCCAAACTTAAGTGTGTATTGTAGCCTGTCTTTGAATTTCTATTCACTTTTTAGCCCTTGACAATATTACTCTGTCCAAGCCACTTTAATGAAATTATTCTTAAGCTCTCCAGTAGTTTTCTTTTATTCATAGCTTATGTATTTCTCTAGATGATTGCATCCATAGTATACCCTACTCAATTCTGAGTTTTGAGTCCATCTTTTTGACTGTCTATTGATCTCATTATTTTTCCCCCACAGGTAGCTCAAACTGAATTATCTTATTTCCAAATTTGTTCCTTTTTCTGTATTTCCTCTTTGGTATCCTCACTCTTTCTTTTTAAAAATTTATTATTTATGCCTACAGCACCTGGGCTTCGTAGGTGGTCTCCAATCCAAGTACTAACCAGGCCCGACCCTGCTTAGCTTCTGAGAGCAGTCAGGATTGGGCTTGTTCAGGGTGGCATGGCTGTAGACGATGGACTGTGGCTCCACTGGGACCTTTTGCATGTAAAGCAGATGTGCTAATTTCTATGCTATGGAACCATGTGTGTGTGAAACTTTAAATCTTAAAGTATGTTTTATGGAATGTACATTTTAAAAAACAGCTTAGTAATTTTTACTTCTGTGATTTGCAAGGCTTCTGTGAATAGCATTTTAAGTGTTAGCGTTGTTATATAACTATTGGCAGATTCATTGTGTAATATGTAATCATTTTATATCTATTTTATATGTTCTATTTAGCTGCTTATGCAATGCTTGAAAAATGGCATGAGGTCAGTTTTGGCCCACCAGAAGTTTTTAGTTATTATCTGACAATAAATTTCTCATCAGTAAACTGTAATTACTTTGTTGCCATTTTTAGTCAAATGATTTAGTGTATTTTTCTTTATTTCATAGGATCAATAGCTAGCTTTAATTTTTAACTTAAAATGTGTTAACCATTACTTATGCAGCTTCAAATGGAATTATACTTTCTGAACCACTTTTTAATTTTTTTATTTGTTGATGGCATTAAAAAAAAAAAATCTCTTCAGCCAGATAAATATAAGTTTTCTTATTATAGTTCTGATACAGATAATTTTATAGTATCACATATGGTAGTGTGGCTTTATACACTAATGTAAATTTTTTTTTTTAGTGTTTCAGTGAGGCTTGTGGAAGAAATATTTATGTAACCCTTGCTAAGTCCATATTTAGTTCACAACTTATTACAAGCAGCCCAACAATGTGTCACTTTAAAAGTTAATGATTAGAGGGAGTTAATCAAACAGAAGCAGGGTTTGGTGACCTTTCTTTGAGAGTACTCTTGAGAAGTTGCTCTTTTCTTTCCTCTTTAGGTCTTTATGAATTACATTGCTTTTTAGTTTTTTTCTGGCTTTCTAAAAGATAACTTCTAAACCTCTGCCTTGTCCCCTTCCTCAAATGCACCATAAGAATAAGAATATGTTCACTTCTGTTCCTTATTGTTTTTGACTTGAAACCATGTTTTCCTGAAGCAGGAGTTCCTGGAGCCATGGTGAAAGATCATCTTCAGTTCACAAGATATCTATGACAATTAAGATTTGAAACTTAAAAAAGTAGAGTTTCTACATTAGAAAGTTTTATGAAGACACTTCACTAAATTCCTAAAATAGAGCATTTCTATAAAATGCCATATCTGGCAACATTTTAAAATGTGAGTAGAGAGAGAACATATTGTAGGGAAAAAAACCCCTTCGAATTCAGCGGTATCAGGACCATATAGGATCTTAATAGAATTTGGAAAGAACAAGTAGTTGACTTTTTGGTCCAGTTTATGTTTTCAAGTCCTGAAATGTCTTTCATAAAGATTTTTCAAAGCTAAAAGTACTGTAATCGATCTTAATGCAACTGTAAATGTTTGGCTTCTCATCTCATACAAATGCAGAGCTGTTTTTGGTATGAGTGGAGTGTTGGGGCAGCTACTATTCTCACTTCACTGGTTTTTCAGACTTTGAATTCTTGTCATATATGTTAACTGGAGTGATAGTTCTCATTCAGTTATGAATATTGAATGTTGTACTGTTGGAAATACAAAATGAGAATCTTGAAGTTGTTTAGGATAGCTCATAATTTTGAAAAGTTTTGTAGAACTTGACTTTTGATTCTATACATGTCCATTTAGAACTGAATCGTTAACAAAAATCTTATTTGTGTCAGAATATTCTTTTATATTGTTTTGTCGAAGTGGACATTTGATCAGATTATTCTAGGATTGAACTTCTTTGCTGATTTGTTTCACTTAGGTTAGTAGGTGTTCTGGTAAGGATCATCTGACCTTTGCTGTCTTTGTCTTTAATATTTCATATTTATCTTTAAAAGTTAGTTACATGATTTCATTAACCAATGTCACCATAAAAATAAATTAATTAAAAATAAGTTACATGGATTTTTAAAATAAGAAATAAAAATTTCATGTTTTTTGGGGGGGGCAGATTTTCAGGCAAGTAGAGGGTAAATCAATTGGCCATAAAGAAGAGAGTACTTCAGATGAACTTTTTATTATTAGGCAGCTTTTGCTGTCAGTATTTGTATTTCTGAGTTTTGATTTTATATAGCTTTAAAAAATCTAGAGAGTTTTATGCTTTAGTATGAATAGTCCTTAGGTACTGTCTTTAATTAACTCTTTTCTAGCATTTTAAAAATAAAGATTTACATTGGCAGGGTGATTTCTAGCAGCTTTGAAATGTCCAACAGGTCATTTTCTGTTCCAAAAGTTGGAATGTTTTGCTAAGTCAGATGAAGCTTGTTATTTAACATGCTGATTTGTGTTATAGTCAACACATTCCTTAGATACTTTGTTCACAATACAGCTGGAAAATACCCAAGACTTTAGTGTTTTTTTAAATAAATGTTTTGTAGGCACCTTAGACCCAAGTTTATTTTATGAAGTTTTACAATATGTGATGGTTCATTTATGCGAAAATGTTTCTTATGTGAAATGTTTTAGTATAAATAATTTCCTGGATAGAATACTGGTAAAACAATCTGTTAATGATACAAGTATTTAAAATATTGAGATTTAAATGGACAGAGAAGAGTTAAACTCATTTACTATCCACACTAAAAATTTATTTTATAGTGTGTCCTATTTTTTAGTTCTAAGAAGACCTGTTATTTTGTCTTTTGCACTTAAATTACAAAGTGTTTGAGAAATAAAAGTTTGACTAGAGACTACATTTTATTGTCTGAATATTGCTAGTTATGTAGTTCCATTTTCTAATTCCTTTTGTAGAGTCATAGACTAGTACTAGGGTTCTCTGTCTTTTCAAGAATGAAAAGGCCTTTTTGTTGTCAAATTTATCAGACTACATAGTGAAATTCTACTTTTAGTCTCTGTTGATTGAAGAAATTACATAATAACTAAAAGCTCTATAAAACTATTGTGAATTAAGTAATACTTTTAAATGAAAAGATTGTCTATCACTGCTTATGAGTACTTTGTTATCATTGCTGGCAGATGATCTCAGGACTCATGGTATGCCTGATTATTCTAGATTTTAGGTGATCTGGGCTATGCCTAAGATATTTAACAGTCCATTCCCAAGTGTGTGACCCTTGAAGAGCAGCCTTGCACAAGAAAAACATTGTTTTATGCCTGTCACTCATATTATTTGTTTCTGTTTAACTTGTCACTCAGAAAAATTCAGACCTACAGAAAAGATGCAAAAATAGTACAAAGTATTCCTCTCTTTCACCTAGATTGTTCAAATGTTAACATTTTACTCTATTTGTGTTTGCCTTTTCTATCACTTTTTCTGAACTTTTTGAGTAAGGTGCAGATATGTATCCCTTTACCCCTAATTTTTTTTCCCTAAAAGTGTTCGTGTCCTTAGTTTTCTGTAATCTGAAGTTTCTTAGTCTTTGTGTTGTTTCCTTACGTTGATATTTTGATGAATACTACCAGTTTGTTTGTTTTTTTTTTTGGTAGAATGGCCTTCAATTTGGATGTTTTCTTGTGCTTAGAAATATCGCAGTAAAGTGTATTCATATCAGGAGGCACATTATATTGACATTTCTCATTACTAGTGATTTTTAATGTTGATCATTTGGTTAAGGTAGCATCTGCTGGTTTCCTCCTTTTGATTAATATGTATCTTGTGGGGATGTACTGAAGTCGTGTAAATGTCAAGAACTATGAAAGATCTTGCAAGCTAACAAATTAGCCATGGGTGCTAGCAGAATATAGGAGACTCTTGGGTCAGAGATAAAGGAGTTTCTCATAGTGATAGCACTAGTCAGGGTGGTTCCCTAACTTAGTTCCCACAGGATGGTGTGAACAGGGCCAGGTGACTCCTGCACAAAAGGAGTTATATTACAGGAGAGGAACCCAGGCTTAGGAAACTCGAATCTTTTATGCGGGGCAGTAAGCCTGCCTGATGTTTGTGCAAGAGAGAATCATTATCTTTATAGTACTGAATATTAAACAACCTGCCCTTTGCTCAGGAGGAAGACACTATTTCTACCTTTCAAGGCTGTTCAATATACAGATATCCATGAATAGGGACTCCAGAACAAAGGCAGTCAGTGTCCCTGCTTGCAAAACTTGGAGAAACATGAGAGACATGTGGTGAATTGTCTCCCAACAATAATATCCCGTTATTCAACTTTCACCTACTAGTTTTTGCATCTATTCATAATTTTTGTTTAAATCAGCAATTATGATTATTGCCAAATGGTGAATTTAAAACTTCATCATTCTTTTATATTTATTAATGGATTTTTTCTCTTTCCTAACTTATTCTCCAGGTCCCTCACTTCTGCTCTCTGGGATAACTTTCTAAGTAAACTTCCTGAATATAGTCTTTTCTTTTAAGATTCCACATTCAAGGGAACTCAGGCTGAGTCACAAGGCACCTCAAACTCAGTATGTCTAAACTTAAGTTCAATATTTCCTCTAAATTCTCATTCTATGTTTTAAAAATATTTTCCATTACCATTTAGTGGTCAGTTTTTCAGGCCAGAAACATGGTTGTGTCAATTCCTTCCTTCACTCCTCACCAAGTTCTGTAGTTCTTAATTCTATTGGTAATCAGTACTTTCGACTTCATTTGCTTAGTATGGCTCTGATCAGGTATTATCTGGATTATTACAGTAATCTTTCAGCTGTTTCTGTTATTATTCTTTTCAAGTTTATCCTTTTTCAAGTTTATTATTTGCCTGAATAATCTTTTAAAAATACAAATATGATTATATTGATTTTTCTGTTTAAAACCCGTAACGGTCACCCTATCACCTATATAACTTCTTAGCATGGAAGACAGGGTTCTTCATAATTTGTTCTTTGTTTTTAAGATCGTCTTCTCAAGGATCATGTTTTTCTTTAGCTGCCCCCTCCACTAGCAAGTTATGTTCTAATATGGAGATTGGCAAGCTTTCTTAAAGAGCTAGATGGCAAATATTTTTAGGCCTTGCAAGCCACATGTGGTCTGTGTTGCATACTTTTTTTTTTTTCTTTTTTTTGGTAAACAGCCCATTAAAAATGTAAAAACCATTCTTAGCTCTTGGGCCATACCAAAATAGTCTAGGTTAGATTTGGCCAACATACATAATTTGTGGGCGCATATTATAGCCAAATTAAACTAGTATGTCATATTTTTCATTAGTCTCTGCCTTATATATGCTATTGGTTTGTACTGCATGGACTGTCCTCTTCTACATCGTAGACTTCTTCCCAATGTCCTTCTAAATTTAGCTCATAGGTTAACTTACTACTGAATTCTTCTGTGTTCTTTCAGGGCATATGTTAATCATCCCTTTTCTTTGCTACCTTCATGCCTCCCATATCCTATGTTACTGTTCTCATTATGATGTAGTTATACATATATGTACACACACACACACGTTAGTCTCTTGCTGGGAGACTCATTAATGAAAAAACATGTTTTATTGATAAATCTTCCTGCACCTAAATGTCTTTACTTCATTTTAATTAAAAGAAAATTTTAAAAATTGAAAGAAAAGTAGAATGAAATAGGGTACAGTTGATTGAATATGATAATAATATATATCTTCAATGGTTATGTTTTCCTAAATTTTAAAAATACAGTTAATTAAAGAGGTTGTTCCATTGTTTGGTAGATTTTTTTTTCCATATTCATTTTAAAAATAATATCAATTTAGGCTCTGAAAGTAGAGTAATAGAATTAATTCCTGTGCAGCTGCCATCCTAGGTGCAAAATAACAGTTCCTGTAACTGAAGTCTTTCCTTTTTCCTTTCTTCCTAGCATTTTTATCATTTCCACGCATGTTTTTATACTTTTACTACATACTGACTATATCTAAAGCACAGTATAGGATTGTCTGTTGTTAACTTTATAATAATATCAGTCAATTTATTTATTTTGCTGCACATTATTAATTCTAACATGCATAGTTTTTCCCGTATTTTAACATCTTGAAATTGTGATATATCTTAAAATCAGTAATGTCTTACCCTTATAATTGGTGGTGTTTTCCTTTTTTTTTTTTGTGGTACCCATATATATGATGATTGTGGTATAAACTGCACTTGTGTGTTGAATGAAAAAGCTGTGCTTTTCTAAAAATTAGGTTATTTCAAAATTTTGTTAGAACATACAGTGTAGCAGTGAACATTATTTTACCTGTTTTTTTTTTTTTTTTTTTTGTACTTAAGTATGAGAGTTTCTCTAGGCAGGATATATAACTTGAAGAAGAATTGCTACATTATATCCATTTTCAGCTTCTTCACAAAAGTGATTGTACTTTTTTACACCAGTATGTAAGAGTCTTTGTTGCTTTATCCCTCTTTAACATATGGGTATTATACTTTTTGTCAGTCTGATGGGTATAAAATGGCATCTTACTGTAGTTTTAATTACTATGTTTTGCCAATATCTTCGTCATATCTATATGGCTTATCTTTATTTCTAGTATCACTTGATAAATGAACAAAAGTTTAAATTTTAATAAAGTCAAACTTTCCAATTGTTTTATAGTTTGTGCTATTTGTATCTTATCAAAAGAAAACCTTTATTTCAGAGATTTATGATTTATTAAAAATGTAACATTAATTTTAAGCTGAAAGAGATTAAAAATATAAATACTCTGTAGGCTGATTAGGGCATGTTTTGTGTTGTGAGACATTTATAGACTGTTCTTCATTTTTTTAAATCTTCTTTGGAATGGAAAGGTGGGAATATCTGTATTTGGTGAAGATTTTTTCCTCTTGTATTTATTCTCTTCAAGGAAATTCCAGCACTTTAGTTGGAGAATAATTAGAGCATGTGGGAGTGAAACCTTTTAAATGTAATGAGACAAGTGAGGGACAAATAAAGCATTGTAAACTTATGATAAATTTGCATATGGTCATTATATGATAGAAATTTGGAAAATCACTAGTAGGAGACAGTTTCTCTTTCTTTCTTTCTTTCTTTCTTTCTTTCTTTCTTTCTTTCTGTCTTTCTGTCTTTCTGTCTTTCTGTCTTTCTGTCTTTCTGTCCGTCTGTCTGTCTGTCTGTCTTTCTTTCCTTTCTTTTCCTAAGAGCTCTTTCTTTTGGGATGGGGTAGGGTGAGGTGGGTAACCATACCATAATGAAGCAGATAGAAAATACAAAGATCTCTTCAGACTATAAAAAACATAAAGGAGTTATAAACTGCTTTGTCTTTGTAGTTTGTACATGTTAAGGAAAACATAGGAGTGATTAAATCTTAAGTAAACTAACTTGATTATTTAAAAAAATAGTACATCAAAATTTGAATTAACAAATGAAAATAATTTATAAAAGCCTTAATATAATTATTAGTAATTCTTTCATTTCTTTCACAAAATATCTATTTTTTCTGAGATTGTCAGGAAAAAAACCTGATAGGTTCACATGTATTTTGTTGTTATAAATTAAAGTTTCGGTACTGAGGGAACCTAAACTTTGTTTTCTTTTTTCTCAAGTGATTGAAATTTTAAACTTCAAACTTTTAACTCTTTGAGAACTAGGCCAACCATCTGTTGTCAGTGGTAAGTATGGTTAAAGATAGAATTAAAATAATATTAAATATTATTTGATAATATTTACAGTGGCTATGCTATAATACATTTAAAAAGTAGTATAACTTTTATAGATTATTAAACTCATTTATCATTTAAAGAATAAGTTGAAAATTAGGTCAATTAGTACTTATACTTTAGCCCAAATAATACAGTTTTGGCTAAAGGTTTTCACTTGTGGTCTGACTAATTATTTCGGAGGCTGTTATTTGGTTTTTGGAAAGTAACGTACAGCAGAATATTGACTTAATTAAAATACGTGTGAAATAGTCTGAAGTAAAATGGTCAGAATGGTGTTACAATAACAAATACGCAATTGTGTAATTCATGGCTTTAATCAGTCACTATATAATTAAAATAGTGATATGATCATTGTTTTTAATATTCTTCTCTGTATTTGATACCATTATGTTTCAGTTTTAAAGCTCTGAAGAAAAAAATGTCTTTTTCCCCTCCATAAAATGTTGACAGATTTTCAGTTGAAAAAGAAATGAAGTTCTGATATTAATGATATCCACTTAACAAATATAAAAATTATTCTGAATGAAACTTTTTTGATTTCTTAATATTCTTTGTGCTTGAAGTATTTTCAAAATGGAAAAAATATACTTTCCTTTCTAAATATACCCACGAAAACAAAATCTTAAACTCTTTGGATAGACCAAACTGGAATAATCTATTTACACGAAACTAGGTTATAGACAATATTGGTGCTTTGAAGATTTCATTATATCTCTCTTAATCTCTTGGATCGCTAGTTAGACCTTGTGAAACCAAGATGTAGTCATTTGTACATTTTGTAGAGTTGTTGTAAGACTGATATTTGCAATTTCCTATAAAAAATAACTTGAAAACATGAGGCTATAGGATAGCTTGAGGCTTTTTCATTTCATCTTGCTAGACTTTGTGAGGAATGCAAAAGTAGTTTAAGAACAGCATAATTTCTCTGGTTCACTAGCCAGGTGAACTAGTGTGCTCTGATTTGCAAAAAGGTGTCCTACAGTGTTGAAAATCATTGTAGTGATGGGGAAAATTCTTCTTGGAATGATTAAGATAATTATTCATTTTATATGTAAAAAAGCTTTGAAGAGCACTTTTCCAAACATTTTTCTCTGAAAAAGTACTGCTCTTGAATACTACCTCCCTTGAAGTGCTTCACTTCTTCCAAGTTCATCATGCCTGAGATTTGTCAGGAAAAAGATCAACAGCCACCATAGTCAGATTTAGAATTCTGGATTATTTTGCTGCTAAGCATATTTCCAAATACCTTTTGTTACATAAGAGAAGTCTTCCTTTTGAATCTATTTAACTAGAAAGACAGTAACTACAATTTAGCAAAGAGTATCCCGTATTTGTGTGGTAATCAGAGATAATCAGAAAGATAGTAGATCAGAGGAAGAGGTGGACAATGTTTTGAGGACAGAAAGTGAAGTTCTGTGTTGATATGAGCAGATAAAATCTTGGAATTTAATTTAGATCAGGGAGGAAAAGACAGGGCTCTGGGAGATGACTGGATCTAGGTAAAGACCAGAATAGGATGGGGACCTGGTAGTAGATCGAAGAGCACATATGTGTGTGTGTGGTGGTGGTGGTGATTAGGATAATTTTGATAGTGGTGGTGTTTTCTGTTTTTCAGTCTGCTCTCTGATTTTTTACAGTGTTTTTCAACCCTTTTGTCTCTGGTGCTGATCATAGCATGCTGAAGGAAATTATAGTCTATAATGTATATTTGTGTAAATTGACTAAAAACACATCATTCCAGTAGTGAACTTAGTACTACTCTAACTGTGGCAAACATGAGATATCATTTCTTTTTTTTAACATAGGATGATCCTCTAGCTCTGTTAGCTTCGAAGCTGTCAAATTAAAGATACATTGGTACATTTTATGTGATAAAGCAATCTTATCTGTATTATTCATTTCCTGTTCTATTCTGTCTCCCTTCAAAGAGTAGTAATAAGTTCACTTTTGAAAGTGAACTATACTTGTGTCTACTTATTTTAGTATATCCTGGAAGCAGAGTTGATAGGTTCAGAAAAGAAATTTGAATTTAGGGTCTTTAAACAGAATCAGACAGAGGTTTACTTTGCTGTAATGTAGCTAATTGCTTATTTCCAGTTAAGTGAAAATGTTCCCTAAGGCAGAGGTTGCAAACTCCCGGGCCACAGACCAGTACTAGTACCAGTCAGTGGCCTCTTAGGAACCGGGCTGCAAAGCAGGAGGTGAGGGGCTGGCCAGCAAGCAAAGCATCATCTGTATTTGCACCTGTTCTCCAGCCCTGGCATCACCACCTCAGCTCCACCTCAGATCATCAGGCATTAGATTCTCATAGGAGCACTGGTCCCTGGTGCCAAAAAGGTTGGGGACCGCTGCCCTAAGATATACTTTTATTGTGGTGACTTTTTTGTTTATTGTGTTGCTAGTTTGTTTGTTTGTTTGTTTGTTTTAATTGGGGAGCATTGGCTACAGATTTAATGCTCTGGTCTTTTATCTCTGTTCATTATGAGGTAATGTTTAGTGCTCTGAGTTCCTTTTTAGAAGTAAATAAAAATCTTTCTTTAAAGGCTTTTGTTTTATTTGTTATTTTTCATTTATTTCTTCTTGTAGATCTGTAGAAATCTTCAGTACTGATCGCATTTTCATATTTGTGTCTTAATTTAAAACTTGATGCTTTATTAATTTAATCATTTCTATACTTGATAGCCTGAAAGAACTGGGGATTATTCAGTAATCATTTGGGAATGCCCAGCTAATATATGGATTTTTATAAGAGCTTAGTCTTAAGTGTAATGTTTGATATTCATTCGTAACTCACTGAAAAGATAAAGTTTTCTTGTTATAGCATCGATGACATCAAGCTAGAGTTAATACAGCCAGTATTGATGGAGAAAGAATAAGTTTTAAAAATGGAGATTTGAAAACCACAATAAGAGTCAGCTTCATACCCATTAGGATGCCTATTAACAAAAAAGCAAGAGAATGAAAGTGTTGGTGAGGATTATAAGGATTGGAAAATAAATGGTACAGCTACTATGTAAAACAATATGGTGGTTCCTCAAATTAGAAATAGAAGTACCATATAATTCAGTAGTTTTACTTCTGGGTATATAAACACAAGAATTGAAAGCAAGGTCTTAGAGATATTTGTACATCCATGTTCACAGCAGCATCATTTATAATAATCAAAAGGTAGAAGCAACCCAAGTGTCTTTAGGTGGCTGAATAGATAAACAAAATATGGGATATATGTATAATGGAATATTACTTAGCTTTAAAAAGGAAGGAAATTCCAATACATGCTACAGTGTGGATAAACTTTGAAGACATGCTAAGTGAAATAAGCCACTCACAAAAGGACAAATATTGTATGATTTCATGTTATGATGCAGTACTTAGTCAAATTCATAGAATTGAAGTGTAGCATGGTGGTTTCCAGGGATTAAGGGGAAGGAAAAAATGGACAGTTGTTTAATGGGTACAGAATTTTAGTTTTGGAAGAGGGAAAGTGTTATGGCAATGGACGATGGTATGGTGTTTGCACAGCAGTGTGAATGTACTCAATGCTACTAAATGTACTGTACATTCAAAAATGGTAAATTTTATGTATATTTTACCATAATTAAAAAAAAAACAGAATAGACAAGTAAAGAAAGAAAGTTGAATAAAGAGAATACAAGACATTTTTACCTTTAATTAAATGTATTAGTGATGTCACAGTATATTTGAAAGAACTTGATTATATACAGTTTGTGTATAAGTTTGGCAGAAATTGGTCCAGAGTTGATTCATATTGACTAATGTACATAAAGTAGTAAAATATTTCTATCTCTGCTTCTTTCTTCTCTTTTCAGAAGACCTGATAATATATATAATAAGACAAAAATATTTTATTATGGTTAGTGGTGGTCATACCCATGTTTGTGGGTGTCAGTATTGGTTACATTGCTGTTTCAGTAATTGTAAGAGGATGTGAAGAATTTGGATAGAGTTCAGATGGGTCTTAAAGTTTTTGAGAGGCATAGAAAAATAAGGCCCATTAATCAAAGTTAAAGTACCTGGGATTATTAAGCTTGAGGAATAGAAGCTTAATGGTTGCTTTAAAAGGAGTCTTCACCATCCTCTAATTGATATTTTGTATGTAGCCCCAGCTCACAAAGGGGTAATATTTCATAACTTCATTTCTTAGTCTGTTGATAAGAACAAATGACAAAATCATGAATAATATAGCAGCAGAGATATAACATAGGCATAGTATACATTACAATGAAAAATAATAGAAAATAGTACTATACTGAATCAGTGCTTCAGACTCCATGGACTTCAGAAGCTCCTGGAAATACTGTATTCTAAAATCTATAAATATCAAATATAAGATAGCCTTATCAGGTCATGAGTTTACCTGATGGGTGGTGAGAGAAGGGAAGGGCTTAATACTTGATGTGGCAGGGAATCACAGTGGTCAAGTTAATTAGTAATTAGAGTTCTTCTTTTGTGGTCTGTTATAACAACTGTGTCCAGCACCATTCCCTTTACCCCCTTCTTAATGTGCTTATGTATATTATGTGACATTCCTATCTGTGTTTATTTTCTAAAGTCACCTTTGAGATTGGTCCCACAGAGCACAGTAGTTGAGAATTGGGTGGTGTGGGGTAATTACTTTTTCTAAGCCTCCTTTAGTTTGGCCTTGGCCCTTGGTTTAATTGTTTGCCTGGTAGCTGGTGTGCTGGAAAAGGAAAGGTAGGAACAACAGGATTCTGAAATTGCAGTAGTTTCTTTAGTATCTCTAGGGCAGTTGACCTGGATCTCAGCTGCTGTCCACGTAACACCTTGATTTAACATGACATGGATTGGCTTAGAGTAGTATGCATTCTGTCCTCTAAGACTTCACCCTGATTTTTCAGCCTCGAAGGCCCTGAATTGGTTAGAACTTGAATTTGCTTAGGGCTTACGTACAGACTAGAATATAATGGCCTTGGGAGCTTGTACATGTACAGATGCCTGGACCTCACCACAGAATCTTTCTGAGTAGAGTTTTAAGTATATAATTTAACTTTTTATTAAGGAAAAAATGTAAACATGTTAAAAAGTAGAGAGGATGGTATAATTAATTCCTTTTTATCCACTATCAGGCGCCTGTAATGAACAGTTTGTGGCCTATCTCATTTAATCCATGTCCCCTTCCACTTTCTCTTCCATTGATTTGAAGCACGTCCCAGACATTATTTTATCTCTAAATACAAAGTGTATATATTTTTATAGGTTCCCCAGATGATTCAAGAACTTTTAAACAGGTAGTATATATACATAGTAAAAATTAAAGTGGTAAAAAGGATGTACAGTGGAAAGCAAATCTTTCTCATTGCCCCCATTCTTGTTACTCTCCTCTAAGGCAAAGAAACCTACAATTTCTTTATGTATGTATAGATATTCAATGTACGTGCAAATACATACATATATATAAATATATAAATCTCTTTTTAGTTAAACACGTGGTAATATATATTGTAAAGTACACATTTTTCTGATTCTTGCTTTTTTTCAGATAACAATATTATCTTGGGACTCAGACCATAATAAACAGTCATTTTATTTTTTTTCCAAAGACTATAGTTGGCATGTTTATCAAGGTATATCTAACCAGTGCCTTTGGGTGGATGTTTAGGTTATTTCCAATACATGTTGTTTTATATAGTGCTGCATGAATAGTCTTGTATTATATCTGAATTGCATGATTCTATGTCAGAGGATGTATCCATTGGCAATTTTGTTAGATACTGCCTAATTGCTTTCTCATTATCTGTGTGTGATATGCGGGCTCACTAGTTCTATTTTAAAGATGGTTTTCAAGTCTCTCCTATTTATGCTGATGCTTTTGTTTAGATTCCCAAGTATATTTATAATAGCTGTTTTAGAAATTCATAGCTATGAGTTTTATCATCTGTCTTTCTGAGTCTATTTTGATGGGTGTGTGTCCCAGAAGTGACTTTATGCGACACTCAAAATAGTTGAAATATTAACTAACCGAAGTAGAGTTATTGAAAATGCTTATCTTCACAAAGGGAAAAAATCTTGATAGAATTGAATTATTTTGACAAATTATAGATTTGACCCCTAAAAGTTTTCTTTATGAGATTTAAAATTATGAATCTTTTTGTAGTTAATATATCCTTTTTCTCTTTCTTGTGCAGGTATGGCCTCACAAGTCTTGGTCTACCCACCGTATGTTTATCAAACTCAGTCAAGTGCCTTTTGTAGTGTGAAGAAACTCAAAGTAGAGCCAAGCAGTTGTATATTCCAGGAAAGAAACTATCCACGGACCTATGTGAATGGTAGAAACGTTGGAAATTCTCATCCTCTCACGAAGGGTAGTGCTTTTCAGACAAAGGTGGCATTTAACAGACCTCGAGGACACAACTTTTCGTTGCAGACAAGTGCTGTTGTTTTAAAAAACACTGCGGGTGCTACAAAGGTCATAGCAACTCAGGCTCAGCAAGCTCAAGTGGAGGCACCTCAGATTGGAGCGTGGCGACACAGATTACATTTCCTAGGAGGCCCCCAGCGATGCGGATTGAAGCGCAAGAGTGAGGAGTTGGATAATCATAGCAGCGCAATGCAGATTGTTGATGAATTGTCCATACTTCCTGCAATGTTGCAAACCAACATGGGAAATCCAGTGACAGTTGTGACAACTACCACAGGAACAAAACAGAATTGTACCACTGGAGAAGGTGACTATCAGTTAGTACAACATGAAGTCTTATGCTCCATGAAAAATACGTATGAAGTCCTTGATTTTCTTGGTCGAGGCACTTTTGGCCAAGTTGTCAAATGCTGGAAAAGAGGGACAAATGAAATTGTAGCAATCAAAATTTTGAAGAATCACCCTTCTTATGCACGTCAAGGTCAAATAGAAGTGAGCATATTAGCAAGACTCAGTACTGAAAATGCTGATGAATATAACTTTGTACGAGCTTATGAATGCTTTCAGCACCGTAACCATACTTGTTTAGTCTTTGAGATGCTGGAACAAAACTTGTATGACTTTCTGAAACAAAATAAATTCAGTCCCCTGCCACTAAAAGTAATTCGACCTATTCTTCAACAAGTGGCCACTGCACTGAAGAAATTGAAAAGTCTTGGTTTAATTCATGCTGACCTCAAACCAGAGAATATTATGTTGGTGGATCCTGTTCGGCAGCCTTACAGGGTTAAAGTAATAGACTTTGGGTCTGCCAGTCATGTATCAAAGACTGTTTGTTCAACATATCTACAATCTCGGTACTACAGGTGGGTGACACTGTTTGCTTATTTAATAAATGTTGAATTTCTGCTAACTGAAATCTGTGTGTGCATGTGATGAAAAAAGACTGCTTCGGATAAATAAAGAAATCAAGGCAAGATCAGTTTAAGTTTGAGGCTTTAAAAAGATTTTTAAATTTAGGCATAATATCTGCCTAAGCAGAATAGTAATCTCTCCTGTAAATTTTCATGCAAAGACATTTGGTTATTTTTATTCTTTGAAGACTTGAAGGAATGATTGATGATTAATGGTAGTCAAGCGGAAGTCTCAATATGTTGGGAAAAGGGTATATAGTACTTTTTGTATATATCTTTGGGCATTTCAGCACTTAAGAGAAATAGTTTATGAAAGTCATCAGATATAACTGAACTTGAACCCAAAAAGTGTTTTTGATTAATGAGTTTAAGATTCAGACACACTTCCATGGCTGCCACGAATGTTCAGAACACCTTTTTATGAGAAGTTTTATTATGTTCTTTCTACCTATATGCTTTAAGTAATGCTATTTCAGGTTTGGTGCTATGGGGGGAATTTAAAGAAGAAAACAATTTCCATGTAAATATTGATAAGGCACTACAATAGCGTGTACAATATAACGCTAGCCTCAAGTACAATAGAGAGTCTTAAGGGCTAGCTTACGATTACCAAGATTCAAAATATCTTCTTGAGTATGCAAATGATTTGAATTTGTAGTTTTATAATTTTAAGAAACTGTTTTCATTTCAACCTGGACAGATTTTTGTCTTGGTATAATCTAGAACCTCACGAGTCCCAACACAGGGGGCATGTATCTGATCTGCCAGTATTGGCCACAGGTAAGTTAGTAAGTAGATGATCTCATGCAGTTTATTCTTAGAAATTGTTAGAACATGAGGATTATAAATTTAGGCCTGACAAAGGGTAGTTACTTTTGGGTATTGCATCTGCATTTGCACTATACCCCTGACCCTGAATAGCTTCTTGTAAATATATGCAGTAGTACCCAGGACTTGATAAAGGAAAAATTTATTAGCTATTACAGAAATCAACTCCAGGAGTGGGTCCAAGATGGCAGCGTAGGTGGACTGAGCTCACTCCCTCACAGGATGCATCAATTGTACATCTATATTTAGAGCAAATCCTTCTGAGAGTCACCTGTGAGCCAGGTGACTGCAGTCTGAATAGGTTCTGTGTTGTTAACTCCTTAGAACAAGTAAGAGCGAGAAGGTCAAGGAACCATGAGAACTATGTGGGAGTTGAGGGAAGAACCCAGGACCAGAGGAACAGTGCACACCATTGTTTCATTTCCCCTGAACTTGGCTAGTGGGCACGAGCTTTATCCAGGTTCTCTGGCTGGCCTGCAGGGTACCATAGCATGTCCCCAGCCACCCCAGCTGGAGTTAGACCCAGCAGAAACGGGAATGCCACAGCGTGCATACAAGGGCTTGTTCTCTCAGAGACTGATCCAGCAGGTGCAGCAGGCTGCTGCTTTGCACTTCTCCTGGACTAGCCACACAAAGGGCTACCCTGTCTGAAGAGACTATGGAGCCAACAAAACACTACAGTACTTACCTATAGGGGTACCCTCTCCAGAGAAATTGCGGAGATAGTGGCGTGCTACTGTGTGCTCATGTGGGGCTCCCACCTAGAAAGAGTGGGGAGCTAACAAAATGCTGCAGTATCTGCATGCAGGACTGCCCAGATCAGAGAAAGTGCAGAGATAGTGCAACTGCAGTACTCACAGGCTGGGCTGCCCCACGTGGAGTGAGCAGGTTGCTGCTGTGCGGGTGCTCAGTGCAGGGACTCCTTCCCCACCTGGGGAGAGTTCAGAACTACTAGAGTGAGGGGTGGGTGCATGTAAGGCTGCCCCACCTAGAGGAAATGTGGAGCTAGGCATGCATGCATGCAGAGCAGCTCCACTCAGACCCTACTCTGACTGCAGACAATTAAAACGACAGGGCACACAGGCAGGGTTGACTCCTGTGGAATGAGAGGGGTGCTGCTGAGTTTGGGAGTTGCTGCACCACTGGGGGAGGAGCTGAAATAGCAAAGTACAGTTTCGTGCCTGCTGCCCCAACTAGGGAAAGTGCGGAGCTTTGAGATGTGGGCAGACAGAATGACCCCTCCCGGATAATTTAAGCAACAGAGCACTCTGGCAGGGCTGCCTGTGGAGTGAGAGGGACGAAAAGGAGCAGAACTAGCAAAGTGCTAAGGTGCGTGCACGAAGGCCTGCCCCAACAGGACAGGGGCAGATCTGGTGGGGCCTTCGGACTCACACTTGCAAAAAAACCCCTGCCTAGACCCAGCTCAGATCACAGACAGTTATATAATAAGGAATGCCAAGAGCAACCCCATATATATCAGACAGCCCTGGCCAGATTAGAAGAACAAGGAAGCAAGCACACGCCAGGCTATTCACCCAAAACCCACCCCCTCAGTCCCAGGTGACGCACCAGGCACCACACGCACCTGCCCCGACTGCAGTCAGCCTGACAAAACTATTAAATGCATGTTGTACTCAGAAATCACTCTTCAAATACTGAGAGAGATAACTACTCTCTATCTAACTCATACAAAAAACAAACAAAAACACAAAGCAAAATTAAATGGGGAGAAAGAAGAATATGCCTCGAATAAAGGAACAAGGAAAAACTCCAGAGAAAAACCCGAATGAAATGGAGATAAGTAGTTTTGATAAAAAAAATTCAAAGAAAAAGTCATAAGGATAAAGTAGAACTCAGAACACTTCAACAAAGAGAAAATATAAAAAAGAAACACATGAAAAATAGTCACTTAAATGGAAAATACATTAGAATATAGCAGATCACTTAATACAAAAGGACAGAGTAATGACCTAGAGGACAGAATAGTGGAAATCTCCCAATTGGAACAGCAAAACAAAAAAAGGATTTCAAAAAATGAGGATAGTCTCTTTTAAGAGATCTCTCGGATAACATCAACTGCTCTACTATTCACAGTATAGGGATTCCAGAAGGAGGAGAGGGAGAGGAGCGGAAAGAATATTTGAAGAAGTGATATCTGAAAATTTTCCTAATCTAGTGAAGGAAACAGACATCCAGATCCAGGAAGCACAGAGTTCCAAACAGGATGAACCCAGAGAGGCCCATACCAAGAAATATCTAATTAAAATGGCAGAAGTTAAGGATAAAGAGTCAGTCTTCAAGGCAGCAAGAATGGAAAAACAAGTCAAATACAAGAGAAGCCCTGTCAGGCTATCAGCTAATTTCTCAGAAGCAACTTTACAGGCCGGAAGGGAGGGCAGGAGATATTCAAAGTGCTCAAAGAAAGGAATCTCCAACTTAGAATGCTTTGTCCAGCAAGGTCATCATTTACAATTGAAGGAGAAATAAAGTTGCCCAGAAAAGCAAAAACTAAAGGAGTTAGTCACCACTAAACTGGCCTTCAGGAAATGTTGATGTGTCTTCTTTATGCAGACATGAAAAGGCCATAACCAAAAATAAGAAAATACAGGAAAGGGGAAAAAAGTTACATTGTTAAAGACGAATATACAGTAATCACAGTGAATCACCTACTTAAAAAATAGGAATATTAAAAGACAATAGTAGCAAAAGTAACTATACCTACAATAAGTAATCAGCAGATACACAAAACAAAAAGATACAAAACATGACATCAAGAAGAGAATGGAGGAGAAAGTGAAAATGTGCTCTTAGAATGCAATTGAACTTAAAAGGTTATCTGCTTAAAATAGACTGCTATAGGTATCGATGGATATATATGAACCTCATGGTAATTATAAACCAAAACCATACCAAAAATACAAAATGAAGAGAAAGGAATCCAATCAAAACACCAAGGAAATCAAAAGGAAAGAGATCAAGGGAAGAGGAAAAACAGCAAAGGATGACAAAAACAACCAAAAAAAATAATTAACAAAATGCCAGTAAGCATATCAATAATCACCTATCAATGATAACTCTAAATGTAAATGGACTAAATGCTTCAATCCAAAGACATAGGGTGGCAGAATGGATAAAAAACCAAACAACAAGCAAAGAAACCCCATGACCCATCAACATGCTACTTATGAGACTCACGTCAGATCAAAGACACATGCAGACTCAAAGTGAAGGGATAGAGAAAGATATCTATGTAGCTTGAAATGAAATGTGGGGAAGCAATACTCATGCCAGATGAAATAGACTTCAAAACAAAGAATGTAAAAAGAGACAAGGACATTACATAATTTATAAGAGGTAAACCCAAGAAGTGGATATTACAATTTTAAATATCTACGTACCCAGCATAGGAGCACCCAAGTATATAAAACAAATATTAATAGGCAGAAATTAACTGTAACACTATAATAGTAGGGGACTTTAATAATGCACTTCAATGGATAGATCTAGACAGAACATTAAGAAGGAAATAATGCCCTTAAATACCACATTAGGCCAGTTTGACTTGATAGACAAACTGCAGATTACACATTTTCCTCAAGTGCACATGGAACATTTTCCAGAACAGATCACGTACTAGACCACAAAACAAGCCTCAATAAACTTGAGAAGATTGCAATCATATCAAACGTTTTCTGTTTAGGTCTTCGAAGGGGTAAATAAAATTGACAAGCCTCTAGCAAGACTCATCAAACTGAAGTAAACAGAAGTAAAAGAGGAGAGATTACAGCCAACACCAGATAAATACAAAAGATTATTAAAGAATACTGTGAACAATTACATATCAACAAATTCAACAATCTAGAAGAAATGGATAAATTTTTGGAAAAATACAACCTTCCAAAACTAAACCAGTAAGAAATGGAGAATCTGAACAGACCAATTACTAACAATGAATTTGAAGTAGTTCTTTTAAAACTCAAAAAACAAAATCCCAGGACCAGGTGGCTTCATAGGTGAATTCTGCCAAACCTTTAGAGAATTAAGAGCTATCCTTCTCAAACTATGCTAAAAAATTGCCGAGGAAGGAACATTTCCAAACTCATTCTGTGAGGCTAACATTACTCTGATACCAATACCAGATAAATACAGTACAAAGAATTATAGGCCAGTATCCCTGATGAACATAGATGCCAAAATTCTTAATGCTAGCAAGCCGAATTCACCAGTACATTAAAAGGGTTATTCACCATGATAAAGTGGGATTTATGAGAGGGATTCAAGTGTGTTCAGCATCCACAAAACAGTGTGATGCATCACATTAACAAATCCAGTGATAGAAATTATAGTTCTCTCAGTACATACAGAAAAAGCTTTTGACGAAATTCAACATCCATTTATAATAAAAACTCAACAAAGTGGATATAGAAGGAACTCACCTCAACTTGATAAAGGCTGTATATGACAAGCCCATAGCTAACATTATACTAAATGAAAATCTGAAAACTTTTCCACCAAGATCAAGAACAAGACAAGGATGCCCACTCTTACCATTATTATTCAACATAATACTTAAAGTTATAGCCACAGCAGTCAGACAAGAAAAAGAAGAAAAGGCATCCAGATAGGAAAGGAAGAAGTAAAACTGTCACTATTTGCAGATGTATATAGAAAACCCTAAAGAATCCACCAAAAAAATTAACAATTAATAAAGGAATTCAGTAAAGTAGCGGGATGCAAAATTAATATGCAGAAATGTGTCACATTCCTATACACCAATAAGAATCAGAAGGAGAAATAAAGAAACAATCCATTTACAATTAGAAAGAGTGAAATACCTATGAATAAACTTAACCAAGAGTGTGAAAAACCTGTACTTGGAAAACTATAAGACATTGAAGAAAGAAATTGAAGAGGACAAATAAATGGAAGGACATACCATATTCATGGACTGGAAGACTTAATATTGTTGAGATGACCGTACTCCCCAAAGCAATGAACCAATTTCTGTAAAAACCAAGGTCATTCTCAGAACTGGAACACATAATTCTGAAATTTATTTGGAACTATAGAAGACCCTGAATAACCACAGCAAATCGAGAAAGAACAGATAGGAGGTATCACTCTCTCTGGTCTCAAAATATAATACAAACTATAATAATCAAAGCAGTATGGCACTGGCACAAAAATGGACACATGGATAAATGGAACAGAATAGAGATGCCAGGAATAAACCTTCGCTTCAACTAAGTAATGACAAAGGAGGTAAAAATATACACTGAAGTAACGACAGTCTTGTCAACAAGTGATGTTAGGAAAACTAGACAGATAACATGCATAAAAAATGAAACCGGACTACTCTCTTAAACTATATGCCAAAATAAACTCAAAATGGATTAAAGACTTAAATGTAAGGCTTGAAATCATAAAACTAGAAGAAAACATAGGAATCAAACTATTTGACATCAGTCTACCTTTTTGTATGTCTCCTCGAGCAAGGGAAACAAAAGCAATAATAAATGGGACTACATCAAACTTAAAAGCTTCTGCGCACCAAAGGAAACCTTCAACAAAACAAAAAGGCAACTCTCCATATGAGAGAATGAATTCACAAACGATATATTTAATAAGAGATTAATGTTTAAAGTGTATAAGAAACTCATAAAATTCAATAACAAAATAATCTGATCCAAAAGTGGGCAGAGGACATGAAAAGACAGTTCCCCAAAGAAGACATACAGATGACCAACAGAAATATGAAAAGATGGTCAACATCACTAATCAGGGAAATGATTAGAGATAACACCTCACACCATTCAGAATGACCATTATAAAAGTCAACAAGTAACACGTGTTGGCAAGGATGTGGAGAAAAGGGAACCTTTGTGCACTGTTGAACTACAAAGTGATGCAACCCATGTGGAAAACAGTATGGAGATTGCTTCAAAAAACTAAAAATAGACCATACTATTCAGCAGTTCCACTTCTGATTACCCAAAGAAAATTAAAACACTAATTTGAAAAGATCTGTGCACCCCTATGTTCACTGCAGCATTATTTACAATAGTCAAGATATGAATGCAACCTATCGATAGATGAGTAGACAAAGAATATGTGGTATACATACACTATAGAATATTATGCAGTTATAAAAAAAATACCCTGCCTTTTGCAACATAGATAGATTTAGATGTTGTTATGCTAAGTGAAAGAAGTCAGGCAAAAAAAATACAAATATGTGATTAAAAAAAAAAACAAAACAGAACAAAAACAGATTTGTAGAAACAGATCAAAGGTATTGTTACCAGAAAAACGGAGGTTGGGGGATGGGTGGAGAGAGGAAGGGGAATATAGTCAATAAATTGTGGTAAGTTTACATGGGGACAGATAATTACTAGAATTAGGCGAACACATTGTACGTTATAAAAATGTTAAATCACAATATCGCACACCCGAAACTATTATAAGATTGTATACCGACTATACATAAGTAAAAAAATAAAAATAAAAAATCAACTCCAAACACATGCCCTCCCATTAGTAGATCATCAGAAGAATCCCACGACACTTAATGATTTTTAAGTTTATTAAAATATGTAATAGAAATTAGGAATATAGTCTGATTTACCTTTTAGTATATTCCTAATGATACTGTTTTTAGTATTGGAGTGGTAAATAATATTTTAAAAATCTTTTAGATGGTATGAAAGTTATAATTATGGCAGGGTAATAAGTCTTATTTACTATCTCATAGTTAGATTTACTTGATCCTCTATGCCCCTGACGAACTTTTTTTTCCCCTTCATTTTAATGCAACATAAGATTAGTTTCAGTTATTTTTTTTTTTTTTGGAAACATTATTTTTAAATCTTATTTAACAGCATGAAAAGAATAGTGTTTTTTGTTCCTTCTCTTTGTACTCTGTTTTAAGAGCTTTTAGTAGTCAGCTAGCATATTATATAAACCCCCAGGCTCCAGCTGCTTGGGCTCTATATTTAGTTCACTTGTTAGTAAATGACTTCTTTTTATTTGGGTCTCGTATTATTCCGCATACCGGATTTAGTCAGTGCGATACCTAGATTTCTTTTATTTATTTAAAATATTTTGGATGAAAGTAAAAAAAAAATTATTTAATTTTTATACTTGATATCTGTTTATTAAATGTTTCAGGATAATAAAGGTAATCCTTTAAAAAGCAATCTAAAATGCTAAATATTTTTAGATACTGGTTTCTAGCTTTAGACCTTTACACAAATATTAGCCTCTGTTGGGAATGAAAAAAAGCTATGAATAATTGCTACATACAGTTAATAGTTTCTAATTCGTTTTGATATAAAAAATTTTAAGTAAATAATTTACCTGAATTTCAGAAGCTATACAATTTATACGCTAAATTATAGGTTCTGTGAGTAGGATTAGAAAAAAATGAGGTTCTGACTTGTAAACAAAGACTAGTGCTAACGTTTTGGTTGATGCTGCTTGATGTAAGTTGATAAAAAAAATTAAAAATGGACTTTACGTCAATTAGATTCAAGAGTTGGAAGAGTTAGTAAATATTAAGGTGAAAATGTAGTATAGCCCTTAATCAGGCACTGTTTTCATGTGTAGTATGATTTTGCATGAAAATAACAGGTAACTATTACTTTTTTGCAGTTTATATTTGAAAGTATTTCAAATCTGCTTAGTTTATGACTGAGGTTACTTATAAATCTGGGTAATAAGCAAAAGTGTCTTTTACTTGATCTACTCTGTTAAAAATATGTTTTATTTAAAAAATGAAGCAGGAAGTGGAAACTTAACACAAATTAAATATTTTTTTGAGCTAATCACAGTAGGAACACACATACCCTAGATTCCAAGATAAACAATTTGTGTTTAAACACAGGTTCGTGTGTTACCCTATTTCTTTGAACTATGCAACAGAGAAATGTAGTAGGGATATCTTAAAATAGACATAGGACGGTGGCCAGAAATTGTTGACTACTATAGATGGTGAGGCTGTCTAGCTCTTGCGGTGATATAAGCCAGAAGTACATGCTAAGGGCATTGATTTGCTCAAGGTCAGCATGTTCTAAATTCAGCTGCTTGAGTATGGTTTCTGTCAAGAACACGTAGGGCTCTTGAATGCATAAAAGATTTTAGCAGCAGAAGGTGCTGTATTTATGAGGTGTGGTTGCAACATTCAGGTCATGAATATCTTTCTCTTTCTTTTTTTAAATATAGAATTTTAGCCTGTGTCTCTGAGTCATTTTAGAACATAGAGACAAGAAAGTAGCCATAAGGTAACCTGTATAGCAGTTGTAGTCTTTCCTACTGTACTGAGTAATTTAGCATTAATTGTTGTTCAAGTAAATAATGCTTTCTGTTCTGCATGTAATAGTGGATAGAAAGGCATGTAATGGACAACAATTAATTTAGTCTTATCAGCTTTTGTTTAGGGCATCCCTACCCCATCAGCCTTTCATAAGACATGACATTTCATAAGACAAAATTCCTGTAATAGAATAAAGATACACAGAAGGATTCTAAAAATAATAATTAATATTTTATATAGGGTACTTTATAATAATAGAAGACCATGCATGTATACTGCATCATTTTTTAAAAGTGATATCACATATATTCCCTAGTTTGTTTCTCATGTCTATCTCTACGAGTTAGATAAGACAATTTATGGAATTCCTTTTTCATAAATAGAAAACTGAGACTTACGCAAGTCAGGTCCAAATACATTCTCCCAATTTTTATTGACCCCTGTCTGTGTGCTGGCGCTTTGCTAGGTGCAATGGATACAGAGGTGATCAAAACATGATTTCATCATTTAATGGAGGAGAAAAATAGTTCGCCTCAAGAAATGCTAGGGTAAAGATGTGTACAGGGTACTATGAGAACCCAAATCAGGACATTTGGCCTAATCTGAAGATTTCTGGGGAGAGATGACCCCTGAATTAGCTTCCAGAGTAGTCTTAAAGAGTGTTCTCTCTCATTAACCCACCTTAACCTAGGAGAAGCTCAGTATAGGGCTGAAATCACTGGCAATTTCTTCTCTATCATAAAATAATTGAGAATCTATTAGATAAACATGAGGTTGTCAACTGGATTTAATTTTAACAGAAGTTTTAACAGAAGGTTCTGAAAGTTTATAATGACATGGTTTTCATTGCCATACATTGTGGCTACAGACAATAGATTATATATATCAGGCTTTCCAATAAAAATTTTGGCCACACACTTAAAGTTTTTCTTTAAACAGTTTTATTGAGATACAATTCACATATCATGAAATTCCCATTTAAAATGTGCCATTCAGTAGCTTTTAGTATATTCACAGCTGTATGCCATCACCACAATCAATTTTAGAACATTTTCTTTACCCCAAAAGGAACCCCCCCACCCTACCACTGCACCCTTTAGCATCTTTCCCCAATCTCCCCTCACCCTCAGCCCTAGGCAACCAAAAATTTATGTAGTTTTGCATATTCTGAACATTTCATAGAAACATTCATACAACATATGTTCTTTATTGACTGGCTTTTTTTACCTTGCATATTTTCAGGGTTCATTTCATGTTGTAGCATGTATCAGTACTTCATTTCTTTTTCCTGGCAAATAATATTTCCTTATAGATGTACCACATTTTATGTATCCATTCATAAGTTGATGGAGACCTCTTAAAATTGTATCAATGAAAAAGAATAGAAAACTACAGTACAGTCCGTGATTAAGTCTTTTATTCAAAATATTTAGTGCTTATAAATATTGTGCTGGGTGCTAGTTATGTACTGAGGAGCAGTAATATAGACCCTATCAATCTAATGGGTAGAAAGCCAAAAAATAAAGTACTGATTGAAAAGCACAGGGAGAGAGAATAACAGGATAGACAATATTTTTTTTACATTGACATAATTTTAGACATAAAAAAGTTGTAAAAGTAGTATGAATTCCTGTATACATTTCACTTAGATTCTCCAAATGTTTCAAATTTAAACATTTTATCACCCTAGTTTTATAACTTACTCTTTCTCTATGTGGACACACACACACACACACAATTTTTTTCTTAATATTTGGGAATAAGTTTCAGATGCGAAGCCCCTTTACCTCTAATACTTCAGTGTATATTTCCTAAACATAAGGATATTCTCTTGCATAACCCTAGTACAATGATCTATATCATCAGTTAACATCAATTCAATGTTATTGATTTGGTGAACTGCTTGAACTATTCAAAATGCTATTTGAGTTGATGAGATTAAAAGCAGTTCATTAGTAGCAGCCTATTTACTGACTTCATTCAGATTTTTCAGTTGTCTCACTAAGGACCTTTTTTTCTGACCCAGAATTCAGTCCAAGATTACACATTGCATTATTTGCCGTGTATGTCTCTTCAGCGTCCTCCAAATGGGAGTAGTTCTTTAGTTTTTAATGACCCTGACACTTAAGAGTATTGGCCAGTTATTTTGTAGAATGTTCTTAAGTTTGGGTTTGCCTGATATTTTAGGGTATTTTTTTTGGAATAACTTTACAGAAATGATGTCATATTCTTACATATTGGGAGGCACATGATGTTAATTTGTCCCATTACTGATATTGTTAACTTGGATCACTTGGTTGAGGTGGTGACTGCCAGATATTTGCACTATAAGGTTTTCTTTCCCTTTGTAATTAATAAATATTTTATGGAGAGATACTTTGAGACTATTACATATTGTTTCTCATCTTATTTTCAACTACCAGTTTAAGCATACATTCATGAATATAGCCTTAAAACAATTATAAATGTGAGTTTGCAAAATGGTGATTTCCCAATTTCATCATTCTTCTACAAAGAAGAGCTTTCATTATTTCCTTTTTCATTTGTTTGTTTCTGTACAGACTCATGGATTCATATTCAGTGGATTATAATCTGTTACTTATATTTGTTTTACTGCAAAGTTGTCCTAAACTATCCAGCAAGGGCATCTTTAAAGCTTGCCCGTAGATCCTTTTGACTTGGCCTCATCTGTCCTCTAGTGCTTGTGTTCTGGCACCACAAGGTGTTCTAGGCTTACTTTGTACTTTTCCTACCACATCCCTGGAATCGGCCATTTCTCTAAGGATTTCTGGCTCCTTTCATTGGAGGATAGTATTTAGAAAACAAGATCTGGATGCTAGTGCTGGATGTGCTCATTAGTACTAGACTGTTGCTGCTTTGAGGCCCTTTGTGTGGCAAAGTTTGTGTGTGTACGTGCACGCGCGTGTGCGTGTGCGCACGCACACATATATATGTGTGTATATATATGCATATATGTGTATGTATATGTGCATATATATGTGTTTATATGTGCATATATATGTGTGTATATGTGTGTTTGCATATATATGTGTATGTGTATATGTATACATACATATATATATATAGAGAGAGATTTTGTATCTTACCTGTTTATACAGTAAAACCATCAATTCATATTGGCTTGTCCAGTTCTGACACCTCAGTGTTCATTCTATCCTTTTTCTTTATTTATAATCCCATTTCTGACCCTGAGAAACTTGGCTTTCATTATCCACAATGTGTTACTTATTTGCTCATTTCTAGGATACATTTAAAGTAGTTTTGGAATTGCTAACCCATACTACTGCTAATTTACCAGCCAGAGTACAGCATTTATACTTTGCTTAGTCTTTAACTTTAACTTTAGACTTGAAGCATGCAGTCAAAATACTGTGTATCAGAGCTACTTAGGTTAGTTCTTCCCCAAGCTGCCTCTTCCCCACCTCCAGTATAATTATGTTTATTTGAAATATAATTAAGTTCATTTCTTCCTATTCCATTTTGGGTCCCCCATGTCCTTGTTTGTTTGTTTGACAGTGCGAAACATTAATATGTGTCTAATAATCAGAACTATACTAAAAGCTTATCTCAGAAGTGTCACATCTCTTTGCCGCTATCCGCTCCACATCCTTACCTAACCCGTTTTGGTAACCGTTATCATTAGTCTCTGGTTTATTCTTCATGTGTGTGTCTTTGTGTTTGGTGAGGGGTACAAATGAGCAGATAAATGTCTGTTTTTTTAAATTTCCCTTCTTCCAGGAAAGATAACATACTATACATAGCCATTTGCACTTGGCTGTTTTCCATTCCCAGTGTTTCCTGGAAATCACTTCTTGTCAGTTCTCAGATCTTTCTCATTCTAATTTACTGCCGAATAGTACTTCTTTGTGTGGATTACTGTCATTTATTCAGCCACTTACCTAATTATTGACATAGTGTTTACCATTTACAAACAATTGCAAAGAATAACTTTGTGCATACATAATTTTGTATTGTTGGAGTAGTATTTTCAAGGTAAATTTCCAGAAGTGGATTTAGGGAAAAGGTAAATGAATATGTAGTTTTGTTAAATATTGTTAAATCCCTCAGTAAGGATGTTACCAGTTTCATTCCTACCTGTGGCCTATTTTTCTATAGTCTTGCCAACAGGATATGTTATCATTCTTTAAAAATTTTGCCAATCAAATGGTGTATCCATGTAGTTTTAATCTGCATGAGTCTTATTATGAGTGAAGTTAAACATCTCTTATTTAAGGGTCATTTTAAAATTGTGTGTGTGTGAATTACCTGTTCACGTCCTGTGCCAATTTTTCTATCAAGAGTTTTGTCTTTCATCCCTCAATTTTTACAATTTTTCTATATGGAAAGGATATATTAGCCCTTTATTTTGTGATACATGTTGTAAATTTTTTCATTTTGTCCGTCATCTTTTGACTTTTTTCTGGTGTTTTTTGCCTTGTAAACTGTGTGTGTGTGTCTGGGAGGGGGGTTTAATTTTAATTAATCTTTTTTAGCCTCTAGATTTTAAATGCCTTTCCCCTATACTGAGTTAAAAGAGAGGCATTTATCCAGTTTTCTTCTAGCTCTTATTGAATTACATTTTTAAATTTAGATCTCTAATCCATTTTCAGTTTATTTTTGTAATTGGTGTGAGGTGTGGATCTAATTTTTTTTTTCCAAATAGCTCATCAGTTATAGGGATTGAGCGCCCAGGAAATAGCTATAAGGACACATATATATCGTGGGTGAAATGAGAGCCCTAGGCAAAGAAAAGAGCATGTGTGAAGTCTCAGATTGGAAAGAGCTTGGTAATAAAGAATCTGGAAGACTGCAAATGAAACAGACCTGGTGAGCCAGTGAAGTGGAGGTGTGGTTTGTTTGTATCATTCTGGCTGCTCTATGGAGAGAGAAGAATGAAAGTAGGAGTAGGAAGATCATCAGGAAGGAAGTATGAAGGTAATCCACAGAGGTGTTGGCAATAGAAAGATGGATTTGAGATACATTTTGATATTAATATTGGTATTTTGCTTTTTAACTGGGATTAAGAATTTTTTTTTCTGAAGGGAGAGATGCTTTATTATGTTTGATGACATTTGTTGACTTAAATTGTGTGTGAATTTAGACAAACACCTGACTTCCACAGCCTGTTTTATTTGTTAAGTAGGAATATTATTATGATTCAGGCTTTCTGTATTTCTGCTTTTAAATATGTATTTATACTGTATGTTAAAGCTCTGCATTAAAAAAGAAAAGAACCTGGAAAACCCCCTGCTAGTTGTATTTTAGACATGATGGAATCAGCGGAAGTGAAATATAGCCTTTTAATTTTTTAAAGCTAAATCACAATATGTTATTTTTAAAGTTAAATTATGTTAGGCTGATTTGTTTTATAATTCCCCCAAATTAGTGGCTGTTGTTTATCCTGTAGAAATTACCACTTTTTATTATAATGTATTAAGATAAATATTTAAATAAAAATTGGATCACAAAAGACATTCTGTTTTGCAGTTTGCTTTTGATTAACTCGGCATCTGTAGACTTTCAATATAAGTTTTTGTAGCTGAATCTTATTCTGTGAAATGATTTAAATAAAAATATCATGTATGCACTCCGTTTATAATTAACTGTAAATTGAACAGATCAACTGTAAAGAGACATTTATATGGTTATAGAGAAAAGTTTGGATGTCAGATATTAGGGAATTATATATTTTATGTGTGATAATAGTTTTGTGGTTATATGTTGAAGTATTTATAAATGGAATTTTGTATCTACTATTTTTCCTACTACCATTATGATAATTTTAGAAAATTTTTTTCTTGATGCAACTGATAATTTTTGGAGCTGGGTGATTGGTTGATGGTAGTTCAGCTGTGTTTGTTTAATGTCTTCTATGATAAAAAGTAAATGGAAGAGTCTTATGAGACAAATCAACCAATTTAAATACATGGCCCTCATTTTTTGGACCCTGATTAGAATAAAGAAAATGTAAAAACAAACAAAAAATTATAGGACAAATGGGGAAATGGTGGATGCTAATTGGATATTGTATGATATTTAGAACTTATCCTTAAAAATTTTTAAGTGTGGGGAAAAAAGTAAATGAATACAATTAAGTCTTAGATTTTTTAAATGCCAACGGTAGTTGTCATAGTTCTTAAAGTTTAGAAAACTGAAAAATCCATGGAATATGCTGATAGTTTCGTAGAGTGTGCTTTTATCAAAAGCAGGGTTCGAGAGAGAATATAAACTTCAAAGTGTAAGATTCAAAATGCTTGTTTAATTAGACTTGAAATGTGATCTTTTATATCTTTAGTGTATAAGTTTTCATGAAGGCTTTTGATATTAATATAGTTACAATGGTGACTAACTTCCTTTAGTTTCATGATTGAGTAAATTAAATCATTTAAATATTTTTCAGGTCAAGGTGACTAGTTAAAATGCTTTCCAGATTTTAATAAATCCCTCTTTTTGTTCTTTGCTTTTTACTTAGACAATCTTATTTCTAGTAGGTGAAAAATGCACATCTTGATTATTGATGGGAATTAAAAAAAATAACCTTTTACATTTGTTTTAAAAATCATTTCATTAAATTATAAATATAGACAATGTTAGTATTTGTAAAGGGATATTAAACATATTTTTATCTAAAAACTGTACGGTATTAGAGTATTTTAATATTTAGTTTACGCCTTACAGATTTCACTTTGAAAGCATTTTGTCCATATTGCTTTACATTAGAAAAACAAATTGAACTAATTTGTAAACTGTACTAGCATCTTGAGCTAACAATTCGGTGGCCAAAATTATTTTTAATATGGAAATTTTCTTTATTTTTTTAATTGAAAAAACAATGTTTACCATCTTAACGATTTTTAAACGTGCAGTAGTGTTAAATATGGTCACATTGTTGTGCAACTAGAATGTTTTCCTCTTTCAAATCTGAAACTCTATACTCATTAAACAACTTCCTTTTTCTTCCTCTCTCTAGCACCTTGTTAATCAACCACCAATATTTTCTGTTTCTGTGAATTTGACTACTATAAATACCACAAGTAGAATCATACAGGACTTGTGTTTTTGTAACTGGCATATTTCACTTAGCATAATGTCCTCAAGGTTCATTTATGTTGTAGCATGTAACAGGATTTCCTTTTTTTTTTTTTAAGGTTGAATATATTCTATTGTATATATAGCTCTTCTCTTGGTGGATATTTGGATTGTTTCAACCTTTTGACTGTTGTGAATAATGGTCCTATCAACTTGAGTGTATAAAAAAAATCTCTTCAAGACCCTGCTTTCATTCTTTGGATATATACCCAGAACTAGGATTGCTAGATCACGTGGTAGTTCGTTGTTGGAAGAAATGTCTGTACTCTTTTTCATAGATGTTGCACCATTTTACAATTCTGCCAGCAGTGCATCAGGATTCCAGTTTTCCCCCATCTTCTCCAGTGCGTCTTATTTTATTTTTGATAGTAGCCATCTTGAGTACGAGGTGGTCTCTCATCATTGTTTTGATTTTCATTCCTCTAATTAGTGATGTCGAGCATCTTTTCATATGCTTGTTGGCCATTTGATATCATCTTTGGAGAAATATTCAAGTTTTTGCCCATTTTTTATTTTTTATTTTTTTATTTTTTTTTTTAGGCAAGGCAACCCTTGGTTGACCTCACAGATTGCAAGGACCTTGTCATCTTACAATCCCTTATTATTATTATTTTTTATTTTAAAAAATTTTTTACGCCTACAGTACCTGGTCTTCTTAGGTGGTCTCCCATCCAAGTACTAACTAGGTCTGACCGTGCTTAGCTTCCGAGATGAGATGAGATTGGACTTGTTCAGGGTGGCATGGCCGTAATACCCATTTTAAAAATTGTGTTATTTGATTTTTTGTTATGAGTTGTAGGAGTATTTTATACATTGGGATATTAACTCTTTATCAGATAAATGATTTGTAAATATTTTTTCCCATTCTGTAGGTTGCCTTTTCACTCTGGTGATTGTGTCCTTTGGTACACAAAACTTTTTAAGTTTGATGTAGTCCAGTTTTTCTGTTTTTGCTTTTGTTGCTTGTGCTTTTGGTGTCATAAAAAAATCATTGCCAAATCCAGTGTCCTAAGGCTTTCCCCTTGTGTTTTCTTCTAAGAGCTTTATAGCTTTAGGTCTTAATGTTAGCTCCTTAATCCATTTTGAGTTAATTTTGGTACATGGTGTAATGTAAGGATCCAACTTTATTCTTTTTTGCATGTGGATATCTAGTCTTTTCAACAACATTTGTTGAAGAGACTGTCCTTTTCCTCACTGAGTAGTCTTCATACCCTGTTGAAGATCATTTGACCATAGACTTGAGGGTTTATTTCTGGGCTCCGTACTCTATCCTATTGGTCTACTTGCCTGTCTTTTTACTAGTACTACACTATATTACAATAGCTTTATAATAGGCTATGAAATCAGAAGGTGTGAATCCTCTAATTTGTTCTTTTTCAAGAATGTTTTGGCTATTTTATGTCTCTTGAGATTTTTTAAAATAACCATTTCCCTCCCCCCCCAAATTTGATGTCACACTGAGAATTTTAAAGATTAAGCTTCATTAATATAAAATATTAGTTTCAGGTGTACCAAATAATGAATCAATATTTGCATATATTGGGAAATGATCACCGTAATAAGTCTGGTTAACATCACAGTGCATAGTTCCAAAAATACTATTGAGAATTTTAATGTTAAAGCTACCTTTAATATGTCAGAATTTAAGAACGTAGATTGACAAATGGTTGTGGTCAGTATGTAATGTGTTTTGTCTGTGGGTAACATTTTGATTCATATTGCTTTTTCAGCTTCACAGCACAATTTACTCGCAGAGCATCCCTTGCCTCATATTGTCTTCTAAACACGCTTTGTACTATTTATTCCTATTCCTTTGTCTAGGCCTGAAAACCTATCTTCTTCTTCCTTTGAAAATTGTATTCATCCTTCAAGGCTTAACTAAGATGAAGTCTTTCCTGAACTACCCTGTAGTCACTCCTTCTGAGCTATACTTACCATAGTCTTGCATTTGCATGTGGAACAGGCACTTACTGAAGCTTAATGAGGAAATGCTTATCCTTACTGTGACTGACTGGGACATAGACTCATAAAATTTTAGATCAAGAAGGGACTTTTTTGTGATAAAATAGTTAATTAAAAAATTGGGGGTGGGGATACATTTAACGTACAGTGTTATGTTAGTTTCAGGCATACAACATAATGTGTCAATATTTGTATATATTGAAAAATAAATGATCATCATAAAAGCTAGTTAACATCCATCACTATACCTAGTTACAGAATTATTTTTCTTGTAATGAGAACTTTTAAGATCTGCTTTCTTAGCAACTTTTAAATATGCAATGTAGTACTAACTATAGTCTCCGTAACATACATTACATCCAGGACTTATTTATAATGGAAAGTTTGTACCTTTTGACTTCCTTTACCCATATTGCCTACCCCTTATCACCCCCCTCCTACCCCTGCACCCCTGGTATCCTCCAATCTGTTCTCTGTGAACTTGGTTTTTGGGGTATTACTTTTAATAATATTCTAGCGTGTTTATTTATCCAGCCTCACCTTGAACTCTTTTCAGTAATCATGGGAGACTTCCCTTCTAAAACTGGGTCCTGCTTATACTCCTGGGTACTTAAGGAATGTGAGAGTGTTTGATATAATAGTATAACAGATATTTTTGTGATGTTGCTTTTTGTGATCTTAAATTTAAAGAAACACTTTTTAATGTAAACACAGGTATATTAAGGAATCAGGTACTTTTCTAAGGTCATGAGTTTAGCCCTTTCTAATTTTTTCTTTATGTATATGTTGGTGGAAAATTTTGAAAATTACATGAAGCAACCCTTTTTATTAACAGGCATCATTGTTTAAAAATTCTCCCATCGGTAACTAGAAATCTAACATATCCTCACCTCCATTCATATAAAGTAAGTGATTCCACTAAAACTTGGTTGACAAGTGGACTAGATGCATGTATTTTATCTGAGGAATGTGTAAATATATCTTAGTTAAAAATTCAAAAGTGTATTAATATTTTGCTAAGTACCTAAGGATCTAAACTCTTTAGAAAAAGGGAGAGGAGAGAAAATATAACTCCTTTGTCATGTACTCAATTCTGTTCATTTGCAAACAGCTTTGGAATTATTCTAAGTATTAAGTCTTCTAAAAGTTACTTAAGAACCTATTTAGTTCTAAAATTCAACAATTCATACATGCCTTCAGCACTTGTAATTTCCTTCCCTCCCAATTTCCTTCTTATTTTCATCCATCCTTGCTGATGTGAAATGAAAAATAATGTGGTATTTCCCATATAATAATTTCCCATATTTTAAAGAGTTTATACTTTATTCTCCTTAATTAACTCCTCTATGATTCCTTACTTATTTCTTTTTATATAATAACAAACATGTGCTAATGAATCAGTAAATGATTTCAGTAATATGAAGAAGAAACAACATGAATAATACAGAATTTGGATAGATGAGCTATAAATTTTAATCCTAGTTCTATTACTGATTGACTTAGTATATGTGACTTGTGAAGAAGCTACTTTGTATGTTTGTACATTAATGGGTTAAAGTTGGTATTATGATCCTCTTATAGGTGTGATATTAGATTTTCAGGTAATATATAAATGCTAAATAATACAAGTCAGGCACAGGTCAAAAACATTTGTAAAAGCGTGGTCACAAAGTGAGATTGTTAAGTTAAATCTGTAGATCTGAGGTATAAAATACGTAATGCCGTAAAGTGGGCTGTTTGTAATTTTATATCGGGTTCAAATGACTATGTTCTAGAATTGCTCATAACTGTAAAGTAATTATTCATAGGTTAAAAAGACTTGTGATTTTTTTTTTTTACCTTGAGTTAAAGCCTGTAATTTCAAAGGTTATTAGTGGTTTTCCTTGTGTTGTCTTAAAGGTGCATATGGTCTCATGAATGTACTATAATAGAATGTAATGGTATTGTCATGGATTAGATGTCAGTGCTGACTGCACACACCTCAGAATGTATGTGTCAATTTGTTTTTGAGTCTTCAGCATTTTTCCTGGAATGGAATTCAGCACCTTGGATGTTATTAACAGAGTGCTCGCAGCCACGAACAGTGCCATTTCAATGGCCAGTGAATAATTTAGGCATCAGCTGGTGTTGTGAGATTGTATTACTTAGGAGAGAGAATCTAATATATGCTAAACTTTGATATTATAAAAAAAAGTTTCTTTTGTGAGAAAACAGTGAACGACACATAATTTTGAATGTATCCAAAAACCAGTATACTAAATTAAAAATTATTTGATTTAATGCTTTTTAAAAAATTATAATAGTAATAGATGCTCACTGTCAGAAAAATTCAGTGATAGAGAAGGCTATGAAGCAAAACAGGAATAATTTCCCCTTTATATTGTGGCTTGTTTTGTAATTTTTTATAATATATTTTATACTTTATTTAAATAGTTCTCTGTGATGTGCATTTCATTTGTTTTCTGGTTGTGCCACAGGGAGCCTTCTCACTGTCCTCGTACACTTGTAGGTACATTTTCACATTTCCAGGAGAATTGTTGGGTCAAAAGATACACACATTTTGCTGACACGTGTGCCAAATTTCCTTCCAGAATTGTACTATGGTAGTGTATAATCTCACCAATAGTGTGTGAAAATGCCATTTTCTTCACTTGTCATCACAAGGATATTCCTGGTCCTTCAAATTATTGGCTTTAAATAGGCAAAAAACAAAATCAAGTTTTAATTTTTTCATCACTCAGCACAACATTTTTAAAAAAGTTTTTAATCTGTTCTGTTACAGGTTATACTGGTAGATACTTTTGTTTTTGGTAGATGCTTTTTTATATGGGAAATGAGTATAAAAATGAACAGCATTTGTATAAGAATATTGGGCACTGTGCTAGAAGCTACCCTTTATCCTCAAGAGAATTTGAGATTCAGATATGGTAAACACCTTGCCTAGTGGTACATAGATAATAGATTGCAGAGCTGGGGTTTGAGCTCAGTTGTGCCTTTCCACTTCAACATGATTTCTCCAGGGATTCCCCTCATCAGTTTTTTTCCCCTCATCAAATTTTCTAAACTCTTCTCCTGAATGACACCGATACCTTGTTTTTAATCACCAAATTTCATGGATATGTATTTTTTTAAGTCCACATCTGGCTGGACCTCTGTCATCAACTCTATTAGTGTATTGAAACTATCTTTGCCAGCTTCCTAAACACTTTACCTTGAGATTCTTCTTTCACCTCTCTGACAAATTTTCTTGTTCTTTTTCTGACCTGTTAAATCAGTGCATTCTCCAGGGTTCAATCCTAGGCCCTTTTTTCATTTTATATATCTAGTCCCCTCTTGGAGCTCTTACTCTCTCCCATGACTTCAATTTATTTGGTCGTTTAATGTGGTAAACTTTCAGATACCTTCCTGTATCCCCGGTCTCCGCCTTTCAACACCCAGTTTCTGTTTCCACTTATCTGGGAGATAGTCTCTGGATATTAACTCATGTTCGAACTATTCATCTTTCTCTCAAAGTTTTCTTATCCTCCCTGATTACACATCAAGAATAGAAAGGGAATGATTTTCCTGCTTATTCTGTGTTGGAAACTTTTTCTTTGGCTTGGCTGTTTCCCTGATATATATCTCATCACTATGTGACCAAATCTTACAGTTTTCACCTCTGCAATACCCTTATGTGTAAATTTTGCCATACTTTTCTCTCCTTCCCTGTCCTGCACTTACGCATTAGATTAGTAATTCATTTTTTATCCTGTAGTCTCTGCCCCTTCCTTTTCTGCATTGTTAGAGATGTGTTACAGGTTGGTTTAAGAGACCAGAGTGTACATACACGTACATACTGGGAGGTTTTTACTACTTTGCTCTTTCTTACCCTTCAGTTCCTAATGTGAATGTACTTATCAGCAAATATTACAAACTAATGACTTTTTGGAAACCGAGTTGCGGTGGCATCAAGGTTATGGAATGCTTTTAGCCTTGAGGTGGAAAAAGCTGACAAAGTTAATCAGCAAAGGAATTAGAATACTTTAAATAGGTGAGTAGAATGTTGCGCTTATGAAGCATTTGTTAACTTCAGCAGGTTTTATAGTACATCCTCTAATAGCGTAAGCCCTATGTCTCTTCTTACAGCCAGGAGTGTCTGAGTGTCCACTTGCTCTATAGTGGGGAGCTTCAGATGTTGTAGGGAACAAATAAAATGTTCCCTGGCATTGTAAAATCTTTTTTTTTTTTTTTTTTTTTTTACTTTCCTCAAGGCTAAACTAGTCACCAGCGGTCCCTAAAGAGGAGATAATTGTAATAAGGATAGTGTGATGTAGAAGCAAATAATTCTGAGAATTGTAAACACATGCACATTTAGTCTAACTTTATAGAAGAGGTTGCTGGGGTCTAGTATACTTAAATGAGAACTGGCATATTAGCATTTATAAATAACTTAATTTTTACATGTATGTCATATGATCGTATTTGATTATAGTAATAGGAAAGTATTAATAAAATTATCCTTTGTATCTAAAGATATAGCTTCTTCGTAAATGGTAAAATGTAATTGTGGAAATTGGCAATGAATAACTATAAAAGCCACCTGAAAATAGGATTTCATTTTTAAACAAAATACTTCTACAAGTATTTAGAAGGAATAAACTCATTGAGAGAATTTATATCTGAGCAATATGGTGGTGAAACTATGTAACATGACAGAAGTATGTATTTGAATCTTTTAAAGATTTTGTTTGCTCTAATTTGCTAATTAACATAAAACTCCAGAGAGAATGTCATTAAATTAGTAAGATTCTAAACACTATAGTATTTTGAATGTGATAGTATTCCTTTTCAGTGTTTGTAAAAACAACTTTATACTTTTCATTGGTTTATATGGGCATTAATTACAAAGTATTTTCAAAGAATTTAAGCATAAAAACAAATGAAACAATATGCTTATGTCAGCTGGTGCTGAATAATGCCAAGTAACAAACTATATGACTGCATTTATTAACAGGTCCATAGTTCCAGTTCTGCCACTTTCTGTGTCACTTAGAGCAAGTTGTTTAACCTTTCTGAGCCTCAGTTTACTCATCTGTAAAATAATGATGATATCAGAGGTTCTTGAAGTGAAGGTTAAACTTCGTGATGCATGTAAAGCACTTAATGCAGTCTTGGGACATTGTATATACTTTATGAGTAGAAGCTATATGTATATAGCTTGTGTGTGTGTATATATATAAAAGAATGGTATAGTTTAAATGAAAATTTTACAGTGGTAACAGGATAACAGGAGTCTCCCATAATTGTTCCCTGGCGGACTGCATTGGGTATATGGGCCACTGTTACTCTTCAGATCAGAACCTTTGAAAGCTTTCAAAAAAGTAGTTGAATATGTGTTGATAAAGGTTAATGCAGCCATTTTGCAGGGATATACTATTTTATTGAACTATAAGATAATATATATAAATGCATAGATTTTAAGTTTACAGCTTGATAAATTATAATATGAATTTACCCATATAATCTCTACCCAAGTCAAGTTTATTGGCTATTTGAATGTTCTATTTTGTAAAGTTTCTTATGCCTAATGTTTTTGTATCTATTTGCCTGGCTATCTTATTGTTCATTTGTGGTTTTTAAAGTGTATATTTTCAATATGAAAACTTTTGGAGAAATATCTTCTTCCCTTCTGAGGCTTGCTTTTTCAGTCTCTTAAAGCTGACTTAGGTGAATGCATGGGCTAATTTAATATGAGGTCTTATTTAATATTATTAAGTTACATATATTATATATTAATATTATTTTGATATTCAATATTTAATATTTTTCAAAAAAATCCTTTGATTAACATGATTCATGTCCTATTAAGAAATCTTTACCTATTCTGTTGTCATTAAGATATCTTCCATGTTTTCTTTGTTTCCTGTTTCCTTTAAAAGCTTTATTGTTTTATCTTTCACATTTAGATCTGCCAACATCAGGAATTGATTTTTGTGTGTGGTATTGAAGTGTGGAGATTAAGGTAGATATCTCGCACATAGATATCCCTTAACTGAGCCCCATTTCTTATTCCACTGCATTGGCATAAACCAGGGGACCTTATAAGTGTGGGTCTGTAGTTGGTCTCTTTCATTATCTTGTCTATTTTTTCATCAATATTACCATAATTGATAGTATGCGTCCTTCTGCTTGTTATTTAAAGGACTATTCCTGGTCCTTTGCATTTTAGATGAATTTTAGAATGTGTCAGTTCTGGGAAAACAACTTTTTTTCTTGTTTTTCCAGCTTTATTGAGATATTGATATGTAATATTGTGTAAGTTTACTAGGTGTACAACATGATAATTACTTAAATTAAAATTATTGGGGTGACATTGGTTAATAAAATCGAATAAGTTTCAAGTGCACAATTTAATAACATGACAGAAGTATGTATTTAATATGTGTGTTGTATTGTGTTTACCACTCAAAGTTAAATTTTCTTCTGTCACCAAATATTTGACCCACCCTCCCAAAAAACCTTTGAAGTATATTGTACCCTTGGTATACTTTGGGAGTTATTTTCTTTTAACACTTTAAGGATATTATTATATTGTGGCTTCTGTTGTTTCTATAGAATACTGGCTTCTTTGATATTAAGATGTCCTTTTTCTTCTGACAGCATTTAGGGTATTTTTTTTGCGTGTGTGATTGGTTTAAGCAGTTCGACTCTGTGTATGTGTGTATTTGTCTTTTTGTGTTGTGCTTGGCCTATGTTTGAATTCCATCCCGCTCAATATTTTACTGTGAAACTTTTCAAACTTACAAATAACCTGAAAGGATTGTACAGTGAATGTGCGTATCCCCACTACAATGAACAATTAATTAACTGTTGCTCTGTTGATGTTATCATAGATATCTTCTCTATCCATTTATCACCCCGTCTTTATTTTATGAAGCAATTCAAAATAAGTTGTAGATATCAGTACACTGTACCATGAAACACTTAAGCATGTCTTTCATAAAATAGTTCAGTATTTATGGTTCTTTTTTTAGAAATAAATTTTACATATAGCGAAATGCATATTCAGTGAGTTTTGACAAATGCTATACACCTGTGTAAGCCAAAGTCCTATAAAGCCATAACATCATTATCACCTTAGAAAATTCTCTCATTTCCCTTTTCACTCAGTCCCAGTCTCTCCCTCTCACCCCTTCCATATGTAACTACTGATCTGAGTTTTTCACAACAAATTATTATTATTATTTTGTTGTTCTAGAACTTCTTTTTTTTTGTTTATTTCTCTCAACATAATAATTTTGTGACTTACTGATATTTTGTATCAGTAGATCTCTTTTTTTCTTTATTGGCGAATAATTTTTCTGGCACAAGATTTCCAGGCTCCTCTTATACCTCCCTGCCTCAGCCCTGGAATCATCCATTTTTCCAAGGAGACTTAGTGGGGAAAGGATTTGTTGTTTTAAAAAGTATATTCCAGTTTTCTGGTGAAATTTTCTATCATTTCATCCATTTTCTTGAATTTTTTTATCATTATTTTAAAGTCCCTGTTATAATTTCAAACCAGATAACTGGGTTGCTTCTTTTGATTTTTTTCTTTCCCTTGTTTCTTTGCATTTGATTATTTCCTGTTACGCTGTTAACTATTTTTGTTTGCTTATTTACTTGTTTCTTTAGTGCTGGGCCTTGGGTATGAAAATTTTTAGAGCTGTGTTGGTCAGTATGGCAGCTTTAATCCGGGTTGTTTAGGTTTAAATTTAAAATTACTTAAAATTAAATGAAGTTAAAAATTCATTTCCTCAGTTATATTAACCGCATCTGAAGTACTCAATAGATGTGTGTGACTAGTACAAATAGAGAATAATTCGTCATCACATAAAGTTCTGTTGGACATTACTCTACAAGGAACTCTGGATAATCATTCATGTCTTCCTCCAGAGGTAATTTTTTTTTTTCCTGGAAGCCAGGTAGAGTAGGTAGATGTGTTATTCCAAGTGAACCTGGTCTATTTCAGTCTCCCCTTTGTTCCTAGGGTGTAACTCTGTGGCTTTAATTGAAAAGCCTGGAGTGTCTGCCAAGGCTGGACTTCCTTGGCAGGCTCTGAATTCCAGTTTTTGTTTTTCCAGCCCAGTAGGACACCTGCAGGCTCTAGTTCATCTCTTTCTGTTCAGCGTGTATGCCTTGCTGTCAATTGGTGATTACCTCTAGGAAATGTAAGGCTCACTTTCACAATAATTTTTCTCTTTGCCCTGGGATTTTGTTCTCTCAAGTCCTAGTTGTCTTGTCTGCTCTCTAATGACTTCAAACAGGTTTTTTTTTTTTTTTAAACAGACTATTTCATGTAAGTTTTAGGTTCATAGCACAATTGAGCAGAAACCACAGAATTTTCATATCCCCTCTGCTTCCACACACATAAAATCTACCCCACTATTGACATCCTACACCACAGTGGTAAATTAGTTATAATTAATGCACATACATTGACGTCATCATTATCACTCATAGGCCATACACACAGCTCTGTGTGTGTGAGAGAGAGAGTGTGTGTGTGTGTGTGTGTGTGTGTGTGTGTGTGTGTGTGTGTGTGTTATCCAGCCTTTACAGTTCTCACTGGAGATAATAGCCTGATACCTGCTAGTTTGTATCCTTCCATTTTCTTTGATTAGGCAGAATATAATCCAATATATTTGAAAGCTTCTCAGTGATTCTTGGCAATTCTTTAGACAGTTTTTTGGGGGGGATTAATGGTTCTGGTAGGAAATTATGCAGGGTTAGGTATGGGGGAGATGTATGTGTGGTTGTTTCATATGTTCATATTTTTAAAAATTCCATTGGTCTTGATATAAAAGGTGCTTAATGTAGTTGGCCATTTTGTAGGTTCTCAAGTATCTGAGAATTTCATTTAAAATGAAATTATATTTAAAATGGAATATTTTGGGAGCAGTATGTCTAATAGAATATTTCATGTTCATTGAATACATCTTTAAGGAGTGACTTAGTTTGTAAAATACACTGCCAGGGGCTGTATGAAGTATAAAGCCAAGTGAGAGGCAGCTCCTGATTTGAAGAACCTTAGGTTCTTCTTAGTAGAGAAAAGACATACATAAATATTAACAGGACTGTTGTAGAAGGCACATATTTGCTTACAAGGTTTATAGGTTTAACTTAAGCATTTGTTTTGGTATCACCATTTATTGACCCATCAACTTTAGGGAAATCACTCACTCAATTTCAGATGCTTTTTGGGAAAAGGGAGATAAATTGTGTCAAGATCTTGTTTTATTGTTAACAGAAATCTGGGAAGGCAAGTGTAATCCTCATTTGCAAATGAATGAATGAGGTAGCAGTGAGGTTTATAACATGCCCAAGGCCCAGAGTTTTATAAGTAACTGCCTGCAACTGGGATTTGAATTCAGTTCTGTTACTGCAAAGTCTGTTTTTATATGATTATACCAGCACATAACGACTTATTCTGAAATGTATTAATAGATACTCCTTGAAAAAGTTGATGATAGTAATATGTTTTCTAATATACACTTTTAAAAATTAAGTAAAAGGTAACATCACTAATGTGGTATTCCTGTAGAAAATAGATAACCTAAACCTTCTTTGAGGAAACATTAAACACAAATTGAAGGACAGTCTATAAAATAGATCTGGTCCACATTTTTAAAATATAACAGTATTATGAAAACAACAAAAATACTGTGGAGCTATTCCAGATAAAGGAAACTAAAAGACATGGGTTTCAGATTTATTTATTTTGTAAAATTCTTGTTTGTTATAAAGGAAGGTATTATTGGGACAATTGGAAAATATCTGAATAATAGCATTAATATTAATTTCCTGATTTTAAAAAATGTACTGTAGCTTTGTAAGTAAACATTGAATGAACTAGGGGTAAAAGTATACAGTGTCTAACTGAACTCTCAAACGATTCAGAAAAATTATATTTGTGTGCACATCAAAGAGAGGATAATACAAATGTGATAAAATGCTAACATTTGGGGAATCTGGTTGAGGATATATAAGAATTCTTTGTATAATTTTTCAGTAAGTCCAAAGGCATATCAGTATAAAAAGTTGTAAGGAAAAACAGTATGAGAAAAACAGTGATACATTTGCCTAGCTGTTAAGTGCGTATTTGCTGTTGAGAAATGGTATGCTTCAGAGTGCCACCAGGTTGTAAAAGAGAACACTCGATGAATCAGTGCCTATCTTTTACTTGCCTGTTAATACATAGATATGTGGTCGTATGACTAAATAATGCATTTGAAATAATGTTCATAAAATAGAAATGATTTATCTACATGGTGTTAAGGAGCTTGGACTCTCACTCATACTGCATAGGTTTGTTTATAAGCCCAACCACTAACAGATCTTGATAGGTTAACTTCTGTGCTTCAGTTTCCTTGTCTCTAAAATAAGATAATACAGTACCTCCCTCAGAGGATTTTGTTAGAATTTAATGAGATAATGAACAGAATATGACTTCTAATAAGAGCTCAATAAATATTTTTGTCATTTTAAAGTTGTAAAATTAAATCATTGATTGCAAGATAATTTTTGTTGTCTGACTTAATTAAAACACACATTATAGATTATGAGCTTCTGTTGGCATTTACTGATAATATAATTTTAAATATATCTCATAGTCAAATAAGTTTAAGAAATCTTGGACTGTTTTGTACTTTCTTCCTAGTCACCTGTAGAATAGGGATAACATTTATCTTGTACCTCATAGAATAAAATATATTTAAAAGAATGGAAAATACAAATGCAGTACAATTATAAGATAGTAACATAGTTCATGTTTATGATCTATGATAATCAGACATTGATTTTTCTACATCCATTAGTATATAAACCAACATATAAAAGGAGAGACACATTCAGCCGAAGTTACTGATGTGTTTTTCCTTTATTTTCCACAGATACATTTCATATTACCTTACTAATTGAGCTCCTTGGCTTCTCTTGATATATGATAGTAATAATTTTCTTACAGTTTTTTCTTTCATGTCATGGGAATTTTGATCTTGTTACTGTTCTCGTTAGATAAAACATGAAATAAATAGTGCTGTCTATAAAAGAAATATATTTCTGACTATTACATATTGATTAGATATGCAGAGTATTGATATATCTATCCATCTTTTGGGGGCATTGGACTCTTAAGCTATATATTTGGCATATTGGTAATGCAAATTAAATCTTTGCTATCTACCTCCTCCACCTCTCAGGTTTAACATTCAATAAGTTTTGAAAATATTTATTGTTACCGCTGTTCTTTGTACTTGGTGCTTTGATTTGGATCATTGTCCTGCATACTCAGAAGATTAAGTGGCCTTGCAATAAGGATATTTTTAATTGTGATATTTTTAGTCTCTGACTCAAAAGCTACGTTTGAATGAGTTTCTATTCTAAGAGCCTGCACTTTGATTACATTTCGACATGTTACTGAATAATTGCAGTTACAGTCATAAAAACACAATCTGTGTGAATATCCAGTATTCTGTAGTGATGTGATTGCCTACAGTAATACATTCTTATCACATTAAAAACATCCATAACTTAAAAAAGAAAAATATGTCTAGAAGTGGTTGATTGCCTTTTTGGAAATCTGTTTGCCTTTCTAGGAGTGTTGAGGTGTTGTGTTGGTTGTTTTAAAAAAGCACCATTCTGCAGGATATTGAAAAGAGTGCCGATTAAGCTGGAAATAAATTTGCTAGCATATTTTAAGTCATCCTTCTGTTAAAGTTCCAGATGTTGAAATGTTCCTTTATGTTATAAATCGGAGTTGCATTATCATTTGGAAGGATTCTTGGCAGTCTCTCCACTGTAAGTTCCCATATTGTGCTTAGAAGAGTCTCCAAGGTTTCACCTACAGACAGGAGTGGAGCCTCTAAGGGGAACACCTCCAGTATTCCTTCCCTCCTGAGGCTGTATTCCCGCATCAAAAATTACCACTAGAAAGTGGCTTTTTATAATAAGAAGAAATAAAAAAGAGTCACTAATGCTGATTATGTTGTCTAATTAGATGATAATACTTAGAAGAAAACATGAAATCTCCGTAAAATATAGATGACTGACGATTTTTTAACGTTAATTTATTGCGTTGTATGAGGTGTTGCTTTAGGAAAAGTTAAATATTGTGGCAGTATGATTGCCGATACAACTTGGGTGTGTATCCTTCCAAGATTTGCTGTTCTTGTACAAGCACATGTTTATTGGTGTCTGCATTTTATAACCACTTTAGGTATTTGCTGTCTTTTGTTAAGTATGAGTAATCACAGCTACCAGCTAGTAGATGGTTATATCTACTGTTGAGCTCCTAATTGTCTGTGTTAAAGGATGTGATAGTCATCTTTAGAAACATGGTAACTGCCAAAATAAGAGCCTTATTTTAACTAAGAGGTATCCAGCAGATATTTGTGTATTTAATGTGAAAAATTACTTACAGTTAAGATGAGTAAATGCTTAAAGATCAAGAAAAGGGCTTAGTAAAATGTCAACTTGAGTTCTTTTACCATAAGTATGTTTATATTGCATATTTCCTGAGTAGTCTTAAAATGTTTAAAGAGAAAACACATTGATAAGTATAGCATCTGAGTGGGAAAAATTCCAGTAAGATAAAAGTCTGATAGTTTTAGTAATCCTAGAATTTATTTATTTTAAGGTGTAGTAGTTAAAAGAGTGGATTCTGAAGCCATAAAGCTTGGCTTTGAATCCCAGCTGCAGCTTGTACTAGCTGTGTGACTCTTAGGGAACTTAGTTTTTCTTCTGTCTGTGTCTTTATCTATTAAAAGGATTGATATGACTATTAGATGGGTTTATAAAGCATTTAAAGGATTGCTTGGTTAATATTTATGAAGCATTTAGGGAATGTAACTCTTTGATGCTATTGCTGTTATTATATATATTTTAAAGGAATAATACATAATGAAAAGTTGTTTTAAAAAATGACACCAAAATACTTTTTTCTTTAGATTGTTTTAGAAAGCTAAAGACCAGTTAATCAGAAAAAGCACATATAGTTTCTCATGTTATAGAACTGTTAAAAAAAAAAGATCAATTTTCTGTTCTGTGGAAAATAAAACTAGAGCATAACTTTTGAATAGCTAAAAATGACTGGTTTCAATGTCTAGGTTTTCTGTTAGTTTGACTTTGTTTCTTGAATTGCAAGATTTTATAATTTGAGGTGATATGGTATAGAGAAAGGGTTTTGGAATTAGGCGTTTGAAATCTCAGTTCCATCACTTTGGGTACTTTGGGTAGTTTATCAGCTATCTGTTGCTGTGTGACAACTCCAAAACTTAACTGAGTTCTTCTGTTTTACTTGAAACATTTTGTTTACTATCATTTTTTGTCTTGGAGCAGAAGAACAATGCTGAAATTTGTTTTTAGAATATTTTCTTTAAATGAGATAATGCATTAAAAGTTATTTCCATGATGGCTGGCCCATTGTTAAAGCTCAGTAAATTGTGTTTGTTTTTATTAGGTAGTCAAAACGTTTCAATTGTCCCAAATGTAAAGTGGCTAGCGTGTAAAAGTCTCTTGGTTGATACCCATTTGGTTCATGTATTTGATTTAACAAAGATATTCTTAGCATTCCTCAATGAATGAATTAATGGATGGATGGATGGATGGATGCTAGTATCTCCTGTTGGTTGGGCAAGTCATTGAAAAATGATGATCGAGTACCTATTATGTGCCAGACAGAGTTCTCATTTAAAGCACTAAAAAAATTCCTTATGGAATTTATATTCTAGTCAAGGAGGGGAGAAACACAATAACGAAACATACACATCAGTTGGGGACAAGTGCTATAGAAAACAATAAAGCAGGGTAAAGGAGGAAAGGTGATTGTATGTGTTGGTGCAGGGGCTTACTTTTCTATTTAAGGTGGTCAGGGAAGGCCTTTCTCATATGGTCTTTGAGCAGAAACACAAAGTAAGAGTGAGTGGTCAAGTCCTGCAGTTCCCCCTGCCTGGAACCTTCTTCTCTTAGATAATGTAAAGGTTTTAACAGGAACTAGGGTTAGAAATATAAGGGCCGGTATGGGTGGATTAGAGCAAGAAAAGGGGATAGTGGTAAGAGATTTTAAATGTAGCTAAGGGCTGACTTATATGTGACCTTGTAGATGATTGTAAGGAATTTGACTTTACGATTGGAAGTTATTGGGGGATTTTGAGAAGAGTGACGTGGTCTGATTTGTATATTAAATGGGTCACTTTTACTGCTGAGTTGAGAACAGATGGTAGAGGACGGGCAGAAGCAAGAACAATTAGGAAGCTCTTGCAGTAATCCAGTTGAGAGATAGAAGATGGTGGTTTGGATTAAAGTGGTAGCAGTAAAGATGGATCTGTTTCGAAGATAGAGTTAATGGGATTTTCTGGTAGATGTGGGAAGTGAGACAAAAAGAAGAGTCAAATTTGATTCTCCCAAATTACGGCCTGAGAAACTAAAAGGATAGAATTGTCATTTCCTGAGATGGGAAAGGCTGGGAGAGGAATGGGGTTGGCAGAAAATGGGAGTTAGGAGCTCTGTTTTGAAAATGACCAATTTGAGATATCTCCTAGACACTCAGGAAGAGATGTTGAGTAGGCAGTTGAGATATGTAAGTCTGGAGTTGAGGGAGGTCTGAGTTGGAGGTATACTTTTAGGAGTCTAATGAATAGAGGTGAGATGTATTTAAAACTCTGTGATCAGATAAGGTCTCCTAAAGGAAGTGAATGTAAATAGAGATGATAGATATCCAAAGACTGAGCCTAGCCTTGGGGCACTCCAGAATATAAACCCTGTGGAAATGAGATGGAACTAGAGAGAATTTTGAGAGGACAGTGCTAGTGAGGTAAAGAGAAGAACAAAGAGTGGTGTCCTGGAAGTCAAATGTAGACAGTGTTTGAAGCAGGAGAGCATAATCAACTATGTCAAATGCTGCAAGGATGTGGCAGTGAAGTGACGGATGGTGACTTTAAGAGCTATTTTGGTGGAATGATGGGGTAATGAAAGCCTGATTAGAGTGAGTTCAACATAGGGGCAGTTCTGAAGCCATCTTTTCTAAACAATGCTTTCGAAGAGGAGTGGCGTAAAGGGAACAGAGAGGGGCGATGGCTGAAGGAGAGTGTATAAACAAGTTGTTTTCCTTTGTTCTCTTTTTTTCAAGATGGGAGATGTGGTATGGTCCTATAGAGATAGAGACGTTGGTGATGAGAGAGTGGGAAACTGATGACATACTTCAAAAAGTGAACATGGACGCCTTAGATGGAAGCTCTGGCAGATTAAAGTGGACTAGAATATGTGGTGGTGAGAATGTAGATGGTTCTTTGAAATTATGTTGTTGTCATTGTCGTTTCCAGTCAAGTAAAAGAAAGCAAGGAAAACAGAAACTAGGATGGTGGAGGGAAGTGGTGGTTTGACAAAAGAGGTGTGAATTAGGACAGTGGGAGTATGAATAAATTAGGGGAGTGTATATACTGTTTTACATTTTGCACATTTTTTTACTTAGTCCTTTAGATTATCTTCGGAGTATGCAAGGTCGGTAAAATCCCATGTAAAGAATGAAAATTCAAAGGCTTAGGTAAATTACTTGCTATTAGAGGGAGAACTCGGTATCTACTCTCTAGAGTTTAAAATCTTGCTCTGTTTAGATATTTTTTATTATTTTAAATCATTGCTTCCTTACCAGACTCCAAGATTTGTTTTTCCATAACTTTCTACTGAGATTTCCAAGTTTTTGTTACTAGCATAATAAAGGTCTTTTGAAATTTACCCAAAGGGTATTGCATCCTTAATCCCTGCTCCATTAAATTGGCGTGCCACTATATAGGCAAGAGGTTGTTATTTTCTTTTAGTGCCCTAAGGGTTTGAGAAAGGGGTAGCACAAGATTACTTCACTCATAAGCCTGCTTCATTGAACAAAGTAGAAAATCAGTAGTTCCTTTTAACACTAGTACCTTCTTTTCCCTTTTGAGAAAAGACAGACTTTTCTTTCTGTACTGGCTAGTTCTCTCTGAGGCAGTACATAATTGTATTTGGTGTATAGTCTCTCTGCTCTGACCATTAGCACTAGAGCGTATTCTTGCTCAGTAGCCTGGTGAGCTGACATGGCCTCTCTTGGTTAACTTCTCATTTTTCATAATAGCCCCAAAGTGGAAACAACTCGAATGTCCATCACTTGATGGAAAGATAAGGAAAGGTGGTGTATACATACAATGGAGTACTATTCAGCAACGAAAATAAAATGAAGTACTGATAACATAGTACAACAGAATTGTGGCATGGGCTTGCCGAGTGAAAGAAGCCAGTCACAGAAGACCACATATTGTATGATTCCATTTGTGTGAGATGTCCAAAGTAGGCAAATCTAAAGAGACAGAAAGTAGATTTGTGGTGACCTAGGGATGGAGGACTTGGGGATGAATGGGTGAGGAGTGACTATTAATGTATATAGGGTTTCTTTTGGGGATGATAAAAATGTTCTAAAATCAATTGTAGTGATGGTTGCACAATTCCGTGAATATACTAAAAACCGTTGAATTTTACTATTTAAGTGAGTGAATTGTATATGAATTATATCTAATAAAATTGTTATGTTAAAAAGTGTATTCTGCATCTTTATCTCACAAGACTGTCCTTATTTTAGTATTTTTATTGAGTTTACTATTTATTTACCTTTTTCAAGTTTGTGCTGCATTTCTCTGACATCTTCTTACTGTTAAAAGTAGTGAAGCATGTCTACACATTTGCATAGGAGAATCATCAAGAGAAGCCTGGATGGCCACACTTTTCAGTCTCGTTGAGGAACAGTATCCAAAAGAACCATCAACTCCGTCATTTCAGAAATTATTCAGTGTCCTAAAACTGACCAAACCTAGGTTGTTGCAGGAGGCCGTATTTCAGCATTGTGCTGATATTCATCTTGGTCTAACGTTATATTTTCTATATGTAGGGAAACTAAGGAACCACATGAAGATAAACATTTTCTTGGTGGCCATGAAATCACCACATGAGCTTGTAGTTTAATAACATTTGCAGTGATAAGCTAAGGCATCTGTCTCTATTATAAGAATATGGTTGTTTATAAAACTAGACACACTGTGCTCCTGACTGAGATATCTCTTTTCCTAACAGGGCTGGGTTTCTTCTGTCAGTAAGTAAAATTTCAACTTAAAAAGTAAATTAAAATGAAATAAATCAAATAAAATGTTCCATTAATAGTCATCTTTTATGAGTGACAGTATTTCACTGTGTTCTTGTTTGAAGTATCTACTGCCAACATTCTCTTCTGGTGTCTAGCAAAAGTCTCACAAACCCATTTTACTATGTTTTATATTATGTTTCAAGGTTTTAGAGAAATAGAAAGGATTTGGTTTTTATACATGTCGAAAAATTGGTTAAAAGCATGTGACAGGGAGGGGGAGAGAGAGAGAGAGAGAGAGAAGGAGTGAGAGGGAGGGGAGAGGGGAGAAACATAGGATTTAAGGTGCAGATTGCCTTTATTAGCATACACATTTGTGGCTTTAACACTTCTACTTGTGATACAGTGGTAAACAACAGGTTTAGTTATACCCTTCATTCAACAGACACATTTAATGTGCGCCTTGTCTATCTATAAAAGTACAAATGATGTCTGTTTTTTACTATATACTTAGCACTGCCACATTTTAGATGCTCTGAAGGGAATTAAGGTAGATTTAAAAAGAAGTGGAAGAACTTTCTTTAGGAGTAGAACAGAAGATTTATTTTAAGAATGGTCCACAAATCAGAGTTCCTGCTATGATCATTTTTGTATAAAAGTAGCCTAAGGGAAGAATTTGAGAGTCAATTAAGATGTAACCAAAAAACTAAGCTTTATTCATTACTGACAGATGGATATATTATTCTTTCACATGTAATTTAATTTTTAAAGTTTATTAACTCGAACATCTCTGGCAGTTTCATCTAGATTATAAGTACTTTAAGGTATTGCTTTTACATGTAATGATACACATAGAAAAATAATATTTTATGGCATACTAGGTAAACTGGAGAGACTTTTGGCCATATTTGAATGGGACTTGGTCAAGAAATTTTTACACACACACACACACACACACACACACACACACACACATAAATAAAGTAAAATACAAAAGTTTTTGGGAAGATAGTTATGGCAGCCATGGAATTGTTCCACTCAGATGCCGCTTCAAGAGAACCTCCTGCAAGGAGCAGTTGACTATGAGCTTGCAGCTGTTGCACCTTCAGACATGTCATTGCTCAAGCAGAGGCCACACTTCTGGGCTGCTCCCAGCCAATGAGCAAACAGAGCTGGGCCATTCTTGCTTGATGGAGGAATTCCTCTCACAGCTAATTTTTGCTCTGGGACTCTCCACCAACCCAACCAAGACTTTCTCATAGCAGCGCTATAGTTGGAGGTTCTTTCTACCCAATTCTACCTTTGCCTCTCTTTCGCAGGTATCAGAATTGCTCAAGGTCTGGGGGCTCCCTTCACCTACTCCTGCTTTCTCTCCCTGTATCCTTTACAGGCATTTCCCTCAAGAAATTTCTCGCATATTTAATCTTCTCACAGGATCTAAACTGACACAGTAATACAGAATGAATTTGTATAAAACTTCCAGCTGAAATTCATATTTTAAAATGCAAAATTAACTTCTATGAATATAACTTCTATGAATATAACTTTTGTATCTTCTGTTTTATGTTTGAAGTAGCTTTATTGCAGTTCCCAGTCAAGATTTTGAAAAGATATCTCCACATTCCTGTCACCATCAATTAGAAACTTGGCTCATTCATTAAATGGTAACAAATGGCCGAAGGAACTTACCACTCTTTGTCTAGTTGACGGAAACTCCTTTCTTATTGTTAACCAGATTTCAAATAATTTAAGTCTCTTTAAATTATATATTCTAAATACTATTAGTTACTTTTCTTTCATTGCCAGATGTGATGTTGAAGTTTTCTAAATAGATAATTTCAGACCTCATGAACTTTTTATATTAAATATTTCAAAATGAAGTGTTTATGCACATACCTATAGCTCTTTTCATCTTAATAATTCTTAAGGATTCAAATACCACTAGTGAATTCCTTTTTATGCCATGCTTTTTGAAACAGCCTTTTTGCTTTGAATCTTTTTTTTTTTTTTTTTGCATAGGTTAATATATACCCTTTATAAACTCTTGTGCCCATTTTTCTTTCTTTTTACCTAGACTTCTGTTCTTCAAGACCTAACTTTACTCCGATGTTTTTCTTTGTGTGACCCAACCCGTGTTAGAACAACTTATTTGAGAAATATTTACTGAGTGCATATTCTCTGCTAGGTTCTGCATATATATTAGTGAACAAAAATAAGATCTTTACTGTCTTTTTGTACCATATCATGAATGTATAAGATTGATAACTTAGTATAACTTATGTTTTTTTCCTTTCTACAATACATTTTAGCATTTTATTATATTTGACTATAATTGATACAGGTACAAAAACATATTTTGTCAGAAAGAATGAAGCCTTTTATACCTATGTTTTAAAGATCTTTTATGCCTTAAAGAAAGCATCTCCCTGTGACACTTACTTGTTTTTAATAAATGCTGTGGATTAAGGGTCTACTAAATCTTAAGTATTAGTTACAGCAGAAATATGTAAGAGTAGAATAGTTAGTTGCTGGGCAGATCCCAAATCTATGGCACAAAACTTATCTCTTAACTTATTCTGATCAGAAATACTGTAGGGAGAAGATGGAATAGTCTTCCCATTGGTCTAACTACTTGAGTCTAGGGCTTTGGTTCTCATCTTTGTCCATGTATTGGAGCTTTAAAAAATACTGATGCCCAAGTCCCATCCCCAGAGTTTCTTATTTAATTAGTATGGAGTGCGACCAGGACTAAATGTGATTGTAATATGCAGCCAAGATTGAGAACCACTGTGTTAGGAGATAGTGACAGTCAGCAGTCTCAGTTAAAGAAAGAGCCTGGGAACAGTGCTGAGAGAGCCTGGGAACAGTGCCATTCCAGTGGTGGTAACAGGGACCCATAGCTCACTGAGGGAATTCAGACTGGTTAAGTCTGAGAAAATTAGAGAATCTAAATAATTATAGTAATAGATCATAACCTATTGAATAAAATAGGAATTTATTAATATGTACTCACATGGGAAATAAATGAATAAATTGATAGTTTGATAAGGAAAGGATTATTTGTATAGTCTCAAATTGAAACCCCACAGAAATACTTAATTACAAAGGGAAAAGGAGGAAAAAAATAATGGTGATATCTAGCAGATACCACATTAATCAAGTAATCAAAGTGAACATTTACAGTAATGGAACAAATCTGTTTATTTGCTACCCGATAGCGTAAAATGATAAAATATCAGACAAATCCACACTGATCTGCAGTATCTTAGTCAAGGTCATAGAAATCAAAGAAAGACTTGAGGAACTATTCTATATTGAAAAAGATCATAAGAGATAAGACAACGAAATGTAATGCTTGATTCTGAATTGAATCCTTTTGCCAGAAAGGACATCGTTAGGCTGAGGCTTAGACGTAGAGGTGTATCATCATTCATCTCCTGATTTTGATGATTGTATTGTGGTGATACAGGAGAATAATCTTGTTTGTAGAAGATAAAAAGTATGGTTACTTGGCAAGTTACTCTCACGTGGTTTAGGAAAAAAAGTACTCATTGAACTGTTGTTACAACTTTACTATAAGTTCGAGATTGTTTTAAAAAATAGAAAAAACAAGTAGCTGGAACAGGGGACACAGGAAAAGAAAATGAGAAAGGTCATAATCTCAAAGAGGTGGCAAGCCATGACTGCCGGACATGTAAGAATAAGCCCAGAAAATATTTGGCAAGTAAATGACATGATCGTATCTGTGCTTTAAGAAATATAACTGCATTATTGTGTAAAAAGAATCAAAGAGAAAAGGCCTAGAGTTAAGGTGGGTCAGTGCTTTATTTGACATGCAAAGTTGGATCACTTTTAACAACATTTCTTTATTTTAGGTAATAATCATGAATTAAATAAATAATAATGGGGGAAAATGAAAATATACACTTATGCACACACATCTGGTATAACTGATTGTATGACTGACTTACTTTGGAATTATATAACTATATGTAGAACCTCTCAGAATATTAATCTTCTCATGGGATAGTCATGTGAAGTAGCAACAGTTTAACTAGGAATGATGTCTTTTATGGAATTCATTTTCCAAATAAAGCTCTTTAAGTACTAAAGTGCTTTTTAACTGTTTTGATATATCCTGTACTTTTCTGCATTTTAAAGCAGGATGACATTGAATTTAGTATTCTCTCTTTTGGATGACTAATGTCCCTAATAATGGGAATATTTATTATTTTGTTTTGAAATATTGTCGACTTCTAGATTTATTCTTACTTTGTTGTGGTCATATCTCAATGTCTGGTTTTCAGTTCAATTGATGTCATAGTGCATGTATTTAATAGTTTGCCAGTTCTCTTTCTGCTGTAGTCTCAAAAACGAGGCTATGCTTTTTCCTTTTTTTTAATGTTATATTACTAAAACTCTGAGGGTTAAGTGTAGAGATTTTATCATAGTGATGTACTTATAACACCTTTTAAAGTTTAATTCAGCATTATGACTAGGTTTCAAAGAATTCTGAAAAGTGGAGTTACTATAAATAGAAGGTAATGTCATTTTACTAACTTTTCTTAGAATGTCAGATGAAATCAGATAATTTTAAAGGAAAACCACTTTGATTTCTTATTTTTAAATTTCAGAGCTCCAGAGATTATATTGGGGTTGCCATTTTGTGAAGCCATAGATATGTGGTCATTGGGATGCGTGATTGCAGAATTATTCCTTGGATGGCCGCTCTACCCAGGAGCTTTGGAGTATGACCAGGTAATTGAACCGTCATGATAATCTAGTAGAATTGGTAGGTTGTAAAGAAAGAATGCACTTTATCCAGTATCTAATACATGTGAAAATCTTTTAAAAATAAAATGACAAAACCTGAGATCCTGTGGATTTTAAATTCAAGATCTCAAAACTATTTGATTTTTAAAAATTTCTTTTATAATGCTAATTTTCATAAATAAAGTTACAATCCACAAGCTTTCAAAACAGTTTTTTAAAACTATTGGGATAATTTTTTTTTTATCATTTTTATATAATAAACACATAAAGGGCTGGACTATGTCCATTTAAATAATAGTGCTTTGCTCAGTTGACAGACTTTGATGATGAATGAAATGTCGTCCTCTCCCAAGGAATAAGAGGCATCATTTAAATATTGGTCTTAAATATCTCAGTCACCTGAACCTTCTTTTGTATTTTTAGATGTTTTTGAATGGTGCTAAAGTCTAGTTTAACATTATTTAAATGATTCTCAGTAGAATCCAGCAAATTACTTCATTAAACACTTTTCATGATAATTTTCAGGTATGTTCATTAGCCTCTCTATGCTTTTAGACAATATTGCTTGCTGTTTTCTCGACTTTTCTTGATTTTTATTTTATTCTATATTTTTAAATTTTTATAAGAGTTTATTTGAGCCATACTAACAATTGATACATGCTGGGGAGCAAAATCTCTAAATGCTCTTCTGTTTTCTTGATTTTTAATATCAAGATTTATTTTTAGAGTAATTGTTACCTTTTATTCACTACTATTTGAGAGAATTTTATTACATCTCCCTTATTAGATAATATATACTCATTTTAGTGGAAAATGTTAGTAAAAATTAACAAAGTTGATACATTAATTTTATCTTTCTGTAGTTGGCTTGTAGTGGACAAATATAATTTTTATTCAAATGATATACTATTTAACTTTCGGGCTTAAAAAAATAGAAAATAGAACATTTTCAAACACATGATATAAATGTAACAATACAATTTGTGCCTTATTTCTCATTTTCAGGGCTGAGCTTTCTATATCAAAAAGGATATGAGAGGTAGCTAGTTTGGTGACATACAGTTGCTAAGATGACTTTAAAATTAATCATTTAATATTAATTATTAGATTAACTGTAAGTATTAATATCAGTTTCTTCTTCCAGTGACTTTCTACTTATAAACCTCTTTTAGGCCATGTTTCCTATTCTATACCTATTTCCCTGCATTCAGCATACCTCTTATAACAATTTCTGTAAAATTTTCCGTACATACTGGTTTCCTTCAGCTTTTTACTCGACCACTAATTTTCATGCAGATGCTAAAATATTGCTAGTTTTGAAAGAGTTGGTGATCTAGTTAGAAAATCCCATAATTCTTAGCTGCTGAAGTACTGAGGTGCCAGTCAAATGCTAGAAATATGCCTTTGGCTTTGTGTACTAGTTTATGACATGCATACAACTCTGGAGCAGGACACCATCTGGTGGCAGTTTCAAGTTGATTTGCTATCATACTCTGGATTTGGACTTCACAATTCTAGTCTTGGACAATTGATGTTAGTACTGAAAAGGACCCTACTGATTATCTAGTTTTATAAAGGATAAAACTGAGGCCCAGGAAAAGGAAATGGCTGTTAAAAGTCACAATAGTGATTTAAGACAAATAACCGACCAATACTTAGTTTTTCTAAATTCTATAATAGAATCAGATTAACAGTATTTTCAGACTGTATATCACTTTAATTCCAGAACAGTATAGTAATTTAAAAAAGTTATGATCATTTAGTGTTACTAGTTGCATAGTTATCAATTCCGTGAATTGGTACTGTGCTTGAGTCCCTTCCTGTCTTAATTGTAGATATATTGTCCTATTGGTGTTCTCTATACTGGATTTTAACTTATACTTACCAGGGAAATATCAAAAATATTCTAGGGAGTTAAATAATAATTTTTATGGATAGATAGACAGTATTTAGTTGGTAAATGTCAATCGTTCTTACAAAATGTTTGTTGGAGTTCAGATAGAATCTTATCCAGAACAGCTAAAAGTCTGAATTTATATTCAAATTTTATATTTGATAATTTCAAATCAGATATTCTAGTTGCAGAGACTCTTCCAGGGTGGCTCGAGTAAGAGTTCTTTTATTTCTATGTGGACTATCAAAAAATCCAAGAAGAGGGCTATAATATGATTGGATTCTGTGAAATCTGGAGTGGACGTGCTTTGTATTCAAGGCAGCACTGGAGGAGTTACCTGGCATTGGTGGATCACTGAAGTGCATGATCATTCGTGTGACTTCGCTGCTCTTCGGTGCTTCTGTCTTTTCTGATTCTAACCTGCTACTCAGAATTTCTGCGCAGTCTTAACTTTGTTTAGGTTAATGCAGCCATCAGACTCCAGCTCTATCTTATCACTCTTTGGCTCATCCCCAAACAGTAATTGGTATTTCTTAGTTTACATTCCTGGTAATATAAATCTGATTTGGTAAGATTATTTCCAGTTGAGTTCACAGGGCAAGTTTATGAGTTAATTGCTTCTGAGTCAGGTTCCCACCCTTGACCCATTGGGCACAGGGGAGGCAACAGTGTGCCCCTTCATATATTAGCAGTTGTTATACATGGAACAATTTCACTTCAAAATACTGGGCAGGCATTATGACCAAAAATAAACCTACAGATTCATTTGATGCTTTGTTGTTGTTGTCGTTGTTGTTGCTTTTTTCCCCAGTGCCATACCAACTTGCCAGGTATATTAATTGCAGTTTTCTCTTTGCTCTTTTAGCGCTTTGTTATCTTTCTCATAATGGTGCCTCCCAGCTTAATTGCAGAGTATTTGCTTAAATATTTATTCTACTAAATTAATATACTTTTTGAAAACTGATACCATATTTTATTCATTTGTATATCTTTAGGATCTGACATATAATAAATGCTCTGTGCATGTTTGTGGAAATTGAATTGTTGAACACCTTTCCTACCATCTAAGAGACTCTGTAGCATCCAGGTTCTGAACTCTTAGTACTATTCTATTTTCCGTTTTCATGAAACAAGGAACTCAGCCACTTGGGATGTGGGGTGAAGGGAAGATAACACAGTTCACTTTAAATGAAATGAAACTAGTTTGTAAGGTTGAGATTTTAGTTACATGTCATGTAAAATTGGTTATAAACAAGGATAAACATAGAATCTATTGTCAGGAGGCTCACAGTCTAGTAGGGAAAACAGACATTAAAAAATAAGTATAATTTAGTATTATTAATGCATTAAATGTATTATGTTCTAGATATGATGGTAACACAGAGGAAAGTGATCACTTCTATTTGGGATGGTTAGACATAGCTGTATAGAAGAGAAGTTCTTGAACTAAGTCTTGAAGAAGAAATAGTAAAAGTTTGTCACATGGATTTGGAGAAATGGAGGAGGATACAGGGATATTGATGAGTAGGAGGACAGAGAAACTAGCCTATGCAAAATTTAGCATGGTGCTAGATGGGGCTTGAGTACAGGTGCATGTAAAGAGCAGGGAAGAGATAAAGCTGGAGGGGACTGCCTGTCATGACTAGAAGTTTTGAATCGATCCTATAGGCAGTAATTTTATACAGAAGAGTAACAGTCAGATTTGTATTTTGCCAAATTCACTGTTAGCATTGTGGATAATGTAGAGGGGGTCATTAGGGAAGTGGGTATGCCAGTTAGGAAGCTCGTGAAATTGTATAACTCAGAATTGAAGAAGACCTGGAAATAGAGGTGGAGAAGAAGGACAGTTATGAAAAATACTAATGAGGTAAAATTGGTAGGGTTTTGGATGTTGGAGGGAGGATGATTAGTGAGAGGTGCTTGTTTGTCATAAATTTCAGGTTTCTGATTTAAGTGGTTGGTGTTGCTATTCACCAATGAGGAAGAGGCATGAGAGTTGACAGAATTAAGAGAAAGTCAGTTTAGGATATGTTCACTTGGAGGTGCATAACGGCCAGCTGGGTGGAAAGTTTCAATAAGCAGTTGGATCGAGAGCTCCAGAGATGGAGATACATATTTAGATATAGATGTAGAGATAAAACTATTGGCACTTGGAGCTTGTTAAGGGAAAGAAGACAGATAAAACTTTGAAATACAATGGCATATAAAGAACGAATGGAGGAAGGCAATTAAAGAATGTCAAGAAGTAGGAAGAGAACCAGAAAGAAACAATGTTCAGAAGTGGAAGGAACACAGTTTATAAGTAAAAAGGTAGTAGCCAAAAATACTATAGTAAAATATGGATTAATATTGTACTATTCAACGTGTCAGTTATTAACAGGCCTTTACTTACCTTGCTACCATATCATGGGAGTGATAGTAAAATTCACACTGTAGTATCTTGAGGTACGAGTGGGAAGTAAAATATAGGCTGATATTTTAAGATATTTTGTTAATTTTTGTAAGAGTTTATTTGAACCATGAGGGTTACATATGCTGGGGAACGAGATCTCAAATCCTCTCTTAAGACTTTCTAACTTAGAAGAGTTTTAAATAGTTAGGAGCAGTTCTTCATTTTGAAGATAGAAGATAATTATTTTTGTAGATTGAGGGGAAAGATCTCAAAGAAGAAGAAATAGAAGATGCAGGAGATGGATTAACTGATAATGTAATACCCTTGAGGTTTAAAAAAAATACCAAACCCTGTGTTCTTAAACACAGTTTAGAGGAGTTAAGCCCTGTTTATTCCTGATGCTGCCCCGTCATTAAGTTGGGGAACAGATGTTTGCTTTATGAAATTTACATTCTAATAATGAAGAGTGGGGTAAGAAAATAGAAAGTAAACATACAGAATATGAGTTGTCAAAAAGCATGGCAGAGAAAAATACAACAGAGTAAGGAAGATAACGGGTACCAGAGCACCAAAGAGAAGAGAGCTTATTGCTATTTATTGGCGGGCCATGGAAGGCCTCACGAATAAAGTGACATTTGAACTGAGAGCTGAAGGAAGTGAAAAATGAGCTATACAGATGCCTAGGCAAAGAGTGTTCCAAACAGAAGGATATGAAGTTTTCAGTAGCCCCGAGGCTGGAACTTTTTAGTGTCCTGAGAGTACTCTTCTATACTCGTGTCTCTCCCTCTCGTGGCTCAACCATGCCAGTGACAGAGGTGTATCTACCTCTTTAATGCTCCCACAGTCGTAATCTTACCAAGTCTTTATAAATTTTAAGTTTTTCTGAAATCCACTCCTTCCTTTCTATTTCTACTAAGTCTCTCAGTTCAGGCGCCCCCTCCCTGCCATCTCTCCTCTGGCCTTACCCAGCCTCTCCTATTCGTAGATATTTTGTTAAAAATGTAATAAGTCAATTTCCTGCCTAGATTTCTCCGTGGTTTTCCATTATTACTTCCTGTAGTAATAGTCAAACTCCTTAACCTACTGATAAATCCTTTTGCTTTCTAGTTCAGTTTCATCTCTTGTCGTTTTTCCCTTAGTGAACCTCTATACTTCTAGTCTTTGACTGTGTGGGTGTTTTCTCTTGATTTCCCGTATTTACTCATAACCTCAACACAAATGATAATAAGATTTTCCCCACTTCTCAAGGGCTAAAAAACTTATTTGTTTTTTAAGAACTAAATTGAGTATCACGTCTTCTGGAACTTTATGTGACATTATTGTAGGTATTCCTTCTCTATCTTTCTGTAAAACATACATTCATTATGGTATTGATAACACTGCATTATAATTGTTTACTTGTGTGTTCCCCACAAGACGGTGGATTTCTTGAGAGTGCAGATTATATCATTTAATTCTTGACCAAATATCTAGCATAGTCTCATATATAATAGATGTTTAAATAATATCTATTGTATGAAAGAATAAACTCTTCTGTTTTGTAAATTATTTTTCAGATTCGATACATTTCTCAGACTCAAGGTTTACCGGGAGAACAGTTGTTAAATGTGGGTACAAAATCCACAAGATTTTTTTGCAGAGGAACAGATATTTCACATTCTGGTTGGAGATTAAAGGTAATTCATTAAAAAAGTATTTAGAAAAACATATTTCTAAGATACCTAATGTATATTGGTTATACGCTCCATGCTTATTTTTTATTTTATTGTATTTCTTTTTTTGAATTTTCATTTTTGACCCTTCCCCCCCCCTTTTTTTAAATGAAGAAAGCCCCTTTACAATAACTTAGCTCATTCTCTAACCTGGCAACATATTTATCAACTCATCTTAAATGGTTTTGAAAATTTTAGGTGTGTAATTACTTTTGTGTTGTGTGTTGCGTCTTCTCTACCCAGTTCTTCAGTATTAACGTTGATAGGACAAGGACTGAATCTAATCACTTAGTACATAACCCAAGTACCTAATTTATTCCTCGATCTTTGAGGATCAATATGTCATCAATGATTAACTTTGTAATTAGTTATTTTGTCTAAGGAGTTTGTTATATATGGAATATTTTTTTTACCTGAGCCAAGCTCTTCTAATTTTTTTGTACTTTTAAGAGTTACATTTAGATAACTATTCTTTCCTTAGAATATTGAGTTATATTAGACTGTTTCAGTATTGAAGGAATAAAAATTTACAAATGGTGGGTAATAATAAATTTTTTTCCCTCTTTGATAATATTCAATAAGACACTAGAAGAGCATGAGGCAGAAACAGGAATGAAGTCTAAAGAAGCCAGAAAGTACATCTTCAACAATCTGGATGACATAGTGCATGTGAGTACCGCAGTCGCATTTGTCAGTCTTAGATGCTTAAGGCAGTAGACGTGATTGGTCAGGATGCCAAAACATGTTAATTATTTTCTAAAAGACTATAGAATACTTAGCTGTTTTTAAGCTTTTCAAACAAAAATGATTTTAAGGTTTCAACCTTTCAGGAACTAAATTGCATTTGTCTTTGAATATTTAAGTTACACTATCCTGTTCTTTAGTAAAAAGCATTTTCCTTAAAAGAGAAAAATCCTAGCAAATTTATTTTTCTTATATCTCGTTCGAGATGGGTATTTGTTCACTCCATCTCGAATGGGGGAAAAATTGTTTTTCTGCTTTGAATGCCATTTGATACTTTAAAACATTTTAAGGATTTGTTAAACTCAGTTCTTTCCTGTTTCAAAATAATTGTAGTTCTCTGTTCTTTCCTTGTAGTATTTTTTTTTTTTAAAGTGTAAAACTTTAATATATGCTATGGCTTATTTTTATTTGATGATTTGAAATTTTGATTTTGCAGGTGAACACAGTGATGGATTTGGAAGGAAGTGACCTTTTGGCTGAGAAAGCTGATAGAAGAGAATTCGTTAGTCTTTTGAAGAAAATGTTGCTAATTGATGCGGATTTAAGAATTACTCCAGCTGAGACTTTGAACCATCCTTTTGTTAATATGAAACATCTTCTAGATTTCCCTCATAGCAACCAGTATGTTACTTTAAAATCTTTTAAAATGATTCTGGAGAAATAATAATGCTAAATCCAGGGAAATCAGTGTGTTAGAAAAAATGATTCAATTTCTTCATTAGATATAAGTAGCTGAGTTAAAAGAGATAAAGCTAACTTGACCAAATTTACATAGGTTAGTAGGGGGCGAGGTAGAATGCAAATCTGAATTTCATTTCAGTGTTCTTTTTCCAAAATACTATATTGAAAACAACCAAGTGATTTTGTTTTTACATGACATTTCTTACCTTTGGAAATGTTAACAAGCCGAAGGAAGTAAATGACTTAAAATAGCTTCTTTTAATATTTTAAAAAGACAGTGAAGGAATGTATAGGGATGAACTGATGCCCGTTATTGTGGATTACCCTTAAATTTGATATTTTTATAAAGTCCGACTGCTATCTCCTCCCACTTCCAACCACCTCCTAAAAATGCCTAACAGTTTCCATATAGAAGCCCTTCACAAATAATGTGATAACTCCATACTTGGTACCATTAATTTGGGGATGTGTAGATTTTGAAATTTTGGAAAATTTACTTAGAGTAGGAATAAAATTATAGTGTGCTAACCAAAAAATGCTTACTGTTGCTTTGATACCTTAAAATATTGCAGATAAAAGATACACTTTTACTTGCTTTAAAGTTTAATCTTTTGTTGTAGGATTTCCTGATAGAAACAGTATTGGAAAAAGCAGATTTAAGTGCAAGTCATAGAATCTTTTTCTTTTGGAAATAATTTTTAAGTTAATGTACATTAATTTTAAACTACTCTAAACATTTAAAATAATATTACAATCACCGCCCCCTCTTTTCTTTTTTTGCAGCGTGAAGTCCTGTTTTCATATTATGGATATTTGTAAGTCCCACCCAAATTCATGTGACACAAATAATCACAATAAAGCTTCACTTTTAAGACCAGTTGCTTCAAGCAGTACTGCTAATCTGACAGCAAATTTTACTAAAATTGGCACATTAAGAAGTCGGGTAAGAATTTATTAATTTATACTCTTTTTTTTTTTTTTTTTTATGATTGCTCTTTTTGCTTTTGAAGTCTCATGTCAGCAATTAGCAGTTACAGTGCTGGTGAAGTCTTACTATTGCCATTCTATTAAGTCTTTTAATATTTCAGGGTAACAATTAGAACATATCCTTCCAAAGTCTTTTTTTTTTCCCTTTCATCTTTCCTTCTTTCAATATCCTTTACCTACCCTTCTATGCCACAACTCTAAAGTAGAGTTAAATAAGATCAGTTTTTGGACCCATTTTCATCGTGCAATTAAGATTTTAAGAAATATGTTTGAATTCTATTTATAAAGCATATGTGTAGCAATTAGACTGCGCTCTATAATGCCACCACGTACGTTGATCATTTCAGGCATTAACCACATCTGCTCATTCAGTTGTGCACCATGGAATTCCTCTGCAGGCTGGAACTGCTCATTTTGGTTGTGGTGATGCTTTTCAGCAGACACTGATTATCTGTCCCCCAGCTATTCAAGGTATTCTTTCATTTAAATTGCATTTTTAATTTAGGCATGCATGATTTTATAACAAGCTGGGCATCTGTTCATTAAATAGTATAGTTTTTGTTACATTTGAATTTAATTTAAGCTGGTCGCTAGCCTTCACACCAGTGATGTTCATTTCTTGACTGGAACTCCATTGTGATCATCATTAACAAAATGGGTCGTACGACAGTTGTAGTTTCTGTGGAGTCCAGCATGATAAAATACCTTAGTAGAAATTAATGAGCTTGAGAAGCTATAGATTGTCCTATACTGATATCACTGCTCCATATGGTCAGGTTACTGCACAGCATCTATCATGACTAGACAGCAAAGTGACTGAAAGTTCACTTTTTAAAATTTTGGTCAAAGGAGTTCTGTCCCAAAATGTCATTGTCTTGTTCTTTACCCATAGTTTAAGTTGCTTTTTTTTTTTTTTTAAAGAATTGATTTTGACTAAATTAAATTATGTCCCTTACTTAGATAAAAATAGCAGTTAAATCCTCAAGTGTGCGATAGGTGGCAGAGTACCTTGGAAGAGGCCGTGAATTTTCAAATGGGAATTTCTTGGTGTTTCTTAGAGGGCAGTAGCAGCAGACTTTGCAACTGGAATAACCAGATTAAAACCCTACTTCCTAGGTCCTTTCCTATCGTTTTGTTCTTGCTAGGCTTTAACATCTACTTATATCTTAAAAGCAAGAGGTTAATTACAAATGAGTTCCTAGATGACCCTTTGAAACGTAATGGTAATACTGTATATATGGTGTAATTGAAAGAAGTTGGTGCTAAGTCGGGACACCTGGGACATAGCCATTTCTGCAGTTTGCTGTGTTATCCTAGACAGGTCTGTTAACCTGTTTCAGCCTTATAGATATGGCCTTGGTCATTTCTAGCTGTAATATTTCTGGATTCTGAAGATTATTTGAATTTTTTATTTGATTTAAGGATTTGAGCAATTTTTAAAAAGTTTTATTTTAGTGGCTCCCACAGTGCCTAACAAAGCACCAAGAATATGTTTGTTGACTTGATTAACTAGTAATAAGAGATGTAGAAACATGTCAACTCTTTAGCCACTTTTGTTCTACCAGGGTAGCTTTACTTTTATCTTCTTTATATATTGGGCTTTCATAAAAAGTTTCATTGAAGGAAAGATTTGTGTTGTTAAAAATATAAAAAACAACTGTTTGGATGGTCAGGGTGAAATTGTGGTCCAATAGTGGTCTAAGTATCTGTGACAGTAACCCATGGCTGGTCTCTAATAATAAAAAATACCCGCATCATTATGTTGTCAGTACTCTTAAAGATGCTTCTGTGTTTGTTTTCCTCAACTGTTTATTATAAAAATTTAAAACATTATTTACAGAATAATACAATGCCTTGTACCCTAGATTCAACAAGTGTTAACATTTTGCCACATTTTTTCTGTCTATCTATCTATACATATATACAGACAGCATTTGATAGTAAGTGGTAGATATTTTACTTCTAAATAGATGAGCATGCAAGACTGATGCTTTTCTTAAAAATCAGTTGTCATTTAAGCGTTGTCTTAACAAATACATTCTCACTTAAACGAGTTTTCAGTCTGTACTGGTAAATAGATTCTTAGGTTCTAGTAATCTTTCCCATGTACCAAAATCAGTTTGAGAGTCATGCGCCAAAGGTGTAGTATATTTCATCAGGATTTGGAATAGCAGTTTTTTTTTGTTTCCCAAAGCCTACCTTCTGTTTCTAGCAAAAACTTAGGCTTGTGAGACACATTTCTTGTGTGTGTGTGCGTGTGTGTGTGTGTGTGTGTGTGTGTGGTTTTATTATTAATTTTTTTAATTTTTAATTTTATTTTTTTTTATTTTTAACATTTTATTTTTTTATTTTTCCCTCTCTGCCTTCTCCCCTTCCCTCCGGTAACCATGAGACACATTTCTAAATATGGTTAAGCATCATTCTTAAAATATTTAATGAGGTTAAACAAATCTTTTATCTTTTTATGTGGCTTATAATTGATAAAAGGTTAGTAACCTTTCTGTATATATGTTAGCAACTAAATGAGTGGTTCATAATAGGGTAACAGGAAGAAAAGGAGATACTCTCAGGCTTATCAACTCATTAAATGACAAGACCAATACTTTTAAATTAGAATTAATAGTGAGACAAAGCAAAATATTTGTTAGTTTGCATTCCATTTCTTGGAGAATTTGCTGAAGACTTGCTTTTTGGGGGGGAGGAGGGGAAGGAGATGAGCTTTCGGAAATAATTAAAAGTTCTTTGTGGAACTTAATCTGTATCTGGTCCTTTGGGTGAAGCTCAGAGGGTAGAGCACCCCAGCAGTAGGGTGAACACCTCTGTGAAGAAAATAAGCACAACAAAATTAGCGTTCTCCTTAGGATTAGCACTTAAAATATATCTGTGCAATAAAAATTGTAAAATTGTTTTTCAATGGGAAAAGAAAACAATTACATTTTTCTCTTATGGCTTATGAGAGACACCCAAGATCACTTTTATTTAAATCTGATTATGTTAGATGATCTCTCAGCCTATATCGAAGTAACTGCCATAATAGACTGGAATTATGAAGGATTGAATTTATTTTAGTAACTGAGCTTTCTGATTTGGCGGATGTCCCTAATATCTTATTTGTCAAAGCTGTAGGTTCGGGTGATACTAATTTACTGTCTCAAAGCTTAATTTCATAAGATTTAATATTTACAAGGTCCTTTTCCAATGTGTGACACATATATATTAACATTAACAGGATCAACATGGCTAGTAGTCCTACTTTCTAATTTTCCTAGCAGGTAGGCAAAATGAAACATGTTTGTGCTGGAATTCTAGCAGCTCTCTAGTAGGCATACTAGTAGAATAAGCCTCATTGACCAACGCTTAGTTGTATCATAATAGTAAGCAGAAAAGTTTATTTTTTGCTTTTTCTTTGGAGGTTGAAATGAATGTGCCATTATGAATTTTCTTGATTAATGTAAACTCTCATGGGCATTGAGGTGTGAAGTTGTGATACCTTCTCTCTTTGGTGCCAAAAGTGTATGATCTTGTGACAATTTTAAAGAAGAGAATACTAAGCATAACTAAAAGTTTGTATTGAAAACATAAACCTTCTTAAAGATGAGGATTTTCAGTTAGATTCACTTTTCCATGTCTTTGTCCGAGTGGCAGAACTATTTGAAAAGAAAAATAAAACTACAAGAGCGAACTTTAAAAGGAATGGAAAGTTTCGAGAAAAATAAATGATTCAACTTTGTAGTATACATTTTAAAACAGTAGAAAGAGTAGCTTTAAAACTTTTTTTGGAATAATGTACAACAAAGTAGACAGAAAGTTACCTCACTTTCCTAATAGATTGCTTTGTTAGTGTTATGAAATTTTTATTTAGGGGATGATTTTATAATTTTAGCAGTTCTTTAAATTCAAAAGAGTTTTATAAGTTAACTCAGAGAAATATTTTTTTCCTCTGGTTTGATAACTATTCTTTTATATTTCACAGGTATTCCTGCAACGCATGGCAAGCCCACTAGTTATTCAATAAGGGTAGATAATACAGTTCCACTTGTAACTCAGGCCCCAGCTGTGCAGCCCCTACAGATCCGACCAGGAGTTCTGTCCCAGGTTGGTAATAATTCATTGTTTTTGCATATGTGCTGTCCTCATTATACTCAGGTACGGGTACTGATGCATTTGTAGCATATCAGCCTTTGATACTGGGAAACAATGAAAATGACATGGATGGGAATTTGATCTTTTGTAGATTACTGACTTTAACTTTTACAATTATTACATGATTGTTAGTCTAATGTATGTTTTTATTTTAAGCTGTAGTAATATTAATCACTTGTAACTTATTTTTTTCCTTCGTTTTTTTGTGTGTGTGTTTTCGGTGCAGCAGACGTGGTCTGGTAGAACACAGCAGGTGCTGGTACCTGCCTGGCAACAGGTAGCACCCATGGCTCCTGCTGCTACTACATTAACTTCTGAGAGTGTGGCTGGTTCACAAAGGCTCGGAGACTGGGGGTAAGTTAAAAACTAAAGTAATTTTTTGTGAATAGTTTGCAAAATAGATCTTGGTAAAGAAAGGGGTTCAATTTTTCTTAACTTTATCCTTAGGAAAATGATTTCACACAGCAATCATTATAGTTCAGTGATGCCGCAACCTCTTCTAACCAATCAAATAACTTTATCGGCCCCGCAACCAATCAGTGTGGGCATTGCACATGTTGTCTGGCCTCAGCCTGCTACTACCAAGAAAAATAAACTGTGTCAGAACAGGTTGGTATGGATATTTTAACTTTCCTCTGCATTTTGAGAATTAATCTTTAAGATAAATTTTGCATGTACACTAAAGGGTCACTCTGTTGTATTCAAAATGACCTCTTTGATAGCTTTGTCACAAACACTAAGCCGGCTCCCTTCTCAATTTCTCAGAGGTATTTTGGTAAAACTAATGGAATGGGAGCCAGGAAGAGAGGAAATAAATGCTTTCAGTTGGTAAGATTGTCTTTATTGCCCTTTTGATTTATTATCTACTTTTAATTTTAGTAAATTTTAGACACATAAATATCACATTTACCCAAAAAATGACCATTTGAATGTATATAAATGTAATCTATACTGATATTTCTAGAGATAGTATTGTGTATTTCACAAAACTTATGATCTGTATGTTAGTGTATTATATACATGATTTTGAACCAAGTGAAGGTTCATATTGTTTATTTTAACAAGATGTCTTAGAAATATGTATGTACATATTTTGATTGTCGAAATAATACATTATTTCTTTGATTACAGGAGTAATGCATTGCAGAATACCAATATCCCACATTCAGCATTTATTTCTCCAAAGATAGTAAATGGAAAAGATGTTGAGGAAGTAAGTTGTATAGAAACACAGGACAATCATAACTCAGAAGGAGAGGCAAGAAATTGTTGTGAAACATCTATCAGGCAAGACTCTGATTCATCAGTTTCAGACAAACAGCGGCAAACCATCGTCATTGCTGACTCCCCAAGTCCTGCAGTGAGTGTGATCACTATTAGCAGTGACACTGACGAAGAAGAGACATCACAGAGACATTCTCTTAGAGAGTAAGTTCCAAAAGCAATTTCATGTGTTTATGCTGCATTCTTAAATAATAATGATGGCACCCTCTGGTGTAGCAAAAAAAGAAAAAAAACTTTCCATGACTTATTCCTTGTCTGTCAATGTCTTTTAGAGTAAACTTTTCTGAATGATATTTAAATACGATTATTACAGCATTTTTCTTGTGTTTATATGTTTTAGATTTTTGTCCATGTAGGTCATACTTAACTGTTTCATACCCTTAAATAAATTAATTTTGGGCTATTTGGGGAGTATCTTCTCATTTTTGACTCATGTTTTTCCCTTCCTTCTCTTACTAGATGTAAAGGTAGTCTAGATTGTGAAGCTTGCCAGAGCACTTTGAACATCGATCGGATGTGTTCATTAAGCAGTCCTGACAGTACTCTGAGCACCAGCTCCTCAGAGCAGTCCAGCCCATCCCCTTGCAAGAGACCAAACAGGTAAAGGAATTTCAATAGTAGTGTATCTTTATTGTTATAGAACAGATTTAAATAAAGTATTGGGGTTCTAATAAATGATTTTTAGAGAATTATTTGTTTTTGAAAAGGTAAAAAGGCTACATTCTCAACTTCAGCTTCACAGCCTACTATTGTAACAAATTTGGAATAAGAACATATACTTTAGCAAAAAAAAAAGTTTTGCATAATGAAGTGACGCCCCACTGTCAGTATATTTGCTGTGATTTTTTTTTTCCACACTGGTGATTGATTTGCATGGTTTTGTCCATATTTCCTTGCCTACCCTTCCTTTTGGCCAGGGACATGCTTTGCCACTAGAGTAATGAGCTGCTCCTAACCTACATAATATACTAACACATTAAGAGATGAGCCACAAAAATTTCAGTAAAATATATTTAATTTTAGCTTTCAGAATTTTTTGTTTGTTTGTTTTAAGTGGAAACAAAACTTGAATAAATTTTAGGTCTTAATTTTATACATTTGTCTTCTCTTTTTCCTTAGGAAATATGGTATTGAATACTTATAACCAAAACTCTGTGGGAGATATAAAGAAATTTTAACACATCTTCTTAGAAATTGCTTACAATGTGTTTTGGAAGTTGATATTATACACACACACATAAATATTCACATACATATGAAAATATGTATTTATGTAAATGTATGTCTAAGATATAAATAAAAATATGTAACTAAAAATATACATATAAAAAGAGGTGCTTCAAATTGTTAAGTATGAAACGAGTGATTAAAACACACAATAAGTGCTGTAGAAATGCCAAGGAGAGATGTCATCGGGGCCCAAGAGGGTCAGGAGGAGAAGAGTAATGGGACTCTGGCTGGGTCTTCAGAGAAATAGGGAAGACCTTTCAGATAACTGGTTGATTAAAAGGGCCCAAAATACCACTAAAGGGATGTGTCCAAACTTTACAATTTAATCCGAAATATGAAATCACATGTGTATATGTAAATTTTATTTAAATTACCCAAAAGAGTGCTTCTTTTGTAGTGCCTTCATGCAATTATCTGTAATTTATAAAGTGCGATTTTTATAAACTGCTGAGGATCCAGTGGGAAAGGAAAGAGAAAATTTAGTGCCAAAAGGATATTCCTAAACAGGACAGAATTAAGGGTAGCAGTTGTAGCAGTCTGAAGAGAGAATAAATGTGAGACTCTAGAAAATCTGTGCAAAAATGTTATTGGACAAGGAAGAAGTCATAATTAGATATGAAATTACCGAATAAGACTGTCATCAAATTGCTGGAGCCTACATATTATTTAACTTTAGATTTAATATTGAGAAATACAAGACTATTTTCTTCTCGCAGTATGTCAGATGAAGAGCAGGAAAGTGGTTGTGACACCGTGGACGGCTCTCCAACATCAGACTCTTCGGGACGTGACAGTCCATTTGCAGAGAACAGTTTCGTGGAGGACACTCATCAGAGCACGGAACTGGTAACCTCTGCCAACACAGAAGCCAAACCAGCCGTCTGTACTGTTGTGGTGCCACCAATGGGACTAGAGAGTGGATTAAATGCCGACGAGCATATGGCAAACACAGGTAAACCGAGTCCTTATTTTTCCGATTATCCCTTCAAAGGTCTTAATTTAGGAACATCAGAAATCAGCATTGCCTAAAGTCATTTCTGAATTTCCAACTTGATCCTGCCAACTCTATCTTCTTTTAAAGATTTCTATAAAAGAAATCTCTTTTTATATCATACAGTGCTTGGATACCATGAGATCTTTCTTTTCATTTAACTTTAAGGTTCTCAAATCACCATTGTATAAAATATCTAAAGACCTTCCTAATTTTTATATGAGAAGAAAAAAGCATCAACTATTTAATATTTTGCTCCTTGCCAGATTCTATATGCCAGCCATTAATAAAAGGACGATCTGCTCCTGGGAGATTAAACCAGCCTTCCACAGTGGGTAATCGTCAGCAAAAATTGACATCAGCATTCCAGCAACAGCATTTGAATTTCAGTCAGGTATGTCTGTGAATTTATAAGAGCCTTTAGGATTCAAATTCATCAGGTTTTCACTTGGGGAAAAAAATATTCTGAAACTGTATGCAATCTTAATAAATTTTATCCTTTCCATTATCCCAAGTGACTAAAGAGTAATTGCCTAATAATAGGATAATTAAGCACATTATCTGCAGAACTTGAGTTCTTCAGAAAAATTAAGCTCTTAGATTTTCTTAATTATATTTTTAGTGTTTGTTTTCTTAGATCCTTTAAATCAGAATGCACATTAATGAATTAATGGCTACAGTTTTTATGTGTTAGTCGTGGTGCTAGCGAGAGACGCCTTATTGAGTACTTTCCATCTGCTCAGCACTGTTTTACTTGGGGAAAGAAAAGGTCATGGGTGTTGGAGTCATACCTGGTTTTGCCAATAATGTGCATATTATCTTGGCCAGGTCTCTTCAGCATACCCGGACCCCAGTTGATGAGAATAATGGCTTGTAGCATAGGGTTGTTTTAGAATTAAATGTATATATAAAATATGACAATTGCTCCACAAATGGTAGCTATTAGTAGTGGTGGGGAAGTTATACTACCAGCAGTGGCAGTGGCAATGTTAATATTATAATAATAATGTAGTAATATTAAAATGTTAATACTAATATATAAAATCATTTTTCTCTTTAAACAGTACAATCTAAGATTTGAGAGATCTTTGAGTTATCAGTCAGAGTTTATTGTAATTTGCCTTTCTTCCTTTCTTTTTAACTTATAAAGTATATATTTAGTACTTTTTGCTTGCTTGTTTGTTTCGGATAGGTTCATCACTTCGGATCTGGGCATCAAGAGTGGAATGGAAACTTCGGACATCGAAGACAGCAAGCTTATATCCCTACTAGTGTTACCAGTAATCCTTTCACTCTTTCTCATGGAAGTCCCAGTCACACAGCTGTGCATGCCCATCTGGCTGGAAGTACACACCTCGGAGGACAGCCTACTCTACTTCCATACCCATCATCAGCTACCCTCAGTAGTGCTGCACCAGTGGCCCACCTCTTAGCCTCTCCATGTACCTCAAGACCTATGTTACAGCATCCAACTTATAATATCTCCCATCCCAGTGGCATAGTTCACCAGGTCCCAGTGGGCATAAATCCCCGGCTGTTACCATCCCCAACCATTCATCAGACTCAGTACAAACCAATCTTCCCACCACATTCTTATATTGCAGCATCACCTGCGTATACTGGATTTCCATTAAGTCCAACAAAACTCAGCCAGTATCCATATATGTGAAAACTCAAAAAGAGTATATTGAGGAAGCTCAATGATAGAAGCATTTGATTAAAAATAAAAACATGGTATTTAATAAATATTAGCCATGGCACAAGAAAATTATTTTTGAATCATGTAGACTTGGGTGCAATTTAAACAACTTTGAGCTTTAAAAAACTCACTTTTAATGTGTTTTGCACATTTGGTATAACGTCTTTGGTCATGTTATCTTCTTATGTAGTAACTCTAGACAGGTGACTTATGGGAGCGGAAGTCCAGTTTTGCTCCTGCTATTTTTTATAAAATTGCCTTCTAACTAGTGCAAGACACGTCCACATTTGGGAAGCCATTCTGTGTACAGACTTAGAGTAACAGATGCACATATGTCAGAATTACAGCATACAAGTGAATTGTATTATCTGTGTCTTAGTGTATAAATGTTGGGTCACTTACCTAAGAAATTGAGCTATTGTTCTTTACATTTGCATGTGTCTTTGCATGGGCAAAATGTTGCCTAGACTTTGCTCTTAAATGTTGTTCTTATAATCTCAGCTGCATTGTAAACCGTTCCCACACATAGTGCCTTAAATATTTGAGGTTGTTAATGTTATTACCTATATATAAATGTTGAGGACTGCAGCACTTAAAGTTCAGACCTACTCTTTAGTTTTCTTTTGAGAGAGTAACGTTCATTTTTGGTTTTGTGTGGTATGATTTCAGGTCGTAGCTGTTTTTTCCTTACTAAGAGGGCAGCATGTTTGCTATAGCTGAATTCTGCTGTCAGATTTTTCAGAATGATCTAGCTTCAAGGAAAGCAAGCAGTTAGTAGTGCTTAAGAAAAATTGATTCAGTATCTAATGGATAGTTGATATCTGTCACAACACAGCATTTTATATACTGTTAAGTAAAACTGCAATACAATCTAAGTTTATTTTGGGAGTGTTTGCTGTATAATTGGATTTAATAAAATGTTTAGAGGTACAGTAGGCATGACTTTGAGTAGGTAATGAAAGAAAATGCAAATTACTCATTGATTCATGATGTGGTTTCATCTTAGCTTGGGCAAACCATGCAGTATTTAATAAGTAGTAGCAGAAAATATTTACTATTGAAGCTTGAAAAGATGTGAGTTCTTTGTGTGCAATTTTTCATTTATGCATGTGAGAGGTTTTTTTTTTTTAAGTATTTTTACATCGTAGTACTTGTTTCGCTTGTTGGCGGTATTTGCTTATTTAATACATTCCGTCAGGGACAGAAATTACATGCTTTTCTTCCTAGGAAGTGTGTCTTGGGTTTTTTTCTTTCTTATTCTTATTCTTTTTTATTTTTATTTTTTCGATGGTGATGGTGGTGGTGTTTAAATGAAGTTGCTTTTACAGCACCAAAGACTTAATCATCCATTTCCTATATAAAAGGTAGCTACTTTTTGCATAGACCTCAAGTATATTGTAGTGTAGAGGTGGACTTTAAGGAAAGGTATTAAACAGGCTGTGTTTTAGCTTATGGGCAAGTAATACATTGTATCATTTATCTTGAATGTATCATAGATAAGCTGCTATATAACGATTGCCACTTCAGATAGCTGTGAAATTAGGTGATTAACTAGTTGTTATTTAGCCTTCTAATTTCTGTATAAGTCTAATTACATGAAATAGAAGTTGGGGTTTTGATTTTTTACTTTGCTTTTCTGTTTGGAGTGTCATTGTAACTACTGTATTGTAAATGATGGAAAATAATTGCATATGTTATTTTGGGGTGTGTTAATTGCATCAGTATTTTATCTCTATTAATGTTTGTGCTCATCACTGCATATAAAAACTTGGATGTATCAATGTAACTTAATTTTTTATTTTCATACTGGCGTTGTAGACACTTGAGAAAGCTGTATCTTGCAGGCTTGACTTAACTTTTTTTCCTTAAAAATCTGGAATATAATCTCACAGCATTTACTGGAATAAACAGTACAAAGCATTTGAGTATAAAACTTTCCAAATGTTTTGGATTTATAGCATTTCTTTGATAAATGAATTGCATACCACTAGTACAGCTCTAGTACAGCATTGACAATAAGCTAATAATGGATAAACTTTTCTTTACTCCATTAATACAAGCAGTGTTTTATTTAATAATCATCAATGAAATAAATGTGCCTGAAGTTGATTTTAAAAATTACAGTATTAGATCATAAAATAAAAACCAGCAGTACATTTTTAGTCACACTGAAAATGAAGGACTTAATTTTCCCCACAAGTTTCAGTGTTTTTAGTAATCAATTCTATGCATTTTATATAAATAGAAATATATATATATTACACATAAAAAGGAATAGCCTAAGATTAATTTAAAAGATTATTTACAGATGGCAAATTTATGGAGTCACTATTTAAGTAAACTTGCTGCCCTCCACAGCCTCCTAGTTTTATTTATATGGTTCAGCAGATGAATGGTATCTGCTCACTTCTTGGAAAAGAACCAATGCTGGCAGTGGATGTTTCAGAAACAAGTGCGAAGGATTGATTGATGTTTGTGCCACAACAGGCACAAAACTGACGCAGTTTGCTTTTTGTTCAGGGCCATGTTTACTACTCTGAAATGTCCTATTTTCTGTATTTCAGCTCCAAGACTGAGATGCTGTTGTTTAATGAACAGTAAATGGTAAACTTCAATGTTTTCATAATACAATAGTAAGGTTTGTTAAAGGTGTACCCCAGTTAAGTATGTTTCTCTTAACTGATTCCAATCATGGGCTTTTTATGTGGTTAAAAATAAAAAATTTCGAAAAAGTCTAAAGCATATGGACAAAAGAATCCAGACTTATACCCTCTTTAAAGCCATTTTTACCAGTTTTTTTGGTTTTTATGCTTTCTTAAATAAAACACTGCATGAATTTCAAGTTGCATATTTGCATACTATTTTATTTTTTGTTTGCGTACTATTTTAATTTGCAAATTATTTTTTATCAAAAATCTTGATATTTAGTTTTCTTTTTCTTCAGGGTGTTTAACTATGTTACCGTAGTAGCAAAACCTTTTCGTTTTTAAAATCTCTACTACTAATTTTAAACTTGGTTTGTATTAAGTAAAAGTTAAATCATACACTGCAAGGTGTAGGAGGATTTGTTTTAACAAACTCAATGATAGGTTTGATTACTAAGTTTGAACTGTTAACTGTTTAACAATTTTAGACTTGTGGCTTTCTTTCTTCGGTTTGTTTTTGCTTTTACTTCTATGCTACACTAGTTTGCCATGTAGCAATTGCACTGTGCAATATTACAATAAGGACTGGGAAAATTTTTATGGATGTAATGTCTATTACGGTTTGCGATAGTATTTCTCTCTAGTTCTCAGTGATTTAAATGTGACCAAGCCTTCTGTACTTTGTCACAAAAAGCGGGTTTTCCAGGTGACTATTTTGGTGAGTGTCAAAATAAGAATTTATGGTGTATTACTGTCGATTCACTTTGAATTAAAATATATATATTGCAGCAAACAGCTTGTTGACTTTGTTTCCACACCTGTACTGCTTACAGGATAGGGAGGAAAAGGTCGGTAGCCTCGAGTACCTAACTTATCTCATCTCATTTAATTCTCAAAACCATCTCTGAGATAGGTATCATTGTCTTCATTATATAAATGAGGAAATAGGCTCAAAATACCTAGGTAAGTTGCCCAAAGTTGTACTGCTAGTGAGGGGTGAATCTGGGATATGAACCCGGCTGTTTAACTGTAACTAATCTATACTTTCCACCAGTTCTTTTAAATTGAAGTCGGAAGCAGTGTGCCAGACAGACCGTAACTGGATAACCGTGGCCCATTTCATTTGAGTATTGTTGTCTTGAATATTTCTGAGGTAAATATTTCTGTTCAGTATGCATGGAAGAAGAATAGAGAATTCACATGAATTTTCAAGATATAAAACATGACACTTCAAAAGAATGTGGTTGTAATAGGCCAATTGAGGTTATGTCCTCAAATAACCACCTCATACTTAAACAGTCTAACTTTACAGGAGCATCGGTACGAAGGTTTTGGGGGAGCACTCCAGAATACGCCAAGGAGAATATGTATTTTCAGTTTCTCTCAGTAAACTTAATTGAAGTATAACATATACACTCTGTTATCTGGCTTCTTTCGTTCAACATTTTATTTGTAAGGTACATCCATGTTATGTGTGGTTGTGGTTCATTTCTCTTCATTGTTGTATAGTATTTCTTTGTGTGTGTATATAATCATTTATGTTTTGTTGATAAAGTGTTGAGTTGCTCCCACTTTTTGGCTATTATAAATAGTCCTATGAACATTTTTGTTCATATCTAGGTGAACACGTATGCATTTCTTTGCGGTATAGAATTATTGGGTCATAGGGTGTATACTTGTTTCACATTAGATAACTACAAATAGTATTCCAAAGTAATAGAAGAATTTACACTTACCAGCAGTATATGAGAGTTCCAGTTACACTACATTCTCATACATATATTCTGTGTTTTATTTTAGTCATTCTTGTTGGATGTGGTTTTCAAAATAATGTGAACATTTTCATTTAGCGTTGATCCTACATACACATGAAATCCAGATTTTGCAATTTACTTGAAAGTTAAATGGCTTCATAAGAATACTAAGAAGTATTCACCTATTTAAATGGACTTAGGAATATAAAATATTATTTTTTCTAAGGAGATGAAAAAAGCCTTTGAACAACACATACAAACCATTCAGCTAATACCTAGCACAGTGCCTTGCACATAGTGGTCATGTCAATGATATTTATGAAGTATCTATCATGTTCCAAGCACTATATGCTGGACATAATGGACATAACAGAAGGTTCTTTTACTCTTAATGGATCTTTCCTTGTAGAAAGGAAAGATTTAAAGTCAGTTCAATTAGGGTAAGTGGAATGAAAATAGAGGATACTGATCAAGTGACTGGAGAGGGCATGTCAGGGAATGGTGACATTTGAGTTGTGACAAAGAATGCTAGTCAGCCACGCAGGGGAAAAGTATCTTTGGCAGAGGGAGCAGAAAGTTCAAAAGTCCTAACTCAGGAAGGAGCTTTTAACGTGAGCAAACAGGAAAGTGGTCTCTGAGGCCACAGGAGCGTGTGAGTGGGGAGCGGGAGTGGGAGCTAGAAGGTATAATTCGAGGGGTGGGCATGCAGGCCTTTTGCCAACAGAAGAATTCTGACTTTAATCCCATATATTATGGAGCCAAGGGAGGATTTTCAAGAGTCAAACAACTGAGCTGGCTATCACAGAAAGCAATAGGAGAGCCCGAGTGGAAGCTGGAAGACAGGTAGGAGGTGGTTGAAAGTAGTCCAGGTGAGAGGTGATGGATGCCAATTCTTTGTGAAGTCATTTATATTACGAATATTTTCTCCCAATGTAGGACTTGTCTTTTTGTTTTCTTTACAGAGTGTTTGAAAGAGTGAATTTTGAATTTTGATGGTCTAGTTTATCAGTATTTTCTTCTGTGGTTTGTGCTTTTGTGCCCTAAGAAATTTTTGCCTATCAGTTTCAAAGACTATTCTTTGCTAGTTTTATGGTTTTAGCTTTTTTTAGGTCTGTGGTCCATTTCACGTTAATTTATATGTCCACTTTTATTTTTATGACATTTTATCTTATTAAGAACCTATACTTTCCCCTAATTAGAAGTATGGTCATTCGAAATAGAAAAATAAGATGTTAGTATTTCATATTTTTCCGTCATAAAAATAATGGTTCCAGTGTGTTAGGGAAATGCAGAAAAACAGATTTTAAGAAGCTCACAAAAAGGTAAATGTTGAGATAATTAGAATAATGTAAGCTATTTTAGATCCTAATATTTTGTACCTCAGTTTATAGCGTAAGCATTGTGCATGTTTTACAAACTTCGGAAACATTTTAAGTGCCAAAATGTGAAATTTAGAGGTGATTCTAAATTTCTAATCATTGCTTGTTTCCTTAGTGAGTATGAAGAAATCAAATGACTTACTTTTTTTCTTGTTACATCGAATTTTTATATTTTGAACCAACTTTTTATTTAAAAAAAATAGGAAAAATGTAGTACAACACATATATAACCTTTACCTAGATACACCAGGTAATGTTTGCCACATTAACTTTACATTTACATGTAATTTTAAAAAGTGAACCATTTGTGGATAATCGTGGCACTTGGCCCCTAACTACTACTTAAGCATGTATCTGTAAGAATGACATCTTCAACTAACCACAAAACTTTGTAATACCTAGAGAAATGAAGAATTCTATAACATCTAATTTCCAGTTCATAGATTTTTCCTGATTGTTTCAAGAATGTCTTAATAGCTATTCTCCCCCCATCCGCACTCCAGAAACCAATCAAAATTCACCTATAGCATTTAATTATGTGACTCTTTGACTACTTATTACCTGACATCATTTTTCTATAAAGAAGAATAAAGAAAGGCTTCTGGCTTTCTCCCAGTGCTCACTTGAGTGCATTCCATCCCTCTCATCCTCTGTCTCTCTCCTCCCTATTATGGATTTATGAATCTTGCTAATTCAATAAGTTAAAGTTACTAATTAACTCCCAAATCCTTTTGACATCACTGCATTAGTCTCTGAATGTTTCTTTGTTTTCTGGTCCAATAAGGTGTCTCAGGCTCACCTTACGTTTTTCCTGTTTCCTGATCTGGGTGTGACCATTTCTCCAAAAGCCCCAATTTCTCAGGACCCAGTTTTAGTAATGTTTATGTCCAATACAAAAGTGATTCCTTTCTCTTTTGTAGTGCTGTCCAATTATGGTGGCATGGGTGTTTGTGACCAAAATTAGTACCTACTCTGACTTTAGGTTTACTCCCTTATCCTCATTAATTTAAGCTCACATCTGACTTCTGTTTTCTGCAGAAAGATGTCGTTTGCCCTGCAACTATTGTCCAAGTCCTTTAACCATCTTGGGACTATTGATCTCGACTCCCTCTTAGCCTCACACATTGATTGCAGATGAACAGGGAGAAGGATGAGTGACTATTTCAGAGGGCATGCATGGAAGAAGAATCCATCTAATAAATGCTGTGTTTACTGCCGTTTCCCCATTGTTTAGCACTTGTGCCCAATAAATGTGGACCCTAGGGTTTGAGGAAGTTCAGGAAATATTAGATATATTTTTAATAGACTTACCGTGATGATTAATGAAGTGGGTGATAAGGTGAGAACAAGACTATGCCACTGCATCACGGGAGTCCCTGTTTCCTTTATCACTTTAATCATATTTCTTGTAATTACCTGTCTGCTTTTCCCACTAACTAAACTCTGAATTCAAAGACTGTTTTTATCTCGTATACTCCATATCTTTGGCACTTACTATGTGCCTGACTGCAGGAGGCACTAAAGTGTTTGTTAAATAAATGAAATCAACAAAAATACGTTGGAATGGAATTCGGGAGGCCCAAATTTTATTATCTGCTTTGCTACTAATTAAGTGATATGATTTTGAGCAAGTTTGGGCTTCACTTTACCCCTTGATAAATTGAAAGCTTGGGGTTGCAAACTCAAAAGTAGCAAACGCTGCACAGACTGTCAGTACGTGAAGAAGATTGAGTGGAGACTGGCAAAGTGAAGAGTCAAGCCCTGTCCCAAGGGAGCAGGAGATTCATGTGGGATGACAGACCCTGTGTGTACCAACTTACAGGTTTGTTTTTTTTTTTTTGAGAAAACATACGGATGTCAGTAAAATACTGACAACTAATTAAAAGCTTAAAAACTTTTTGTCTTATATATGGTATAGTCAAGTCATCTGCAGGTCAGGGTTAGTTTGCAGGTACACAGTTTGCTGGCATATTCTTTGAGTTTCCTTTCAGTTTTGACATCTGATAATTCTGTTCATAATAGCATTGCTATATTGCAGAATGGCCAGCAGAGGGAGAAAGAGTTCTCTAGTACTAATTTGTCTTTCAAATTCGGTCCCATAAGAACTTTAAATAACGAAGTAGCCATAGGGGCGGTGTAGGCTATACCCCATGAACACTGGAAATATAATGTGAGAAGTTTCTAACTTTTGTAAATAGATTTTGAAAAAGCAAGAAAGTATTCCAAGCCTCTGAATCCTTAAAGTACTTGACTGGTTGGTTTACCATCGAATCAAAAGAAGACTCCATTCGTCCATCCATTCTTCCTCTGCCATGTAGACCTGCGGTGTGGTCCAAAGGTGTGGATCATTTCCTCTCCTGCAAAGGAAACTTTGCTGTCTGATTAACAGACCAATCAATCGCCAACAGTTCTTTGAAAGAAGTGACGTGGTTGGTCCCTGATCATAAAGCACATTTATTATTTACATAGTGATTTATGGACTGAAGAGCAGCAGTGAAGTTTGTACTTCACGTCATCACTCATGGTAAATACACTGTGGTAACCAAAATTTGAACCTCGTTGTTGGTGGACTGGCGTTATTCAAACTGTGGTAACTGAAACTTGTGCGTATCAGAACCCCGTAAAGCGAGGGCTGCTTGTATTTATTACCTTTGTGTTTAATACAAATTTAATTGTAACTTTATGTAATTCAATTTTTAATAATTAGTGTGTTTAAGAACTGGTTCACATAATTCCTGAAAATTTAACAATCGTCTAATAAGCTGATACAAGCCAGATCAAGCAAATCATTACAAAATCCCATTAAGCATTTAGTACTTCCACTTTCCTCGTTTATGTGAACAGCAGAGGGGCTGTGACTTGCTTAAGTTCACAGGAAGAATGGTGTGCCCAGAACTGTCATTCCAAGGCTGATATCCTTTTACACTCTAGACAACTCGCATTCAAATAATCTCAAGGGTTGCTATAAACCAACAACCTCATTCTATATCTTGGTATCCATTTAGAGAATGTATTAGAAAATTTGGTAGCTTTTAAAAATGCAACATTTATTTTAGCTCTTCCATTTCCTTCCTAGCCTGTTTCTATCATTAATAGCCCTAAGAATCTATAAGTCACCTTGTGGTAGATTATATTGCTGTAATAAATATCCCATCCCACCCTCCCCAACCCCTGCCAAATCTCAGTAGGTAAAACAGTACAGCCTTATTTCTTGTTATTTGTTGGTCCCAGGTTGGTGGCAGCTCTGCTTCTGGCTACAGGCCATATATAGTCAGTCCATGGGTTCTCTTCATTTTTGTATCTGGACTGAAGAAGTAATAAATATCGAACATGTCTCCTAATGGAGGAGGGAAAAGATGCAGAGTTGGTCCTTGCAATGATTCCTAAGGCTTATGAATGGAATTGGCACACTGCTATTACTATCACATTCCATTAGCCAAAAAAAAAAAGTCACATGGCCAAAACCAGTATCAATGGGGTAGGGAAAATAATCAGGACAGGAAGACACTGCAAGTCAGACAGTGATGGGTGGGGAAGTGTAATCTTACATAAGAGTGAAAGACTAGAAACAAAGCTGTTTTTTGTTTTTTCTTGTGAGGAGACAGGAATAGCTTCTCAAAAACTGCCAAAACTTAGGGGCTTAATTCTTTAAAAATCCATTTATTGAGATAAGATGTAAGCCTTATGTTCAATGACAATGTCTTGTTCCTCCATATGGTCTATTGATCAGGATCAGCATCACCTAGGAACTTCCTAGAAATGCCGACTCTTAGATGACCTCGGATCTACTTAATTAGAACCTTCGTTTAAAAAAGACCTGCAAATTTGTGTACACATTAAAGTCTGTGAAACTCGGACTAACGGACATCTCTACCTGAAAGCCCTTTCTAGTTCTTGTTTTCCTCCAAACCTCCTTTTTCGGGATTCCCAGATCTTGGATAATGGCATGTTCGTTCTCCCCAATCCAAAAGCTGAACGTCGTCCCCAATTTCTCCTCCTGTTATTAGTTACCCCTTTCAGATCCACATTAATATTGTTCCTGTCTCTTCCTTGCTATCGTCACCGCACTGCCTAAGAACTTGTCAAAACTGACGCTGTGAGCTGATTTCCTTGCTACCCCTCCACCCACCTCTCCCAACTCCAGCCTTCTCCTTATTACTTGCCATTTGGTCTTATTAAAATTCGCGTCTGATTAAGCTAGCAGCAGCGGAGATGATGAAATGCCTGGGGGCAAGGGAGAGACTAAGTAAACATGCATCTAAGTGGAAGCAGAGTTCTACCTATGAAGTCCAGATTCAGTGCAAGTCTTTGACCAGTTTCTCCAAAGCACCTTATGTAGAAATCAGTTATGGGGTTACCATTGGATGCTAGATGGCTTTAAAATTTTGACTATGTCCAAATCTTTGGGGTAATGTCCAAATCTCTTAGGAGGATGTTAAATTCTCTGTGATATGTCCCATGTCTGCATCACCACGCGAATCTCATTGCTTTCCTCCTCGTACTAAGCAGTCATATCGGCTACTTTGTCTTGTTTGAAAGTATCTATTGATTTATAATTCCATACCTCAGTATGGCTCCAATGCTCCCTCTCTTGCCCCCATCTCGTCTGCTTATCACGTCCCAGCTCAAGTGTCACCTCCATCAGCCTTTCCTGACCCAGAAGAGCCTTACTATCTCTTTCCTTATGTCATTTTAACCTATGGCTTAAATAATGTTTTATAATTTTATTTTTCCGTTGCTATATCTGGAGACCCTTGATGGCAATGGATTTTGTCTTACACATCTGTAGAACTCCAGTAAGCACAGTGTAGGGCACATGATAGGTGTTTAGTACAGGTTTATTGATGAATGTAGGAGTAAAGATTAAAATCATGGCTTTAAATCAGACATTGTGAAGAAATGCTAGAAAAGATTAATATACAAAAGGCACATAATAGGTACTCAAGCATGGAAGATGCTATTATTATTGTGCATATTGCCTCTAAATGGGTGATGGTTTCATTTGGTCAGAAGATGCATTTGATTGACTAATAAAAGTGTTTTTAGAAAATGAAAAGGGACATTGGTTGGTTGGGAGATTGGCATTTATTGTTAGTGGGCTAATATCCTTGAAAGAATATGTATCGTATATATTACACTTACAGAGCTTTCAAAACTGATAGAACTTTATAATGAAAATTTAAATATGAATATCCTTTACTTTATGTGCTTAGGAAGGCTATATACCATCCAAGATTTATTGAACACTTTGTGCCAGGTTCAGTTTTTTTTTAATGGCTTTATTGAGTTATAATTTACGTAACATAAAATTCACTAGTCTTAAGTATACAATTCAATGACTTTTAGTATATTTACAAAGTTATATATCCATCACCACAGTGTAACTTCAGAACATGTCTGTTATCCTAAAAAACACACTGTCCACTTACAGTCAGTCACTCTCCATTTTCCCTCCCGCAGCCAAGGGCAACCACTAATGCTACTTTCTACCTCTTTGAGTTTGCCTTTTCTAGACATTTCATATAAACGGAATCATAATATTTGGCCTTTTATGACTGGCCTCTTTCATTTAGCATAATATTTTCAAGGTTCATCCGTGTTGCAGCATGTTTCAGAACTCTGTTCCCTTTTATTGGTGAATAGTAAAATGTAGCACATTTTGTTTATCCATCAGTTGATGGGCATTTGGGTTGCACTTTGTGGCTAATGTGAATAACGCTGCTACAAATATGTATATGCAAGTATTTGGACGTGAATTTTTAATGATCTTGAGTAAAGATCTCTGGGTTTCTGAAAGAGGAATACTGAGGTTCTGAGATTTAAAAAGATGTTTCCTTAAGGTGATAGAGTTAGGACTGAAACCCAGGTTGTAAATCACTGAGATTTTAATGGCTAATCCTAGTTTCCACCCTACCGGGGCCTGAGAAAAGGGCTTAACAACAGCTAAACTGGAACTTGAAGGCAAAGAGGTGTAGTAAAAATGAGCTAATACCATGCTGCCAAAGCCTGGACCATATTTCCGCTCCGCAATTAAATAAGCCCCAGAAGCAATAGAAATAGTAACAAGACAAATTAGCCCTTGGTGATTTAAAAAATTGCCTCCTCCCACTAGAGGATTTGGAGAATAATTGCCAGAACCAGGGGAGCTGAAATGTCGTCAGCAAAAGACAAGTTCAAATCAACAAACAATGAATAGCTAGGCTGTTATCCCAGCCACGGCAAAGACTGAGATCAGCCTTGCCCACCTGGACACTTTGGGCCGGTCCCAGTGCACGCTAGTACCACCTTACTGGGCCTTAGAGTGAGTCTGGGAAACTTCCTTTAGGAAAATAGGTTGAGAGATGAAGGAAAGAGGAAACCAAGGTGACCCACTATTCTGCAACAGCCTTTTGCTGCTCTCCTCTCTCTCGTCTCATCCCTCTTCTACTTCATTCTATAAGGTAGCCAGTGATCTTCCGGAAATACACATTCCATGGTGCCACACACCCTGCTTTGAAACTCTCCCATGGCTCCCTACTGCCCCCTGGTGTTGTTAATTCAACTTCATCTCCTGGCCCTCCAGGGCAGTTCTGTCCGCTGGGCGCTCACATGGCTCCATTAAGCATTCTTCTCAGAGTCCGGACAGTGAGATGCAGGTAGGAGCCAGTAAATGTTCCATCCTATGTAACCCTGGAAAGTGTTTTCTGAAGGGCATGGAAAGCAGGGAAACCATGTTTAGTTTTATTTTAAAATTTCACTTATTTATTCATGCATACATTCATTCATTCATTCATTGACTCTAAGATGCCTGAAATATATACCATGACACTTTAGGGGCCACTGCGGTTTATACAGATACATTTTAATTCCTCCTTGTGACATATGACCCTTGCTTGCCTCTCCAGCTCCTCTCTCAGCTGCGTGTGCCCACAGCACCCTCCACCGTATCTACAACAGCACTTGCCAGGCGTGGCATAACTGTGTGTTTGCTTGCCTTCATCACATGACTCTAAGTGCTGAGCTCAGTGAGGGTAGGGGCAGGGCCTTGTGCATTGTAGAAACCCCAGGACCTAGCGCCCTTCCGAAACACAAAAGAACTTCAGTGTAGATCTGGACTTTGTACAGCAAGGAGGGGTATTACAGGGATTAGGATTCTATTGCTTATTGTAAAATGAATGAAGGAGAGGCCCGGGTATTTCCCTCGCTAAAGCAGTGTCAGAAATTTCAGTTCAGGACGTAAAACTATTGCCCTGAGGTTGATCTTTCCCCACTAAGCACTTTTGTGTTTTACACAAAAGACACTTTTTTAAAAATTTTAAATTTTTACCAGCATTTATTTGATGCTGAATGTATTTCCAGTACATAAATTTTTGTTTCTTCAGTTTCTCCTGGGATGTCTTTTTCTTCTGTGCAACCTCCTCTCCTGGTTTAGGAACGATCTGCTCTTGTTCAGTGAGGATCATCTCTGTGTGGCAGGGGGAGCTTGTGACCGGGTTCATCCACCCACGAGCTCTGTCAGTTCTGTGTTGCATGTTGGGGGCTTTGTTCACCTGGATGTGCTCAGTGACCAGAGAGTCTCCATCTAAACCCTTAAGTCCAGCGCTGCTCTCTGCATTTTTAAGCATGTGCGGCATGGATTCAACACTCTTCGTGGCCCCCCCCCCCCGGGTCCTGCATCTAGTCCCATCTAGTCTGCCGGGGCACACCTACCAACTGCGCCATTGTAATGACAGAATGGCACGTATTGCTTCTGTAAAGTGACATCCTTCAGATACTTGGCAGTTTTTTGGATATGCATACGCTTGATGGCCTGGGAGTTTCACACGTGTCCTTAAAGTGAACACAAAGATTTGAACCTCCTGATTTGCATGATTTGGGGGGTTTTTTGGACCGAGTGAATCGTGAACCATTTTCAGAAGTCACCTTATGGGAAGAGGCCGCTTATGGGAAGAAGTGATACTGACTTTTAAAGCTATACTCATGAATTCACACTTAAGGAAAGTCTCAAAACTATAGTTTTATTAGGCTAATACTAACAAAAGTGTTTATGGTTTAAAAAGGTGGCAACTGTCACATAATTTATAAGATTGATTGAGTGCTTACTCTATGTCAAGTATACTTTTAAAAGCTTGACATATAACAACCCAGTCCTTAAAACAACTCAGTGAGATAGCTATTCTTATCATTTCGTGTTATAGATGAGAGATAGAACTGATTTTCCCAAAGTTATATGGCCAGCAAATGGTAGAGCCTGAATTTACATCTAAGTAGTCAAGTTTCAGAGTCTGTACAGAGATTCATCAATCGGGGACTGAAATCTCATCAAGCTTCCTGCTCCGACAGGAAAACTTTTTGCAGTTGTTCGTATTGGATGAGAATAAGGCACAAACTTAGTCTCTCCACATCTGCCTCCAACTTAGGTCTCCTGCCTTGAGGCAGAATCTTCCCAAGGCCCTGCTGTGCCATTCTCATCCGGTACCTTACCCATCCTCGTAAAACGCTGCAAACTTCCTTGCCTTTCTGCCTTGCCATTTGCTGTTCCTAACAACCCAATGTCGTGTGACCTCCTTTCACCTCGCTTCCTTCTCCAGTCTGAAACGGCCTCCTCTCACTCGCCTTTCCACGATGATGGGCCACCTGCACATGCCTCTACTGAATGCTCACCATGTCGTCACTCTTAGTTGCCACCATATGTGTCCGTCCGCTCCCCTCACTTGACTTTGGGCTTCTTGAGGAAAGGGCTTGTGTCTGGCCTTGAGGCCAGTCTCATCAAGGAGAAAAATTAAATGAAATACCAGCTTAATGACCAAAATCACTGAAAAGCAATTTTTATCATGTCTAAGTCTGGCAAATAACGTTGAAGGGAAGATTCCATTTGCCACACAGAGGAAACCTTTTAAAGGTACTCGTTTGCTATGTCTCGGCTCCATGGTAGTTGCCTCAAAAATCTTTCTCCATTCTAAATGCTCATGGAGAACCCAGCTGTGGTGGAATCTCATCTCCCGATTTCTTCGCAGCCCTTTCCCCTTCTGGATCTTTCTATCTTGTAGGTTAGCAATGTTCTTTCCTTGCCACATGAGTCCAGTTAGCCCCTCCAGTTTCCTGCTTTGGACTCACCTCTGCATCCTATCGACCACACATGGTCTAAGTACAGGAAAGAATGGGTGCGGGGTGGAGTAGGGGGAGGTTATGACTACACTACAAAAGGGTTTATATTTTCTCTGATCACATGCACCTTGGTGTCGTCAGCTACTAACGCAGAGCCTGGCTCATGATGGGTGCTCCTGAGAGTGTCTTTTCTTCCCATTTCCCTCCTCCTCCTTTTGGAGAAAAGCCCAAATATGTCCAAAGCCTTCCCCAGGAGGGCCCCAATGTTCTGTCTCCTTTTTACCTTCTACTTCTCCCCCAAGGAGTTCCAGCCTTCAAACAAGCAGCCATAGGGCTCCAAGCATGCATTTCACCGTCTCTCTTCCCGGCTTTGCTCAGTTGTCTTCTCTCTCATGGCTCCCTGCTCCTCGACAACTAACCTGCTCCAGACCTTGCCTTTCTTTCAGTTCACTTTGCCTGGACAGCCTGCTACCATCACCCCCACCTCCCTGTCCCTGGGATCACCACCGGCTGCCAGGACCATTCCTCTTGTCTTGTGATGTTGTTGCCTGAATCATGGCCATGGGCCGACTTTCTCATTAGTGTCTCAAACTGACTTTTCGAGTTGTTTTATTACCCCGTCTAGACTGCAAGTTTCTGATAAACAGGAGAATTAATTCAATTGAACTGCAGCTTTAAATAATAATAACTCCAACGAGGCACTACTATATTTTAACAAGTTGTAGACACATCTGACTTCTGAAAAGTTACGTGAAAAATGCGTGTGAGATGAAACATGGTGTTACTTCTACCCTACGTTGCTGTGCCTTGAGCACATCAGGCATGCTCTGCCTTTGGGTTTTGCCCTTGCCGTTCCCTTCATCTGGAATGCTCTTCCTGTGAGGCTTGTTCCCTCACTTCCTTCTGCTTAGATGTCACCTTCTTGGCGAGGCCTTCCTTTACCCTATTTAACATTGCAAAACCCCATCTTTGATTTCTATTTTTTTTACCCTGATTTTTCTCCATAGCATTTGTTATCGGCTGGCATATCTATTATCTGTTTACTGCCAGTGTTACTTCCACTAGAACGTCAGCTCTAGGAGGGCAGGGCTTTTGATTATGGCTGTTGTCCTTAGCGTCTAGAACAGGGCCCGGCACATAATAGGCAGTCAATGATATTGTTGAATAAGAGTTTGAGCTTCATCCGATTGGATGTGTGTTTTTGCTTACCACTTACACTCCCAGTGCCCAGCATTGTAGTTGGCAAACTCAATATTTATCCACTGAGGGATAGATGAAGCTCCCTTGAACTAGATGACTTGCTTAATGCCATCTAGCCTGGCGAGGGAAGAGTAAGGAGGCCATTTGGCTGACTCGGGGGGGCTTTTGTCCCACGGGGTAGTGACTGCTTAATTCTATTTGAGAGCGGGACTTTTATAGGAAGATTTTCTTCTGGTTTCCCCAGTGCCTGATGCAGTGCTTGGCACGTAGTGTGGCTGCAATAAATATTTACATAACGTGTTTTAATCTAGGGTGTTATTGTAAAATGCTGTAGCCCACAGCCGCTTCGGTTCTCCAGGGGCTAAACTGGGCATGCCGGTGTCTGTCCGCTGGCCCTTCAGAGAAGTAAGGAACAAACAGCACAAAGTGCCCTCTGCCCATCTGCAAAGGGCTTTTTAAAGTCCAGGTTGAGGAGCTTTCTGGCCTCTGAAGCACGTTGACCATAACCATTTACACCCACGCCCCAACCTTTTGGGGGCCGAACGACCTAGAGGACGATCTCCACTCCTGTAGATGCGGGACTGGCAGGGAAATGAGGGGGCGGGAAGCCCATGCCCCCACTCGCTATCCGGACCTTCGCGGCGCGGGAACGACCGCGAGGGGTCCCTCTCCCCGGCCCGCGGCCGGCGGGGCGCGCGGGAGCGGGGGGCGCGCGGTGGCTCCGCGCGGGGATGCGCGCGCGCGCGCCTGCCTCGCCTCCCTCGCCGGCTCCGGTGGCTACGTGCTTTCTTTGTCAATGAGGCGCTGCTTTGAGCTGCAGTAGCACTCTCGGCCCGTGAGCCGGACCCGGAGCCGGAACCCGAGCCCACGCGAGCCAGCGGCGAGGAGAGCGGGGCGCGGAGGCCGGGGCCGGCGGTAGGAGGGAGGGTCCCGAGTGCGCCCCGAGGCCGCCAGCCTCGGCTCCTCGCAGCCTCGCCCCCTCGGTCTGCAGGAGCGGCTCCGCGGAGGGGGCCCCGGGCGGCGCCCGTCCCACCCTCGCCGCCCCGGGCGCGCGGCGCCAGCACCGTGGGAATCCGGCCCGCTCGCGCCGCGGCTCCGTGCGGCCCCGGCCCCTGCGCGGGTGAAGCCGCGGCTCCCGGAGCCCGCCGCGGCACGGCAGGACGAGCGAGCAGGTCGCGCCGCCCCGCGCCCTCCGGCGCCCGGGCCATGGCCGGAGATGCCCGGTGAGGAGCGGGGCGCCGCAGCTTGGGCTCCCCGGCGCGGTGCGGAGCGAGGCAGCGGCCTGGATGTGTGAAGCGTCCCCATGGCTCGGCAGGAGGCGAAGCCCCAGGGCCCGCGGGAAGCCGGGCTGGCGGCGCAGGGGCGCAGGGGCCGGCCCGGGACGCGCCGGCTCGGCGGGGCCGGCGGGGGAGCCGCGTGCTGCCCGGGCGTGAAGGGCTCCGGGCCCGCGCGGGACCCGCGGGCCGCCGCGTCCCAGGAAGCGCCGCCGCCGCCGTTGCCGCCGCCGCTGCTGCTGGGACTCCTGCTGCTGGCCGCCCTGCCTGGGCGCTGCCTGGCCGACCCAGGTAAGCACTTGACGGCCGCTGCGCGCTCGCGGAGGTTCCCGGAGGAGCAGGGCCGCCCGTCGGGGCCGGCACCTGGCGGGGTGGCGGTGGAGGGAGAGGTGTTTGCCTCGCCGGCGCTAGGATTTTCTCCGCCCTTTGCTGCTGCAACTGCAGGCGAACTGTTGGACATGTGTCTCCCGGGAAGGCAGCACTGGGCGGGGAAGTGAAAAGGTGCTTTCGCATCTTCTATCTGGACAAGTTGCAGATCTTTCCTAGTGGTCCTCGCAAGCACGCTTCGTTTAGATAAAGACATGGTGTGTTTAGGACACCTTAAAGGGGATGTGTTTTAGTAGGACACATTTCAGGGTGGGGACGTCCACTATATTTTGGGCTCCCCGTTGGGTGTCTACTTTAACTGCATGAAATGGCCTGAATTTTAGGCAGTCGACCACTGGGCTCCCTGTCTTCCCAAATAGCGTTTTCTCCTCTGTTTCGAGAGGAGACCCCTTTTTGGGGGAGAGGGGGATAGAGGTACCTAATTGCTTGCATCAAAGCAAACTGATCAATTGCTTGCATCTTGCAAAGGGATTCAAGCACTGAACAGGTATATAAACCTGTTTGCAGGTGAGTTAAAAATAGTCATGCTTGGCTTTTACATTCCCGAGAATCCTCAGGAAATATGTTTTGGTAATCCCTTGGACGATTTTGAGAAATCTGTTATAACTATTTGGGGGAGATTATTTTGCTGATGTGTTTCAGAACTTACACTGCATTCTCTGTGCAGTCAGCAATTGTCTCTGAAATAAGAATGATTACTATGGCACTTGTAAAGGGCAGGCTTTTGTTTGTGATGAAATTCTGGAGTCTTGGTATATTTCATTTATCAAGGAATAAAGCTCTCACTTCAGCTAATGTGATCCTGTAGTTTTGTGTTTTGTAGCAAGGACTAATGAGGACTACTTTTTTCCCAGTGTGCCCCTTCCCCCAAATTAGATTATATTTCCTAATTATAAGGAGCTCACACTGTTCTAAATAAGAGGGTTTCAGGTTAAAAATATTTCCTGTCCTCAGCAGCTTAATACAAAGTCCATTTTCCTTTAATTTACTTATAGAGTCACTGATATGAGGTTTCTGTGTGTACAAATGACTATCCAGGAATTTTCTATTGTGATTATAGTGGTTATAAAGTTTGGTAATATTTGGCTGTGTGCCTGAGACCCAAGAAAAGCCTCTGAAGAATTTTAACCCTCGGTTTTTATGCTTCTAGCAGTTTTCAGTGATGAGTATTTGATATCATGATTAAAAGGTAAGTCCTGAGTCAGACGCATGTAAATACCTTAGTATTCCCTGGCTCAGAAAGACACTTTGAGGTTTTTATTTATAATGAATCAGACCCTTGATTGTTTTGTAAACCGTTTATGAGACATTAAAAATTGGGCGTTGTTCATTTGAGTGCAGACACCAAAAAATGTCTAAGCATCTGTGTAATACATGAAATTTGGATGTATGTAGTGTTCCTAGTCAGCCCGATGTCAGAAGATTTCCTCTCATTGGTTTTGAATTTCTGATGTCCCTTCCGACCTCTGTCTATTGATCTTCTGAACCACTATGACTTTACTTGGCTCGTCTTTCAGACTGACAGAGCCTGATTTGGGGGACTTCTGATCTATAGCTTTCGGGTTTTGCCCAGGTGTTCCTTTTCTTTTTTTCTCTTAGCATGATGATAATGGGGAATCACTAGGAAAGATACTTTGATTAAAATGGTGGTAAATATTATTTAAGTCGATGCTGTTTCCCAGAGTCCTGTATCTCCCCCTCTCATTGGTGTGACTTGTTGCTTCCTCTGTGCTTTTTGGCTGCTCTTTGTGCTGTCACCCTGATGAACAATTCCTGGTGGTCCAGCTCACCTGTGGATCCAAAGTCTACCTCTGGGCTCCATGGTCTCCTGTGTGTTTGCTGCTGGTTCAGTTTTCATGACCTGTTTCTCTCTCAATGGAAGAGTTAACCACTGGGCTCCCTGTTTTGCCTCCTACCTGCTTACATTTGTTCTCTGATTTCCACTTGAGGCAGCTTCAGCACGGGGTGGGTGAGTCCTGGACCGAATGCGGGGCATCCCAAGAGGTTTGTGTGAGGAAGCAGTGTCAGGAGGGAGGCAGGAGAATGGATAATGCTCTTCCAGGACCTTTGGCTTTCAACAGACAACCTAGCTTTCAAATTTTCCTGTGGAGTAGCTGCAATTGGATGCTGCCACTCACTGCAGAATGTGACGAATGCATGAAAAGCCAAACACATGCTGTCAAGATCCTGCTACAGGTGCGAGCTTGCTGCAGTCTTGTCATTCGCATCATTGCCAATACTCGTTTTCTAAGCAAGGCTTAAACGTTGGCCTTGGTTGAAAAATGGGTAAAAATATATTTGTTTCTGAAAAATGCTGTAGCTGTTGTTTGGGACCTTTGTGTCCTGGAGCCCCTACGGTATGTTCCCAGCCCACCTGCACACACTCCACCCCAAGTTCCTTTGCTTTAACATTCCCGAGGCATTGGGGTTCCTTCTTTTTCTTATATTAGGGAAAGCCTAATGCCTGGAGTGTCTTCCTTCAGACTTCCTCTCTTACCTTCCATCTCCACAAAACCCTTGCTTCCAGACAATAACTTCTGTTTTGGATGTGGGAGATTGGTGTGGGAAAGATGGTTCTTTACAGCAGCGAGCTCTGATACCCTCTAATTGTCCTCTGTGCTCTGGGGCTCCAGGCAGAATGGTAAATTTCAAATTTGACTTCCCGCTCTTCCTAACTATGGACCATCCATTCAGTTCACGTCAGTGAACATTTACAGTCTTCCCAAAGGTGCGGGTACAGAACTCATTCCTTTATGTGGCCCTGCCTTGCTGGGCCTCAGTTCTCTGATCTATAAAATGAGGATAATAATAGCTCTAATCTGACTGGGTTGTTTTGAGGATTAAATGAGTTAATACATCTAAACTGCTTGGTACATATTAACTGCATTCTCGGTACATAGTGAATTCTAGCTGTTCTATAAATGGTAGAAATTGACTGAACTTTTACTGTGTCTATGTGCTGGGCTGGGACAGGGATTCAGAGGTGAATAAGGCTAAGGCAGTTGGTAGAAGCCCCTCATGAAGAGGGTGGTACTTGCCCTTGAACTCTGATATGTATGATCAGAGCTAATAACATGAGAGAACAGTTAATTCTGGAAGAGAGGGGGCTTTCAAGGATGAGTAGGTGTTGGCCAGATTGATGGTAGCATTTCGGGCAGAAGAAAAAAAGGGTTCTTTGTGGCCAGAGGACAGGATGCTAAAGGAAGGAGTACCCTGAACTCTCACTGTCCTGGGGCTCCCCAAGACCCTCCTCACAGAATACTCCACCCTCTTGTCTTTCCTTTGCTTCTCCTATAAAGTCGTAAGGTCCTGATTTATCCTTGTTTCCCTCTTGCCGGTTACAATGCCCGGCATAGGGTAGGCATTTATTAAATTTTCAGCCTTCTTTCACTCCTACTTCCTTAGTTAGGCTGACTCTGTTGGATGTTAGAATAATTATCTTATTCAAATAATCTACAGTAAGTTGTGAATGATTGCTTTATGTGGGGAATATATTTGCATTTCGAAAGAAGGATTTGCTGATACCAGTGAATCTTTAACTTAGCACAATATATAGGGTAGAGAATTTTGACCTGGGATGTCTTTCTTCCCTTTCTCCAACCTTGTACCCATCACCAACTTGGAGTCCTATTTGAAACAGGTGCATAGTACATTTGTTCACTCATTCGTTCAATATATCTTGACTGCCTCAGCTTTCTGATGTTACATAATAAATGAAAACAAGCCTCCATTACCATGGGACTTAGGAGCTAGCCCAGTGCTTTCCAGACTTTACTGTGCATGTGAATCACTTGAAGATCCTGTTAACATGCAGATGCTGATTCAGTAGGTCTGGGAAAAGCTTGAGGTTCTGCATTTCTAGCAAGCTGATGCTGATGCCATTGGTTCATTGACCCCACTTTGAGTAGCAAGTGACAATAAATAAATGTAGGTTGGATGGTGATAATAAAATTATCTTACTGCAGTGAGTTCAAGAGAGAAAGGAAGAAGAGAAATCAGAGACAGTAAAAAATCAACTCTTTTAAAGTCTTTTCTAGAAAGGAAAGCAGAGTAATTGGATAGGTGGGTCAAAAGAGAGTTAAGATGGGATATAACTAATTACTTTATGTTTGTACTTTCTCATTTTTTTTAACATTAAAGACGTACATCAAGATTGTTTGATTTGGTGGTTCCCCCCCCCCCAAATATAGACAATCCAATAAAATACCTTTGGACTTTTTACCCTCAATATTAATTATTAATGTTTTAAGATATTTGCAAGATGTCCCAAACCTTGCCCTTACTTCCTTCTTCATCCTACACAGGAAGTAAAGAAGAAAGTTTTGGGAACAGAAACCTGTACTTTTAATATTGACATGAAACAGAAGTCAAATATCCCCTCCCTGCCCCACATCCTTCCTTAAAAATGCACTGTTGAAACTTGGAGATACTGAAATTCTGATGACAGCCAGAAGATCTCTCAGAAGTTTACTTATCTCAAGTCTTAAATTACTAGAATATGATCTGGGAATATTCAAAATGAATGTGCCCGCTTCCTTTTTTTTTTCATTTTCATTGACCTTCGAACCCATATTGTGGTTTTCTTTCTTTCTTTAAAAGAAAAAAAAGAACACAAACAACAACTCTACTCTTCTCTAGACAAAACTGAATAGTTGGAATGACCCTAAAACATTTTCGTTGCTTGACAACATATTACTAGGGATTTCTAAATACACAGAAGGACGCATTATTCTAGATCAGAGGATGGCTGTCTTGGTTGGCGACTGTCTTTGGGGACTCCGGGACCAAAAGAGCAGTTAGCAATCTGGGTGTTATAAATGTTAGTTTCTGTAGATGGTGGGAAAGTGGCAAAGGAGTCATATTTATTTGACAGTGTTTATCAGGCACCTGGCACATGCCAACCAAACTCTTCACTAGATACTGGATGTTTAGTGGAGAACAAGTCCACTGCATGAAGCAGCATGTAGCGCAGGACAAGAAATCCTTACTCAGTGGGTCGAACGGCAGGGTGGTCCAGTACCTCCGTGAATTAGGTCAGGTGGGGGATGTGGCAAGACAGAAAGTACCTGCCTCGTCCAAAGAGGCGTTCACCACTCAGCTGCTGCAGCCTGTGAGGGAGTGAGGTTCAGGGTGTATGTATGTATGGTGCCAGGTGGGTACTAGACTTGCGGGGGGATCGCTTCGTAAATCATATAAATGTCTAACCACTATGCCATAGACCTGAAACTTACCTAAAATAATATCGAATGTCAACTGAAATTGGGAAAGAAAAGAAAAGAGGGGGTCTTTATTTAAAATCTTTTCAAATGTCACCAACCAATTCAGATTTTTGAAACGTCACGCTTTACAGAGAGAACACACCCATGAACCACCAACGTTTTTCTTTTTTAAAGTGAAGTTTATCAAGGTGTAGTTTACATACAGTGAAATTCACGCTTTTTAGGTGTACTGCATGATGAGTTTTGACAGAAGAGTAAGTCATGGATCCACTACCACAGTCCAGATGTAGAACATTTCTGTTACCTCTTGCCCCTTTGCAATCATTCTGCTCGCCCACCCACCCAGTCCCTGACGAGCACCAGTCTATTCTCTGTCCCTATAATTTTGCCTTTAACCAAGGGTCATATAAATGGAAGCATATAGTGCGTAACATTTTGTGTCCACCTTTTTTTGTTTATTATAATGCTCTCGAGAATTACATATTGTATTGCACATATGTATCTCTAAGTCTGTCCTTTTTATTGCATTGTAGTATTTCATTACAACACAGTTTGCTTATTCATTCACTACCAGTTGATAGACATTTGGGTTGTTTTCAGTGTCAGCATTAAAGTCTTTGTGTGGGGCTGTTTTCATTGTTTTGGGTAAATACCAAGGAGTGGGAATGCTGGCTTGTGTGTTAGGTACATCTTTCACCTTTTAAAAAACTACCAATTTTTTTTCCCCAAGGTGACTGTACAATTTTGCATTCCCATTAGCAATATGTGAGAGACCTAGTTGCTCCCGTGTATCCCACTGGCACTTGGTTTTGTTAGTTTTTCCAAAAATTTGTTTCAGGTATGCTAATAATTTTTAGTGATGTCTTATAATTTTAATTTGCATTTCTCTAATTACTAATGATGTTATTGTTGCATCTTTTCATCTTCTTGTTTGCCATCTGTAGCTCTACTTTGACATGTCTGTTAAAATCTTTTGCCCATTTAAAAAACTGGATGGTTTGTTTTCTTATTAGTGAGTTTTGAGCTTTTAAAAATATGTATATTCTGGATAGAGTCCTTTATCAGATATATTTTTTTGCAGATATTTTTCTCCTAGTCTGTGACTTGTCTTTTAATTTTATTAACAGTGTTTTCCAAAGAATAGAAGTTTTAAATTTTAACTCTAGTTTATCGACTTTTAAATATAAGGTTTGTGCTTTTTGCATCCTACAATAGATATATTCACCTATCCCAAGGTCAAAAACATCTATGATTTCTTCTGGAAGTTTTATAGTTTTATTTTTGCTTTTAGGCCTGTGGTCCATTTAATGTTAGTTTTTGTATATGGTACAGGGTAAGAGTTGAGGTTAGTGTTGTTTTTGTGTGGATATTTAATTGTTCCAGCATAATTTATTGCAAAGACTATCCTTGCACCATTGAATTGGTACCAAATACGTGTGGGTTTATTTCTGGACTCGTCTATTTCACTGATCTATACTTCTCTCCTTATGTCAGTGCAACACTGCCCTAATATCTCTAGCTCAGTTTCTTATCCTTGGCACCATTGACCTTTCAGGCTGGATAATTCTTTGTTGTTGGGGACTTTCCCGTTTAGCAGCATTCCTGGCCTCTGCCCGGTGCATGCTAGTAGCTACACCCCTCCCCAGCTGAGACAACCAGAATGTCTCTAGACCTTTCTAAAAGTCCCCTTGGGGATGAAATTGTCCCAGTTGAGTTCCGCTGGTCTAGCTTTATAGTAAGTCTTGAAATCAAGTAGTGTAAATCCCTTTTTTTTTTCTTTTTCAAAATCTTTTTGGATATTCTAGAAGTTATGCTTTTCCATATAGATCTTAGTATCTTCTTGTCAATCTCTATAAAAAAAAAACTTGCTGGAATTTTGTTTGGGATTTCATTAAATACAGATCAATTGGAGAAGATTGATATTTTTACAATATTGAATTTTTTTGATCCATGAATATATCTTTCTCCATTTATTTAGGTATTATTTCCTTTCTTTCATCAATATATTATAGTTTTTAGAATGTGAATTTTATATACATGTATTGCTTGTTTTTAAATGCTTTGGGAAATAGTACTTTAAAATTTTCTTTGGTAGTATAGAGAAATATGATTTTTAGAATTTTAATCTTATGTCATGTGACTTCTAAACTCACTTTAGTTCTAATAGCTTTTTGTAGACTCTTTGGGATTTTTCTAAATAGAAAATCATGTTATCTATGAATAGACAATTTTATTTCAAATCCATATACTTTTTTTTTTCTTTTTCTTGCCTTATTGTACTGGCTGGAACTTCAAGTACATTGTTGAATAGGAATGGGGGCAGTGGACATCTTTCCTTTGATATTAGTTTTTTGGGGAACATTTAGTCTTTCAGTGTTAAGTATCTTGTTAGCTATAGTTTTGTTTTTGTTTTCATAGAGGCTCTTTATCAGTTTGAGGAAGTTCTCTTCTATATCTAGTTTGCTGTGACTTTTTATCATGAATAAGTACTGAGGTTTATCAAACGTTTTCTCTCTTGAAATAATCACAAAGTTTTCCTTTTTTTTAGCCTGTAAAAAGACGTTCGTTGATTTTAGAATGTTGAACCAACCTTGTATTCCTGGAATAAACTCCAGCTTAGTCATGATGTGTGTTCCAGCTGGGTCTGATTTTTTAAATCTTTTTGTTAGGAATTTTTAAAGTCTTATGTTTATGAAGAACATGGGTCTATAGCTTTGTTTTTCTGAACTGTTTTGTCAGGTTTTGGAATAATGGTAATGCTTGTCTAAAAAATAGTGAAGTATTCTTGCTTCTGTTTCATGGAAGTGTTTGTATAGAATTGGTATTATTTCTCCCAAGGCCTATGTTCTTGTAGCTGAGATTGAAGTTTACTTAAGGGTTTCTTTAGCAAAATGAAAAGTATCAGGTACCTGTACATTTCCTCATTCTCAGGGCTGCCAGTGGATACTACTTAGACATTAGGACAGAGGTTTGGTTCAGGTCCAGGAGAGTGGCCGGGGAGGGGAAGTTGAGTTGAATGCATTCAGGCGATAGGTCACCCCACTTCTCTTTTCAATGTCTTAGTTTTATCATTGGTGAATAAAATTCTCAAGATATCCCCTTCTTTCCCAACTCTCATGATTGTGTGTTTATGAGCTCTAAGCAGGTGTTTTGGTGGGTTAGACTAACTATCTTTCTTACCTCTACCTGCATTGATGGGTAAGTCCAGTCATGGACTCTCACTCTGAAAAGGAAACAGGTTTTCCATATTTTGCTGTCATGGTTCCAACTTGAAGCCCGGATCAATAATGGCTTATCTTTAATCTTCATTGGCTTTTGAAAGATTGTAGAAGTAATATATACAGTATTAAAATCAAATAATACATGGTATATGCAGTAAAATATAAAAGGCCCCGGTAACTCCATTGCTGTTTCCTAGAGCTGTGCCATCAGCCAGATATGATGGATCCTTCCGGATATTTTTTCATACAAATATTTATAGACATATCTTTACTAAGTTTTTTTTTTTTTTTTTTTTAAGAGATAAAGGGTGCAACATTTAGCACCTTGCTTTTTTCACTTAGCACTATATGGTAACCCTCCTTCCATGCTAAATGAATTCCGTCATAAGAGAATCTTAACTTCTCCCTGAAACAGAAAAACCTTACCTTTAAAAGAAAACAGTTGTAATACCACGGATCGAATTCAAACCTACAGAGTTAAAGTATCTCCTTGGACCATTCCACCTCTTTGCTCTACTTCTTAGCTTCCTTTCCTGGAAAATACTCCCACAGATATTGAAGGAAGGTCATGGACCCTTTTAAACACCAATTAGAATGGGGATAAATACTGTGTATAAACCAACTAATATAGATATAAATAAGGCCAGTAGTTGCCTTAAGCGTTTAGCCCAAGGTCATTGCTGTACCTGCCATCTGTCCACTCAGGCGAGGCTTTGCCTGATGCATTCTAACCACTAGAGGGAATTTGATTTTGATTTTGATTTATATATGTTAAATCTATTCTTAGCTTGAAATAAAATCTCCTGACGTCAGAAACACAAAATGGCTTTGGTGTTTGTGCAGTACCAGTAAATGGGAAGGTCTCGAATATTTCGAACTTTACTCTTTTGATATGAAATGTGGAATTAAGTGCCAGGACTCCCAGACCAACCCCTCTCCCTCTGTTCCTGCGACTGAATGCTGCTCCTGTCACTTGTCTATTTCCCAAATGTCAAGAATGAACCAAGGAAGGCTGAAAACTGTGAAGTCTGAGAAGAAAATGTGTTGAAATTAGTAGTGTAGCTTTTAAGTCCTTGTTGAAAAGAGCTGAGCAAAAATATCTCTAAACCTACAGACTCCAGTATCAAATAATGAGTCTTTGTTTGGAAAAGAATAAGAGAATCTGGATTATGAGCATTACTTTGAATATAATTAAACTGGATGGAAGTGTATTAAAAATTAGCACCATGGAGCTGCCTTTGGCAGTTTCCTGTTATCATCTTATTAATATTGGAAGTATAATCCTACAGAAAATAAACCTTTTTTTTTTTTCAGTGAGATGGAGAATTTCTTGTCTAGACCAGCAATAAAAATGACATTTTAAACAAGTGTTTTTTCATTCTTATGGTTAATGTATTATGGTTACTTTCCCTACAAGCATGCTTGTCCCCAGAGTTTGGTATTGCACTTCGCAGTTGTTGAAGTTTTCACTCTCTCTTCTTATTTGAATCTCAATTCATTCCTAAGAGAGTGTTGAGGAAATAATTTGCTAAAGGTCACACAGTAGTCCAGGAATTTTTACATTATTCTATGATTCAGGGGACAGATTACCTAGCTACTCAACTAAAACTAGCTCAAGTATGGGGCCCCAGGTCACAGGGGAATATCATATGATGTATTTATTATAGGAATGAGATATAACAGGGCCATGTGGACAGTAATAATTAATTGGTAGAAATCATAGCTAACATTTTTGAGCATTAGCTACTTGTGTCAGCTCATTTGATTTTTGCAACGACCCAATGAAGTGGGTTCTTTTATGATCCCCATGTTTCACATGAGGAAACTGAGGTACAAAGTAGCTTAACAATAACTCATTCAGTGTCACACGGTTCAGTGTCAGAGGTGGGATTTGAACCCAGGCAGTTTGATTCCACAGCCCTCAACCTGCTTCAACAGTAAGAGGCTGGGGTTACTGGCTTTGTGTCTCATGGACCCGGTGGCTTCTTGCTTCTCCCTTCCAGCAGGCTGGGTCCATCCTTCTGCTTCTTTCTGCAGACTGGCTTTCTCTGCCTACCTGTAACTTCTTGGTTCCCCCATAACTAAACGTTGGATGGGGCTTTTGCTTATCGTGGTGCTCACTGCAGCCAGAATTGTTAAGACTTTTCGGTTTAAGTGCCCACCATCCAGTTCTATGTCTGTCCCAGTTCTCTATTTCCCAGAAAGGAAGATCAGGCTGCCATAGTCTGGCCAATGGTGTGAGGAGTCTCTTCCTCATCTGATCAGCAGAGACCCGAGGAGAAGGGGCATGTGATACAAAAACGACTTTCTAGGCTGACCCTTCCTTCAGCCACAGCCTTTAGGAGAGGGAAGTTTTAGATGAGATGGCGTGGATAGGGCAAGCTTCCCCAAATTTGTCTCCTCCCTCATAGTAGTGAAAAACAGTTTTATGTGCTGGTAAGCTGTCTCTATGAAAAAAACACTAATGGCAAGAGGTCTGGTTTATAGTGTTGGCCAATTTCCAATGGCATAAACACTCCCACCATGGCTGATTTCAAGCTACCAGTGTGACAATAGAGCTGGGAAGAGATGTGTACTGTTGGCTCAGCACTGATATGATTCTATCCTTCTGTGGACTAGATGCAAGGCAGCGGACACAGTGAGTGCAGGATGTCTTCAAGGAGCTTGAAGTGTAGGCTTAATAGGCCCACCAGCTGGGTTTATAATTATGTAAAAGGGAGCAAGATTTCAAGAAGGAGAGCGTAGAAGTTAGATTTGGGACACGCAGCCTGAAGTGCTTGAGGTACGTCGTCTCAAGTGTACCGTCTCCTAGGCACCCAGAGATGCTCTCTGAAATAATGCAGTTCCTCTTGCCTGTGGGGTCTCACATGTGACCTCCTTTTCTTGGGGGTGGGGGCGGGGGCTCTGTCTTGTTGTCTGGCTGAAAGGTGTAATTTTTCCTGGCTCCTGGACGTTCGTACCTCCTCCTCATTTCGTGCCGTCACTTATTGCACCTTATAGATCTAGAGATGCGAAGTCCACGTGGCGGCCCATTCGACCTCTTTCACTTGAACACACGCCATTAGTCTGGATTGGAGGCTTTTATTTATGATCACAAGGCCACCCTCGGTTCATGTAATTATGCTAAAAGCCGAGACAGTCTCGCGATTACCACCTCTGACGGCTTGTCAGATCCCTTTGCCGATCTCAGGGCCCGTCTGGTTGGCTCTTTTCCCTCGCACATCTGGAAAGGGGACTGGGAGGCTTGGCTTCAGTGTGTTACTCAATTCTGCCGACATTCCCCATCTTTCCGCCTGGTGTGACCATGTCACTAACCCCGGCCAGCTCTCGCGAAGGGTGGAGCTGGCCGCTGGAGCGGGGAGTGTTGACAGTGTAGGTCTCTCCTCGGACATGGAGTTCCAACTGTCCTACTGATGAAAGGTCAGTGTCATTACCTATAAAAATAGCACAATTAATTTCTTCTTTTAATTTCCCTGGGGATGTAGCAATAGAAACATTTTACAAGAGTCTTCTTTTTTGTTTCATTGGAGATTCGTCCTAGTTTGTGGATATGTTGACTTCTGAATAAGAGGACTAACGTTTATGAAACAGCTACTGTTGTGTTAGTCATTGGACGGAGAGTTTTATTTAATCCCCATGATAACACCGTCAGGTAGTTCTTGTCCATTTTGCTTGGAAGAAGGTAAGAGGAGAGAACATTTATGAAACTGACTTGCCTCAGGGCACATAGCTTGTGAGGGGTGAAGATGGGTTTTGAAACCAGATTTGACTGCAATGTAAATATATTTCCATCTATATTGTGCAGGTCTCTCCCCATTTATTAAGTTTTCAAACATACAGAAAAGTCGACAGTACTATGTAGTGAATAGCCACATACCTACCACCTAGATGGGACAATGAACATTTTGTCATATTTGTTTTATCATCCATCTGTTCCTCTGTCCATCCATCAATTCTTCTTATTTTTGTTGCATTCAAAGTCAGTTGCAGACATCATCAGTACACTTCACCCCCGAACTCTTCAGCATACAACCATTGATTAGAGCTCAACATTTGTTCATGGTTCTTTTTTTTTTTTTGAAGTATATTTTTGTACAGAGAAATACAGAAATCCTAAGTATATATTCTCAAGTTTTGACAAATGCATGTACCCGTGTAACCCAAATCCCTGTCAAGACGTAAAACATGATCATCGCCCCAGAAAGTAAGTTTCGTCTAGGATTCTCTCCAGACATTCCCCTCCCTCCTCACCCCTACCCCTCCCCACCCTCCAGGCATCACAGTTTGATTTTTTTTCACCATGGTTTAGTTTTTATACGATGAAGTCTTAAATAATTATGACTGTTGTTTTAAAATAGACTTTTGATGATGTGTGTTAATTCAGATAATTTACTGAGCACCTGGTATGTGGCAGGCACTGTGCTGCGTGCAGGGGGTGGGGGTGGCGTCGAGGAATCACATTGACCCCCGTGGGAGGGAGAAACATTAGTCAGCTCCTCATAGCAATAAGTATGTCATTACCAGTGGAGATTAGTGCTGAGAGGGACGCCTGGGGTGCTGAGGGGAGCTTGAGGAGGAGAATGGTCAGGAAAGGCTTTCATGAGGAAGTGACATTTGAGCCAACAGAAGAATGAATAGGAGATAACCAGGCTGGAATCTGGGGCAACGGGAGAATTGTGCACTGTCCTCTGTGGTGGAAGCGAGTGTGGTTTCTTCCAGAACTAGGGAGAAGTCAGGTGTGCTTGGTGAGCAGGAATCAAGAGGAAGGCGAGTGATAGAGTAGGCAGAAGAGGTAGCAGGGGTCAGGGCACACAGGAGACAGGCTGTGGTCTCTAGCCTTCATCCTAAGAGCGATGGGAAGCCATTGCATAGTTTAAAGTAAAAGAGCGACCTTGACATTCAATTATCCAACCAGTTGAGTTGGAGGAAGAGAAGACATGGACTGTATGATCTAGAATCATAGCTAAAATTAAATATTATTGGCATGAAGTTTCCAGATTCCAGGAGAACTCTCATTTCCATTATGAATCCTATACAGATCTTCAGATTCCTTGTGATTGTGCTACCTCACCTGTCTGCCTGCCTGGGCAACATAGTTACTAAATAAAGATCCACCGTACCTCCAGCTCTTGCCTGCTCTTTCCTCGCGTTCTCCCGGCCTCCATTTTATTTCTCTTTTCATCCTTAATTAACCCCCCTTCCACCACCCTCTCCTCTCTGAAGGGGATCCTGCTAGAGTCACCAGTGAGAGCTCGATTGCTTGATCCTGGGGTGGATGTCTAATCTCCTTGCTGTCATTTTAGAAACCCTCCCACAATAGCCTCATCCAAGCTCATAGATGCAAAAAACTCTCGCCTCTCTCCTGAGGATGGGACTCATATACTCAACTCCTTATTGGACATCTCCACCCATAGCTACCGACAACTCAGCATTTCTTCCTCAAAGTTAACTCATCTTCACTGAGTCCTGTTCCCCATTCTGCATTTTCTTTTTTAGTGCGTGTGACCAACCACCCATTTGTTGGAGACAGGAATGTAAGAATCATTTTAGATCGTTTTCTTTTTCTCCTTCCCTTCATCTAGTTGGCCACTAAATCTTGTTAATCGTATTTCTGAGCACTCTTGGTATTTTGTCCCTTTTCTATCTCTGCTGCCCTATTTCAGGCCCTCCCTCTTTTTGGTCTGTATTCTTGTCAAAGCCACACCTCGTAATTGCCCACCCTGCCTCTAGTCTTCGTCCCCTTCTACCCAATCTCACCCTTTAGCTACAGATTTTTATGAAACATAAACCTACCCAAACCCTTCAGTGGCTTCCATAACTCAGTTTACTTCTTCTCCGTAGCAATCTGGGTTCTTTATGAATGAACCACCTCTACCTCACACCTGCCATCATAGCCATATTGGCAGTTCCTCAAAAGCCCTTTTATCCCCTTTACATTTTATTCTTTCTGCTTGGGAAGCCCTTCCTCACCCTGTCTACTTGGTTAGCATCTGCACTTTCTTCAAAGCTCAGGTCAAGTATTGTCTCCTTCGAGTAGCCTTTCCTGGCACGCACTCTGCCCGCCGCTCCAGGAGTTGGATGCTGTCCTCTCTATTTCTACCCTCTGTACCATCTGCAGTGGCCTCATGCTCTGTTACCTCCATCAGACTGTGAACTTCTTAGAGCAGTGGTTCTCCAAAGATTATCCCAGGTGCAGAGGGATCATGAAATTCTTCTGCAACATTTACGATCCACGTGTAAGAACTATTTTAATTATAACTGAGGACACATATTGTTACTCTGATGTCTTTTGGAAAAAAGCTGAGCTAAATGGCTAGTGAGACAACTTGCTCGGAGCGAGAGGGAAGAATATACTATAAAGTCAAAGCAGCACTAGGGGACAACTGAGATACTGCTTCTTGAGGACAGTGGACAGCGCCATCAGGGCAGGAAGCAGTGCTACTTAAACTGCTAAAAGGTGGGATAATTGTGGAATCAGTTTAAGTTCTATGGTATGAAAGTGTGCAGATAACCCCTAAAGTTGGAGAGACCCTAAAGGCTAAGATCATGTCTTGCTTGAGCACAGGGTCTTACAAATACATAATAGATATGAGACCATCGTGGTATGTATTAAGGAAGGGAGAGAATTTCTTGGTATGTTCTGACTATACTTATAAAATCCTGTCATTTTATAATGACAATGAATATTTATGCATAGCAAGCACTAGTGAATGGAGTTCAGGGATCACAACCCAGAGGAGTGACTTCTTCCCACAGATGTGTTTTCAAAAATTAGACACTTGTCAAACAAACATGAAAATCATATAAAAATCAGGAGCTTTTCCATAAAAATCAGAATTTCTGGGTTCTCTTGAAACAATCGAAAGATTGACCACATTGATCCACTTCAGTCGTGTATTGTCTGAGACGGGTTTACTGTGGTAAAAAATCCAACCCCCAATTCTGTAATGGCTCAAAGCGGTAAGATTTTATTGCTCACTCGGATGAAGACCGAATGGGTGTTCCTCATTGGCGGTAAGCTCCCTGCCAGGTGGTGATTCAGGGACCCAGGAGCCTTCTTTTGTAGTTATCCCATCTTCAGTCTGTGACTTCCAAGGCTGCTGTGCTTGTCTGCATCCAGCAGTTAGAAGGGGAAAAAGAAAGGAGAACAGATCTGAGAGGACAGTGCGTCAGTCTGCCCACGTTCCATGGGCTAATGTGGTGCCATCACTTGACCACACCTACTTGCAGAGAGTCTGGGAAATGTGGAGTGGGCCTGAAAGCAGAGAGAGCAGGCAGCCGGGATCTGATGCTTGGCCCCTTTAGGCATTTAAATTTGTGATCCACAGTTTAACAGCATCAGGTCTTGGGGATAAGGAAACCTGGGTTCAGATCTCTGTACTCTCAGCTCCAGCAGCACAGGGACTTAATCTCTTTTGGTTACTGCTGTGTACTCCATGCTTGACACACGATGGGTGTTCAACAAGCCTTAGGATTATGTGAATAAACTCCCTTCTGCCCTGGACAATGATAATAGCTACCATTTACTTAGTGCTTATTATGTCATTAATTCTGCTAGTAGGTTGGATGATGTCTCAGGAGAAATGTGCTAAGATTTGGACAGTGATGGGGGCCACGGGATTGAAGGGTAAATGTGAAAATTGTTTTCTTTTTCTTTTTTCTTCCATTTTCAGTATTTTTCTGGAACTCCCTTCCATCTATATATTCACGCAAAAATTTAATACATTTTCTTATTGGATGACTGCTGGGGCAAAAAAAAAAAATAGTTGTTTTCAATCTCTAGAATTTTGGAAGACAACTGGTGGCCACTTAAAGTAAGATTTTCCTTCCTGCGTGTAACAAATTCGATTATATTGTGGTCAGTTGTACTTTGAATGACTTGTAATTTGCTCTCTTTAATTGTCAGAAAAGTTAGTGTCACTTTTCGAAGTCACATGATATCTATCAGTACACAACATGGAGGGCAGAAGGTCTGATGGTTTTCCTACCATTTGAGATTTTGTTTGTGGTACATTTGAAGCAATTTTTTGTTATTGTTATGACTGATTTATTTGAGGGCAGATTTGAGGCTAACTGGAAGGAATTGATTGTACATTTTTCTTTCCCCATAGGAATGCAAGTAAAATCTTTCATATCTTGTTATCCTTGACACAATATCTTTACGAGTTGTTATGGGACCATACAGCTCAAAGACCTCACAGAGAGCAATTTAAGGTGTTAGCACAGCGTCTAGGCAACAGGAAGTGTAATAGCTTTGCATTTTTGCATGGAATACCCTATTACATCACCATCGGGCCATGTAAGTTGTTGAAAGGAGCTGCTGATGGGGCAGTAGCTTAGCTGCAAGTCCCTCTGTTTCTCCCAGACTTTACTTCAATGCCTTTTGCCAGATGGAAGAATATACTAAAAATAGAGATGTATAAACACATAGCCAAAAGAAATAGATCATTAGGATATTTACAGAAGTATTGTGAAAGGAAAGAATTAATGTGGATTGTGCTGGTAGAATTTCTGATGAGTTGGGTTTATCTGAGGAAAGAATTCAAATGAGTGTTACAAGAAGTTTGACTCGAATAACTTCAAGTCACAGTGGGTAACTTGGGCAAAGATGACGAAACCAGATGCAGGTAAGTGAAGGAGAGACAGGAGGCTCAGTTAACCTCACTCATTCTCTTTGCTCTGTTTAAGTTATCAGTGGAACTCACTTTCTTTTTCCTTTCTTTCTTTTAAAAGTTTCAAGTACTGTAATGAATTAATTTAGGCCTTCCCCCTTTTCCTAATTTTCATCATAATTTCTTTAAAAGATAGAATATTTTTCTCCTGCTTAAAAATATATCACAAGACAAATCAATAACAGCAAAGGAAACTTTTCAAAGGAGGAAAAATTACTCACAGATTCCCCACATTAGTGCCTCAGTCGTACAGATTTTCACCCGGTGGGAACACTAAACTTCCAATTTGGTGGTTAGCTATTATACAGTAGTATCAGTAATGCCCTCGTCCTCCCTATACCAGTGTTACTGGTCCACACCACTTTTTACCAGACTTTGGCAAGATAAATACAGAGACTAAAAGCGTAGAAACTATAGCAGCTAGACATTGGTGGGACATCCAGATATGTGTGATTTTGTCCCACAGAACAGGAACTAGACCAGTATGGGTATGATTGAACCCATACGGTGAGTTGCAGATGGCATGAGCTGTAGAATCATGAATTGGTAGGTGATAGATTGAGGGATAATAACAAACAAATATGAAAACAAACCAACCGCTAGTTCTTCGCCATGGATAGTGCCCTACAACTGCTGCTGTGGTGTTGTCACTTTTCTATTCATTAAGTTAGAAAAAGAAAAAATCAATCTAACACAACCATTTTTAGGATTGGCCTTCCCTTCATACTTTTTTTTTTGTGTGTGTGTGTACCTTTTACAAATAGGATTGTAATCATAATCCATCATGGTTTCTGAATTTTTAGATTCAGGTTCCTAGTTGACATACTATGGGCAATTTTTGTATATCATCTATAGTCTGAATGAAAGATTTAGTAATCAATTATACCTCCTAATTGTCTCTTATTTTAGGAAATTTTCTGCTTCTTCAACTCCACTTAGTGTTTATAATATCCTAAGATACTTTCTGAGGAAGGAGGAGAGGAAGAACTCTTATTCTCTATTCTAAATTTTGTTGGTTTATTGTCATGAAGCCAGTGAAGAACTGCTAGAAAATAATTAAAACATCTTAGGATTCTATTCTCATTGGGCCCAAGCATTACAGAAGATGCAATTTTTATCTTCTGTTAGTTTTTTCTGCTTAGGTGAGATAAAATTCTCACAAGTCACCAAGCTTACCTGGCGTGTGAGACTCCAGGTGGTGAGCAGGCCATCTGGTGAAATGGACATTACCTCCTACAAATAGGCATCTCCCATGGTGGAATGCCATCCAGAGGGCCATCGTTCTGAATCCCCCAGCTCTATCCACTGCCCCCTGGCCATCTGTTCTCTCTGACCACAAGGTTTATTTTGGCTTTGCATGCTGACAGATGAGACCTCTTCTGAGTCACCTGTGCTCACCTTGGTCTTATTATTGAGCCTTGGCAACAGTTCCAGATCATACTCATTCAATTTTTGTGAATTCAGAATGACAAAGATAAAGAACGAAGGAGAACGTGGCCATGTTTTGGTCACAGGCCGTGGCACTCCCGTTCCTCTTTGTTAGGGCTTATCTTGCCTGTGGGCTCAGCTTTCTGGTTGATAGCATCATAATGTCAGCCCTTGCTGCAAAGAGCTCACCTCGCTCATGCTGATAGGAGACTGACTTTTGATTCTTCGTGTTAGTTGCTTATCTCAAGCCATCATTAATAAGGATGTTTAATAATCTGTTCTGAATCTATAATAGAAAAATAATTCTTAATAGTTTGACATAACGTCGTATACTTCAACACTAATTTTGACAGTCTTGTTAGTTTTTGGCCTTTCAGGTACAGCACATCTTTAAGAGTCAATGATACTTGCAAATATGTAGAAATCAACCAATCAACTATTTACTGACCATGTTTAACGAGCTAAATAAAGCCAGTGTGAGGTGAGGTTTCTACAGTGGTACCAATAGTGCTTCTAAGGAAAAATATACGAGGACACGATTGCGTGAAAATAGCTAATCGAATATGGGAGGTGAAACATCCAGGTGCAAAATAAGTGGTACAGAGAATAACTGTTAGAGGCTTCATTTAGTTTTTATTCCTCATGGGCTGGGCTGTCAAATTCAGCATCTGCTTTTCTCTGGGTTACAATCAGAATGGACCAGTGGGTCCCTAATGTTAAGAACCTGTCTGAAAGGGCAGTGATGCTGTTGTCTGTGATCGTGGCCTAAGGTGGTGTGAGAGGTCCACTGGGAACTCTTGAATTGTTGATTTTTACCAGTGCAGATCTTAGAGAATCAGGTGCCAGCAACAGAATCTTTAAAAGCGAAGTTGGCATTTTCCTTTTGAAATAATTCTTACCAAAACACATAATGGAAATTATGGAATAAAATTATCTTTAAACCATTCTTCGCTGAATTGCCCGAAACTGTATAACTGAACAGCTGAAGAGCTGTTCACCGAGCTGCTCTGTGTCAGGTAAGTTATAGTGAAAGTCATAGTTTCCACTTATTCTGTCAGCCCTTACTATGTTCCAGACCCAGTGTTGGGGGCCTGATGTGCTTATTGTGGCATTTAATCTTCACAGTCACTCTATGAGATGTGGCTATAATTATTCCCATTTTACAGATGGGGAAGCTGTGGCTTAGAGAAGTGATGTAACTTGCCCAGAGCCATACAGCATAATGATGTTGGATCTCTCCCTGTGAACCCGAGGCCTGCGCTCTGTCCACTGCTGTGCTAAATGCTCTCCATGGCCGTACCTGCTCTTTCTCTGCCCAGCGAGCCACACCCACACCTGAGGATGAGATAAAGCAGTTTTATCTGTTAGGTACATATTGTATGCTCTCTAGAGGCCTTTTACATCTGCCATTTCCACAGTATGATCTGGCCACAAAGTGGGTAAGAGCATGGCTTTGGCCGTGAGGATACCTGCATTCGTGTCTCCTCATTTCAGATTTCAGATACACACTAAATGGTATTTATTTCCAAGCTCTTATTATTGGGGGTCACGAGACTAGAATAGATTGTGTTTTGACCCCCATAGTGTTTAAAATTCAAGTACCCTGGCAAGACTTCTCAAACATTTTATGGAATTCTTCACAATTCACACATACAGATTGAGTCCGTTGTGCTTTTGGTCTTATTTCAGCCGTTTAAAAACCCAGAGGAGAGAGTCTCATGGTGGCCGCATCTTAATAAAATTTAGATGCTGTGGGATATGTTTCTGAATTTGCCCTTTGAGCTTGGTGAGTTATGAATTTGTCTCGGGGACTCGTCATTTTCTCTGCCCTCGGTGACCACTACATTTCTTATGCTGGCATATCGGAAATAATGTTTTGGTTTGCAGCTATCTTTTATGGAATTCGCATAAATTTACGCCAGAGAACTAGACTTGAGATGGATGTTGAGAATTCCTTGCATCTACATACTCAGTTTAAAAATTTCCAGTCGGTTTCTAATTCGTTCATCTAGTCAACAGTAATTATTGAGTGCCTACTGTGTGTCAAGTGCTATGCTTTGAAGGCTCGCCATTACTCTTGTCCAGCCTGTTTTTCAGCTAAATAGGATTAAGGAATAAAATTGCCCTTTAAAACATTTTCTAGCTTTGACTCTCATATTCTTCTAACAGCTAACCAGGGATGAAGAGAGCGAATAGCATAAATCCCATTTTCTAGATGAGTAACTTCAGGCACAGAGAGATTAAATGGCTTGTTCGTGGTCACTCAGCTGGTTATTGAAGGAGTCAGACCTGGAGCCCGAGTGTTGTGTGTCCTTGTCCTCCTAACCCTGGCTCGAGCAGTGCCCCTTTGCATCACTAGAAGGCAAAAGGGGAGAACAGATTGTAAGTGGACGAGGAGGAAGTTACGAGGTGAATGCGCTTGGTATTTTGGGTTCTGCAGTGAGGACGCCTGTTTTCTGGCATTCCCTGGAGCGTGGGCGGGAAGCCGTTTTGCATTTTTCTGCTTTCCCCCACAACCTTTATTCTCGCACTCTCATACAAAGCCTCCTCTCCCATTGAAAGTCCTGCCTTCCCCCTTCTCGTTGCTGTCACCTTCTGATTTTACAAGCGGCTGGCCTCTCATTTATCGAGGAGTTGACACTGCTCACAATCTTCCATGCCATGTCCATCAGTGCAAGCCACATCAGGATCCACGTGGACGACCCACCCTTTTCCCACCCCAGCCTCAAAGCTTCTTGACTGCTTAAGTGGAACCATCTTTATTTTCACCTTATTTCTGCCTCTGTTCCCCAATGGCCATGCCCTGGACCGCCCCAGGAGCTTGCTCCCCGCCCCTGAACTCTCAGGCTCCAGTATTGCATTCCGTCCACAACCTCTTAGCATTCCGGTGCTCTCTCCCTTATTCCCACTTTACCTACTTTTGGCTTCTCTGAGGTTTCAACCCCCTCCAGTTCTGACTTTTATCTTAGTCCACGTGCCCCATCGCGCTTCTTTTTCCTTTCTGTCCGGCCCAGGCCCCGGGCCTGTCTCAGCCCCGTGTGTTTCTGCACCCGCCTCCCCTCAGCCTTGGGATAGTCCAGCCGTTCACCATCTACTTCAACCTGCAGGCTGCAGAATGCATAACAATACAACTGGGATTTTGGTATTCTTATGATTCTTGTTTCCAGCATCTCTGTGGTCAACTGGTCCAACAATGTTCCTCTCAACGAAGTTTTCAACACCACTTGCCGCCCCTTCGTGGATTCCTCATCCGTGCCACTTTCCATTTTCCCGAATGGCTTTTTTTAAATGCCCGCGGCTCTCCTTGAGCCTTCTAACCTGCTCCTGGCCTTCCCGTCCACCTTTTCGGTCGACGACTTTTCAAACGATGACTTTTCAAACGATGACTCCTATAGCACCTTCTGCGTCTGTTCGCCCGGTAAGTGTGGGTATGCCCCAAGATTCTGTCTTAGTCTTCTCGTCTTCTAGCTTCATCAACATCTAGGTGCAGACGGCTCACGATCGTCCACCGTGAGCAGAGCTTCTGCTGCACTCCTTCGCTGCTCTTCTCTCCTGCGGACACTTCCGGTCAGCTGCGCTCTGGTCGGCACACCCCCAGCTGTCTCCCGACCTGATCTCCTCACCTGGCCCCCCTCCGTATGCTCAGTCTTGGTGAATGGAGCCTCTGTCTGCTTGGCCACACAAGTCAGAAACCAGAGTCGTCCTAGACTCCTTCCTCTCTTTCAGTCAGCACATCTAATTGACCCTATCAGTTCTGGCTCCTTTTATTTCCTGTGTCTAATGCTTCATTCTGCAGCCTTTACCAGGACCCTGTGATTTCTCATTTGGATGATTTCTGTGGCCTCCCTTCTGGTCTCCTTCCTTCTTCCCACCCCAGTCCATCCTCCATAGATCTTTCTAAATCCTGAAAGAAATCATATGTCCTTCCTCACTCTAAGGCTGAAAACTGTATCCAGCCCACAGATATCTTTAATTTGACTCATTGTGTTATCCTGTACCATGTTTAAAAACAATTTTCTTTGGGCTTTACTTGCCAATATTAAAAATCAGTCTACCACCATGCCACCCTGAACAAGCCCGATCCTGTCTGATCTTGGAAGTTAAGCAGGGTTGAGCCTGATTAGTACTTGGATGGGAGACCACCTAGGAAGATCAGGTGCTGTAGGCGTAAAAAATAAAATAAAAAAATAAGGGATTGTAAGGTGACAAGTTCCTTATAATCTGTGAGGTCAACCAAGGGTTGCCTTGCCTAAAAAAAAAAAAAAAAAAAATCAGAAAATTTCACATAAGATCTCTAGATTTCTGGATTATCTTTAAAAGCTAGAAGTCCTACATCCTCCCGTTCCCCCAGGAAGCAGCTAACTGGACAGAGGGACAGCCGTGCCCCTCAGATGGGGTGTGTCTCCTCCAGGTAGTCACAGACTCCACCTTTCCAGGTATGCTTCACTCACTTATGCCACCCACCTGGCTCCCGCAGCATTGAGTTGGTGACCTTCGGTTTGTGACGTGACGTTGGGCCTCCACTAGTTGCAGGGGCCCCACTGCAATCCTTGTACCCTGTGCCCACCGAGCTAAATTTTTTGGAGTACCTCAGACTCGGCATTCTGTACACGCCTCTGCCTTGGTGCACGTCCCTCTTCTGGTTAAAACTCAAAACGAGAGGCAGTAAGTAGTCTTTTCTGAGGATCTTGGCAACCAAGTAAGATGGCAATTTCATCTTTAATCATTTCGATTAGGGGTCTGTGAACCCCTAGAGTATTCTTTTCTGCATTATTTTTATGGCCATGCACAATAAGAACTGTATTTTACATTTTGATCCAACACACATACGCAAATACACACACATACACACCACAACTAAAACAAAAAAGTGTCAGAACTTCCCGTTGCCTCTCTTCTTTATTCCTTCCCTTTCCCTCTTTTTTTTTTTTTTTTTTTTCATTTTCCATCCTTCTCTTCCTACCTTTCTTCCTTTTCCTTACAAGCTGGTCATGACCCACTAAATTGACTTCATGATCCACTAATGGGTCACAATCCATTCTTTGAAAAACACTGCCCTGGTGGGAGGTGTCTGTCGATCCTTAGAATTATATGCTTAAATCCAGTGTATATCATACCTGTGCTTCTCCGAGAGAAAGGAATTTCCTTACCATTCAGCTTTCTGAGGGGCAGGATGAAAACATATTTCAAAACCACTGATGTAGATATTTGATTTTCATTTAGATCTGACATCACCAGTTTCATGCACTGAAATTAGCGATAATTTTTTTGAATATAGGCCCTTTGTGTCAGCTCCTGTACCGTTTGTTGTTAAATGAGGTTAATATTTGCAGACCCTTAGGGAGGTTCAATTGGATCCTTTAAATCTCGTATACACATGGGAAGGTGAAAAGCTGGGTGAGGCATCATGAAAAGGATTTACTTGGTGAAGGAGGTTTAATAAAACCTTTATTTAAAGTCAGATAAAATAACAACCCAGGGAAATTTTTTTCTTTTGGTTTATATCAAATCATTTATCCAACAACTGCCCTTGGTAATAGGAATAAAGAGGATGATGGTGAACAGAATAAATATTCTTGCCCTCACGGGTCTTTCAATCCAGAAAAAAAGAATGAGAAATAAAATAGCATTCATTATAAACAGAATAACTTTCATACATGCATTGATGCCAAAATAAGATAATAGAGAAACTTAGGTTTGTAGAAGGGGTTGTGTAGGAAGATAAAAGAAAAGAAGTGACAAGATGGCCAAAATTATTTTGAGCTACAAAATTATTAAGCAGTGGTTTGAGTAACAAGAGAATTCACATGAAACTGCCATAATCAATTAACGGAATTTCCAGATTAAATACCCTCTGGTAATGTCTTTCCTGTTATTACCCTACATATTTGGTTTTAAAAAGAACCAAAAGCTGCTTGAAGAAGAGTATTTCCTCCATGTTCTTGATATCATTAGCCCTGGTTTTAGAAGAAGGCTCTATGTCAATAGGCCTATGGACTTGTCCTGCTGTAAGGAAGGTTAATGGTTTCTCCAAGTAGAAAGATTTATTATTACCTGTGTGTACCACTTCTTTGAGTGATTCAGCAGATGGAACAAAACTAATTCATTCAGTCAAAGAATGAAAAATGATCATTATGATGAATCTTCCTTTTTGGCTTTTGTAACACAATTATAATTTTATTATATATATATGTTTGTGTGTGTTTGGGTATTAGAAAACCATGTTCCTCCCGCCCTCCCCCAATCACCAAAGGCTAGCATGCAGAGAAAAGGGAAAAACATAATCCAGAATCCCAGGACCTCAAAATACCTGCTGTTCATGTTTCTGTTAGTAACTGGTGTTGCTTTAATTTACTGGGCTCCCTTTCAGAATGGCTGGGAGGGGAGGGGGCTCCTGCGGGCTCCCACTTATGGTTCACACGTGCACAGGCCATATGGCCACATGGATGTGCTGCGCAGGGGAGGAGTGGCTGCCGGACCCCTCGGCTTTCTATTTGCTGTCTCTGTTTTCAAATGATCTTTGGTCCAAATCGTATGACCTCGTATGTCTCATAGACAGGTGGACATAGATGGGGGGCTGGAGCATAAGCTCACCCTTGCTGATGCTGTGTTGTAATCTGGCAGAGAGCAAAGCTCCCCAGGGCCCTGAAATTCCGGGAGGCCTGACCTCTGCTGTCCGCTCTCACCCTACGCCATACTGAAGGGATTACCCCTTACTGCGTCCTCTTTCACGAGTCTAACGGAAGGATCAGGGCGTCTTCAGGATGCAATTACTTTGCTGCTGCTCCTTTGGATTCTTCTTCTTCTTTTTTTTTTTGGCAACTCTTTAGTTAACCTTCGCTTTCATATACCCAGGTGTCAGAGATGAGGTCTTCTTGCCCCTCAAGCCCTACTTAGATGGGCTCCACTGCCCTGTTACCAGCTGGTGGAAGTATAACGCAAATGCCTCAACAGCTTATGTTCATACTCTCACTTCTGCCTTTGAGCTTCTGCTTCCACAGAATGACCCAGTTTGTTTAGGGACTTTCTAACCTTGTTCTCCGCATGTCCATCTAGATAATGTGGAGTTCAGTCTTTTTTCTTAATTTCTTAAAATAACCCACCTGAACTCAGCATTTACAATTACACAGGCTTTATTTTTTTAAAATTTAATTTAATTTTTCAAATTACATACCCAGAACTTTAATTTTTGACTGCCTTCAGCCATTTTGCCCACTTCCCTTCACCCCAAGCCATGACTCTGGCACCCACCAATCTGTTCTCTGATTCTATGGTTTTTTTTTTTTTTTTTTTTAAGATTCTTCATATAAGTGGGATCATTTAGTATTTGTTTTTTTTCTGTCTGACTTATTTCACTTAGCATAATGCCTTCAAGGTCTATCTGTGTTGTCACAAATGGTGAGATTTCCTTATTTTTTATGGCCGAATAATATTTTGTTGTGCTGTGTGTGTTGTGTGTGTGTATACATATTCTTCATCCATTTTTCCATTGATGGACACTTAGGTTTTTTCTATTTCTTGGCTACTATAAACAAAGCTACAGTGAACACAGGGCTGCACATATCTCTTTGAGACAGTGATTTTGTTTCCTTTGGATGTATACCCAGAAGTGGAGTTGCTGGATCATGTGTGGTAGTTTTATTTTTTATTTTTTTCCCCTCCTCTTCTCTTCCCCATTTCTACCCCTGACCTATGGATGTTGCTGTTTCCCCTTAAGGACTGGATCTCTGAAGGCGGGGCATCTCCTCCCACACGCTCCTGGCGTGGACCTGGGGCCTGGCACCTCCGGCACACTTGGGGGGCCTGGCACACCCGGGGTCTGGCCTGTAGCTCCACCTGGGGCATGAACCCAGGACCTTCTGGGTGTAAAGCAGATGTGCTGACCACTACACTATGGAGCCACTCCCTAGTTTTATTTTTAATTTTTTGAGGCACCTGCATACTCTTTGCCATAGTGGTAGTACCAATTTACATTTCCATCAACAATACAAAAGAATTTTTTTTTTCAAATATCTTCGCCAACACTTGTTATTTCTTATCTTTTTGCTGATGGTCATTCTACGAGGTGATATCTCATTGTAGTGTCGATTGTCCTTTCCTTAATGATTAGTCTTGTTGAGCACCTTTTCATGTACCTCTTGGCCATTTGTATGTCTTCTTTGGAAAAAAAAAAACATTCATTCAGTTCCTCTGCCCATTTTTTAAACAAATTGTTTGGTTTTTTGCTATTTGGTTGTATGAGTTTTTATATTTTGAATTATATCAGATATATGATTTGCAAATATTTTCTCCTTTCCATAGGTTGCCTTTTCGTTTCGTTAATGGTTTCCTTTGCTGGGCAGAAGCTTTTTTAGTTTGATGTAGTCCCACTTGTTTGTTTTCGCTTTTCTTGGCTTTGGGAAGTAGACTTTGTACTGCAGCAAGCAAATGGCTTTAAAAAATTCCTGCCGTGTCCCTGTTCTGGAGAATTTTTTGGCCAACTCTAAAAACCCTCCGCCTTCTCCTGTCTTTCTATCTTTTCTCTTCTCTTTTATTCCCAACCCCTAAACTTCTCATCAGTTTTCAGTCAGAGCTGTTGAACTTTCTTTGGTCAGTTTTTACTCTCAGTGATCCCTGCCTGTGGGGTCTCACCTTCCAAGCTTAAGAATCTCATCATTTTTTTTTTTCCTCCTCCTAAACAAGATAGTTTTCTTCTTAAGGGCTCTTAGGATAATAGAAATTTCATCCAGTTGTTTAATTACGTGCTTTCAAGAGTAGGGGAAAACACTCGATGAATTCTACTCTTCTGAAATAAGGAAGGGATATTCGTTGAATACAAAATAGAAAGATTGGAAAGTGTCTTTTGTACATGTTCTTCACCAAAACACGTAATAACTGAGCTAATACGTTCTGGAGCTAGGAGGGAAGTTATTTTAACCAGTAACTGGTTAGGGGTGGACAAAGGAGAGTAGAGAACTAAATTCTGAGCTGGAAGTGAAGTGCAGGGGACTGCCATTTATTATCAGCTGTGTGGCCTTGGCTTTGGGCCAGTCACTTGCCTCTGTTTCCCCATCTGCAAACATGGGTTCAGTGGTTTCTAATGTCTTCCTAAGCTAAATCTATATATAAATTTTAGAGCTTCTTAAACCTTTAGGAAAGCTTTCTATACACAGATACCTTGTGTGAGCAAGTTTTTTGGCATCTCTGTGTCCCAGCTCTGCAAGGCCAAGGTGATATAGATTTTCTTCTCTTAAGAGGTTGGTTGCCTCACCTCTGATAATGTCCTTGAAATTAGGTGTCCTGCCCTGAAACTAGGCTCTAAAAAAGGCCAAAGCTGCTTGTATGGGAAGCTTTTCTCCTTCAAAACACCCCAAAAGTCAGAGATTAGATAAAGTGTGACTGATGCTGGGGGACTTGGGGGACACATATCCTAGCATCTGAGTTCATTGGCTTTTTTTGGTGGGGAGGGGTTTGTGAACCTTGGAAGGAGTCTCAGCTGTGCCTCCATCACTGAAACCAAATGGCATGAATGCTGACACTTTGAAACCCCAGACTTCTTAAGTTCCTGGTGTACTAAAGTATTGGTTTGATGATGGCTTTGCAAAATTCTTTATCAGAGGTCGGAAAGGTGGTGTTCACAATTTATTGTTCTCCGAAGGCATTTTGTAGGAAAGTGAAATGGATGACATTTACCGTCCTGAATGTTTCCATCAAGTTCTCATTTTCCTTGCTGTTTTTCCTCTTGATTAAAGGGGTAGCATTTCTTCCAAGGTATTTCTCTCTTCCTTTGTGCTTCACTGACATTTTTGTTATTCCACTAATTTCGTTAAGGGTAGGCTCGAATGTCACACACTTTGGATTGTGACTTTTCCCAGAATCTAGAAGGTGAAAGAAAATCAATAAAGATCAGTTGCTAAATCAAGGTCATCCTGCTTGCTTTTTCCTCTCTGTTCTCCTTACTCATTTATTCTTTCTCTGGAAAACACCCCTTTCGAATGATTTCATTTGATCATTATCATAATCCTCTTTCTCAATTTTAAACGAAAACCCAACAGCTTGCTTTTCTAGTGTGTTCTCACTTCTTTTTTTTTCTCTTCCCTGTACTTTTATTTCTTTAGCGCTTTACTTTGAGTCCTCAGGGCATTTGGGAATGAGATTTAGAAGGAAAACTCAATACAGGATTAAGTTACCTAACACCCATCTCAGGGTAGGAAAAAGACTTAAAAGAGCCAGGAAAATGCCCAAGGGAATCTGGGCTGCTGGGGGCCACAAAGGCCATTTTGTCTTTTTTCATGTGCCCCTGTTATCGCTGCCTTTCTGTCTTTTATTTCTCTTTGTTCGTGGCCCTCTGCTGTGCCTTTACTTCTGCCTCTCTATCCTTTTACACAGAACCACGGAATGTTAGATTTGGGGTGTGGACCATGGGAATCACTAAAACCAACCCCTCACTTTTTTGGAAAAGGAAGCTAAGGCTTAGAGAAGTTACTATCAAAGGAGGCAGTGGACTGGGGCAGAGAGATTTCTCCCAAGCTTCAGAAATGCAAAGGGTGGGCTCAAATCCTGATTTGTTCATTCATCAGTCCAGTGCTCTTGGGCAAGTCTCTTAACTGCATTACTGTTGTATGCCGGATCTGTAAATGGGGACGGTAATACATTCATCCAGGAGTTGTCATGAGGGTTAAGTGAGATAATGAATTTTGCGTTCCTAGGCAGTGCCTAGAAAAACACCTCCCAAACAGTAACTCATCACCAGCTAGTTAGTGGTAGTACCTGGATTAGTTCCGGTTGCAAGTATCCCACTGTAATGGCCATTGTTAGCTATCTGGGTTCTGAAACACCTGCCTTAATCCATCTTATGCTCTGCTTTCCAAGGTTTTCAGTCTTCGTGGCTTTGGATGTTGAAGGTGGCTTTTCAGTTTATGACCTCATCTCACCCCTTGAAATTAATACTGCATTTTAAATTCTGCTAGATTCCCCGTGGACCCACGCATGGAACATAGATGGGCGTATGAGTGGGTAGCATTTGACTTTGTCCTTGAAGTAGATGTAGGATTTGGGTCAACAGAGAAGGCAGAAGAGAGTGCCAAGACAAGAGAGCAGCATGATCAAAACTAGGAGCCAGGATGTGCAAGATGTGTTTGGGGAATAGTGATTTGCTTGGCAGGCCAGGAGGAAGACAGTTTCGAGAAGGCAGGACTAGCCCATTCTGAAATACTGCAAAGATGTGGAGGTAGAAGAAATAACAAAAAGTGATTTGATTTAGCTATATATGATTCCTTCAGGAGCTTTGAAAGGGCTACTTCAGTGGAGCAGAAAGGGCACAAGTCGGGCTGTGACAGGCTGCAAACACGGCGAGGCGTGGGGAAGTGCAGTCCGTTCCTGTAGACCAGATGTTTCCACATGCTCGTCCACAAGCTCTTCAGCCTAGGTTGTTGGAGTGAAATAAGAAATACTAAGCTCAGATAGTGTTTTTTTTTCATAAGCTTAACTTTATTTACTTTTTATAGCCATCCCATAATCTGCTTTCCAAGGTTTTCAGTCTTCGTGGCTTTGGATGTTGAAGGTGGCTTTTCAGTTTACCTTTCTTTGGTTTTAAAATGCCTTTTCTTTTGTGAAATGATGATGGTTCTCAATGCTGACTGCACATTAGAGCCACTTGGGGAACTTTTAGAAACAAGAGTCCTGGCTGCACCTCAGACAGCTGATCAGAGTCCTGGGCAGGCTTCGAACTGGGCCGGGAGGGAAGGTCAGTGCTCCCAGGTGATTTTGTTGTGCAGCAGGGGCGTGACCTTTTCTGCTAATGGATGGTAGGGTTTTTGAGGTGGTAGTTGTTTTGTTTTAATTTTTAGATGCCTTTGTTGGGCAAAATTAACAATTGTAAACTCTTGGTTCATTGCCTAACCTCATTTGTTCTTTATGCTTTCATTTTTACATATATTTAATGTTTTTCCTACTGATTTATGAAATTTAAATGGCAGGAATCCAATGCAGGTAACTTTCTAAATGACAAGGGAGAGTTTGTTACAGTTTTCCTTTTAAAAAGTTAGCTCTTCTAGTGCTTTTGACTGACATTTGGTGGCTTCCCATTTTTAGGAATGTTGCCTTTATAAGAAGCAAAGCTCACATGTGTGCTCAAGTGCAGATTGAGTGTCTGAGGATTATTGAGGAATCGAGTTGGAGACAGGTTTGATGGATGGAAAGCCCACAGGACATCTTCCATTTGAGTCTTTTCTTGCTTCTCGTGGGGGAGAGGGTTCTTCTTGTGGTTTAACTATGCCTTCTTTTCTAGCCGCACATGGGACGTCTTGTCCTGTCTTGTCCTTTCTAGTCTTGAAGGTGAAACATCATCTTACTTAAAATTGCAGGTCTGAAATGTAGCATCATGTGTGAAACATTCTCATTCCTGCTTTGTGGTGCTTCTAGTTATTTTAATGTTTAAAGGTCAGAATAGGAAACATCGTAAATGCAAAGCATTTAATTTCCATTAGAGTTAAAGCTTTCTAAGCCTGTGTTATAGCCAATAAAAATGATGATGTTTAACTCAGTTAATGTTCTATTTCTTACATAAATATTTTATATGAACAACAGAGGGAGAAAAGTCTATATGTTGATCCAACATTATGGCCAGTGGCTATTAGAAATTTGTCTTCTCGGATTATTATATTAATAAATCCTGTTATTTATATCGAAATTATAAAAAGAATTACATGTATTGTTCTTGGGGCTTGTTCTGCAGACTAAGTATACTGGCTAAATCTTGCTAATATAGGCATTCCCTGAATTACTAACACCCTTATAGACTTGCTATAAATAAGACTGTGTGGGCCGGACTGTGCTGGGAAAGTAGCTAGGTTCTACCACGGGAAAGGAAATGGTGTTTCTGGGTGCTGCCTTGCTCTAGTATTAGTGCTGAAGTACATGGTGCTGTATAGTAAAGAGTGTCTTAATAGATCGCCCCTTAACCAGCTGGCTTATTCATTGGCACTTGTCGTTTGCTCTGTGACTGATGGCAGGGCAGGCAGACCACTCATGGTTGGGAAGCTGGGACCTTTTCCTACCAGGGAGAATCAGTTGTACTTGTTCCCAAATCTGTGGATGTCTGTTTGATGACTTCTTTCTGTGATTTCTTCTTTTTAAAATTACATGTATTGGGGTAACATTGGTTGATAAAAATATATAGGTTTCGAATGTACAGTTGTATAATGATTTCTTAATTTATTGAAATATGTAAACTGATTGAATATTAGTTGAAAGGTTACATATAGTAATCTGCTGTGAGGTAGGTGCTGTTATCCTCTCCTTTTTACATACAACGAAACTGAGATACAGAGAGGTTAAATAACTTGTCTGAGTAAGCAAGTAACAGTTGCAGGGTTTGAACCTATAGTCCAATTCCAGCTAAGTCTTAACTGATACACTCTACTACCAGGGTAATATATAATCCTGGCATAACCAAAGGCTTTCTAAGACAGAATATGAAGAGTTTCCATAGCCAACTGTAGGGACCATGAACCCGATAAGATTCCCCATTTAAAAGCATTTCATTTTCACATGGTTTAGGGGAATACTGCATCGATAACCCCCTTTCTGAAGATGAATAATTCACCTTCACTTTCTAAAGCTTGAGAATTTTGGTGGCAATGAAACCAGTTTTACTTTGTTTACCCCCAAATTTCCCAAATTTATTTGAAAATCCTTTTATCAAGAATATCTGTTACCATTCCGCAGTGAGTGGTCTATAAAAAACATGACTTTTGTTGGATGTGTATTTAGAATAATTAATTCCAGGAGAAGACGTGTTCCCTTAACAATGCTCATTTAGGATTGTTATGTTGTCATTTACCATAATATATAAATACTTAACACTTCTTATGACTTTGGTCTTTATTTTATATTTTAGTATCGATTGTGTAGTTAATGATCTTTACTTTTATTGGGTAAATTATAATCTATCCTTATTAACAGGCCGAGCAGTGTTTCAGGCACCGGGGAAACAAAGAAAGTGACAATTATGATAATGAAAAATTTAACAGTTCGTCCACACAAACTGCTGGTGTGGACCTCTGCGCCATACCAAGGCCCAGATGCCGCTTCCATCTCTGTAGAGCCATCCTTTTAGACTTGTTGCAGAGGGTAAGAATACTTGTATACGTTTAATTAGGGTGTTTACATTTGTGAAAAGAAAATCAGAGCAAGGGTCCAAAAAAGAATTTGTGTGTGAGGAGGTCCAATCTTCAGGATCTCAATGTTTCTGGAAACAGAATATTTGAAATGCTCTGCAAATGCCCTGGAAAACTCTGAGACAGCCATAGCAAAGCATTTGTGACATTGTTTCTTAATTCAGTAAATCTACTCCTCTGTGTGCTTTCAATTAGCAAACAAACCAAGAAGTCTGTTAAAATTTTAATCGGTAGTTATGAAGATCATCATAAATGTGTTCTGCGGCACCCTTGAGTGCCTTCAGAATCACACAGAAATTAGGCTGTGTGCAGTACAGATTCAAGATGAAGAAAAAAGTATATTTTATAGTATGGTAGTTTATGAACTGAATAATCCATGGATGATTAGATAATCTTATAAAAGAGCTTTTTAAAAATTATGGAAAAAGACACATAACATGAAATTTACCATCTTAACCGTTTCTAAGTGGACAGTAGTGTTAAGTATATTCACAGTGTAATGAAACAGATCTCTGGAACTTTTCTGTCTTGCAAATGGAAAACTCTATACCCATTAAACAACAACTCCCCATTTCTCACTGCTGCCAGCCCCTGGTAACAACTATTCTATTTTCTGTCTCTATGAATTTAAACACTTTGGATCCCTTATATAAGTGGACTCCTACAGTACTTGCCTTTCTGTGTCTGGCTTATTTCACTCAGCATAACATCTTCAAGGTTCATTCATATTGTAACATGTTACAGGATTTTTTCCCTTTTAGGGCTGAATAATATTCCATTATGTTCGTGTATATGTGTGTGTGTGTGTGTGTGTGTGTGTGTGTGTGTGTGTGTGCCACATTTTTTTTTATCCATTCATTAGTTGATGGATGTTTGGGTTGCTTCTAACTCTTGGCTGTTGTGAATGTTGTAAAAAGACTTAATAAAACGATGCATAGTTTCTATTATAGGCAAGTTATATAGTTAACTTAACAACTCTTTTATTGATGGATTTATAGGTGACTTCTGTTTTCCCCCTACATAAACATCTGATGAATGTCTTTCACATAAATCATTGGTTATGTCTCTATTTCCTTGGAATGAATTCCTGGAATAGAGTTACTGGATCAAAAAGGGTGTACATTTTTAAGGATTTTGGCACATTATCAAATTATCTTCCATAACTGTATGAAAAGTGTCAGAAGGAACCCGTTTCTCCACACCTTTGCTAATGTTGGGTATTGTCATTATAAAGCAAAACAACAACAGAAGATTTGCCAATTTGATAGTCGAAAATGGTTTCATATTGTTGTTTTAATGTGCATTTCTTTGATTGCCCGCAGAGAGGTTTAACTTTATTTTTTCACCTGTTTTTAGCTATTTGTATGTGCAGGTATATTTGAAGAGTGTATTCACATTCTTTGTCCATTTTTTATTAAAGCACTGTATATCTTTTCCTACTGATTTTAAGACCGCTTTATAGAGTCATAATACTAAGTATTTTATGTTACAGGTATTTCTCCCATTTTATCATTTGCCTTTTAATTTTTACGGTGTTATCTGACATATTACACAGCCAAGTCAACAAATCTTTCCTTTATCGTTTCTTTGTTCTGTGCATTACCAATAATACTGGTGAGATATATTAGGCAAGACAACTCCACTTTTCCCTGCTTTCTGATCTGGTTCAGAAAGACAGATGAAGTTGTAGCCATGCTAGGTTAGTGCATTTCATACTCATTCATTCGTTTATTTACCCAAAAATATTTATTGATTGTCCACCATGTTCTGTATTAAGCACTGGACTGCACAGCATGCAGCTTGATTGCATGAATATGGTGCCCATACATAATGGATTTTTACAGATAGTCCCAATTTCAAACATTCTACCCCATTGCCAGTCTTAGGTGTCAGACTACCTGTTCTGAATTTGGCTTTCGAGTGTATGGATGTACTTTGGGTAACATGCTCACTGGGGATCCTCCTGTACCTGCCTACACCTGGACCCAGAAGGCAAGTATATCATCCAGGATGCAGCCAGAAGGGGCCAAGGTCCTGCGGCAGGGGAAGGTGTGACTGCGAGGCAAGCATTACTCCTGCTGGTCCTAAGAAGGAACAGCAATCTGTTTGGGATACCCAGTGGAACAGCCAAGTTTCTGTCCTCTCTCCCTGGCCCACACTGCTTGTCCTGGCACAATTGTTTTGCCTTTCTAAGCTACACAGCAAGTCCAGGCCTAAGATGAGACTTTCACATCTTTAGGCTTCTTTACACTGTTGCCATGGAGAGAGCCAGAATGAAGAAGCCACAAACACTGATAATTGCCTAGCGTTTACAAGATACTTTTAAATAGCAGCCAGCGCCAGACACAACAGCGTGAGCACCGGTCCTGAGGTGGGGTGAATACCCCTGAGTTAGGGGTCCTGAAAGCCTTCCGTGTGATATGTCCCCACCTCCTTGGACTGTAGAGCTTCTGAGGATAACACTGATTGATAATCATTAGAGTCCCACGTGGGAGTATTGTGTCTTCATTGCATTTGGTTTCGGCCCTTGCTCAGGGCCAGGAAATGAATTTTTAAAAATCACACTGTTGTACCGCAGTTGGTCAGCTGCCGATTCCTAAGGTACTCTCCTTTGGGATTCCAAAAATTTTGTGGTTTTTTTTTTCCTTGTAAGTCTGTATAATTCATAACAAACACTAGGGCGTTATTCTTTAATCGCCACTTTGAGGAGAAGGAAATTGAGTCAGACTGACCCTTACCAGCCCTTGCATATGGCCGGAAGGTGTCAGGGTGACTTTCAGTGTATTTTGGTCTTGTCTCCAGCTGGACTCCAGCTGGATTATGAGACAATATAAATTCAGAGCCCTCTATTCAGAAAACCCACTCATCTGATCATTCTGGGCACACTGGTAATTCTATCCGGTGTCAGGAGGGTCACAAACTCGAGAGAAAACGATCTATAGCTGCGCTAAGAGAACTTCCTGTGTTTTGATGGAAATGTTTTGTATCTGCTCTGTCCAGTACAGTGGCCACTAGCCACATGTGGCTACTGAACACTTGAAATGTGTCTAGTGTGACTAGGGAACTGAATTTTAAATTTCGTTTAATTTTTGTTAGTTTAAATCATGTAGCCACAAATGGCTAGTGGATAGCATATTGCACAGCGCAGATCTGTGAAGTACTATATTCGTGCCTTCCAGACTTTTTCATTGTAACTCACTGCGAGAAGCACGTGTTATACCGCACGGACACACATGCGGCACCCACACGCGTGCATCGCCAGTTTCGCCGGACAGTACTTAGCCTCGCCACAGGTGGTGTACACAGGTATTCTCTATTTTATTCTGTCGTATTTCATTTTGAAAGGTGCTGGTTGCAACTCGAGGAATTGATTCTGTGACTCACAAGCGGGTCGTGACTCCTCTATCATCTGCTCCCACCTCCAGACATTTCCTCCGTCTCATCTGCCGTCTCTGCCTCTGGCCTCCTTGCAGGGTCTTTGCATTTTCTGTTCCCTCTGCCTGATATGCTTTTCCTTGTATCATCTCATGACTGCATTTCTTACATTCTCAGGCTTTTACTCAAATGCTCACCAGAGATTTCCTCTCGTAACCACCCTGCTCTAGGGAGCTCTCATCCCCCTTATCCTGCTTTGCTTTTCTTCATAGCGATGCTCTCCACCTGAAACATATTTACTGTCTGCCTTCCCAGCTGGGATATCACCTCCCTGAAGTCAGAGACTGTTTTTTTTTTTTTTTTTTTTTTTGCTGGTATGTCCCAGCAACCAAAATAGGCATCCAGTAAATATTTGTTGAATAAATGAGCTGACACGGCCCACAACCTTCCTCAGATTCTTCGTTATGGTTTTATCTGCTGAGTGGTTCGAGTCTTCCTTGGTTCCTTTGGAGTTACTGAGCTTACGGCGGTGGCCTGGCTCATGCTCGGGGCACTAGGGATAGATATGCTGGAGGAGAAGGTGGACACGTCTCTGTCCTCTTGGAAATTTTAATTGGCTTTTGGGCCTCTGTGTAGGGGTCTGGGAACGTTATGCTGGAGGTTGCCCGGATAGGTACTCGGCGATGAGAGGACTCAATGTGGAGAGTTGGTAGTTTTCAAAAGTATAAGCAGCCCTTAGTAGGGCTGCAGAGGGGTGTGGACAGCACTGCATGGAGGCCCAGGAAAATAACCACGAAGGGAATTTTACCCTGAAGCTCTGGGACACTGGCCTCGTGCCTTATCTTAGCTTATACTGTAGATTCCATGCGAGTCTGAGACTAGAATTCAGGCCTCATCTTCCATGCCAGAAGCTCTTCCTATATCTCTTCATGATTTTCTCTTACATTTTCCTTTCCACATGGAAATAAAAATTGCCAACCTAAAAAAAATTATTATTGCTTCCGTGCTGAGGGGCAAGCTTTATGAGAATTGAGTAAAAGGGTTTGGTGGATAGCTATCTCATTATAATCATACCTTGAAATTTTTATTAGCCAATCTTTATCCTTGATGATTTCTGCTTACACCATGGATATGTTTGTAGTTCTTGAATCTGTTTTAAAAGCAAAAATTGTTTCTATTTTCAGTCTGTTTTCCCTCATCTTTTCTTTATAGTCAGATTTATTATTCCGTAGACTTTCCCTCTGTCCTTCATCAGAGAGTCATCAGGAATGTGCTATTTTTTTCTCCTTTGTTAAGTGTACGCATTAAACATAATTTTTTGAATGACTTTCTATTTTTCAAGAGGAAGTCTTCAGAGAGAACCTATTAAATATTAAACCTCCATGTAATAAACAGTGGAGCTGGGCCAATACACCCAAAACTTCTGAGCAATCTATTTATATTGCACACTCGAGCTTTTAGCTGCATAAATTTTACAGTATATCATTTGATACTATTTGTGATAAATATCCCCAAGTGATTAAATCATCATTTTATGATTCTTGTGCACAGAAAGAGCATCCACAAAGCTACTCCCTACTCATCCAGCTCAGATGTTAAGACTTCTGGTTTATATTTCAGAAATCTTTTATTAATTTTATTTGAGTTGTTCTAAAGCTGTCATGTGGATTTTTATGACACAGTTTTAAGTAAGAAGTACCTCTTTAGGGTGGGTTGGAGAGAGTAGGGATTGAACCGCCGCCTGCTAGGGAAAACCAGAAAATGGACCCTGAAGTGATAGAGAAGTTGTATCTTGATGGTCGTGGTTAATAAATATTTACAGCGAAGTCTTGAGATGCAACTCTGCAGTTTTGTTGGCATACGCGTTTCATAACCACGAACTATTTGATGAGCTTGTGGAGCAGGCGTCTGGCGCAGCATGCAGCAGGCTGAAACCACACTCCCAGTTGTTAGAGATGGTGTGTCTGGAGGCATCCCGTTCTTCCACTGGGTTAATGCAGTGGTCCCAGCTGGGACTTTTGTTCTCCATTGATGGAGCTCGTGGGAGAGTGACAAGGGCTCCTCTAGCCCTGAGGAATGACTGTTGATTTGCAGCCCCAAATGAAGGTAAAGCTAATAGTTTGTGTTTTAAATAATGGGCAGTTAGTTCTGCAAGCAAATGAGCCAGATCCTGCCGCCTGCCAAAGCCCCTCCGGAGGCGCGTGGAGAGTGCACACTGGGGCGCGTTAACTCCCTCTACATCATGGGCACTGAAAGCCCCTCTTCTCGCTCTGGAAGGTGTTAGTGGAAGTATTGACTCAGGGGCTGACTAGGAGAAAGGAAGGCAAGAAGACTGTGTGGGGAGAGATGACAGAGGGGGCTGCTGCAGTAGAGCTGGGGGTAGGGGGGTAGCAGATCTGAGAGGAAAGCCCAGCTTGTGAGGAGAGGTTGTCCTAATACGGGGGCTTTAAAACTTCCTGTGATTCCTTGCTATGCCCAGTGTGAGCTGTGGACCACTAGCAACAGCATCATCTGGAAGCTTGTTACAAATGTAGTCATAGACCTTACCTTAGATTTACAGATTCAGAATCTGCATTTAAACAAGATCTCCAGATGACTCATATGCACATTAAAGTTTGAGAAATGCTGGAATACTTTCATTTTAATACATTTACAGACCCTTAATCAAGCATTAAAATGTTAGCAGGTTAGTAAGTCATTCAAATACATGCTAGTTTGTAGCTCCCCCACCCCCCATGTTTTAGGGAAAGAAGAGCTGGGTAACAACAATAATATGAGTTTAGTTGGGAATGGAATCAGTGGAGATTTTAAAACGGTTTTGGCCCTCATGCACCATCACCAACATGAACTCAGAATGGTGCTTTTCAGACTTGACCAGGCATCAGAATTACCAGAGGGCTTGTTGAAACAAAGATTCTCTGATCCCACCCCAGAGTTTCTGATTCAGTAGATTCGAGGTCGAGAATTTGCATTTCTGACCATTTCCCCGGTGATGCTGCTGGTCTGGGGACCACACTCTGAGAATCACATTCTTCAAGTATAATTCTGATCCCGGCAGTCGTGTGACATCTGTCCACCTGTGCCCTGAAGGCGGTGTCCTGGAGCCAAATGTGGCTGCCTCTCCTGCCAGGTCTCTCTCCATGCTTCTTTACTACTGATACCCAGAGTGTCAGCCTGATGCGCCTGCACCTGCAGATTCCCAGGGTACACCCTCGTGATCTTCCGAATCGGAATTCCTGAGCGGGGCACAGGATGGTTCATAGACATCCCTTGGTGACCCTTTGGCACACATACAGTATACAGCCATGGCCCCGTGTGTTCCTTCCCAGATGCATTGCATTCTCAGTTTCTAGGGCATGTTTTGCCTTTTTCTTGGCCCTTTGTCACTTTGCTTGGGCCACCATTGCACTTGGAATGACCTCCCACACCTGCTCACCTGCCAGGATTCTCACATCTTTCCAGGTCTCCCTCAGAAGCTCCCTCGTCCTCATGCCCCCTCCTCTTTCTGAGTTAAATTTACAATGTATGGCAAACGTAGCTTATTGTGAAATGTAGGTCAGTGGACATTGCCATTAAAAACAAGGGAAAGAGTAAGAAAACTTGTGATTTATCGAAATTTTTTAAGTGTTAAAAACCCAGTGGTACATTGCACAAACAGCACTATCCCTCTGGCTATTAGGTATGTGATTATAGCCCTCACCTATTGTAGGCTCCTGGACAGCTGAGACTTTTATATTCATCCATTTGGTCCCCCATGTCCCTGACTTAGAGTAAATGCTCAACAAATATTAGTTGAATGACATAAAGGTGACTCATTTATCTGTGGGTGAAGTTGACACTATTCCTTTTCTGGTTTGGTCTTTTATTATATGTGGAAATCCATATTCTGCTCTTTATACTGATGAGAAGGGCAAACAAGAAGAGATTCAACCAGGGGAATGATGATCTTCATTCAAGCTTTAGATACACAGTGCTCCTCAGGAACCACTCAGAGCCAGTCTGGTACTGCAGAATCCTGGAGGTCTGTGGGACTCAGGATGGGGAGTGGATAGGAGACGGGGTTGGGGGAAGTGCTGCCCTCCTGGACTCTGTATGCAGGGCATGGGGAAAGCTTAAACTCTAGTCCAGAGGCTATGGATCTCCAGTAAATCTGTAACCCCAGCACTTAGAATAGAAAGCAGGCAGGGAGTCAGTGCTTGAATGAGTGAATGAATGCATGTATGCATGAATGAATGCATAACATCTTGGTTTTGAGTCCTTTGCAGATACCAAATCTTGACCTCTTTCTGTCCCATTTGTTAATATGTGATTTGACTCTATCTCAAGGAAATTTTGAGAGTCAAAGATAAATTAATTGACCTGCAGGCACTTTTTAAAGTGTTACCTATGTGTTTTTACCTAGGGCAGAAGAGAACTTTTTCTGTATTTCTTACAAACAACTCTTCTTCTTGGTCCTCTGGGCCTATTTTAAAGGTTTGTCAATTTGAGGCCTCTTGGTTCTCTTGGTTGGCTCATTCTCTGCTGATTTTCTCTCTGAATTTTCAGTAAGTGAAGAGCAGGCGTTGAAAGTGTTTCTATGTCACCATGGTGTATCAAGGGATCTTCCTGCTAATACTTGTTTCTATAACAGCTGTTTCTGAACTTTATACTGTAGCTTTTATTGAAGAAACTCTGGGCTTATCAGAATGATTTGCTGCAGCATTTCCTTTTGGAACATAAGCTTTGAAATGAGATCAACATATAAGAGACACATCAGATGCTGTAGAGAGAGTGGGAGGAAGATGGCATTTGGACTTGGACCACCTGAGTTCAAGTCCTGACTCTGCCCTTCATTTGCAGTATGTGTGATCTTGGGCATGTTCTTTTGTTTGTTTGCTTTCATTTTCTCTACTAATATTTTGTTATGAAGAATTTAAGATATATGCAAAATATGCAGAATAGTGTAATGAACCCCCCATTATCCATCACTCAGCTTCAACAATTATTAACTAATGGTCAATTTGTTTCAACTGTAGTGCCATCTTCTATTCTTCCCCTAATATATTTTGTAATAAAATCCAAGATGTTATATTATTTCATTCGTAGATATTTCAATACGAATCTATAAAAGATAAGGACTTTTAAAAAAACAACTAAAATCACATCTGAATAAGCTAATAACTTTCTAATATCAGATTTCCGGGATAATTTCTAATAGAATAAAAATGTTATAAATTTTCTTTTTGTTCTTAAAGTCTGTTTGAATCAGGATCCAAATAAAGTCCACATCTTGCAATTTGTAAAAATTTCTTTTAATGTTTTTTTTTGATCTATAGGTTCTCTCTCATCTCTCTTTTTTCCCATAAAAGAAAAAAAAAACTAGCTTGTTTGTGTTATAGAATTTCTCAATCATAGTATCTTTATGCTGTATTTTCTGTAAATTAGAGGCATGGTCAGGTTTTTGGTTTTGGTTTTGGGTCTTGGCCATGTTATTTGCTCTTTTGCACCTCTGTGAAATGGGGTGCATACTAGCCCTCTCTTAGCTGTTACAGAATTTAAAGAGAAGATCCGGGGAAGGGCCACATACATGCCACACAGAAAATAGTTTTCGTTATGATAGGATTACAATATTTTTCTAAGTATTTGAGGGGGCGGGCCCCAGGGAAGAAGTTTTCCTCCCACATCAATCAAACTAAATATTTCAGTGTGGTGCTATGTCAGAAGGCTGAGCACCAGTTGGTCTTGGGTGTGAATTCCTGCTTTTCCACTTACTAGTTTTCAGAAATGGGGCAAAGTACTTAAACTCTCTGAGTTTTCCTCACTCTCTCAAATGTGGCTAATAATGTATATCTTCAAAGTAGTGGAAAATAGAGATGATATCTGGAAAGAGCCTTGAATGCAGTGCTCATCATGGGGTTGATGCCTTTCCTTAGTGTTGTTTTGATACCTGTGTTCTCACATGGGACTTGGGGCCACTTAGGGGGTGAAGAGATTCTGGATGTGGCCGAGTAAGCAAGAGGCAGGTGCAGTAGGCTGGGGATGTAGCTAAAATTCTTCTTCTCCTTTTAAAAATGTATTTGGGGATAAGGTAGTCTAGAATATGTTTAAAAGAAACAAAAGTAAACCCTTTAGGTGCTGAGCTTGATTGTATTTACTGGTGTACAGATGTGGGACTGTGATAGAAGCATCTACTTATTTCCATTATGGTCAAGAGAAAGGTTAGAATTCTGTTTTACATTACATCAGCTATGATATGGGTGGAGTAACCCAACAGATATCACCTTAGCCAAATGGTCAAAGGTGACAGCACCTGTAATGGGGTATATTGACATGTACCCCCTCTTCTGATGCACTGAGAAGGGAAAAACATCACATCTGGGCATTTATTACTAAAAATGCACCAGCTTAATCATCATAAAATATCAAACCCAAATCAAAGGACATTCTACAAAATACTTGATCAGTCCTCTTTGCAGAAGTCAAGGTCATGAAAGACAAAGACTGAACTGTCACAGATTGGTGGAGGTTAAGGAGACTTGAGAACTAAATGCAGGATTGGATCCTGCATGGAAAAAAGAACATTAGAAGAAAAGCTGACAAAATTCAAATAAGGTCTGTAGAGTACTTAATAGTAATTTATCAGTGTTATTTTCCTGGTTTTTGGCAGTTTTATTATGGTTATGTAAGATGTTACCATTAGAGAAAAGCCAGCTGAAAGGTACTGAACTCTTTGTACTGTTTTTGTAATTTTCTGTAAGTCTAAAATTATTTCAAAAGTTAAAAACATGATATTGGGATACATGGCAGTTTTTGTGAAATGCACCGTTTTATAGGAAATGGAGAGGCCTTCCTTTGTGGCATATGAACTTTGGAGCTTGAAACAACAATTCACTCTTGAGCTAAAGCAGTCAAGCTATATCTTGAATGATGAAATTCCTGACTGTCAGTTGAGAGTGAGGTGTGTCAACTCTGTGCAATTCCCAGAGGCCATCTTGGTGCACAGGTGGTTGGATACCTAGAGTTGACAGTGTTTTGGCTGTATCACCTTTCACTTAGTTGATTTGACAGGGCTGACTAGCTGATAATGACGGTTACCTCTTCAGACTGAATGCCTGTTATACTCTAGAAACTGAGTGCTAAGTGCTTATCATCATTAAACCTCATAGCATCCTTGAAAGAGAGAAGATAAACAGCCCCTCCCGCCCAATTTTATGATACAGCTCAGAGATTCATTTGCCTAGGATCATTCAGCTGGGGTGGAAATCTGACTCCAAAGCTCAGATTCTGACAGCTGTGCCATTCTGCTCTCCTTTCCTCTTAATGGATGCTCCCCAACCAGTCTAATACCTGTGCTCCCCTGTGGGGCCTCCAGACCTGGTCCCTCCATGATCATTTCTGCCTACCCTGGTTAAAAAAGAAGAGTAGGGGACACCAGTATTTTTCTATCCCTTATTATCTGTTTAAGCATAGAACTAGCATTTTATGTAGGCTCTTTGTCTCTGTTAAATACGTTTCTGTGGTTAAATATGTTTGGGGGAACTTGGGGATAAATAAGTTAAATAGTTCTCCACCTTTACCCAGGGAACTGAATGTAGCTGGAGAAAGCCACACAACCAGCCTGACTAGTCTCATCAGCTAACCTCAGGTGAGCTCTTGGAGCTGCCTAGCAGTGCTACTCTACCCCTTTACCTAGCACCCGCTACCCCCTGGGATGACTGTTTCAGACCTTTTTCTCCATTATGAAATCTCCATATCTCCCAAGAAAAAAACAGGTAGTCCGAAAGAGGATTTCCATGGGCTTTTACCACTGGCATGAGCAAGCTGCCCGAGTCCTGCTTCCTTTGTTAAGGGTGAGCCATCTTTCGCTCTTGTGCAGAGGTGGAGGACATACTGCCAGCGGGTTTCCTCCTTCACGTCCCCTCTTTCCCATTGCAGATAGGCATGTCGATCTGTCTTCCATTTTAGGACACCCTCCCTTGACCGTATCCCCGCTTCTCCCATTAGCTGCTGCTCTGTGCCCTGATCCCCTTTTTATCAAATCCCTTTGAAAGATTTTTTTTTCTTATAGACTGCCTCCAGTTCCCCTTCCCATTCTTTCTTTAAATCAAGGTGCAATTCACTTAACATAAAACTAACCGTTTTGATGTGTTAAAGTGTACAATTCAGTAGTATTTAGTAATTCACAGTGTGGTGCAACTACCTCTACCTATTTCCAAAAACTTTCATTGTCCCGAAATAACCCCCACCCCACACACATACTTGTTAAATAGTAACCTTCTATTCTCCCTTCCCCTACCCTCACCCCCCTCCTTACGTCACTTAGCATAATGTTTCTAAGGTTCATCCATGTGGTAGCATGTGTCAGAATTTCACTCCTTTTTATTGCTTAGTAATGTCCCGTTGTATGTGTCTAGCACATTTTGTTTATCCATTTCTCCATTGATAGATATTTGGGTTGTTTCCACCTTTTGGCCATTGTGAATTGTGCTGCCATGAACATTCATGTAGAAGTATTTGAATATCTGCTTTCAATACACTCAGGCATATCCCTAGGAATGGAATTGCTGGGTTATAGGGTAATTCCATGTCTCACTTTGTGAGGAACCACCAGATTGTTTGAAGGCTCAGACCAAGTGGCTGGACCACTTTACATTACCACCACTGAGGTACAAGAGTTCCGATTTCCTTACATTCTTAACCAAGAATCCAATTTCCTTACATTCTCTGCCTTTGGAGAACTCTCTACTCAAGTCCTCTCTCATTTTTTCATTACGTTGCTTGTTTTTTTGTTCTTGAGTTTCCCATTCTTTCTGGGATCTACTCTTATCAGGCTTTCCCCTTCATCATTCCACAGAGTTGCTCTTATCAGGGTCACTGATGGCTTCCTACTTTTTCAAGTCCAGTGGTCCATTTTCATTCCTTATTGTATTGTCCTCACAGCAACATTTAAAGAAGGACCACTTTTTCTTCTGGAGATGCTTTCTTCACTTAGCTTCCTAGATACCATTATTTCTTTGTTCTTTTCAGCATCCATTGCTGGTCTCTCCTTGTGTTCATGATTGGTAAACATTAAACATCCTCAGGGCTAAGTTTTCACACCTCCTCTCTATCTCCACATCCCTGGGTGACCCCATCGTCCCAGTTGTTCAGACCACAGATCTTGGAGTTGTCCTTGATCCCTTTTTTTACCTCATCCACTTGGCTCTACCTTCTGATCATGTCTCACAACCCCCACTGCAGTCACCCTGATCCAAAACACCGTCATTCGTCAGCTGGAATTTTGAAGTAGCCTATTAATGGGGCTCCGTGCTTCTTCCCTTGCATCTACCATCTATTCCGTGTGAAACATAGCAGCAAGAGAGATCCTGTGAAAGTGTGAGTCAGATCATGTTACAGCTCTGCTCTGAAACCTCTGATTGGATCTCATTTCACTCCAGGTTTTAACTCGAATCCCTATGTGATTTAGCCCTGGCTTCCTCTTCCATCTTGTCTCCTATCATTCCCCACTTGGCTCACACCACTGCAGCTAATGCTAGCCTCTTTGCTGTGCTCAGACCTGCCAGAGACACTCCCGCCTCGGGGCCTCAGCAGATACTGCTTCCTCTTCCAGGAGTGCCCTTTCTCCTGAAAACCATGTGGCCTTTTCTCCCTTTCTGTCTGTGCCCAAACGTCTCTCTGTCCATGAGTTCTCTGCTGACTACCCTATATGCAACAAAATAATATCCTCCCTGTTCTGATCTCCCTTACTTTGCTTGATTTTTCTCCTTAGCTCTTATTTATTGCTTGGTGTCCCTTATTAGAATGTAAACTCTATGTAAACAAGGGCTTTTTAAAATTTTTATTTATTTTTTATTTATTTTTTTTATGTTCACTGCTACAGTCTCAATGTTTATAGCTATGCCCAATACAGCAACATAGATACTTGGGACTTCTCCTAGTTTGTAATATGCGAATGTTCATTATACATCTCCAAGGAGGGGCTTTTTTTTCAGTATTCCTCTCATCTCCTTTCTTTGCTTGCTTGCTTACCTTTCTTTCTTTCTTTCTTTCTTTCTTTCTTTCTTTCTTTCTTTCTTTCTTTCTTTCTTTCTTTCTTTCTTCTTTCTTTCTTTCTTTCTTTCTTTCTTTCTTTCTTTCTTTCTATTTCTTTCTTTCTCCTTTCTTTCTTCCCATAGGGCCTATTTTCCACAAAATATTTTTAAGAAATGCTTGAGCATATTCTTAATTGTAATAAGACACGTTTGAGGTGATATTGGGGTTGGCGGGGGGGAGTCGAGTGTCATGAAACTGAGTCTTTTTCTCTACATTAATAAAATACTCTGGCATGTCAGAAAAGTCTACATCCCAAAGACCTGAACTTATCCTGGGGGTGTGCTTTGATAACTCATTAGGTAAGATCTAGCCAATTATTTCTTCTTTGATTTTGAAAAGTGGTTCTACATTTGAGTGTTTTTGCCCGGTTTCACGTTTAGAGGCAAAGTGTGCTGCAACTTGGAAGCAGTTTCTCGGAGCTGTCGAAACAGGTCAGACCTGCCCTTTCTCTACTTCTGTCTCAGTTGCCCAGAGGATCCCCACTGTTCCCGTTGGGATGTCCGCACCCTGCAGGGGCCCATGGGCAGCTTCTGTCACATTATAGGATCAGATTTACTGTGGCCCTGTCGGAAGCAGCTCTGAGAGGGCATGGGGCATTTCTGCCTTGTTCGCCACTGTGGTCCAAACACCTAGCACCATGCTGTTCACGTAATAAGTAGCCAATTTGTTGAATGAACCTTTCAAGTAGCACCAGGGAAATCTCATTTCACTTGACCTTGCCCCATGATGACTTATAATTAGGGTTCATCTTAAACGAATTTTCTTTGAAAATACTTTTGAGCATATAGTGCCAATGGGTTTCATGAATGGAAAAGTTTTGTGTAGTGCTTTCTGGGCACAAGAATAGTATTTTTCCTTTGTAAAGCTGCTGAGATTTTGAATGGAAATCAAAATACCTTTTCCTTCTATTTTTTTTTTTTTTTTAATGATCTCAGCTCACAAACAATAACATGGATATTCTTGGAAAGATTCTTTAGGTAGTTTACATAGTTTATGGTAAATAGATTTAAAAAAAAATTCCATTGGGGTTTTTAATTTGAAAGCCATCAAAATGTATAAAGCAGCCTGTGTAATCAGTGTTCCCAGAGGAAACTCACTGTGGTGAACTGCCCATCTTTTGACTGTGAAAAGAATCAAGAGATGATGTCAGCCTGCTATGTAAATCGTGGTTTGGTATTTTTTTTTTCTCCCTAAAAATGGTCCAAAGAAAAGCTGTGTTATTTCTGGAAACTAGGAAATTAAAAAAGGTTACTTGGAAAAGCCCAAGATTTTTGTATTTCAGCCTGCTCTCTTAAGCATAGAATGATATGCTCTTTCTTTTTAGATTTTCCAAGGGTGTTTCTCTGATTTGCCCAGTAAGAGGAATTGCTTTGTATCTGGCTTATTAACTCTGAGTGCTAATGTCTGAGTATTAGTGTCTTGACTTGCTTCAATTAAACTCAGCAAATTCACAGGCCACCTGAATAGAGATGGGACAGACATTTGCTTTAGAAAGAGACAGCGAGACCAAAGGTGAAGAAGCAAATTGGGCTGTAATTTAGACTCCGGTGTCAGATTTTTTTTTTTCTCTCTCCCTTTTTTTTTCTTTTTTTGAGGGGGGTTAGTTTTTCATAGAAGCCACCATAGTTACAGTATCTCTGTCTATCTCACACATTATCCCAGTGAGGAAAATGTAGAAATGTGTGGTTGCACGTGAAGTAACCTAAATTTTTACAATTCTGTAGCTTTTTAAAAACCTTTTAGCTGCTACACATTTTATGGTTCTTTTTAAAAGACTCATAGAAGTGAGGTGTTAAATGTCTAGAGGCCAACTATAATATTTATTGAGGTCTTATGATGATGTGCCAGGCTTTGTCCTAAAAGTGTTAGCTAATTTAATTCCAAAGTAACCCTGAGGTGGTTTATTAGTTTGTGTTCTCCAGAGAAACAGATCCAATAGGAGATATCTATGTATCTATATGGCTATACCTATATCTATAGTTGTAGCTATAGCTATACCTATATCTAGAGAGACTTATTACAAAGAATTGTCTCACAGTTATAGAAGCTGAGAAATCCCAAGACATGCATTCGGCAAGCTGGAGGACCGGGATAGCCGATGGTTTAGTTGTAGTGCAAGTCTGAGTCCGAAGGCAGGAGAAGACCAGCATCCCAGCCTAAAAACAGGCGGAGAGAGCGAGTCTTCTAACTCAGCCCTTGATTCTATTCCGGCCTTCAGAGGATAGGTTGGGGTCCACCCACAATGGGGAGGGCATCAGTTTTTGCTTAGTCCACAGATTCACATGTTAATTTCCTCCGGGTACCCTCACAATCACACCTAGAATAACATTTAAGCAAACATCTGGGTACCTCCTGGCCCAGTCAAGTTGACACATAAAACTAACGATCATGGTAGGTACTGTTTTTATCCTTTGTAGAGATGATGAAAAAGAGGTACAGAATGACTAGGAACTCGTCCAAGGTCACATGCTGGTAACCATGGAAGCAGAACACAAATCCAGGCAGTCTGACTCCCCAAATCCTCACTCTTAGTTGGTATAGCCAATTACCTTTCAGAGGAAGAAACTGAGAATGGGGGAGGGAAGGTGAGAAGCGGGAGAAGCTAGGGAGTTCAGGATCCTGCCTAAGCACAGCCACCAGTTAGAGGCAGGGGTGGGATTTGAACCCAGGTCACCTCTCACCTGGCCTAGCCCCCAGGAATCCTGCAGCTCCAACATGGTATATAACTCTCTATAATGGAGGTTTCACTTGTGAAAGGAAAATAATTAAAACACCGGAATCGTTGACTTAAGCACACTATGCGGTTCGAGCTTTCTCGTTTTATTAGAATCGTAATTTGTGGTTATAATATTCCAGTCCTAAAATATTCTCGGATGAGTTGGCCTGTATGGATGAGTATGGTGATTATTTTAATAACATTACCTTCTGTTTCTAGAGCACTTCAAACTTTTTAGAGCACTCATATATACACATTCTTTTAAAAATGGATTAGCTTGACAAAGTGGCTTTGCTCTAGGGTGGTGGCCTTTTGTGGATGTGAATGGAGAAAAGTTTTTTTTTTTTTTTTTTTTACCTCCTCTTAGCCAAGATTAAAAAAGAAAAAATGAGTTATGAGAAGTTGCCGGAAGAGAAAAAGGCGTTTAACCAAGCAGCACGACCACTGCAGGCACCTCTGATGGAAACTGAAGGGCCCTGGGCCAGGAGGTGAAGAGTCCTAGAAATGACGCCGAAGGCAGACAGTTCTGGGTTTTCACTCGCGGCTCCGCTGCTTACCAGGGAGAGACAGGGCGTCACCTCCCTGAACCTTTCCTCATCTGTAAGGCGGGGATTACGCTTCGTACCTTACAGAATGGTTGTAAGGATAACGGTGTTTGTCCAGTGCACAGCACGTAGTGAACCCTTGATAAATAAGAACTATTACAACTCGCCCCACCTCCTCCTGGTAAGGCCCACCTCTGCCAATCCTGAGAAGACCTTCACGCTGCCTACTCTTTCCCACCCAGTTACTGCGCTTAGCATGCCCAGATTTTTTAGGATTCTTGTCCTTGCCAGGGGGTCAGCAAGGGAGTCATCCTGTTGCTCTAGGTCAGGTGTGGATGCAGAGGACCTGTCCCTCTCCCCACACGTGTGTGCCCAGACTGGACACAGGGGCCTCTTCTCTGGTCCCTGATTTGCATTCTGGGTTTCTTCTCTGAACCAGGCCTCCTTGGCTGGCCCACTACCCCCTGCCTACCACTCTCTAGCTCTGTCCAGGTCACTCTCCACTGTGCTGTCCCTGTCTCTGCTTTTCCGTTGTTGGCTAGCCGTTGGTGACAAACTGGACAGATCTTTTTCCCATTCTTACTTTTCTTTTGGACAAAGATTTGGTTCACATGGATCATTTTAGAAAGAGTTATACTATTTCAAGAGAAGTAGTAGATTTGGTTAAGTGAGTCAAATTCCTGGTTATTTCTTAGGGGTAAATTATTTAAGCAGGTGATTTACTAACCATTGGCTGGTGGCTTCGGTAAACTCACTGGCCTGTTTGAATAAAACTGCCAAGCTGGCAACCGGTTTAGACACAGACTTAATGTCCCATTCATGGTTTTTACCTCGGTCTCTCCTTATCTACTGCCTGGAGTATAACAGCAGAACTCCTTTGAACCTAGCTCTTTATAATTTGTCTGGAACTGACTTAAAAGGGTTCGGAAGTTTCAGCAGGTAGGAGCCAAGACTGGAGAGATCCCAGCAGTGCTGGGGGTGACAGGTGGAGGGCTTCTGCTCCCAGCAGGGGCCCCAAGTACTGGACCAGTGGTCACTCTGGCCAGCACACCCAAGCCAATAAAAGGCAGGCATGCAGGGGACACCTGTGCCCTCCATGCTAACGAAAAAGGAGTTTATTAGAGTAGAACCGTGGCACCAATTATTTGATTCCATGTAACTTTTTAGAATTACTGTCATTTGAACTTTTTGACTGGATTCAGTTCCAGAAACATCACCCAGGGACCCAGGTGTATGAGGCTCCATTTTCAGTCAGAAGGCCCTCCTTACATTGCTGTAGCTCCTGAAAGCACCCTGTATGGGGCAGAGGGATTCTTCCTCTATTGATATTTTCCCTTTCAGCTCCTCTGTGATCAAAGAGCAGAGATTTGACGGTCTTTTAGGATGCCACGTTGGGGCTCTCAGAAGCTGTGGTTCTTGTTTGGACAAGCCCATCGGACCCATCACATGCAGGTGACTGGTCATTTCTGAACATGTTCTGGTCAGTTAGTGATTTTGAGCTGAAAAAAAATCTCTGTGCTGCCCTCTGAACTGGTTAAGTTTCTGACTCTTCCCATCTCTTCTCCTGCTCTCTGAAATGGATCCTGATCCTGAGAAGGAAGGTGTTTGTGATTTAGCTTGTGTGCCTGGGAAATCTGATCATCATGTGCCACTCACCTGTGAGAGACCAGGTCTCAGATAGAAGGTGGAAGTTACTGAACAAGATGTTTGCAAGAAGGGGCCTAATCTCTCACAAAGGATTGGGTGAAATTACCATTCCCTTGAAAATTTTAAGTTTTGGAGTATACGCTGAAGAGTTTGATTTCATTTGCATTTAGATTTCTCTTATACTGCGGAGTTGTATTAAATTACAACATAATTATAGTTTGCTTGAAAATTAAAGAATAAGTTATACCCAACATTTCTTGGTTGAGCAATCAATTCATGGTTAGCCATGTCCAGCTTATCTCTTTTGTGAGTAATTAGCTCCCAGCTACTCTCCCCTTTCTAACTAGAATGGTTTGGACAAGTCTCAAAACTCAGTCAGGGGAGTGGACTCAGAGATATCCAATTGTCAGCATTCACACTTAACTGCTTAAATATGCCTTCCGATATTTCATACCTTCTGAATCACTTTCCTTCTTTCCGAGTACTTTGTTTTAAAATTCCTTTAATGAGGATCTGTGAGTAGTGACCTCTGTCCATTTTTGTTTGCCTGGAAATGTCTTTATCACACCCTTGTCTTGAGAGATAGTTTAGCTTATTCTAGGTGGACAGTTATTTTCTCTCTACTCTTCGAAGATGTAATTTTACTTCCATTTTCGATGCTGAGAAGTCAGCTCGGTCTTTGTCAGTGATCTTTCTTTTCTCTCTGCTATTAGTTTCTTCTGGATTTTGGTTTCTTCAGTGTCACTAAATGTTGAAATTTTTTATGTCTAGGTATTGGTGGTTTATTTTTACTTATTTTTTTATTTATTATGCTGGATTTATCGCTCTTCTTCAATCTGAGAATTCATGTCTTTCATTTAAAGAACTTTTAGCGCTTATTTTTTTGAATATTGCTTTGACCTTATTCTCCTTTTTTTTTTTTTTTTTGGTTTTTGGAAATGACTAGAAATATGTTAAACTTTCTCACTTTGTGTTCTATATCACTTAGCTTCTTTTATGTATTTTACTTTTATCTCTCTTTGCTACATTTTGGGCAATTTCTTCAAGTCTGCATTAAGATTTGTAAAATCTGTCTGGCTATGTCCAAATGTTACATACCAGTTTTGTTTGTTTGTTTTCATTATTATATTTTATATTTAAGAAATTCTATTTAGCTTTTTAAAAAATTATGTACTCAATTATCTTCATATCTTTAATCCTCTCTATTCTTTACACAATTAAACTTATTTATTTTCTCTTCTGTATCCCTTCATTGCAGTATCTTCAGTTTTTTGATCACTCACTCATAGTGACTTACCCTTATTTTAGTGATTTTCTGTTGGTAGCTCGTCTGCCTTGAAACATTTTCTGTGGGAATTATTAGAGTCCTGTGTTTGAAGTGTCTTTCTCCAGAGAGAAAGGATTTGCATTTGTTTCAGCCACTGGGTAATGACAAGGGCAATTTAATCACCTTTTCAGCTACGAGGTCATGGTCACTGGTGATGGTCATTATTCTTCCAAGCTGCACTGGTAATGTGAACTCTGGTCCTAAAACTACACAAGTGTGGGCTTTTGGTTAGAGATTCTCAGGAGAGTCTTTTTTTTTTTTTCTGCCTTTAAGAGCCCAGGCCAGGATAGATAAGTCTCTTTCTGAAGGATGGGGCTTTTTTTCTGCTTTATTCTCTGAGGTTGTTTCCATTAGAGGGTTGTGGCATTTTAGAAAGGGGTATTCAATTTGGCCTCTGACCATGATCAGGCCAGGTCCCCAGACCACAGCAGTGTGTAAAAAGCCAGGCTCATAGGTCAGCTGATGTCCTTGGGGCAAATGCCAGCTCTGCATTCCATGGTAAAATTTTACTTTCTTTTTAGTTTCTGGCTTCCAGTTGTATCCCTTCATTGCAACCTCAACCATGTTTTAAAACAAAAGGGTTTTCTGCAAATGATCTGTATTAGAAGCGGCTTCTCCACCTATCTAGTTGGAAAACAAGGGTTTTGTATTTTAGAGTGTGGAATACAGAAATGAATGAGCAAGGCTAAGATCCCACCTCTTACAGATCTTCCATTTAGGGTGGAGAGAGGAAAACAAGTAATACGTAAGATCTTAAAAATTCACAGTGATCCATGTAAGGGATTTGGTCCTGTATCTCTTTATGTATTTGTCTATTTTAATCCTCTCATCATTGTGCTGTAAGTCGAATCTACCCATCATTCTGCAGGAGCTGAATTAAAACCACCTCATTATTAAGCGATTGATTATTTCAGTGATAAGGGTAACGGGGTAGAGAAGCCCTTCAATTTGGGCTCAGAGTTAGATAGCATCTACATCCAACTAAAGTAGTTGTCCTTATGTGATTTGCTAAAATATGTGTGGGACAGAGATGACTTTTTAATGACAAGCTGAGAGTACTCTTTTAAGGCACGAACACAGCTCTCCTTTGCAATTAACCGCGTTTTAAAGCCATGTCTTCATTAACAAAATGTTTTGCCTCATTTTTATCAGTGACATAGACAGGTCAAGGAGTAACAAGTAATTAGTACTTTCCAGTGTTCAAACAAATATGCACCTTTAAAAATTGAAAGTGTGGCGAGAAAAGAAAAAACTGAAAATGTTTTTTCCGTGAACAATGAGATAATCAACACATCTGATGATGAAGTTGATATAAGAGAGTTTGATCATCCAGTGATCTGCTTTGGAGTCAAATGCTGTTTGAGAGAAAGCTATTTTTATGAGAAATGTCTCAAAATATCAAATCAGAGAACCTAGTGAGTGAGCTTGGTTTACTGAGCCTCTTTCACCTGATTTAGAAAACGGCTCCTGCTAATGAGACGCGCTCTGAGATTTTCAAAGGTGAATGGGTAAGATGCTGCAGTTTTCAAAGTCATTGATTTTGGTTGGTGCCCCTAAATCGGCTTTGATTAGTAAGTAGTCAGAAAGTCTTACCTTTTTTGGTGTCATGTACCCCTCGAGTAGTCTGATGAAGTTTATGGATCCCTTTCTGAATGATCGTTTTAGTACTTAAAACAATCCATAGAATTGAAAAAGAAGCCACATCTATTGAAACATGGCTTTATTCACAGACCCTGAAAAAGGTATCTAGATTGTTAACCTCTGTGACCTATTTAAATTACATCTCTATTCTTGATGGAAAAAAGTAGTAGATGGTATGACTAATTTCCTCAATTTCTAAAAAGAGGAGATGAAACTGGTACCAGCTATACAGAGGCACTGTTCATCGGTAGTCTTACCTCACAGGTATGAATGAAGTGTTTCTGCTGTGGTCACAACATGGTACCTTGGAAAGAAACTTTGTAAGTTCATGGTTTTGTACTCTTTGGGTTTCCAGTAAAATATGAAATTATACGAGATCAGTGCTACCTAGGATTATTGATTTTCTAAGTTAAAAACGACCTCAGAAAACAAACAAAAAGAAGAGAAAATAAACGGAATCAATTTATCTTGGAAAGCTGTCATTTATTCATTAACTGCCGCAATAGAAAAAAAAATATTGTTTATTCACTGTTCTTTCCAGTATGAAAGAAAACATTGAACTGCTTTAAATCACTGGAAACAATCTAATCAGATATCCTTAGAGGACTGGTTCATTATGTTATATCCGTATAATACGATTCTAGGCAGCCATTAAAAAGAATAGAGATACATGTGCTCTCATAGAATGAACTCTAAGATATGTCATTAAATGAAAGGAAAGTTGTAGATAAGTGCATTGTGTGTGCTCACTTGTAAAATGCATCCATTCAGAAAACATGATATTTCTGGAAAGAGGCACTAGTAATTGGTAACAATGGTTATTTCTGGAAAGGGAACCGGAGGTCAGGAGGGCGACAGGGGAGACTTACTTTCCATTGTCTATCTATTTGTATTGTTTGAATGTTTGCCATGTGTATGTATTAGCAGTTCTAATTAATTCATTAAAAAATGAGCTGTCCTTGCTTCTAGCAGCTATTAATATTGAAATTAAATGAGCATATAAAGAATATGTACTAATTAAGCCTGTCAGATAACGTATTTCACTAATACTTCACTCTCTGCGCCAAGAAGACATTCTCAACAATTAGGCCTGTTCCAAATAAGCCAACTGGTACTTGAGTTCAGGGTGCAGACGGTGGGGCCCAGGGTTCAGGATGTTCCCTGTGTCCTGACTGTCCTCCTGGGGACCTGCTCTCTCCCTTTTACACATGCTGCTTTGTAGCTAGCTGTCTGTGTTCTCTTCCACACTTCTCCTTGGTCTGTCGGCTCCTAGAGGCGTGTGTCTCACACAGTGCCTGGTGCATAGCCGGCTCACAATAAATGGTGAAAGAATGAGTCACTCTCGATCCTGCTGAGAGTGAAGCCTAGAGATGTAGAACTTGGTAGTAGGCCTTGACTCTTCCGGTAGCAGAGAAGGTGGCAAACCCATGACCCCTTGTCCTGGTGGTTCCCGGCTGGATGAGGGGGGAGAGGTAAAAGGGAGAGTGGGCGTGTTGAAGGGAAGCCGGGAAGGACTGAGCCTGGTGAGGGCACCATTCCTGGGCAGTCCTAATTTTATCCCCAAACCTCTGTTGTGGGGGTGGCTGCTGGTGTCAGAGACAAAGCCAGCAGCACAGTGGGAGCAGTAGGTGGGAGAAAATCAGAGAGAAGTTGGATAACAGCAGTTGTTCAGTGAAATTTCACAGTGCCTTTCAAGAATGAAATTCAATTTATATTTAGAATTTGATTTTAATCCAGAAGGAACACACAAGCTGGTTAATATCAAGACCGTAAGAAATAATTTGTGTCAGTTACTGAAAGGATTTGTAATCAAGTGTGAAAGGGATGTCTGGTCATGCTCATTCATTTATTCATTCATTCATTACTCCATACTTATTGCTGAGACATTGTGTCCCATGAGGAATCCAGAGATGTATTAGATAGGTCTTCCCTAAGTAGGTGATCACCAAAAAAGAATTTTACGTAACGACTAAGAATGGACTCAGATTCCTGGGTTCAAATCCTGGCTCCATTATTTGCCATCTATGTGACCTTGAACAGGTTGTTTAATCCCTTCGTGCTTCGGTGTTCCCATTGTTAATATGGGGGATAGTAGTGCCTACTTCATAGGATTAAACAAAATAACAGATATAAAGTTTTTAGGACAGTGCCTGGTACAATCAGGATTCAATAAATGTCAGTTTCTAAAAACCATTTATTGATTTATCAAACAGTTTTGGAGCCCCCGCTCTGTAGCAGGCACTGCTGTAGGTAAGGGGGTGGGATAAGAGGGGTCCACAGTTCCCGTTTTGAGAGAACTTGGCTGTCAGTTGGTGTATCCGTTATCCCTTCCTTTGCAACAAATTACCCAGCACTTAGTGGCTTGAAACCATGATACATGTTACTTATCTTGTACAGTTTCTGTGGGTCAGGATTTCAGGGTTAGCCTGGCTGGGTGGTTCTACTCAGTTCTCTCATGAGTTTATAGCCAAAATATTGGCCGGAACTGCCAATCAGTTAAAAAACCTCCTTTGTAAGGGTATCTAAGAAAACTGGTAACAGTGACTCCTCTGGGAAAGAGCCTTTGGCCACTAGGAACAGGGAGACTTCATCTTCATCGTATGCCCTGTGTGTACGTATTTACTTCTCTGTGTGTGAATGACGTGGTGATGGTTGAGACAAATTGTGCCAGCCTCACTTGCGCTCGGAAATTTCACATTCTTGAAGAGGATTTACTTTCTGAAATACCTTTTGGGCATCGGTCTATCTATCCATCTGTCCATCCATCCAACTTATTAGTATTTATTTATTTCATTTGGACTACGTGACAAGTAGCCTTTTTAAGAAAGTGACCACCACTGTTTCTGTTTTATGTGTACACACACACACACACACACACACACACGCACACACACAGTTTTAGTGTATCTGACTTTTTTTTTTTTATAGCACTAATCGCTACTTGGCATTATATTGTATTTTATGTTCACTGCTGTGTTCATCTCTAGAATGTAAACTCCAGGCACTTTGTGTTTATATCATTGTACCCCTAGTGCCTAGAATAATGCTTGGCACATATTAGGGCTCGGCAAAGATGTGGTTGAATTAATACAAGAGTGAAAATGAGGTAACAGAGGTATGCAGAAGACGCTGCGGGAGCTCGAAGGGAGGAAATGTCCAGGTCTTCCTGAGTCTGTAAAGGAGGTACGTAGAGAAGGCTTCACAGCATACTTGCAATGAGAATTGAGCTTGCTGGGTAAATGAGCTGAGAATGAGCATTCACAGAGGAGATCTTGTGAGCAAAGAAATGGAGACATGAGAGCATGGTCACAGATCTTGATGATGGTTCTCTTTATGCATTTTGTGAAACCAGAGCTATAATTACAAGATAAGAAAAGCATTTTGCAGAACTTGCTTGTATATAACAATTTATTAAAGAAACACATCAGAGGAAGTAGATTTTGCAGATATTTCTGAACTTAAAACTCTTCTACTCCAAATGATAAATGTTGCTTGTGCTGCAGCTATAAATGTATACTCAGACACGTGAATACTAGAGTTACATGTCCTTCTCATTTTTGAGCCTTATCCTCAGTACTGCATGCATTTATCTTTTAAAATATACTTCCTTGCTGCAGTGGCAATACGTCTAGTTTTCTCTGTAGACTTGAAGTGAGATGTGGTTTTCAGCATCTCTGTTGACTTGAAGATGTGTTTTAATATCACACTGGTACTAGATAGAGCCACAGTTCAGGATATTTTACGGTAAAGGAGGTGACAGGTGTGCGATGAGGCCGGTTGAATCAAGTATTGTGTATGAAGTGTACTCTAGAACCAGCTTAACATTTTTCAGGCTGTTATTTCCCCAGTCTTCTTCAGTGCCTGAAAAATGTGTTGACATGCGTGAAAGTAGTACTTTCAAGTTCTTTGTCTATGAACTTTAGAAAACAGCTGCTCAGAGTAAAGATAAAATCTTCATAGAGTTCCAGGTACTGTCTTTACGACATGTCTCCGCAGTGGCAGCCACATTCAGGTAATCTGAAAGTATTAATGTCTTTGAAAAACATTTCAAAAGAAGCAACTTGGCCCCCCGAATGTTCTCTGGTCCTTATTTTTTTCTTAGTAACTCACTTTGATTTTTTTCTTATTACGCACCTCTACTCACACTTAGTAATGTAAATGTTCAGTATCAAAGAATAAACCTTCAAATGTTACAGAGGCAATTAATTTCTGGTTCTATTGAAAAAAGTAGAACTCAAGTCTGACCTTAACTTGGAATAAAAATTAACAGTAATTGTCTCTGGGTGGTGAGACTATGAGTATTTTTTTTCTTCCACCTACTTTTCATTTCACTCCCAAAATGCCAACAATCAACATGTATTATTATCTTATAGCAGGTTTAAAACCAAGAAACTTTTTGGAAAATTTGCTTTTCAACATTTGTACTATATGTTGGCTCGAGGTATTCTCTTTGTAGAACGGGTCCTGATTCCTCCCTCCTTTTCCTCTTTGGAGCTCACTTTTTGATGTCAGCAATGGCGGATTGAGCAATGGCTTCAAATGGCAGAGGAGGATTCTCATTCATTAACTAAAAGTTGACTGGAGATGGTTCATGGGCAAAGCAGAGCCAAACACATAAGACCACTGGGGCCGTGCAAGGCTGGGTCAGGTTGCCAAGGAGGAGACATTTATTCCCAGCCTGTAACTCTCAGTTCTTATAAGAAAGTCCAGAAACAACCATTTTTCTGTGACTCTCTGTCATCAGTAATTGGGCACGTGAAGCTCTCAAGCCTAGTTTTTCCCTCGCCCATGTCTGTGCCTTTTGCCTGGTGCTTTTGAGACATCATCTCTTGCCCATTTCATCTGAACTCCTGGTTTTATCTTTTTCCTACCAAAATCACAAACATCAGGTGGTTTGTGGGCACCCATCACCCTATAAAGGCAATTTCTACTGGTAGTAGTAAAACAATATAGTTTTAAAAAATAGACAGACATGCAGACACACAGACACAGACACACACACCACACCCCCCCGCCAAAACCCTCAGGTTTGTAGATATGTTTCTTTCCAAAAATTGTCTGTGTGGGTCTACTGTGTGCAATTTACTGAGCATTCTAAAAAGAAGAAGACATGAATTTTCCCTCAAGGAATTCATAACCTTACACACACACACACACACACACACACACACACACACATCCATAGGCATATAAAGAACCATGATTATTTTCCTGAAGTTTCTCTAACATATGGCCATTTCTCCCTACATTAATCCTATGTAATAGATACAATGTGTCAAATTTATCATCATGCATAAATGTCATTAAATCCTGCTCAGTCTCTGCTCTGAGTTAATTGTTTGTTTAGTAGCTAAAGGGCTGTTTGAGGAACTGTTGTTCTGCTCTTTTCTGGAAGAAAACAGGAATGTCTCCTTTCTCTACCCGTCAGTCCTGTTTCAGCGGAACTAAGCTTCTCTTCAAAACTTATCCCAGCTTGGGGAACTGAATTAGACAATCTGAAAAAACACAGACGCACAGATCTTCCTGCCCCTTGGATAAGTCTCCAAACAGCCAGTCTCTGCTTCTTTTTCACTGTTTCAGACTTCTCGGGGGGCTCCTATAGAGTTCAAGAGCAGTTAGTTATCATGTGTTGTGTGCCTATCATGAGTTCTAGGCATTTACATGTATTTGCCTCAAATTCTCTCACAATATCATATGAAGAAACTGAGGCCAAGAAGCCAAGTGATCTGGTCAAGATCACGTCGCTAAAATTTGGACCCTAGTCTGCCTTCTTCCAAAAACCAGTGTTTTTTCCATCATGCTGTGTTGCTTCTAAATAAAAAAAATGCCAATAAAAAAGAAGATCCCCTTTAGTTCAAAGAAAAAAAATAGCTTCCAAACTCACAGACTTTAAAAATAGTCTCCATTTACCCAGTTCTCTCACACTGATAATCCCTTCATTGTCCTGCCTTTCTCCTCAGAGCCAAGGGGTAGGCGAAATGAGGGAAGAAACAGCAGGAAAAGGGAGCTGTCCATCAGAGCTGCCCCACTGTGGAAAGGAAGCTGTTCCATCTTTTTCCTATGTTAGAAACCCTGTGGTGATCGGCACTTGGTGAGATGGTTTTACCTCTTGCCCTATAGTTTAACCCACCGGGCATTTCTCTGAGGGCCCTTTTGCCCCATTCTGCATGTCTTTCTCTCTGACGGATCTTGTTTTGCAAGGACCTGGCGTCTGGGCGAGGTAGGTAGGTTGTGGGGCCAACACCTCTGTCTGATCTTTTTGATGAGTGGGAGTTTTTCCTGCATACTTCCTACTGCCCATTCTGGTCACGCAGACAGAATAGACTCATGCTTACGCTTAAAAAGGAATCTTTCCAGCTGGACTTGTGCTTTTAAGATTCTTTTAATAAGTCTGGTTATATCTTGGGAAGCCACATGCGTTCCCTGAGTGGCTCACATAGGACAGAACTGCCCTTTCAGGTTGAAGCTGGATCCTTGCAAATGTCACGGGAGAGATGAAGAAAACGAAATACTGTCAGTGAATTGCAGAGCTGTGAAAATTCGAGATTTCGTGGAGGAGTCGTGTTATTTCTGGAGAGAACATCTGCAAGGATGGGAGGGTCTCTAAATTTTTCTGGAAAGTGTTTTAGTTTCACCTTCCTCTCAATCTTAGGATGACTGGCAAGGATAGGGAAGGGAGGGCAACAGTTATTAAAGTAAGACGATTGCAGGGAGAGCTCCGAGTTGTTTTTAAGTTCAGATATGGGTCAGCAATGTAATACGGCAGGCTAAAAGAGCCGATTTGCACCCGGGACAATGAATAGAAATATGGCATCTAGACTCACAGATGTAATTGTTCCCCCCATACTTAGGGGTGGTGGGGAGATGCTCCTAGAGTATCGGGTTCATTTCTGGAATTCCATGAGTTCAGTTCCATTTCGTTTAGGGAATTCTATGTTTTTTCTGGGTTGCGTTTTTGGGGCTCAAAAAGATGGAGTTGTCAGAGGTAACAGGCATCTGACCATATCATACATCTAATTAAATATAGTAAGGGGGTTAAGTTTCAACTTAAATTCCTAACAAATCATAAAAAATAGTGAAGAAATAGTAATGCTTAGTCATTGTTGAGCACATGCAGTTTCTGCTTTAAGTGAGATTTAACTTTGAAGACCATTTTTATTATGCTTAAGGTATATGGAAATAAACTCAAAAGGAAAACACAGTATAAGTTCTTTCAACATCCAGTTGATATTTTCAAGGTAAATAGTGCCAGGCAAAACATTATAGGGAATGCAAATAAGACAGGCACATTGTTTCCTCCCTCTATTCCCCAAGCCTTTTACTCTTCTGTTATCAAAATGTTTGTATTCTATCTGGGGACACACGTAATAATGAATAAAAAAGTTAAATAACAAGGGCAAGAACAAGATCCCTTCCAGCAGAAAACTAAGACCTGATCTCTCTGCAAACAGCTGTTATGCAAGCTCTCTGCCTGCAACCAAGAAGTAAACAGAAGAGACTCTGAGCTGATGAATTAGATATAAAGAAGTCCTGGCATTATAACTGAAATTCCTGAGAACTCTTCATACCCTCACTATTCTTTCTTGACAGACAGTTCTGGCATCCCAGCGTCAGCCAATCAGAGGCAACAAACAAGATGGGAAAAGAAGCTACCATTGATATGGCAACCACTTTTTTGAAACAAGCCAGGAAATACACAAACGTAGGCAGACACCCTGATGGTAATAGGGCTTGACATTAATAGCTAGGCAACAGATGTGACAGAAAGATATAAAAATCTGTGCCTGGTGCAGGTTTAAATAGCCCCATGGAGCCCAGTGACCCCGAGGGCTTCATTGCATTAAGATGCATTATCGTAATTGATGTGTTTCTTCTGAGTCTGATAGCTTGTGTTCATACCGATGACCCTGAGACCTGCAGGAAAGATTAAATTATGCTCAGTGGATGCTGTTGAAGAAGGAATATAGGTATATTGTATGTGTTTTCTTAAATCATTTTAGAAAGACATCCTTCCTACTGTCTAAAGCAGTGGCATTGTCATAGAAGAAATATCTTTTGAAAAGGAGAAATAAGATGAAAAGAATTGCTGCTTTAAAAAAGTTTGAAGACCATTTGGCAAAACAGAGGTTTAGTGATTGTTGCTTAGTTTTCCAGAAAGCTTGGTTAGCTGCAATGACTCATTTTCCAAGGGAATTCTCTGGATTGCCAACCATAATAAATGAACTGTGCTGTCCAATATGGTAGCATGACTATCTAAACGTAAATAAAATTAAGAAATCAGTGTCTTGGTTGCACTAGTCACATTTCAAATACCTATTAGCTACCTATGGCTAATGGCTATAATATTGGACAGCACAGATATAAAGTATTTTATCATTTCGAAAAATTCTGTTGGACATCACAGCCATGGAAAGTCAGGAGGAAGCAAAGCTTCATGTAGGAATTAAAGCACCTTTCAGTATTAGTTTCTTATTCAGCTTATGGTGTTTGAGTATTTGAATTAACTTCGTAGTGGAATTCCAGTTAGGGTTGGTTCTATTAAAATCATAGGCAGACAAATGCTCTATCTGAAATAATTTCAAGAGTGCAATGTGTCTGTATAATTTAGGGCAGCCAGAAAAGTTATTTGAAAATGTGATGCTTCTGAGAACTTTTTTCCTAAATGTACAGAAGGTTCTGGAAAAAAATCACAGTTACAGGCTCTAGGTGTATTCCATGCTTAGTAATTGGTATACTTATCTTCGTTTTCCAGAGATCATTTTGCAAGATATATGTTGGAAGCAGTAGGGAAAAAAATCTCGATCAGGTCTTCCAAACAGATTTTAGGGAGCGAAAATGTTTCTCCTTCACAAACATGTTCAGCTGAAACACTACCGTGTACCTTGGGAAGAAATGTTCACCAGCTGTCCTGCCAGTGAGTGACGTTCATGATACAGAAGACATCTCTTAGGAAAAGTGGAAGCCTAGCGAATAACGGGGAAGGTAAAGGTATTCAGGTACTGACCAGAGGGTCTCCTCTTTAGATCGCCAATAGTCTTCCTGATATATGGGGATTTAAAATGAAAAGAGGAGAAACTGAAGTCGGTTTAATAGGTAACTTATAATTTGAGCGGAGAACTAAGTGACTTTTTCAATCTTATAAAACTCAAATCGATGATCTAATTTACTTTTCCCCTAAGGGCAGCTGGTGTTGTGTTGGCGGTGGGGGTCACGAGAATGTCATAATGGTACATGCATGCCTTTAGCAGCCTAGGTATTTTATACGCATCAGTTAATGAAAATATATTGGTTTATTGAACATGCCGAACTTGGTAGTGTGGATGTAGGAAGCAGCTTTGCTCTTTCTTATATCCTTCCCTTTTAATCCCTTAGCTTTTCTGGCCACTCTCAGATAATAAACAAATAGTCTTTTCCCATGTATTAAAAATGTCAATCCAATGTAATATGAAAATCCAGTTAAAAAAATTTAAAGTCCAATTTAAAACTCTCACCCAACTTAAAACTTCTCCCCTCACCCCCTCAGGCCACCCTTGGTCGGGGAATGGGCACTGGGGAAGAGAGATGTGTAATGGGTTTTGTCTCTACTTCTAGCTCCCCTTCATCCTTCCTTTAGCTGCTGTAGTCAGAGAGTTGGGGGTGGCGGGGGGAAGGTCAAGGATCAAGGACGAGAAACGATCTTGCCTGATATTGTAGTTTGACGTCAGGACTTTCTGTATTGGCAGGGGCACAGTTGCTGGCTGATCGTGAGGTACTTAGATGGTTCTCTGAGGCTCGCATTGCTCAGGCTTCTCATTTTTCCAAGTGAGGAAAGAACTTCTGTGTCCTCTCCAGGGGAGGGTTGGGGTGTGTTGAAATATGCAACACACTAACAACCCTTTTCCATAGAAAATACCTTCACCCTCCCAATGAATTCTTCCTTCTCTCTTAGAGAGCCTGGAGGTGGGTGCTGTGCTTAAACCGGCAGAACTCGAAACTGAGTTTCTTGGCAGGTCCTGCCAAGGTGGCCCAAGATATGAGGGTTCTTGGCATCTGTTGAAAGGTTTTGCCTTGTGGTGCCTCAACAACTCTGAGACTACAGAAGAAGTGGTCTCTAATATCCTGTTACAAAAAATATCTGGACGTCTTAGCCAAAAGGAAGCTAGTTGAACAGACTTCTCAGCTGTGAACCCTGGTTCCCATGTACTTGGTAATGAACCTGGGAGTTTGTGGCATTTCAGTTTAATGTGGCTCACAAGGATCTAAGTTCCTATTGGGAAAGACTAATAAATACAAGCTCAGTCCGTATTACAAGTAATCCATGCTTATTAAAATTCATTTAGTGAACGTTCCTTGAGTCTATTGGATTTGGGTAAGGTGGCGGAGGTGGGGTGGGGGGAGCAAGTAATCAGGGAAAACTTCCTGGAGGTGATGAGATAGGTTTTGAAAGAGGAATAGGATATGCCTACAAAGATGACTGGTACCATCTTTAGGCCTGGGCAGTAGGGATCCCTCCCTGGCGCTCCCCAGTCTACATGTCTCCATGAGGGCAGCGGATATGCAGGACCAAGGGGTCAGGTCCACCCAGAGCTCGTGCCTTCCCTTCCAGAGTCTACAATGTGTGTCATGTTCTGGGTACGCAGGACCATGGAATTCCCTGTCTACATCTACCTCCATGGCCTGTGTTGGCCTCATTCCCTTCTTCCAAGGGCCAACTATGACACCAGTGTGTGTACCCACAGGCCCAAAAGATGACAAAACAGTGTCTGTTCATAGTGGCTGAGAAAGAGGAGTTCTGCATTTCCATTACCGCAAGGCCTCTTGTGGTGTAGGATGGACCTAGGGGTGAGAAAAGAAAGTGGGACCGGCTGAGGGCCAGGGCCAAAGGGCTAGAGTGAGAATACTTTACTCAAAGCTGACCTTCTAGGTCGTTATGATGGAATCAATGTCAAGATAGAATAGCACATATTCTATTTAATAATTTGTCAGCTTGATTTAGAACTTTTAAATATTTACATTTATGGCTCATGGGCCTCCATTTATGCTCTTGCCCCAGGGTCTGCAAATATCAGGAGTGGGACTGAAGGGGTAAGCACATTATTCAGGCAATTGGCTGGCTTCAGGTCATAGGGAATAGAAGATAGCTTTAGATTAATTAGAAAGAAATCCTCATTAGGAAGAGATGCAGCAATCATGAACTTTAGGCAAAATCTTCAGTTAGAAGAAAGATCTGTTTGGTGAGGACCAGCTGCAAGTAGGGATGAGGGTGTTTGAGGGGAGCTGCGTTAGAGTGACCCATCGTGGATGCTCACAGATGGTACCTGACACAGACCAGAACTTGGGACTAATCACGTGTCGGCTCTGTTTGCAGGACTGGTAATATTCAGCGGCATACAGACATCTGAAAAAGAGAGTGATGTAAAAAGAAAAAAAGCAGGTGGCCCCTACCCAGCTGCGTTTTTCACTAACGATTGTGCTGGTCAAGTGACAGGCGTCACTGTCTTGCTGTAGTTGGGATGAGGGCTTGAGGTGCCCACTCGGCTGGCGCTTTGTCCCTCATGGGGAGCTCTGTGTAGATTTAGGGAATGCATTGAATTAACAGTGTTAAATCTGAGAGCACAAGATTTAGAAATCGGGAAATGATGGCATCTGAAAGTGACAGTTTGGATGCTAGGAGTGGCAGGATGAGGAGCTTCAAGCTTTTAAACAACGTGTTTATTACTTACATTGCTTTCTGAAATCCTAAGTTCTCCAGTTTAGATTGCAGTTAGCAGCTGCTATGAGATGGGCTTTTTTAATGGGCGTTTGGGTGCTAGTGGAGAGTTTATTTCAACTTTACAGCAGCTTGACTCGATAGTACTGTAAAAGGATGCTGGGCTTCACCCTTTGAGCTCAGACACAGCTATTTCTAACCTGGTTAGTAGGGGGATGGGCGGGATTCACATCTGTCTTCATTTGGATCTATACTCTGACTCTACCCCTTGAGAGGTCTGCTTCCTCCATCTGGGTGCGTATGTTTTCGGGAGAGGAGGTGCACGTGACAGGCCTTTCTGAAGGGTGCCTTGTGTCAGCTCCTTTGGAAACGATCATTTGCATTGGGAACCATTATCCCACAGATCTGCCATCTAATGTCACATTGCCTTTGGCTACTGGGTTATGCTCTGTCTCATGATGCTCTCAGCCCAGGAGCGTTTGCCTGGTGCAGCATTGTCCCAGGAGCGTTTGCCTGGTGTAGCATTAGCAGCATAATGTATTACTTCTTATTTGTCACCACGAAAGGGTCAAGGAGTTGAAAAACCAGTGTCCTGGAGGATAAGGAAAACCGATTCTGCTTCATGGCTTCCATCAGAACCATCTACTAGTCTTTTCTCTTGTTCGGCTAGAAATAACCTTCATCCCACATGTTCCTTTTATCTTTATTTCTTCTCTCCCTTAGCAACCCACAGTATATCTTTTATGTTCCTCACCACACTCCCTACTCTTCATGAGAGCAATTCCTTTTAAAGAGAGTGATTAAAATGTATGAGCGCTCACTGATCATGGCTGCCCTGGACGGGGCTACCTGTATCTCTCAAACATAGCAAATAATTAATCCAAATACACGCTGGCCTCAGGGAGGGATCTCAGCTCCACTGGAGTGGAATTAAGAAATTGGCTTGTCAGGAGTACCTCTTTGTAGAAGGCGGTGGGAGCTCAGAGGCTGTTATAAGGTATGTGCGGATGGGAGGGGGTGCTCAGCATGCGCGTATCTGATTTCGGAGTGTTCCAGAACCAATCGCTACACACAGCCCAACCCAAGTTGGCTGCCTAGCGTTGCGAGGATGGGGATATGGGAGAAAAAAGAAATTCTATTCGTTGGACTCACATGGTTGTGTGTGTGTACATGAGGGGGGGTTCCTGACATATCGGAGCCATTTACTGGCTTAAAAACATGGCGTGGTATGTGAGTGCTGATACATTCGGTCATGTCTTTAGCTTGCTTGAGTACATGAATATTGAGTATATACGGTTTGGGCATTTATGTGATGTGTGTGCATTTATCTATCTGGTATCTGGTTACATATTGTTGGTCGCAGGGAGATTTATGCATGTTAGGGAGGCTGTAGGCCTTGGGAAAGTATGTTTAATTAAAAATAAATCCCATACCTATGTGTTCCTGCTAAATAACTACGTAAACAAAAATACCTCTTAAATATTTATGTTTTGTTCCTTGCAAAGATTGGTGCAGGCAGAGATGATCCTGAGGGAAATAGGACTTTTGGTCTTTGCTGTGTGGGCGTATTAAAAAATGGATTTGCATGTATATGCAGAGGAAAACATTCTGGAAAGGTAGGTACCAAAATGCCATGGGTAGTTATCTCTGCAGAGTGGAATTATGGGAGACTAATTTTCTTCTTCTTAATCTCAATTTTCTAATTTTTCTACAGTGAAATCGCTTGGCTGGGTTATTTAAAAACAGTTTTTTAGAAAAGAAACATTAAAATTAAGTTGAAGGGTTGATTTTTAACATAAATTGAGTTGGAGGGTTGAGGTTATATCTGTATATCTACATAGCTATATAATAAACTATCTCTAAGGAGTAGTCAATTGTACTTCATGGTTTCATAAGAAATAGGTATTTTTTTCACCTAGTAAAAAAGAAAACAAAACATTCTTACGACCACTCTTCCGATAAAGAAAATTGATACGTAAAGAAAATTTGACAGGCTGCTATAATAATGCCATCTATTACGTTTTGAGCATCTGCGCTGTGCCAAGCACTTTACACATATTATTTCCAGTTGTTTCAACAACACTGCGCAGTAGGTGGTATCGGCTGCATCTTATAAACAGGATACAAAGTGGTGAAGTGAGGCTGCATAGCAGGTGAGTGCTGAGCTGGGATTTGAGCAAATGCCTCGTTCTAAACTTTGGTTCTTTCCATATGCCAAGCTGCCTCCCTCAACAGAAGGCGTCCAGGATCACGGAAATGGCATCTTGGAGGTGTCTGCTGTAGCTCCTGATTGCTATTCATCCCCAGGCATTTCATTTTACCTCGTGCCTGAATAACAAAATGGTTCACACCTGCGCAACCTTTTCTCCCAGAGGGCCCAAGTGTTACTATTGCTAAATAATTATCTGGTTAAAAAAAAATCTACCTAAAAAATAAAGTCAGCCAGCATTTATAGAGTGCTCACCAGTGCCAGACATACTAGGTCTTGTATGTAAATTGTCTCATTATGTTTTTACAACAGCTCTGGGAAGTAGATAGGATTATGATCTTTATTTTGCAGATGTAGAAACTGTGGCATCAAGACATTTCGGCTTGTGTGGGATCACCCAGCTAGTGAGTATTAGAGCTGGTTTTAGAATCCAGGCAGTTAACTCCAGAGCTACATGCTTCATCAGGCCACAGTGCTGAGGAAGGTGTCAGCTTCCTTCTTGCTGGCTCAGGATTGCTAAGCCTCTGCCAGGCTGGAGCCAAGGCTGTGGAGACTGTGGAATAGAGGATGATATATGCTGAATCTCAAAGAGTGTCTGAGTTTTTTAGTGGCTAGCCCATTCCTAATTCATAAGTGGATCACTATATGAGTAGAATTTATCCATCGGCAGAGTTCTTTCCTCGGGCCTCTGCTGGAGAAGATCTTAAACTGTCTAATAAACCAATTGTCAGTGAAAACTGGATGAAGAACAATGAAGTTTAGGGAACATAATTTAGACAACGTATTTCTACTTCTCTGTATGTGTTTAGTTCCCTCTGTGGATTGTAGTAGACTATGAGAAGGTGACATTCTTGGACCATATGACCCTGTGATGGAAAATTGTTTTTCTTTAAACTGTTTTTATATTAGCCTTCTAATTGTTTTTGAAGGTTTCAACTAAAGCACCTGCAATTTACCCTTTACGTAATATCTCTAAGAAACTTTTCTCTAAGTTATGTACTAGGAATAGCTTTGGTTTCCCTGAGAAGCTAGTGTGTTTCTTTCCAAATAATGAGGATTATGCAACTCAGTGTAAGTCCGTTTTTACATGCTGCCAAGAAGCTTGACACCAGGAGGCAGTGTATTCAGCCCAAGTCCTCAGGCGCCAGATGCTTGAGTCCAAAATCTGATTATTCGGATTACTGATCAGTGACTTTTGGCAACTTCCTTAACTTCCCTATTTTTCAGTTTCTTTACCTATAAAATGGAGAGTCATACCATGTTCCCCTGATTCATAGCTGTGCATTTTTTTCATATTTTAACATCTCCAAGATCAAAGTGTGTTGTCATAGTTTAATTGGCAGCTTCTTTCCTAATGATGCCTTTATTCATTGAAATTTTGTATCTCCCTTTTTGGGTCAGTCTAAGAACTACATGAGGTAATATACACATCACCTAGCACATGAATATCATCACTTTTTTCATACTCAGTCCCAGGAACCATAGCTGAAAATTTTTGAGAAGCAGCGGGAGTCAGAGACGAGATAAGGAGTGGGAAACACAGTCTGGAATTTACCGAGCGAAGAATGCCAGTATCCTTTGTTCTGTAATAGAGCATTTGTGATTAACTAGCAGGAAACAGAACGTAAGCATACCCATGCTAATCAAACAGCTGAAACATTTCTCATAAAAAAGCATGTCCATCAGAGAGTGACTATGGAACCAATGGGAGGTTCATCCTAGAGTTTGAAGGAGGAATAAACACGGGGGTGGTACATGCCGCATCAAATCAGTGGTAGGGGACAAAGTGAGAGGGCTCCAGGAACATGCCATCGCCGCCAGCGGGGTAGTAGGTTCGGTTGGTTGCAGCGGAAGTTCCACGTTGGAGAAGGAGAAGTTGGTAAAGACCAAGGTGAAGGTTCCTGAGTGCTGGTTGAGTATTTTGCCATGAATACGCTGGTTATCTGGACACATAGCGGAATCCCGGACGTCAGATCCTGAGGACAGTATTGTCGTTTGTGTATTTTCTTCATTGTTTTCTCTGTCTGGGCTGTGTAGTGGATTCAGGTTTTTGTTTCTAGATCAGCTTTAAAGAAAATCTACTGTGAGATGAGAAATGCCGCCTTTATTTTGAGAGTGCAGAATTTAAAAAATGGTGGCTTTCCTCAGGGAGTAAGTTGTGACACGTGGAGTCTGGCTTGCTTGGCTATCAGACTGTCCCAGAGTCCAAGTGAATGAGAAGGTGAAAAATCCTACAGTTAAAAAAGAAAAGAGGAAAAAACCCGCAAAACACAGAAAACTTATCTTTTGCGCTCCTCGGAGTAGGGCACTGAGTATGCCCAGCCATCCTGTTGTTAATGCTATGCATGTATCTACAGCCTTTTCCAGAGAGCCACGTTTTTCCACTGACAAAACATTTAATTCTCAGTGACATTTCTCCATCATTATAAATAGCAGGGAGTTTTTAATCATTTTTTAAGTGCCAAAGCTTTTTTCGCCCAGTGGGGCTATAGCAGTTTGAGTACAGCCATTTGGATCCTAAAACAGATCGATTGGCAAGTATTACACTCTGCTTTTCAAAGAGAACTGCTGATTTTAGCACGTTAGGAAGTTTCACAAGGGTATACATTTTCATATTTTTCTCCTGTCAGTAGTTTCCATGGCACCAAAGATTTTGTGTAGCAGCCGACACTCCAGGGTAGCCCTAATGATTTCTAAAGGTATCACACATTTTGAATAAATTATCAAAAAAATTAGCGTTGATTCACTGTAATTATGGGGAAATCCCAAGCCCTGGCAAAGAATGTTACAGCTAGCACCTAAGGTGGCACCTGTGCCATCCCAGACCTGGGATACACCTGTGGCCTCAGATAACTGCCACGTTATCCGGAACAGTGCGTATTGACATGGCGCTTACCTTCCTCTGCCGTTCTGCCCTGTGTCCCTTTCTGTCCATCGTTCTTCTTTTATGTGCTGGTGAGTGGTATGTGTTATTAATAAAACTTGGGAGAAAACATCATGTATGCGGCGAGAAGATTCAGTTTTGTAAGTGTTGATTAGCATTCTCAGCACTACTTTAAATATATATATTTTAATGAACTCTTCTTGGCTAAAATATGGCATTACACGGTGATTATAATTCTGGCTTCTGCCATCGTAATTTCTGTGAGTATGCTTTATTGCTCCCTAGTCCTGGGTGGAATGAAGGTATGGAGCTAATTTCCTTTTTAAAATGTTGTAGAACCGTCAACAAATAGTTTTTTAAATGCCCTCAGGAAGGTAGAAGAAGCAAGCCTTGAGAGAGGGAGCAGTTCTGTGCTCCGTTCTGTGTTGGGTCTGGGCAGAAGTGTGCCTTCAGTGGAATTTTGGGGGGGGGGGGGTTTGTTTGTTTCTTAAATAACAGCTTTATTGATATATAATTTGCATATTGTAAAATTTCCCTATTTAAGGTGTACAATTTAGTGGTTTTATATATTCACAGAGGTGTCCAACCACCAACACTATCTCATTTCAAAATATTTTCGTCACCCCCCAAATGAACCCCATACCCATTAGTAGTCACTTCCCATCTCACCTCCCCCACAATCCTACGCAACCTCTAATCTACTTTTTGTTTCCGTGGTTTTGCCTGTTCTGCACATTTCACGTGAATGCATCATACAATATGTGGCCCTTTGTAGCTTTTCTGACTTAGCATGACATTTGAAAGGTTTATCCATGTTTTAGCAAATAGCAGTACTTTGTTACTTTTCTGTTGCCGAGTAATATTCTATATGTGTATATAGAATGTTTTGTTTATCCATTTATCAGTTGATGGACACGAGGTGTTTCCACTTTTGGGCTGTTGAGAATGATGCTGCTGTGAACATTCACATACAAGTTTTCATGTGGATATAAGTTTTCAGTTATCTCTAGGAGTGAAATTGCTGGACCGTGTGGTAACTCTGGGTTTACTCATTGGAGGAAGAGCCAAGCTGTTTTCCCAAGATCCAAAAGCACTATTTTACATTCCCACCAGCAATGCAGTGTATGAGGTTTCAGTTTCTCCATATTCTCATCAACACTAGGTATTCTCTCTCTCTCTCTCTCTCTCTCTCTCTCTCTCTCTTTTAAATGTTAGCCATCTTAGGGGATGTAAAGTGGTGTCTCAATATGGTTTTGATGTGCATTTCCCTAGTAATGATGTAGAGCATCTTTTCATGGGATTATTGACCATTTTTATGTCATCTCCGGAAAAATATCTATTCAAATCCCTTGCCCATTAAATTAAAAAAAAAAAAAGACTTTCTTTTTTAGTGCAGTTTTAAATTTATAGCAAAACCAAGTGGAAGAGTTCCTATGTACCCCTTGCCCGCATACGCTCATAGCCCTCCAACTGTCAATGTCCTGCGTCAGAGTTGTTCATTTGTTACAGTTGATGAACCTACGTTGACACATTGTTATCACTGAAAGTCCATAGTTTTACCTTAGGGCTCACTCTTGGCGTTGCACATTTTGTGGGCTTTGACAGCTATCTGATGACATGTATCTACTGTTACAGCATCTATCATACAGGATAGCCCTCCATGCCCCACCTATTCATCTCTCTCGCCCCTCTAACTTCTGGCAACCCCTGATCGTTTTACTGTCTCCTTAGTTTTGTGTTTTCTAGAATGTCATATAGTTGGAATTATATAGTATGTTGCCTGTTTATATTGGCTTCTTTCACTTAGTACTATGCATTGGTTTCCTCCATGTCTTTTCGTGGCTCGATAGCTCATTTCTTTTTAGTGCTGAGTAATACTCCATTGGATATACCACAGTTTATTCATTTGCTCGCCCACTGAGGGCATTTTGGTTGCTCCTAAGTGTTGGCAATTATGAATGAAGCTTCTTTAAACATCTGTGTGCTGGTTTTTGTGTAAACGTAACTTTTCAACTCATTCGAGTAAATCTAACAGATCACAATCGATGGATCGTGTGGTTAAGTGTATGTTTAGTTTTGTAAGAGACTTCCAGACTATCTTCTGAAGTGGTTGTGCCACTGCATTCCCACCAGCCATGAATGAGAGTTCCGTGTTGTTCAGCATCCATGCTAGCACGTGGTATTGTCAATGTTTTGGACTTTTGCCATTCTAACAAGCATATAGTGGTATCTCGTCATTTCCTTCACTCGTTTTATTTTATTTTATTTTGACTTCAACTTGATTTTTTAAAATTAAGTTTATTGGGGTAACATTGGTTAATACAATTATATAATTTTCAGATGTGCATTATAATTTGACATCTGTATATTCTAATGTGCGTTTACCACCCAAAGTCCAGTTCCCTTCAGCTACCATATATTTGATCCCCTTTACCCACTTCACCCACCCCCTACCCCCTATATTTGACCCTTTTACCCTGTCTACTCCTCTTCCTCCCCCACTCCCTACCCTTTGAGTCTATAGTCCATGAGTCTCTGTTTGTTTGTCCCATTCATTCGCTGCTTTTAGGTTTATATCCTGCATATAAGTGACATCATGTGATTTTCCACTTTTACAATCTGGCTTATTTCGCCTAGCATGATTATCTTGAGGTCTATCCATGTTGTTGCAAATGGTAGTATTTCATCCCTTCTTATGGCTGAGTAATAATCCATTGTATATATGTACCAGAGCTTCTTTAGCCAGTCATCTATCATAGGCACTTTAGTTGCTTCCATGTCCTGGCCACTGTGAATAATGCTGAACATTGGTGTGCAAATATCTTTGTGGATAATGATTTTCAAGTCTTTGGGGTAAATACCCAGTAGTAGGATTGCCAGATCATATGGTAGATCAATTCTTAGTTTTTTGAGGAAACTCCATACTGTTTTCTATAGTGGCTGTACCAATTTGCAGCCCCACCAGCAGTGTATGAGGGTTCTTATTTCTCCACATCCTCTCCAGCATTTGTTATTATTTGTTCTGTTGATTATAGCTATTCTAACAGGTGTGAGATGGTATTTCATTGTGGTTTGATTTGCATTTCCCTAATAGCTCGCGATGCTGAGCATCTTTTCATATATTTGTTGGCCGTTTGTATGTCCTCTAGGGAGAAGTGTCCATTCAGATCCTCTGCCCATTTTTCGATTGGATCATTTTGTTTTTTTTTTGTTGTCCTTCACTAATTTTAAAGTTGATTTATTTGTCTTTTTATTGTTGAATTATAAGAGTTCTTTCTTTATATTGTGGATGCAAGTTTATTACCAGATATATGGTTTGCAAATATTTTCTCCTATTCTTTGGGTTGATTTTCTTTTAACTTTCTTGATGATATTCTTTGAAGCATAAATGTTTTCAGTTTCCATGGAGTTCAATTTATCTATTTTTTTCTTTTGTCACTTATGCTTTTGGTGTCATAGCTAAGAAACTCTTGCTTAACTTAAGGTTATGAAGATTTAATCCTATGTTTTCTTCTAAGAATTTTTATAGTTGATGCTCTTATGTTTATATTGATTATGTATTTTGAATTAACTTTTGTATATAATGTGAGGTAAGAGTCCAACTTCATTCTTTTACACGTGAATATCTGGTTGTCCCAGTACCATTTGTTGAAATGACAATTCTTTCACTTGGATGGTTAAGCGCCCCTGTAAAAATATCAATTGATCATAGGTGTAAGGGTTTATTTTTGGACTCTCAGTTTTAATCCAGTGACATGTATGTCTGTCTTTTCGTCAGTACCACAATCTTGATTACTGTAGCTCTGTGGTAAGCTTTGAAATCAAGAAGCGTGAGTCCTCTGACTTTTTTTTTAAAGATTGTTTTTGGCTCTTCTGGGTCCCTGAGAGGAGTTTTAAATTTTTAAGTGGAGGGCCGCTTCCACTCAAGATTCTGGCTGCAGGAAGAAGGGGGCAGGGTTGGTGGCTGACAGAGGGGTTAATGAGGGAGCATAGTACTGCTGCGGTGTGGTTTAGTGTTTTGTCCAAGTTTTGTCCATGGTGACACAAGTGTCTCAGTAGGTTTCTTTCCTTCTGAGTGAAACGTGGTGGGACACCAGCACTCGCCCCCAACTTTTCATGGCCTGCGGAAGCTGAAAGCCCTTTTCAAGACTTTTTTGAATATCCACGGACTCACCATCCCAGAGGTCTCCTCTGTCTCTGGCACCCACAGCTGGGTAGACTATCTCAGATTCTTCCCCCATGTCACCCTTGGTGACAAACTTAGCCACTTCATTGGTTCTGTAAGTCATACAGTCATGCCAAGCATTTTGTGACATTGGTAGACGTTATGAAAATTGGAGAGTCACTTGGAGTAGTCATGTAGGATGTAGAGCATATTTTCACCACAATCATCATTTCTCTTCCTCTCTCCTCAGCCTCTTCATTCCAGATCTCCTCATCTGTGTTTCCAACTCTCGATGCTCAGTTATGAAGAACGGATTTCTTTTTTCTTAGAAGCCTCATTCAGGCTTTCATAATACAACTTCTAGCTGAAGGAGCTCAGCAAAGTCTTTACCCAACAGCAGAAGGTCTAAGAGGGGTTCTCCTTACCGCCTCCTAAGAGACGAAAACCTTTTTCCATCTGCTTTCACATGTTAACTCATAGCAAAGCCTGTTGGCCTGATCAGAGAGTTAGTTAGGCGGGTACGTAGCTGGCAGGGCTATGGTAGGCAGGAACAAGAGCCAGGTTTCTGAGGTTTCTCCTGGGTGCAACATTCTGTGAATCTGTGAACCCTCGGATTCCTTCTTAGAGCCTCTCTAACATATTTATGATGTCTCTTTCCTCTGTTTCTGCTCTCTGCTTAAGAGTATTGCCTCATAATCCAAGATGGCTGCTTGAACTCTGCATCGTGTCAGCGGTTCCGTCAGCAGGAAAAAGAAAGAGACAAAACGGGATGTCTCCTTCCTTTAGGGACGCTTCTTGAGCATGACAGACAGCACTTCCATTTATATATAAGAAAACGAATCTTAGTCATATGGCCACACGAAGGAGCCTGGGAACTGTAATTCCAAGGGCCATGTGCCTAATTAAAATCTGAGCGTTCTAATACTAGAGGAGAGAATGAAATGGGCCATACAGCCCAGGAGCAGAGAGAGAGGAATTTCGACTCTGGAGAGGTCAGTGGGGATAGATCAGAAGAGTTGCTGCCTCCTGTGTCTAAAATTTTTTTCAAGTCTCTTTTAATCGTAAAATTCTGTGCACATTTTGCACTGTAGTTCATCATATAGCCAAGTTTCTCATTCTGTAGAATCTAATGAGCAAGTTCAGTGCTTTGGAAAGCTTTGCCATGGTTAGTTGTTGAGGCTGCACCCATTTTTCACCATGCCTCTGCTTACTCCCAGGGCTGCATTTCCAGACTGAGAAGCAGGGCTTTCTCTGCTCTTGGTGATAACACTTTACTCTCAGTAAGGATTAGCTTTAGGGTCATGAGGCTCTGCAGGAGCTAGTATTTAGGGCCTTCAGATTCCAATATGTGACCGTGAGCAAGAGGGGCTACCTCTAGAGGCAGAGACTCCAAAATGATCAAACCAGTGCAGGGTGTAAAGTAGGGCCACAAGAATGGTTGTTGAAAGAACGAAAGAACAAGTGAATTAACTGTATATACGGTACACACTTGCATGGCTGTATTTATAGTCCCCTTTGGGGCCTCTCTCATGTTTGTTCACTTTAATCCATCAAGCACTTATTGAGCATCTCTTACATGCCAAAAAAATCAAGGATTTAGGGGAATGAAAGATGAATAACCACGGTGCCTACCTTCAAGGAGCTTTCATCTCATTGGAAAGGTAGGAAGCAAACAAAAATTTCAATATAGGGAATTAAGTGCTGAGTATGCACATAGGAGGGGTACCTGACCCAATCTTGGGAGAACGGGGGACATCAGGTGATGCCCAAGGCAGCTCTTAAAGGTTATGTAGGGATCATCCTGGCATTGAAGGGAGGAAGAGAGAAAAACATGTGTGAAGGTTCATTTGGGGAAAGAAACTGTCAATAAAATGGCCAGAATATAGTTATCTCCTCAAGGCCCCTGTTTCATCTTCTCTCTCCTTTGGTCAGCAGCATTCTGTAGTACCCTTCCCCTGAAGAATGGGGTCCCCACTTCTGATCATGGCATTGAAGGCTCTCCACCCATTTGGTCTCCTATCCTTGTCTGTTCTAGTCGTATGAATTTATCCCTGATTCCCCGAACATGTTCCTCATTCCCCCATCTCGGCTGACTAGTTCGTCTCTACCTATGATAACCTTTCCTGTCTTCTCCACTGGTCAACTCTTAACCCTTTCGGGAAGTCCTTACGAAGATGTCACCTTGCTTTTGATGCCTTACGTTGTCCTTATTGGGTGTGTTTTGCCCACCTCTGTGGTCTAGGGCTCATGCCTTTCACCATGTAGCAATGATCATGTCTAATCCGACTCCACAGTCATATACTTGTGTACCTTGCTCATTGATTTGTGAGCAACCTGGGGGTGGGGATGCAAGACCGAATGAGCTTTATGTCACACATGGTGGCTGCCATACATGTGCCATACTCTCGAAAGAGCGTCATAATAGAGCACCCACCTTAGACTCAAGTTTGGATTCAGCCCTCTGCCCCGGCATGAACGCTATGCCTTGGGGAAGCCATTTAACCTCCCTGGCCTTCCAACTTGCTCATTTGTCAAAGAGAGATAATGATAACCACTTCGAGGAGTGGGTTGGACGCTGAAATGAAATAACATAAGTGAAGTGTACCTCAGAGAAACTGGCACAGAGTAGGTGCTCAGTAAACACCTGCCAAATGAAACGGCATTGCTGCTCAGTTTGTTTTGGTCTGCTTTTCCCAGGCCAGGGGTGTGAGTGCCTGCCATCTTCATAAACGCTCTAGTGGAAGAATGGTGCAGGAATCCTAATTATTTGGTGCTGTAGACTTTTTATTTAATTAAGGAAGGCCGCAATATTTTAAAATTTCAGGGGACTATCTGAGCGAATTGGAAGTCTAGCAGAATATGTCTCAGGGCATGTGGTGTTGAAAACCCTGAGTATATGGATCTGCTGGTTGCTACTGTGGAGCTGTGGACATTGGAAGCAATGAGGGTGAAGACGCAGGCCTGTCTCGTTCTTCTGCAATGATTTTCTGAGCAAAGAGGGTCAGGGCCGCATGCATCCACTAACCCGTAATTCTTCATCTCCTATTCTTCTTGATGTAGCCCTGATTCATATAAGGAAGTCTTGCTTCTTCTAGTTCCCTGGCTTTTAGTGGATGGATGCATACTTTCTTATTTTTTTTACTTAGCTTTGTTCAAAAAAAGAATTTGCCGTGGTGAGCTTATAAATATAGCCTGTCTCCCTCCATTTTAGTGGATCTAAGCAGAGTTACATATCAGAACTGCCTGGGGAACTTTTAAAAGATACAGATTCCTTACCTTCCCCTCCCACCCCCCAGGTTGTGATTCATTAAATCTGGGGCGGGCCAGGGCACATCTGGAACCTTCAGAAACTCCCCGGATGTGTGTGTGCATCCCTGCTTGAGAAGCTTTGCTCTGGATTTCCCAAGTGCTCTTTTAAAACCCTGGAAGCCCCACACAACTGGTCAGAGTGACAACCTGAGTGAGAGATGACAAGTTTGAATGCCACTCAGGAAATCTATTCCTGTGCTGAAATTGGCACGGTTGCCAAGCTGGTGGCTTTAGAGGGAATGAGAACCTACGGTTTTGTTCAAAGAGAAGTTTACCATGCAATCAGGGGACTGTTAATGAGCACACAGACCGTGCTGATTAGGGAATAAGCATTTAGATAAATGAATGGGGTGCTCATTGAGAAGGCTCATCTTCATCTCTCACTGTGGACAGCAGAGAGGCTGGGGCCAGATCTTGGACTAGAGAAAAACCTCAAGTTTAATAAACCGAAAGTCAAGTTCAGAGAGGTTATCCAAGGAAAGGAGGAGCAGGAGGTGCTTTAGGGCCAGACCGCAGAGCACTTTTGATGCAGTGATCTTATAAAAACAAGTCAGATCATGTCACCTTTTGTTTAACTCTCCACTGAATTCCCACTGTACTTAGAATGAAATCCAAACTCTGTACCATGGCCTAATGGCGCCTACCTGTCCTCTTCCCGCCCTCCCCCGACCCCCATCCCTGCATGGTGGGCTCCTTCTCATGGGTCAGATCTCGGCTCAGATGTCGCCTTAGCGAGGCCTTTATTGTACACGCTATTAAAAATAACTTCTCCCAATGTCACTTTGAAATGCATTACCCTGTTTTATCTTTGCTTCCTCATAGAACTTATCACTACGTAAAAGTGTCGGCTTTATTTATGTATTTGTTTACTTGTTTGGTTATCTGTTATCTGACTTTCATTAGAATGCTGGTTCCGTGAGAGCAGACCCGTGTGTCTGGTTCAGTTCTGTATCCCTGGCACCTGGAGCAGTGTGGTGGGCGTAGGCATGGTAAATAAGTGATTGAGCAAATGAATGAATGCAGATTGCAGATCTCAAGCCAATAAACTGAAGGGCTGGGGGCCTTGACTTGAGTCCTAGCAGCTTGGGGTCAGCAACCAGGCCAAAGGCAGTAACATGCCTCTTAGCCAGCTCAGCTAAGAGGACAGGGGTTGGCTCCTTCTCTGGAGGAGCCTCCTTGGTGGGACTTGAGTCCAAGGGGAAGAAACGAGGTTACTGGGTAGCCTAGCCCCCCTCACTTTAGGCACACTGGGGGGGTGTGCAGGCGGGGAGAGTCAGGCAGTCTGTCTCTGACATCTCAGAGAGAGGGAAGGTACATTTAACAAGATGTAGGAATCCAGTGGGGTATGACTCATAGAAATGTTCTCTCTGACCTTCTGCCCAATGGGATGGAACACAATAAATTTCAAGACGTAAGACGTGTAATGTGGGGTTTTAGAAAGGCACCACGAATAATTTGTGGAAGGGCATGCCTGTGTGGGGCAGGTGTGCACACACATCTACACACAATTCTCTTTGGCTAATTCCTCCTCACTTTTTGGCTGCATTCAGGGGCCGCTCGCTTTGGAAACCATCAGGGGCCAGGTAGGGTACTCTTAATTGGCGATCCTTTAGATTTTCTGTCTGAGCACATCCTACCCTGCAGGATTGTCAGTTACCTGCTCCCTCCCACACCAGCCCAGAACCGTGGGCTCCTCGAAGGATCATGTTGTTTTCACATCCCTTTCACCCGGCACAGTGCCTGGCCCAGTAGGTACATAATACGTGTTTGCCGAATGCACAGATGTCATTGTAGGAACATATTTCAGCCTTGCATAAGTGTGTGGAACCAAGAGATAGCCCCAGGGGAACAGGGCACCCGCTCTACTGAAATAGTGTGTGTCGTCGGAACCTGTGAACAACTAGTAAGACGAATGGGCCCCATTTGGACAGCAGGCCAAGGTCTAGCCAAAGGGGGTGTTGCCTTTTCATATAGGACAGCAAGGACGGCAAGGCTTGAGTTTTCCTCTGGGATTTACTTCCACACAACAAAAGGGGGAAAAAAGCTCCAACAACATTAAATTCATGATCTTCGGCGGCATGAAGATGCTCCTGACCTTGAACTCACTGGTGACGTGGAATCATTGCACTGCCATTTGCAGTCCTGCGGCAGCAGCTGCCAGCGGAAGCCCCGCTAACAGGGCTTTGAGAGAGGTGAGTTTTGCTCCAGCCTGACTGGCATGGCTGGCTTTGCAGCCCCCAGAACGGGCAAGGATTTCTGCAAAGCTGTGTCTGTAAGGACTGCAGTTTTGTCTTGGAAAAAACACAGATTGGCCTGAACTGGTTGAGGGGAGGAACAGAGAGAAAGAGGTTTTTTTCAGGCTTTGCAGAGCTGTTATAACCACGTGGAGCAGATTTTTTGAGCTAACGGGCTCTGCCTGCAGAAGGCTGCATAGCAACAGGGGAGGGTGGATGGAGAGTCCTCCATGCCTGTCCTTGTAAGGAGCTGGTCATAGGTAATAATGGCATTTTCCCATATGATTTTTATATTGTCCTTCATGTAAAAAGTAATCTATGATTTTGCTTTATATAATCTGATAGAATGACCACAATCCCAAGCCTTTTACTTGAACTGTCTCATTTAATCCCCACAATATTATTACCCCCATTTTTACAAATGAGGAAGCTGAGACTTGGAGAGGCTAAGCAGATTGCCTCCCTAAAGTCACCCAGTTAGTAAATGACAGAACCTGTATTTGAACTCAAGGCAGATAAAGATGTATATGAAATATATACACATCGTAAAACTTCAGTGTTCTTTTTCAGTAGTGAAGTCTTTGCCCTCTTTGTCTTTGTTTGGGTACAAAAAAAGCATACCGAAGGCATGGAAGTGGAAGCCTTCTGTGGGTTTGCCAGCTGGGATCTGAAGGGGCTTGGGAGCCTTGGGGTAGGAGCCGTCAGCTGCTCTCGTGGAGACTGGGGAGACTCTGAGCCAAGGCCAGAGAACATTCAAGCTGCATACAGACCACAAAGGAGCCACCAGCTGGCCTTTCTTTGGGGATCTGGGATTGGCCAATGTTAGGAAGGAAAACAGAATGTGGGGTTTACAAATGGCTTTTAAGGGATGAGATTGGGGGGGCATCCAGGTTGAGAGAGGGTTTGTGAAGAGTGAAAATAAACATTTGACCCAAAAGTAAGGCAGCGGTGGGCAGGTGGTCCAGGTGGCACAGGTGATAAGCTGGTCCTTGAAGTGGCTGAACCAAAGAAAAAGGGTGGGAAGTGCCAGGAATAGCATGGAGAACCAGTGGGGAATTCAAAAGTCAAATTTGAAAATCTGAAATGAAAGTAGCACCGGGGGATAAGAAAAAGCTCTCAGTTGAATCGACATGAAAGAGAGATCCTGAGATTCTCAAACCTTTTCTCCTTTTGTTAAGAGCATAACCCTAGGTGTGGAAATTGAATTGAGGTGTGAGCTTTTCGCAGAATTGTTGGGAGGGAAAACAGGAGCCAATGCTGGTCCCATTTCAACAGAAAATTAAAGAGATTTTAAAAGGGAAAAAAAGAAAGACGAAAAGATGGGAGTGTAGGGACCAAGCAAGGGTGGAAGAGGCTGGAAACTCTACTAAGGCCTCCGTTTAAATGTTATAATATGTGTTGTACACCTGAAACTAATATAATATTATATATAGGCTGCAACTTAAAAATTAAAAAAATTAAAAATAAAATAAAAAATGAAAGTTGTAATAACATGTTTAGCAGGCAGGAACTTGTTCCAAAAGACAAGAAATATCCTATTAGCTTATTTTCCTCAATCAAATTAAGTTGGGCTGCAAACCTTCACATATCAGGGCTAGAGAGAGGTTCATATCAATGGTGTGTATGTGTGGTTTTTTTAAACAGCTTTATTGACATATAATTCACATGACCATACAATTCAGCCTTAAAGTGTATATATATAATTCGATGACTTTCAATAAATTCAGTTATACAACCATCACAATTTTAGAACACTTTCATTACTCTAGAAAGTAGCCCTGTGCTCATTAGCAGTCTCCTAACCCTCTTAGCCCTAGGCAACCACCAACCTACTTTCTGTCTCTACAGATTTGCTTATTTTGGACATTTTAATAAATAGAATCATATAATATGCAGTCCGTTGTAACTGGATTCTTTCACTTAGCGTAATGTTTGCAAGGTTCATCCATGTTGTAGCATGTAGCATGTATCACCTCATTCCTTTTTATGACTGAGTAATATTCCATTCTGTGGATATGCCTCCCTTATTTAGCCGTCCACCAGTTGATGGACATAAAACAAAGGCTGTTTCTACCTTTTGGCTGTTACGAATAATGCTACTAAGAACATAAGTGTATAAGTTTTTGGTGGATCTATGTTTGCATTTCTCTTTGGTATTTACCTAGAAACCTAATTCCTGGGTCACATGGGAACTCTGTGTTTGGGATGTTGTGTTTTATTTTTAAGGTTGTAACAGCTACAAGGGGTTACCCATACATTTTGGGGAAGGATCTCTGATCTTCAGCCCACATGAACAATGCAAGTTGGTCATTGCCCATGTCGCCTATTTGAAAGTTATTCGTTCTGCTATTTCCTGTGACCCCTTAGTCCCCCTGTGCCAAACTCTGCAGTGGAACTGCCACTGTTTGGCTAGGCTGGAGTGCTTATGTCCCTGGCAGCCATGTGCCACCCCCGTCAGAAGCCCAGCTACCTTCTGGGATATCATATAGATGGAGCAACCCGCTTTTACTGCTCCTTAAAAGACATGGTACCATCAACACTAAATATAATCATCAACTTAATTTTTTCCTCTATAATTGCACCAGTGTTGAGAGTTCCCATTTGTGTTTATTTTAGTTTAATGTTTTCAGTGATGTCTTAAAGTTGTTTTAGTTTGTTTTGCTGTAATAGCTAGAGACGGTACATTTCTCTTTATTATTTTTTTCCTTGTTTAGATTTCTTTTCAGTTAAGTAGACCATGTTCTTTGTCCCACTTAATGAATAGAATCTGGGCTTTTGGTAAATATGCAAATATGTATTTATATACAAGAATACACAAAAATCCCAGATTCTTTATATGTACTATTTTTAATAGTGAAAGTTTTATCAGTTACATTGTCATATTTCCACATTACCTTTTATGTATTTATCAAATCCATTGATCTTTTCTCTTTTATTTCTTTAACAGTAAGCCATTCTCTCATCTTTACTTTTCATTTATAATATAATTTAGACAGTTTTAATGCATAATTCATTACTTTGTTTGAAATTTATTTTATATCACCAGGACCCATGGTACAATAAATCATTTTTATTTAAGTTGCCATCTAACAATATTTTTTTCCACTTTTATATTGTTTCGAATGTATCATTTATTACATTTCTTCATTTGAGTTCTGTTTCTGAAGTATATGTCAGCCCAGCGATTCTTGTTTTTAATACAGCTCTACACAATTTCAATAACTGTAGCTTTATCATTTACAATTCAGTAGGATGGGTCCACATTCATTTCTTAAAAAAAAAAAAGTCTGTTATTCTTTATTCCTCCAGATGAAGTTTACTATGTATTTATCTGGTTCTAGAAAGTGTTTCAGTAAGTCTTAGTAGATGTTGGATTAATTTATAAGTCAATATAGGAAATACATTCATCTTTACCACCTGAACCGGCTCTATGCCCTTAACTATCCCTTCAAAGCCCCTGGGCTCATCCCATGTCCCCTGGAACGCCCAGTCCCCTTGCCTCCTCTCTCTCAGAGGAAGTCGGATGTTGACTCTTGGCGTAGGGAGCATCGCTCCATTTATTCACGTTTTTTCTGATTCTCTTAACAGAGTTTTACAATTTTCTTTAAGTTAAATGAACACAGAGGTATTTAATGTTTTGTATTACTATTGCAAATAGCATTTTTTTCCCCTGACTTTTTATTTTTAAGCTATCTGGGATTATTATAAGGAAAGCTTATTGATTTTTTGAGGATTTATTTCTGCAATTTTGAGCAAGTCATTTTCTAGTTAATTTTCTAGGAATATAACATATCATCTAGAAATATCGATACTTCTATTTTTTTCTTTACCATCTTTCACTTCTTTTCTTGAATAGTCATCTGCTAATATTTCTAAAGCTAGGTTAAATGGGAATGGTAACAACGGGGCATCGCTGCGTTGTTTTCTTTGGGTATAAAATTAATGCTTCACAATAAATGTGCTTACCCTTTCCACTAGCCTAAGATAGAAATTCTGTACAATTAAAAAATTCATTAAAAATCAATGCTGAATTTCACTGAGTTCCTTCTTGGCACATATTTATTAATTATATGTATCTAGGAGTTCTTTGAATATGTTACATTATTAAAAAGTTTTTTTTTTTCATGTGTACTAGATTTACCTGACTGGCACAAACTCGACTTGATTAGTAATGATTTTAAATGTTCAGTATTTTCCTGTAATTTTCATAAGAGAGGTAAACCATTAAGTAGGCATCTTCGCCCCATCTCCTCCCTTCATTCCTTCTAGCCGTTCTTTTTTCCCCCCTGTCTTCTTCTCTCTATCCCCCTTTCCCCTCCTCTCTCCTCCTCTGCCCTCCTTCTCTTCCTCCTTCTGTTCCTGCTCTCCATCCCTTGCTTCTGGTTTGCCTTTATCAGGTACAGGAGTCATAAACTTACTTCATAAACTAACCTAGTTAATAATACCATCATTCTCGAATATGAGGTCCTTTATATAAAAAGTTTGCTGGAGAAATTCTTCTGTGAGCCCAGTTGTAACAAATATCTTATTCGAGGGATAGACAAGGGAATTAGAAGTTGTACAGGAGAATTATATATTCTGGGGTGCCCTTTGGGAAATCAATACCCCAACCTTGAATGACTTTGGGGGTGATATGGGTGGGCACATGATCCAATGGTTGGATACATTCACCCGGTGGGCATGACACTTATAGATGGTGGAAAACATTGCGACGGTAGAATTTATCTTGTCTGGGATACAACTGGGCATGACAAGTAAGGAAGCAGGACAGGCAGATGTTTTCTGTTCCCAGAACTTCTCTATCTCTGGTAGTTATCTTTTCAGCCAAAGAATTTTCCTTGGCCATTTGGTCCTGGATTTTCGGATCTGAAATATATTCTTGGTCAGATACTGCCCATGCTTTGGGAGCTGCATATGACTTCATTTTGGGAAGGGACTTCCCAGATCCTTCTCTTTCCCCAAGAGTGAAAGGTGGAATTTTAAGGTTATTCTTTTCATTTCAGCATTTCTTATAATGTCTTTCAATTTTGGGGTAGCTCATGGACCCTCTTTTGAATTTCAAGTTTAGAAAGCTGTTAAGTGAGACTCTCCAGACCTCTTGTTGACTTCAATCCTGAGCCTAACTTTGCAGCAATGTTGATTGATGCCTACGTGGTTGTCTTTCAGAAGAGGACCAAGGACCATCATCTCTAATTGCTGCCCTCTTGTGACCTTACCATTGCTGCATTTGTTTTTCTTTTTTTTTTATCTTGGCGCCCATATCTCATGGTGTGGATCTTCATTCCGTTTCTATTTATTGCTGTTTCTACTATGTTAGAGACAGTGTGGTGTGTTGTTATGAGCAAGGGCCTGCAGCCAAACTGCCTGGGTTCTAACACCAGCCCCAACACTTAAAATCAGAATGACCTTAGCCAGTTATTTAACTCCTGGTGTAACCTGGCTTCTCCACCTATATGATGGATCATAACCAGTCCCTTCATAGAATGAATGATATCTATATATAAGGCTTTGTAAAGTGTCTGGGAGAGGTCGAGTGTTCTATAAATACCAGCTGTAGCTCTATTGTTACAGTCTACTGGTGTGGTAAAGCTGTAAATTAGGTTTTCTCTGGTTCTGTGTATCCTCCAGTTAAAAATTCCTACTCCAATGCAATGTGTGTGTTTTCCCATACCAATTCTTTGACAGCAGCTGGGTGTCCTACAATACAACTCAATTCTGTAGTGTCTCCACTTCATGTCCAATTTTGCTTTGATATTTCTTTCTTTCTGCTACTTTAAAATAAGTGGTCATGCACCATGCTCCTGTTGGCCTTCAAAAAACACCAAGCTGGTATTCTAACCAGGGCCATTGTTCAGGATCGACTTCCCTTCCCCAGTTTGATCGCAGTAAGCTTAGGTTCCTTTTTTATCTCCCTGGGTCAGAGGCCTTCCTTACCTTCAGCTTTAACAACTGCCATTGGCCCAGCACAGATAACTTCTTTCTTTGCCACTCACAGCCCCGCATATTGATCCTTATGACCCAGATGGGGCTTAATTTGTTACTGGGACCTTGGTGCTTCCCATCCTCAGGTAAGGACTCCCTGTCCTAGCACAGTCTGTCCACTGGAAAACTTGGACCAAAGGGAGGAACATTTGGTCATTTTGCCAACAGAGCTTTCGAGGATCTGTGTCTTTTAAGATTAGTTTTGGATCATACCTTACTTGGTTTTATTGTTTCTATTGATTTAAGACATTTGACTTTTCTTTTTTTGGCCAATTTGGTTTGGAGGGAGTCCCCTGGGGATGCTGCAACTTGACTTGTTGAAAAAAAAAAATTAACTATTAGGCATTTAGTTTATGTGCAAAATTATAATTGATCTTGGATATGAGAGACACCCTAACAGCTTTTTACTTTATCATCTCACGAAGGACAAATTATTCTGTGAATTGTTGTCCATGTTCAACAATTCCTTTAACATCTTTCAAATGCCAAGGTCTTTCCAGATTAAAAAAAAAAAAAAGAATCTGAATAACTCAACCAAAGAGCCACCTGCAAAACTCAATTTCTGATGGTGATTAGATTTGTCACAGAAACTTGATTACTGATGATGGATCCGGTATTCTCGGCCTTGTTCTAGCCAAAGACCTACTTTAGTCCATCAGTTCCTAACAATTTCATTTATTGAAACCACTACATTACCGTCAAATACCTTGTGGACCTATGAAAGCAAGTGGCTTTAAGCATTTTCAACAGAGCCTGCCCATGATGAATATCAAGAAGTATTAATGGATCTCCATAGTAATCGATTATTCACATGATCATAAATAAACTGCATTTCTTCACTCTTCCTGGCCTTTAGGAGGCCCACGAATGGGGAAAAAATAACATATAATAATGAAAAGGCTGGGGTTGTTTTGCGAGATGTCAAGGTTTTGAGGTCAGGTTCCAGCAAAGACAGAATCATTTGAGAAGGTTATTAGCCATCTCTTGGCCCCAGCTGTTCATTATCCGCCAAATTCTTGAAGATCGCGGAGACTTATCTGGAAGGGCAGAGCTGCACAATGAGGTGACACGTACTGACCAAGAGGTCCAGTCCACTAGATGGAGGCAGTGTGCTAGATGGTGAGCTCTGGAGGCAGGGACTGTGTTTTGTTGCTTTTCTGTCTTTAGCGGTGAGCACACCGAAGGGCTTGAATGTTTATTGAATGACCGAGTGAATGCTCTGGAACTTTGGGGAACGGGATGTCCTAGCGAGGCTCTAGCATTTCACTTTTGGAAGGTCTTCTTTCCCCCTTGCCCTCAAAAGTCAAAGAGCTGAAATAATGGCTTGTAGCCACGAATGTATTTTAGAATCACTTTGGAACTCTAAAAAAGGTGATCCTTGGGCCCCATCTCACAGATCCCGACTTAATCAATCTGGGTTGGGGCCCAGGCATCAGTATTTTTCAGAAGTTTTCTCATGTGACACTAATGTACAGCCAGGGTTGAGGACTCCTGGTCTAATAGAAAGACTGATGTAATGGTCTGAAGTTAAACACCCAAGATCAAGTGTATTAGAATCCACAGTTGATCAGGGCTGGTTGGGGAGCTTGCTGATGAATAAGGAGTGTGTCTTATGTGTAGTTAAAATCTTGGAAATTAATTCTAGAATCTTCTTTCAGGGCTTCTCCTCTTTTTCACTTCTATTGCTTTCTGTCTTTACTCTCTGTTGGGGGCAGAATGACCGAGTAGTCTAGGAAGAAGAGACTTGGATTCTGACCCATCATCTTACAACCACTGTGACATCCAAAATACCTGACATCATGGAATCTCAGCTTTCACATTGGTGAAACAAAGACTTCAAATTTTAGAATCTTTCCAATTCTAAATAAGGTTTGGTATAAATGTGCATTTTTGAAGTAATCTTTTCCTTCAGTAGAAGTCTATGAGGTTCGTGGTATTCAAACCCAAAGAGCGTGTTAGGAAAATGATTTACACTGATGTCACAATTATGTACATCCCCCTGCTCTAGTCTGTGGATAATCCCCAAGATTGCAGCAATCCGTCTACAGATTTGTTTCCTCTTAGTTTTCTTGAAGAATGAATATTAAAGGATGGCAAAGAACTAAGTAATTATTTTAGTTATCAAAAATAGTTATACTCATCAAATACTATATGTTTTGATGGGAAGGGAGGCCAAAATGAGAAAAGCAAGAAATTTCAGGTAATTGAAGCTTATAATTTTTGTCTTATTTAATATTTATAGTTATCAATGTTTATTAACTTCTTGCCATGTACTAGATGCTGTTTTAGAAGCTCTATGCATATTCACTCATTCAATACTCACAAAAACTATATGAAGTAGATTCTATTATTAGCTCAATTTTATGGATATGGGAATTGAGGCACATAAATATTAATTAACTTGTCTAAAGTTACTAACCAGGAAGTAATGCAACAGAAGTTTGAACTCAGGAAGACTAGTTCCTAACCACTAAGTAATACTGCCTCTAGAATAGCAGGTTTTACTTCTATGATGCATTCAGCAAACAGCCCATCTTACTTGCCTAAAGCCCTGAGGGGGTGTTATTTTTATCTCTTTTTTCTAGATAGGCTCTGAGAGTGTGAATAATTTATGCAAGATCATCAAACTTGTGTGCAACAGTGCTTGGATTTGAACTTGGTCCTGAATCTAGATTTGGTATTCTTTTTAGTCTCTTTAAACATTTGTATAGCACTTCACAATTTATAATTCATTTCTACATTTATCGTGTTGTTAAATCCTCACAACGACCTTGTAAGGTAAACTGTGAAAAATTTGAATGTTGTACCGGCTGGCTGTATTTAGGTGACACTAGCCATTCTAACAGATACACCCTGAAATCATTGACTTAACACAATATGAGTTTATTTCTCACTCATATACAGTCTAGTCCGTAATGAAGGTGATCATAATGGTGGTGATGTAGCTTTGCTCCACATGGTGATTCAGGGGCCCCTGTTAATGGAGGTGCTGACATCTTCATCCCATGAATTCCAAAGCTACTCCATCCAGAAGCACATGGGAGAAAGTGGAGAATTGCACAAGCTGTTTTGATGGGACAGGCTGGAAGTAGTGTCTGTCCCTTCCAACTATATCCCATTAGCCAAGACATTCCATGGCCGCTCCAAACAGAATGGAAGTCTGGAAAATGTAGACTAGGTGAGTGCTCAGGTATGAAGTAAAATGGGCTTGGTGAACAACTGACCAAAAATAATGAAAATACCATTATTTTTACTGGTTCTTGCTGTACACCAGGCACGCAACCATTATCTCAGTAAATTCTCATTACAGTCTTTGAGATAAGTCCTACTTCTTACAGATACAGACTTTGAGAGACATTAAGAAAAATCAAGTGACTTGCTCAAGATAGATGACAGGTGGCAAAGCTTGAATTCAAACCTGGGTCTCTCTGACCCTGGAGTCAGTATTCATAACCACTCGATAAGTTTTATGTCTTGCCAGGGCAAGTCAGGGGAGTGGCGTTCTGGTCCCACTTTCGCCATTAGTAGTACAATTCAGGACTTGAGTGATTACGTAGCTAAGAATGTTGGGGAGCTCTGATTACTTTCCATCTCTCTTCTCCAAGGAAATTTATCAAAGCTCTGAGTGGTATGGGAGTTGATAGAACTACGTGGTTTACTTTGAATTAGGCAGCCTTTTCTAAATCCTGCATTCATATACATTCAAACAGATGTAAAATGTTTTCCCCTGATTATTCCTGGCAGATTCTAGTTGCACCTGCAGTTAGGTATGTTAGCAGGGACCCAGGTGCCTTTCTTTTCGTTGACATTTAACACTGGTATGCCTACATGTCACCTGGGATCTTACTGAAATACAGATTCCACGTTAGCAGGTCTGGGGTGGGGCCTCATCTTCTGCATTTCAGACAAGCCTCCAGGTAATGTCCACTCTTCCAGTCCATCAACCATACTTTGAATAGCAAGGATCTGAAACTTGTGTAACAAATAGAACCAGCCTGCTCCCTCCTCAGTTTATTTTAGCAGTTTGTTCTTATCTGTGGTTTCACTTATTATATTGTCCTATAGCTAATGGGATAGGTGTCTGTCTCAACTAGATTCTGAGTTCTTGAGGGCTGAGACCATGTGTACTTGAAACTTTTATGTCTGGCTTAGTGCCTGATTCATAATAGTTGCTAAATCCATGTGTTTTGAATGAATGGCTGCAAGTGAAGATACGGAGAGAGTCTCCATGGAGTCCCGCTCTTGAGATAGTACTGTCAACGGCATTACTTCTCACCCTACAGGGTGTGATGTGAAAACTGTTAGCTGGCCATCCATAGGTCCCACAGGGCCTTTCATCCTTTTGGTTCTTTTGCTGTTCATATGGGACTACGATGGAATGAAAGACCAAAGAGTAGAGGGATGCATCAGAAATTGCCTGGCTAATGTTTATTTGGGGAAAGAGGAGAAGGATCTGGAACACACAATCCATAACTTTCCAATCAGCCAAGAATAACTAATTGCAGTTCTTATTTGGCTATCTTCTTGTATGTGCTCGGTTTTGGATATGGGAGTACATTTGCAACCCAAACAAAACAAAACAAAAACGCTAAAATACACAGCCTTCCCCAACAAAAACCCTTAACATATTTTATTTTTCTATAGAAAAACCTATTTTTTTTAAGGAATCAGAATATCTGAGGGCCTTAGCTGTCTGAAAAATGGCGTGGTGTCAAATCACTTTGTAAAGACACTTCTTCCCCTTTGAGGTTACCTGATGCCACTGGTCCCTCCAGTTCTGACCAGTGACAGAAAAAGAGGGCACGGCCATCAAGTGACAGAGGAGAGAGCTGGTTTCTATCAAAAGTCCGAATGGCATGGGGACAAAACCTATTTGTAGAGGGCGAGGTCTCGGAAGGGAGTCAGATAGGCAAGAAGGAGAAGAAGATAAAATTTCTGTAGAGCTATGGAGTTAAGTCACCAAACTCTCAAAAATCTGATGGGACTGTGGTGTCTCTGCCCAGGGAGACATGTACATGTACAATTTGCATCTGATTTCAGTGAGGTTGGGGTGTTTTTATACCCAGGATTAAAAAACCCTGGACTGAAGAGACATGAAGACTAGGGTAATGGTTACATCAGACAGGATTTAGAGTCAGAGTCTCAGTCTTCCCTCTACCCTATATGTTCCCAAATGGAATTTCACAGAAGTTCTAGTCATGGACATCGTTCTACCTTTTGTTAGTTAGGCTGCTCAGAGAAAGCTTGGCTTCTTTTTAAACACTGAAACAATCTCAGAGATGATTAGAGATGTCAACAGCCATGGTAATTTTTCTGCATAGGTCACTGTGTTAGTTCTGCTTCTTTAGTGGCATTGGGTTTTATTGTCCCAGGTATGGGTATAACGTTTCCTATCAAAAGCTATCTCACATACTCTGTTCATTATTCCCTCCACCCGCAGTGCTATCATTAGATGAATACCAAGCGTTCTGGTGGCTGGTTCTTAGTGCTGCTTGGAGTAACTATTTTCAGCTTAGATAATGTTAATATTTGCAGTAATAATGCAGAGGGGGAAGAGGAAGACGATGCAGCTTATGTTCACCATCAGAAAACACAGTGATTTCTTCTTTTGGAAATCCGCGCAGTTGTCGTGATTTCTGATTCAAAGACAGAACACGGGTTCCTCAGTTCTCTGACCTGTACCTCCAGTTCATGAAAGAGATGACTGAAGGTCTTGGTCCCTCCCTTGGGGCTGGGCTCATTTCAACAATGATGCATTTCTTATTGGAGCTCTGCATCTGGGGTGGCAAAATTGACTGTACATATTAATGGAATGCTGGGGGACATCTTACCTCTATCACTCTGTTGAAAAGGATGGTCACGGTAAAGCACAAAATTCTAGATTTCATGGGGTCTGTTTCTCATTGGTTGGCATATCAGGTAAATTATGCCTTTATATCTGATGGAGACTCATCATTTTGACATTTTGGCAACTAGCCTCCATTTGCTCTCCTAATAGCACTGAATTCTTCTTTTGGAGAGTCACCTCTTTCCTGATGCCACAGTCTAGCAAGGCTGGTAACCAGGTTCCCTGTCTTCCCCTGGCCAAGGGAGAGGCTTGTGAATCAAACAGAGCCAATAGTACCCTCCATCTCCTGGGATTTAAGTCTTAAACAGTGTGACTAAGGGACTGTAGATGGCTGGAGACCAGTCATTTCTAATAGCAGATCTCCAACAAGAGCCATCCCATCCCAGGCTAATTAAATCAGAATCTCAGAGGATGGGGTCAAGACATCAGTGTCCTTTAAAAGCTTTAAAATCTCCCTTGATGCTTCCAGCATGCAGCCAGGGTGAGAACTGCTACCAAAAGGGCTGCTTCTGAAGCCTGCAGACCTGCCTAGTTTCCATGCCTAATTCACTATCCTTCTTGTTGAGTCTATGAGCTCCTAAAAGCCTTCCTTTAAATCCTCAGATTACTTAATTAGAGTTGGTTTTGTTTCCTACCGCAAATGGCCCTTGATATTAAAATAAAAACACACACACTATTGTATGGATAAGTTTTACTCTGAACCCAATGTAAGTAAGCCACCCTGCCAAAAAAACCAAAACTAATGGATTTGACATCTTAAAGCCAATAGTATTCTTCCTTTTCTAATGGAAAAACCCAATTCGCTTGTGAAAGATAAGCCCATTATTCCAGTAACACAAGACTGCGGATTTGTGTGGCATAAGGAAAATTTTTGAAGACTCCCTGGGAAGTTTAAGCAAAAGGATACTCTAAGAACTGGCATGTTCTTTTTTTCTTCTTTAGACCTGCTGGAGATAAATTAACCTGTAGCTAAATAGCTGCTTAGTGGCAGCAACCATGTAAATCAGGAGACTTTGTAGGCTTTCTCCAAAGGTAGTTGGCAATGTGGACCTTCAAAGAGCTTCTTAGTGTCTTAGATTTTCCTGTTGGAATAAGAATGATAAGTGGCCAGTGCAAATGGAAATTTTCCTGAAAGCCAGATTTCATTTTGATTGTGCTGCAATTCCAGAAAAGAGTCACTTTGGTTTATGCTTCTCCCCAGGTACATAGCTGAATTTCAGGCTTCTGAACAAAGGTGCAGAGGTATCTCATGCAGATTTCCTGTAAGAAGAAGGAATTCATAATTTGGTGGGCCATGCTGTGAATTATTTATCTACATTTACAGTCTCATCGCTTTTAATCGTAGTCAAATACTGAAGCAGAGTGATCTTGATAGGAAATAAATGCATTCTTTATTAAGTGCAAAGAAAGGAGAATTATACCTTGTTGTAAAAGGATTCACCCACATCTAGTCCTTGAGGATGTTGTCAAGGATATTAACGGCCTTACAGAAGTTAAAATGCAAGTGTCACTTTAAAACCATCAGCTCTCCTTTCAACTGTAGACCAGCAACCCCTGCAGCTACTGGACTTCCTTGTAATATCTGTGAAGTAGGGGCTTAGGCTCCCGGGACAGCACACAGGGCCGGCGTTGGCAGCTCTCGAGGTAGCTCTGGCATCCCTTTTGCAGCATTGTTTTCCAGTCTAATGCATATGTTAGTTTAACATGCCCAAAGCACAGCTTTTGAATTCGACTCCCAGACATGTTCTTCCCAGCTCCATACGGATGACTTCCAAATCCATTCTCTTTTCAGCATCTCCACTGCCACCATTCATGTTCAGTTACCGTAAAACCCTGCCAGGCCTCTGCTACAACTTCCTAACAGGTTGCCTTGCTTCCACTCCTGCCATCATCCTCCCAACTCTGCAGTTCATTCTTTTACAATACAGCTAGTGATATTTTGAATATGCAACTCAGATTATATCACTCCCTCATTTAAAAGCCTCAAGGGGGTGGCTCCATAGTGTAGTGGTTAGCATGTCTGCTTTACACGCAGAAAGTCCTGGGTTCGTGCCCTGGGTGGAGCCATGGACCACACCCCAGGAGCACCAGGTCCCGGGTGCACAGGTGCACACAGCGAGTGTGTAGGAGGACACACCTCGCCCTCAGAGATCTAGTTCTTAAGGGGAAACGGCAACATCCATACATGGAGGAGGGGGGAATTAAAAGAGTGGGGAAAAATGCCTCTAATAGCTTCGCATCTCAAAATAAAACCCAAACTCCTTATGGTAAGGTCCTATGATAAGGTGCCTGCTTTCTGCCCCTACCTTGTATAAGTCTTCCTTGTGTGTATCATGTTCCGGGCACAATAGCTTTCTTCCCGTTCCTTAAACATACCAACCTCATTCCTACCCCCCAGAATCCTTGCAATTGGTGTTCTCTTGCTTAGACTCTTCCCCAAGTCTTTCTGTGGCTACTTCTTGTTACCACTCAGCTCTTAGGCCCCGGGTCATCTCTTCTGAGAAGCTTCCCCTGACTACCCCGTCTAAGGTAGCCTGAAATCTTTAGCACCTCATCCTGTTTTCTCTTCATAGAACTTCACTTTTTTTTGTCCTTTTCAACTGTTTTTCCCCACTATAACCTAAATGCCACAAGAACATGGATTTTTTTGTGTGTGTCTCCAGTACTTAGAATACTGCCCAGCACAAGGTGGGTAATGGTAAACCCCAAAATAAAACCTAATGTGCAGCCCAACATTCAACAAGTAACATAAATCACCACACTGAAATATATAACTTTAATAATAAGAAAATGACATTCTTTTATTAAATTTATTTATTTTAATTAGTTTCAAGTATACAGTACATTGGTTAGACATTTATATAGTTTATAAAATGATCCCCCTAATTGCTCCTCCTCTCCTCTGGCCCTCTACCTAGCCAATATATTAATGCTAACTGCATTCCCTATGCCGTGCTCCCCATCCCCATGCCCATCTATCAACTACCAATTTGTACTTCTTTAACCTTTCACCCCATTCTCCCAGCCCCCCAATCCCTCCTCCCCTTTGTCCATCACCAAATTGCCCACGATATTTGTGAGTCTGTTTTTTATCAGTTTGTTCTTTTTGTTCCTTGGATTCCGCATATAAGTGAAATCATATGGTATATATCTTTCTCTGTCTGACTTATTTCACTCAGCATAGTAACCTCTAGGTCCACCCATGTCATTTGCAAACGATTTCATTTTTTTAAATGACTGAGTAGTAGTCGTAGTCCATCGTATATATGAACCATAACTTCTTTATCCAATCATCTGTAGATGGGCATTTAGGTTGCTTCCATATCTTGGCTATTATAAATTGTGCTGCCATGAATATTGAGGTGAATAGATCTTTATAAATTATTGTTTTGATTTTCTTTGGATTAATACCCAGAAGTGCAATTGCTGAGTCAAAAGTTATATCCATTTTTAATTTTTTGAGAAACCTCCATACTGTTTTCCATAGCAGCTGTACCAATTTGCAATTGTGACATTCTTTTTGAGAAAAATAAACAGTTATTGTAGCTCATATAAAACCCAGTTACCTTGTGACCATGTTTAGATATAATGTCACTTTGAAAGAAATATCATTCCATCCTCCAAAATAATCAAAATAGAATTTGAATCTTTACTGCAGTATGAAATAAGAACTCCAAAGCACTGTAAAACTTCTTCAACATTCTTTTTCTTCATTTGGTTCTTTTTTGCTGTCTCTAGGAGTGGAGGATTGCAACCTATTTATTAATGCTTTTTTTTTTACCTCATTTACATTACAAAAACAAATTTTGAAAATTAAAATATGAAAAAGAACACAACATAGCAAGACAGTATTCTGTTAGTACAGACACATTCTATGTTTACTTAACCTTTCTTCAAAATTACTGGTGAAGTTTGTGTTGAGTAATATGTGCACACAAAATAAAAGCCCATTAGAACCTAAATATGCAATTAAAGTAACAACTGTTGCACTGCAGTTGCCAGATCTTGTTTATTTGAGCTACGGTGCTAGACTAACCTAGATTCAAATCCTAGTTCTGCCATTCGCTGTCAGTGTGCTCTTGGACAAGTCATGCAAGCTCTTTGAGCCTTGGTCTCCTCACGTATAAAACAGATACTACTACTAATGGTGAGCTTATGATATCTTCTGTGAGGATTAAATGAGATCATGTATGGAAAGCATTTAGCACAGTTCTGGATTTCTGGTAAATCCTTTATAAGGGTCAATTTTAACACCTTTAATGACTCTTGTCAATGGGACTGAATAAGATGTAAAAGCATTTTAGTAACTCTCTAGGAAGCTTCTCTAACACCCTCTGTCTCCACCACCACCCCACAAGGCCCACCCCAGACTCACTTTGTCTTCCTTCCTTTTTTAATCTTTTCTGTCAGTCTGAACCTGAAGGCTATATTGAGAGAAGATTTTTTTCAGCGATGCCTTGTGCCCTAATTGATACATGATGTGTGGTTTGCCTAACTCAGGAACCATGCGGCTGGACCTTTTATACCCTCCTGTTGTACCCCATTCCTCAACTAGGGCCATATATATGGTTTTCTCAAATCACCTCTACAAGGTCTCTCCATATTGCTGGCGTAGGCTTCCTCATAGCATGGGGGGTCTCAGAGTAGTTGGACTTTTTATCTGGTACCTGGCTTCTTCTCAGAGAGAAAGTAGAAGCTGCCAGGGCTTTTAAAGCCTGGACTTAGAAGTCCTGGAACATTTCTTCCATCACCTTCTATTAGTCGAAGCAATTGTGAGTCCAGCCCAGATTCAAGGGGAGGGGAGACTCCACGTCTTGATGCAGCATGTATATACAGGGATGGGAGGGGTTGTTGGCAGCCATCTTTGGTGGCTATTTGTCATAGTGAGAAAGTGTCCATTCCCTTCCTGCAAAGGGGTGGTGGGAGGAGATAGACTCCTCACACACAGTACACTCTCTACAGCACCGCCACTCAGCTCCTTGTCCTTTTTGTACACTAACCTGTGAGGGTAGGGAGGTAGGAGGGCTGATTCTTTACCCCAGTGACTCTCAAAGAGTCCTGTGAGGAAGTGTCGGCAGTTGACTAAAGCTGGTAGCTCCTTGAACTTAAGTATGAACTTTTAGAGACTTTTTTTTTTTTTAACTACTGCATTGAGCGAGTAAAAGAGAAACTACCACTTAGTATTCTGCTGTATAGAAAAGATCCTCCTCAATTTTTTCCCATGTTAGCCTTGCGGTTCTTTTCTCTACCCAGCTAATTTCAGTAAGTAGGCTCTCTATTCGAACTCAGGAACTGTGTAGGTTCAATTACTTATCAGATAGATCCATACCATCTGAACTTTGGATACTCAAGAGAACTTTGATTATTCTTTTGATGAAGCATGGAGACCAGCTAATTCCCTGAGTGGTATCCTTCACTATTTAGACTTGCATCCAAACTCTCATATGTTTAAGTAATGAGATGCTTATAGTTTATTTATTTGGGTGTTTTTTTGGGGGGAGGGAGGGGGATCTGTAGTCCCAGTCTAGAATGTAAGCTTTATTGAAGACAGGGTGTGGGTCTGTCCTAGCTCTATGATTTATTTACAGTGCCTGGCATGTAATAGATGCTTGACAAATAGTTGCTTTTTTGAATGAGTGAAGAGAATGTTATGTGTAGAAGCTTACTGTTCCCTGAAACCAGAGTGAACATTCCCACCTCTTCATTTTGGTTTTGTGCAGTTAGGGTTTAGACCAAATCGTAGGACCTCGCAGAGTTATTTTGCTTCCACATCCTCTTGTCAGATCTAGCTCATACTTACATAAGGTTGTAATCTTTTTGGATGCCACCCAAGCCATTGGCTACTCTGTAAGCTTCACCAAAACTATTTTGATGAATTTGCATTTAGTAAGCACTTATTATATGCCAGCCCTGTGGTAGCTGCTGTGGAGTTTAAGAAAGAAATGGAAAATATGGTCCTGGCTATTAGAGAAGTTCTTCAAGGCTTTCGATAGCTGAAGGTTTGGGTTTGGCTTTCAGGGCCCTCTAAAACGTGGCTCTTGCCCTTCCGCACCCACATATGCACCCCCCTGCATCCCTTCACTGGATCAGGGTAGTCTTATCACTATCTCACAAACTTGGCACATTCATTCTTACCTTTGTGCTGTGTTAACTCCTACCTCCCCCTCAACCTACAGTATGCAGTTATTATCTCAATTATACAAATAGGAATATTGAGACTTCTTACAAAGAGGAGTTTTAGGCTGGGTTTTTCAGGCCGATAAGAGATACGATCTCCATTTTATAGATTATAAAAGAGGCTTAGGAGGGTTAAGTAACTTTTCAAGATGGAGTCAGGATTTAAATCTAGAGCTTTCTGACTAAATCTGTACTCTCATAGGGTTGATATAAGAATTAAATGAGGTAAAGTATAAAGCCTCCCATCACAGTGACTGGCGCATGAAGGCACTCAAAACCATTAATTTCCTTAGAAGTCACATTTATTCCCTATTAATAAAGCAAACAAACAAACAAAAAATGCATAGGTTATTCTTTGTTAAAACTCAGTGCAGTTCATAACAAAATAAAGGAATTTATGTGAGGTCTTCCTTCGAACACCTGCAATCCTCAGATTCTAAATCATAAAGCGGGGTATTCAAAATGCCTCCAGCACGCGTGTTGCTGTCCGTGGTGCTGACACAGCACTGTCCAGTCTCTTCCAGGAATTCGACTCTAAATGTCAGGCTAAAGAGGGGTGATGAAGAAGAGAGCAGGAACAACAACAACAACAACAAAACCAAAGTGGACAGAAGGCCTTCGAAAGGCCTATTTGCTTGCAGAAATTTCCAAGGAGAAAAAAGGGAGGACTTTGTTCACTATTCTTTTCAAATACAGATATCTTTTGTTATTCAAACTCAGGAATCAAAAGCTACACATACATTTCAGTTAAATCTCTTGCTCTCCAAAGTCTTGCTGCTGGGGCTATCAGAAAATCAGGATCAAACAGATTTGTATGACAGTATCTCTCACTGTATAAGCTTGCTATTCAATCTCAGAAATTAAAATAATTTAGATAATGAAGGACGGTGGTAATTGCTGTTTATTTGTCCTGGTAGTGTTTATTGAGCCTTCTATGTCACATGGATTGTACTTGGCAACCAGACATAGAGTAGTGAACAAGAAAGATGAGGTCACTGTTGTCATGGAGATAACATTTTTGTGAGAGAATGAAGATAAATAAATATAAATAATTTGAGATACTAATAAGCAGTATGAAGCAAATAATCAGCAGTTAACAAGAAAGCAAGTTACCTTATTTGGGGGGGGGAAATATGTATGGAGAATATTATATATAATTGAGAATACTAAGAATTATGAAAATTTACCTAGTGCTGTATGCCTTGCGCTATCTCAATACCTTACCTGTATTATCTCATTTAATAATTGCAACAACTCTATGAGGTGGCCACTATTATTATCCCCACTTTATAGACGAGATGACCGAGCACAGGAAGATTAAATGCTTGCCCAAGGTCATGTGCTAAGGCAGTGGTAGAGTTGAGATTTGAGCCCAGATGATCTGGTTTCAGAGCTCACCCCAGAATCTGAGATACCCAGAAGCCAGTGGTGAAGGAGAGAGGAAGATGCTATGAGAAGAATGGTTCAGGGAAGCAACCTGCTCATGCACACAGGCAGAGGAGTTTAGAACCTCGGGGGAGAGAGGGCTTTCAGAGAAGTGCATGCAGAACTTTGAATCTTGCTTTTGCAAAGCTTAACCTTCTGTTCTTCACAAATCAATCTTCATTTTTCTTTCCTGTTACACCAGTGATTCTATTGCTGAGACCTGATTCCTAATGAGATTTCGCTCTACTAGCTTCTAGATAGAGCTGCATCCCATCACTCATGAGAAGTCAGCTTTAATCAGGGATTTTTATGTTATTACCTTCCGTCTCTGAGAGGAGCTTCACAGACAGGGAAAGAGATGGAATGTCAGTTTGGTTTATGGAAAGTTTTGCATTGAAATCTTTTAACACTTCTCTAGATCGTCCATTTTCCTTTGTGTGAAGGAAAATTGGTGATATCTGAACTTGAGTCTCCCTAATCTGGGAGAAATGGTTTACTTCTCCCTTTTTTTTTTTTTACAAAGGAGTACACCTCAAGGTTCTTTTAAATAAGCGGGTTAGTACATTTACTATATGAATCTAGTTGCCAAAATTTTATTGATAACTTATACCTTCAGTAATATTCCTGTTATATAAAGTGAAGTACGTCCAAGTGTATTTGTAACTTTATTCCGGAGACTTCCATTCCCTGGGAATTCTTCTCTTGGCTACCAAAAAGTCATTTGATGGTTTCAAATGTGGCAGGGCATAAACTGGTTGATTTTTCAATAGCGTTTCAGTGTTTATTCCAAGCTTTTCTCACCTCTCAGTTCTGTGAATATAACTCCTCAATTATTTACTTGTTCTCACTGAGTCTTGGCTTACTGTTTTAATATGCAGCAGAGACAGTCACCAGAGTACACCCGCTTTCATCATTCATCTCAAACAATGTTCACCAAAGTTCTCCCTTCAAAACCGCCTAAGGAATCATTGTTTTGAAATCTCCCAGATCATGTAATTTTCTTCCCCTTCCAATTTAAGAAGTTTTATGCTATCTTTCATCTTCACCATCATTTACTGCCTATCTACTGTGGACAGAGTGAATCACTTTACGTTTGTTATTTCATTTAATTTTTATAGCAAGCCCATCAAATAGGAATCATGACAGATTATCGAACCAAGGCACAAAGAAGTTAAGTTGTTCCCAAAGAGCTTGTAAGAAGTGGAGTCAAGGTTCTAACCACAGCGCACGGGACTTTGAAATCAGCGCTTTGGCCCTCCGTCACGCATTCCCCTGTCTCTGTGTCCTTCCCTCATAATTCCTTAAATTACAAAGAACAAAACACGCCACACGAAAAACCCTTTGAAGTGAATGTTCTGTTCACTCAAGTTCATTAGTTGGTTTTCAGGAGACTCTCCAGCTAACTACCCCTTCTCTGTGCTTTTAGACAGGGAAGGTCAGAACTCTGCAACTTTGAACTCGCTGTCGCTTGTTTCTCCTGGCCAACTCGCTCAGAGGTGTGCTGCCAACACACCTTTTTCTCCATCCCTGTTGCATAATTCCCCCATGCTTGATTTACATTGGATTCCAAATCTGTTGTGAATTTTTAGTAAATCATAAATCCAGGCTACTTCCCCCTCTTACTCTGCACCCCCTCCCCATAGCCCTTTGATTATCTCCTATTCCCACTGTCATTAAAATTGAGACTTCACCTATTATGTCTGCCCGTCCTCTGTTATTTCAGGTCTGAGCAAAGCAGTGGGGACAGTTCCTTTCTTTGACCATCTGTTCTCTCTAGGAGGTTAATGTGGCAGTATTTGTAACAATTAGTGAAAAGTAGCCTGCTCTTTGATCCTTCCCACCTGTGGCTACAATTCTGGATTCGTTTTTTTCATGGCCAGGTTTTTTGACATCTGGGAATATGATTCCAAGACTATAAAATATTACAGTGACAAAGTGAAAGGTTTTGATGTTCGTCTTCCACAATAATAATAGCTTACATTTATTGAGCACCTACCATTTATTTGTTTGTTTGTTTGTTTAATTTATTGAGGTGACATTGGTTAATAAAATTACATAGGTTTTGAGTGTGCAATTCTATAATACATCATCTGTACATCATTGCATTGTGAGTTCACCACCCAAGTTAAATTTCTTTCCAGCACCATATATGTGATCCCCTTTACCCATATCTTCCTCTCTCCTCCCTTCTTACCTCTGGTAACCACTAAACCATGTCCATGAGTCTCTGTTTGTTTGTCATGTTCGTTTGTTTCTTTCAGATTTATATCCCACATACAGAGCACCTACCATTTATTGAGCTAGTAATTATTCAGGGTAAATTATGTATGGTATATGACATTTATCAGCACAACTACCCTATGAGTTCTGTTATTGTCTCCATTTTCCAGATGAGGAGATTAAGGCTGAGAGAGTTAAGCAATTTACCCATGGTTATGAGCTTAAAAGTGGCATGCCAGGACTTGAACCCAGGCAGTCCGATTTTGGTATTGTTTACTCATTCTGCTTCCCTGCCCAGTGGTGGCCGTGTTCTGGAAAGAGGTCTGTCATCTGAAGTTAGGAAACTGGGATGGGTCCTGAGCCTGCCATTTGTTAGTTGGCCGTTTAGGGAAGGGGACACTCAATTACTCTGTTTGTCATGAGGACAAGTTGTGTTAATGTGACATCCAATGAGAGTACTGCATGTAAAAGTTCTTCGTGGGCTATAAAGTAAAGGCTCGATGCAGCATTACGAGTATCATCTCCTCTCGTTTCTCTCCTTGAGGTGCAGCCTCAGTTCATCTAGATGTGAGTCAAAACACATGATGGGGCTGCAAGGCACTGGCATTTTGTTGAGCTCATGGGTTGCTTCGTCACTCTTTCTGCTACATTCAAACTATGAAAACACCCAGCCTTTGTTTGGCCCGTTGGAAGAACACAAAAATATTTGAAGGGTTTCTGAAATTAGACTTTACTTGATATTGGAGTTCTACTTTTATAAATCTACTCTGCCAAAGTTCATTTTGTTACAGGAGGCCTACCTCCCCCAACATCATTGCCGGGGTATAGAGCAGATGAAGCCTGGAAGGCATGGTGCTTGGGAAGAACCTCCCAAGGGTGGGGGGCCCTTGGAAGGAACAGGGTCCAGGACTGCTCAGTTTTCTGTGCCTAACTCCTTAGCATCTTGATTTTTAGGGAAAATACCTAATCGCTGGTATGACAGTACCTCAAGGGGGAAACAGCAATTTGTAGTAGAAAGAACACAAGGAAATCTGGGTCTTGTTGAATGCTGGCTCCCCACAATAACACCAGATTACCTGCAGCTAAGGCAAAGCTGAGCTCATTGCTAAATTTCATTGTATTGATATATGGCTCTGTTAGGGTTCGGTTGCAGTCAAGTGAACTGATGGAGTCTTAGTGCCTCAGAGGAAGGAGAGTCAAGTCAGGACATATATGAGGTTTTTAGGGGATCTTAATTAGGATTGGATGAGGATCAAGGTATAATGGATGAAGGTTAGTGGACACAGCAAGGCAAGAGTTTCAAAGTGTCTTGGAGTATCAATTGTCATTTGATGCTCTGCATTGAAAAATTGGGCAGTTTTAAGGAGGTTTTAGGAAAGTCCCCGAAATGAGTAATAACACTATTTGCAGCTTTTGTCTTCCTGGCTAAGAGTTTCCTGGAAGAGCAGTCATGTTGATTAGGACAGTAGAATAGTAAAGTCCTGTCAGTGAAGTCAGCTGAATAGTCACATTTGTGTAGACAGTGAGCTGTGCAGGTATAGACAGTTTTCAGCTCAGTCTGATCTCTGGCAGTAGCTTACCAGCTGTGCGACCCTAAATTCTTGTGAAATGGAAATACTCATACCTACTTTCTAGGATATTTTTGAGGAATGAATTGTATGATATGTGAAAAATACTTTAATCAAAGTAAATACCCAACTACTAGTTCCTATTCTTCACCTGTTCGCGCAAACCAGGGCTCCTTACAAGCTAAATTTCATTGTATTGATATATGGCTCTGTTAGGGTTCGGTTGCAGTCAATCACATCTACTCTAGCTAGTTCTTGAAGAAATGAGATTTATTGTTAGTACTAAATTACCTTGCGGAATCACTGGGAGGGCTAAAAAATAGACTCGAGGCTGAACTTTCTGGAATAACTTCTAAAACCATCTTGAAGAACTGGACCTCTGCATATTCACGAAGCTGCCGCCACAGCTGAGGGCTGGAGACAACCCTGCCGTAGACATGGCCCACAACAGCTAAACCGATGTGCTGCAACCCGCTTTCCTCTGTGCACAGCTTAGCTCCAGATTAAAATCTTCGGCAATGTACCTATTTGCCAGAACTTAACTCACACACAAAACCCAGCTGCAAGGGTTTCTGGGAAATATAGTTTGAGATTTTTCAGCTTCTGCATGCTAGAAAGAGGTTGGGCTGGGTGGTGAGCAAAGCAGTTCCCATTACAATATGCTACTAAAACTTTATCATCAGGGCATGGTGGCTTCCTGAGTAGGAAGCCCAGGCACCGGCCTCTGCTCTTGCCCCGGGCCCGTCATTTCACTGCCCATTCAACTGCTAACCTCCAAAGGGAGAAGAGGCAAGCAGAGGAGGAGAAATCAGTCGCTCAGCTTTACTCCTTGCGGGCAAGAGAGGAAAGGTTAAAAATCGATGACCGCTGGTGTATAATGGACAGAGTGCCAGAGTTGAGGAGTGACCCCTGAGCGTCAGCCTAGGCTCTTTGTCCTCACTCTGCCTCCCCCAGGCTTTGGTGTTTCCCCCCATAACCCAGAGGTAGCTCACACCCTCCCCCTTCAGCTCTACCACACCTTGTACTCAGCCTGCTCTTCATTTAGTCATTCATTACTCTGCTACATCACACGGTTGCATGAGAAATAGGTGTCTCTACTGTGTACGCAGACATTTCCCGCCATCATCTTGCAAATCCCTTTGAGATCTGTTCTCCGAATAAGAAAGGGTAAGAGTGATGTTCAAAGAAAGGGGAAGCCTGGGTTTTTGCCTGAGGCCAGCCCATATCCTTATAGTGAGTACTGGTCAGCTTGGGCTGCCAGAACAAAGTATCACAGACAGTGTGACTTAAACAACAGAAACCCATTTTCTCACAGTGTTGGAGGCTGGAAGTCCCAAATCCAGATGTTAGCAGTCTTGGTTTCTCTTGAGGCCTCTCTTCCTGGCTTGCAGGTGGCTGGCTTGTGGCGACGACCTCACACAGGCTTTTCTCTGTGTGTTTGTCCCGGTGCCTCTCTCTTCTTACTGGTTCTATTAGATTAGGGTCCCATCTTTATGACCTCATTTAGTTTAAATTATCTCTGTAAAGGCCCTATCTCCAAATTCAGTCACATCATTAGGGCTTCAGTATATGAATTGGGGGCGGGGAGAGCACAATTTATTTTCATACGCTGTGTGTGATCTTGGACAAATCATTTAACCTCTGGCTCAGTTTCTTCATGTATAAAATGAGAGGATTGTGGCATATGGCTTCCTTTCAGCTCTTTGATTCCATCATGACTTTGGGAGAGTTCAGCTCTTAAATGGCAGTGGAGAGGGTAACTTGCTTTCTGGGGTGAGACCAGTGAGTTATGCCACCTCCTCTGTGACCTTGACACCCCAGTACAGAGTTCCTACCTACTGGGTTTCCATCTCCTAGCGTTTTTCATACTCACTGCATTGCATTCGTAGTGGTTTGTTGGCCCATCTGTCTTTCCCACAGTCTTTCCGGACAAGGACTCCTTCCTTACCTTCTTAACTTTAGAAGCAAAAGCCAAACCTACGCTGCATGATTTGTGAACAGAAAATACCAGAGCAATCTTCTGGGCCCCACGTTAGTTTCTGCGCGTGCTACTTCCACTGAGCCTTGTACCTGCCCTCCCCTTAGTCTCATTCCTCACTCCAATACCAGAAAAGACAGCTTATTTTACTTCCAGTGGTAACGAGACCACGTCAGGTTACATTTGTGATGTTCGAGAAGTACAAAGACAAGCAAGCTCACGTGAGATTGCAAAGATGAACTATTGCCTTTGTTAAGCAGCAGAAAGGGTCCTCTCTGGAAGTGAAGGTTAATGTTCATTTTCACAGCGAAGTATAAAAAGGTCAAAAGGAACAGTAAAATTTTCATAGTGTTTGTGCTGCCTCCTCTTGCTTGGCCAGTGCTCAGGATCCCATCTAAGGCAGGCAGTGTATGATTTAGAGCCTTAGCTGATCTGCATAATCCATTAAAATGTCACTTTTTAAATCGCAGATGCTATTCTTCTGAAGCACACACCTGCTGCTGCTGCGATTTATAGCCAGGACACGGTGTGATTTGTGTTTGGAATGAATATAGCCACCTCTACCATCCTGGGCTGCCCTCAATAATGTCCCTGGTCATCCTCAGAAACAAGGCAAGTGGGAGTGACTCGCCTACCAGGAAGTTCTGTATTCTTCTCTGAGCACCTGGGGGCCTCATTTCCCTGTTTCGAAAATTGCCAAGCTGGTGTCATGTTTATCCAGAGGGGATTCTATATCCAGCATCAAATAAGAGTGGGGTTTGAGAGAGCCTTTGAAAATTGTAGAGAAGTGTAATCTTATGCTGGAGGGATAGGCATTTTTCGTCACGCAGGTGGGAAGGTGGTTGTTTGCAATTGGACATAAGGTTTGGGTGGTCAGAGTCTTTGGTTGCCGGTATCACTCATGCTAGCAGAATCAGAGGCAGTGGTCATAGTCGAAGGTTGCAGAGCTTCATCGTGGAACTGCAGAAGAGAGAGTACAGCTGGGCTTGGCGAGAGAAGAACCATCAGATCCAGGGCCGGCCATCTGTGTTTCTGTTGTCTGTCTCTGTATCTATCTCCTCCTTTCTTCTCCCCACAGATTCTCACATTTCTGCTTCTCTCTGGTCCTCTCCTTTATGTTTATCTGAAAACTTTCTCTGAATCCCTGGTATAAATAACCAACCTGAAATGGCAGTATAGAGCCATTGTCCCGCATACTAACTAACTGTAGCGCTCCGTGGCCCAGGGATGCCCTGATGCTGGGAGACCAAGAGTGATTGGCTTCCCCGGGGGCAGGTGTTCACTCTTGGACCAATCAGAATTGAGGTTGGTAGTG